>NC_140592.1:810727817-811440964 GCF_964204655.1 Triturus cristatus | reverse complement strand
TGTTCTCAATATGAAAATTATTATAAGTAAATGATGGGCCTGAGGAATTTCAGAGACAGGCAACAGTGGAATAGATATTATTAATACAGTAGGATGAAGTGATGGTAGAAGAGAGCGTGTTTCTTTAGATGTTACACATTCCAGGGAATCAATTGGTGTTACCACTAATTTGGATTTTAATCAGGGACATGCTATGTCTTTAATGTGAAGTGTACCTCAAACAAACACTTAATTAGAGATCCTAATCACAATGTAGAAGTCTTGGACTTAGGTCCTGCTCTTGGGAGCAATGTCACAGACAATATAATCGTAAATAAAACACATTGAGAAAAGTGACCAATTAACACTGGAGAATCAGAACCTACAAAGATATTTTTAAGGGTAGGACATTTTTCTACTTAGTCTATGTCAGGAGGAAAATATTTTTGGTGTGGGAACAGTCTATTTTAAGAAGAAGTCAGAAGACTCAGCTATTTGAAGCATATCTGCTACAAAATAAATTGAACATGACATCAAGAGAGAAAAAACACTGCCTAAGCCCATAGGTCTGGGGTTTGTTTGTTTGGTAAAAGTTGGGTTAATTTATGTTGACTCTAGTTGTCCTATACCAATATTTTGGGATACAACTATATGGAAGGTGGGAATATGCCCCTTTTCCAAACAGACAGCATTAGCAGAGTTAAGCAGTACCCTCCAAGAACATTGCTATGAAATGGAGTTAAAGTTGAAGTGATTAACTTCAATGGCATGCAGAGCAATATACTGTATAGCTGCCATTTTTGACAAACGAATAGTATTTTCATTGCATCTTTTAGAAACCTCTGTGGATGCACTTTGAGATCCAAAAATCTGTAATTAAACATGTTAAGATGGCAAAACAAGAGAGATGAATGCATGAGAGAACCCATCATCCGAAAAGATCTCTGTTTTGAGGAGGTTAGTGATTCAGAGGAAACAAACTGAAAGCACTGGGTATCTGCTGAAAGACCCATAAATGTTTGCATTGCCGGCGACCATTTGAAAAATTCCAATTTGCCATTTTCAGTAAATTTTTCTTTCCCAACCTTAGTTCACCTACCATTAAACTAACTTCATAATATTTTACTTTTAGCTTTTCAACACCTATATGTAATTATTTAAAAAAAATTCACACACTAAAAGTTTTTAGTTGAAAGTGTAAATAAAACCGAAACTGAACTCACAACGATTAGAGAATAACATTGGAGACGAGAGACTAAGGAATCCATATATCAACCACTTCTAAACAAGTTGTACACCTGCAATTAAAATATTGTTGTCTCCACGACATAAATACATTAAAGATCACACAAAGGTTCTAGTCTATCAAAAAAACGACTTGAGCCCCAATACAAGTTGCTTAATGGGAACAAAGGTGGAACAATGTTAACATCCACAACATGTAATGGCCTTAATGGTGAAGAAGATAGGTTTTGCTAATGTTTTTTCCACAGTGAAAAAAGCATTTCGCATACTTTTTACCTGATGAAAAAATTACCAACATTGATGAAGAGAGCGAAATTAATTTAGCTCCACTATAGTCATGAATCTTAAAGTGAGCTGACATGCTTCCCTTTTTCTTTCCTCTGCTTTTCATCCCTGGCCTGGCTACTTTCCACAGCGGGGCCTGCGGTAACTCGAACTACCTGGGAAGTTCCTTGCCCCTGATGTCCTCTTCTCTCAGGTGATACGGATGTCCCACTTACTCCAACCTTACTTCCCAGAGCATCCAACCTGAGTTTCCAGGTGAGTGGTGAAGAGGTTAAGAGCATCTTCCTGTAGCATCATCTCTGCTTGTGCCTGTTAGGGTCTAGTTCTTCCTTAGACGGAAACCCGTGCCTTATTCATCCCCACCTTAACCGCTCCATGAGCCATGCCCCTGAAGTTTTTTCTCTGATGAATCTGTAATCTAAAGCATTCTTTCAGAAGGATCCCTGATTGGTTCCATGTCTGGGTTCCTTGAGATCACCAACACTGATGGTTGGTATACTTCCGGGTGATCGAGACAGAGAGCCATATATGTGTGGTTTCTCTTCTTTTCTTAAGTTCTTCAACTTCCTCGCTGGGGAACTTCCACAAACACATGTCATGAGTTGTATAATACCCAACCCTATGGTATCTGACTGCCACTCCTGGGTGGATACCATAGGAACACATGCTAGAAACACTGTGCCTAATTAATGATGCCCCTTGCTCTGCACTTTTTGTGACACTCTGTGGTGCAGGAGCCTGCTCCATACTAATGAGGCTGCACTAATCCACTTTTTTTGCTTCACGCTGCCTCGTATATATCGTTCAATTTTTAAAGCAGTTTTCTGCATTAAAGGGGCGTGCAATGGGTGTTGCTGGGTATGTTCCAAGCAGCATCAATGACTTTTTGACATTGCCCCAGATTTATGAGAAATCGTAAATCAGAGGCAGCGCCAAAAATGTACGCCTCCTCAGGGGAGACCTTAAGGGAGGCACAACGAGGAGACATTTCTTTATTTCTCCTTGTTTTTCCTTTTTCTATGTGTTCTACATTCTGCAGCACACATAGAAAGAGGAAAACAACTCTTGTGATTGTTTTTGTGCAGGAAGGTTTTCCTTCCTGCACAAAAATAATCATCCCTGCAATGCAGGCACCCTTGCACCATGGTGTAAAGGTGCCTGCGTTGGCGCACGGCAGCCCATTGTGCACCAGCGCAGGGGAAAAGGACAATGATACACCGTATCTGATAGATATGGCGCATTCCTGCCCTTTTATTGTTGCTGTAGGGCAGCGCAGCCGTAAGGTTTGCGGCCCTGCCCTACGGCAAACCTCATAAATGAGGCCCGCTGTCCACTCCGATGGATTGTTCTGGTTGCACCTGGAAGGACTCCTCGAGCATATGACATGGCTGCCCTTATAATGGTTACTCCTCTGTAGTGGCCATTCTTTATGACTGTTCTGTTATGTCTGGATGGACTCCTAAGAGCATATACCAGGGCTTGTTGCTTAATGATCATTCTAATGTGTTGCTTCTCTGTCACTCCTTGGTTGACGATACAGTACACTGTAGTTGATGCAAGGTTGCACCATCATGGGCAGCACCCTTCACCGCTGCAGACTTGCAATGCCGATATGTGGTGAGATTTGGCCAAAATTAGTATTTTCTGCATGCATGCACAGTTCCACATTTTCTCACACATTTCTCCTACCACCATGCATAAGTGCAACACAGTTTGAGCTGCCTATGCTTTACATGCATGGCACAAAAACATTCCCCATGCAGGAGGCAGTGCACTCACACACTTTCTATTTATTGATAAATTTGCATATTTAAGCACCCTATCTCTCCTTTTAGTTTCAAGGTCCACATACATGCAGTGACCAAACCCAGTAAGGGCATAAGTGAGGCCCAGTGCTCATGACACCAGAATTCTTTCACTACAGCCCACATCACAGACACTCTTCTGTTCATAGAACTCCCACGGAGCTGCATGCTATCCATCACTTATTTCACACCTTGTCAGGAGTAAGAAACAATATATGAATGGAAGTAAAACCAGTGCTGTATTCTGACCGACAAGGGGTACGCACCAAATATTCCACCACCCTTAGTAGAGAAGTCTATTTTCATGGACTGACACTCACCAGATGTTTTGTAATGCTGCCCTAGCTTTCTGAGAATGGGACATTTGACTTTCAACCTTTTACAAACAGCCCTCAGGCTGAAATCCAGACCTGTACACATACATACAGCAAGAACAATATCCAGCTGAGAGATCTTCCTGGAAATATTTTCAATGATTTGTTAACATTTCCCAAATGGCAGGAATTAACATACAGAGATATTTCTGTAATGAGTGAGTCTAGTGTGTGACTGTAAGTAGATCACTGCATCTAAACCGACCCCATGTACAAGTATCTGATGAGTTATCTTTCTGGGGTTGATTACGTTGATCTACTGATCATACACAGACCTCGCTAGCAGGAGCATAACCCACTGGGGTTGTAGGTAGTAGGTTTTTATGGTCTAATAAGTAACCCGCTGAGCAGACATAGAGATGGTCATTCCACATGGCATGAAACATGGACCGGGTTTTCTGCACCCCTGAGTTATCGATAGAGCAGGTGTTGGTAACTCCAAAGTGGGCTAATCAAGCCTATTATGAGTTGGACGCTGAGGGTGTGCTAGGAAATTAAGAATTGCCCAGGGAATCAGTAATTCTGTGGCCGAATCCTTATTAATTTCTAATTTTCCCTGGAATTTTAAACTGAGATTTTGACTGTCTTCCTCAGTCCCATCAGAATTCAGAGGCCAGAGTGATTCAGAGAAACATATAGAGAGAGAGAATGTAAAAGAAACACAGACACAACGTGATGAATAGGCAACAGATAGTCAGAGGCACACACATTCACACAGATCAAGCCAAGCGACAGACAGAGAGACAGGTAGAGTGACACAATGATGAAAGGTGAGACAGACAGATCACCAGATAGCGATGGACAGAAGAACACTATAGATGGTAACACAAACCTGCTGCAACATGAGTGCGTCCTAAATGCCATGTTAAATCCTGACAACACATTTTCGATATGAAATCAACGTTATAAGCATGTCAATCACATTTTTCAGCAAAAAAATCTTTAAAATATATACTTAAAAATGAAACTATTTCATTGCCACCATTTTTGCTCCTACATTTGTAAGGCCCTCCAAGGTGCTAACGCTTCAACTATCTGAATGTGACCAGCCTCCTATGTATACCATTTATACTGTGTTTTCTGTCTCATTTTTCAATTCCGTTATAGACCCGCTGTGCCTAGAGAGACAAATGCAAATTTAGCAGCACACCTTTTATTAATGCCATAGAGCCAGGATGGAGGAGGCACGCATCATGCTGTGCCCTCAGATCGGCCCATTGTCATTGTGAGCATGACACTGGACCAATCTGACTTTGTGCTCTTGGACCGCTCTTGCATACTAGGGCTGTGGCACGTTTCTGGTGGGTGCAAAAGCGTCCGAGCTGGCCTAACAAGTTAGGCTTCATAAAGTCAACAGAAACAAATGGCCCACAGGTGCACTTGACCATAGGACCATCGGGCCATGGTGATTGCCTGCTGGGCCAATTGGCTGAAAGAGATGTGTGCTAACAACTGACATAGAACGGAAAAAATGAGCTTCCTCCTAGGCATTCAATATGAGACCTGTCCTACTACCTGGGCCCTAGGTGGACCAACCAAATACACATTTGGCCTCAGGACAGGGACAAAGTCACAGCTAGTTTCAAGGTCAGATGAAAATGAACACCAAAGCCCTATTGCTTACATTTATACCCCTCCACTTTTAGCAAAGGATTAGAAGCTTGCTTCAGAAAGAGGTGGGTTTGGTAGAAGTAACACCCCTTCATTCAAAACAACTAATCGATCTACCAATCAAATCAGGCTGGATAGCAAAATTACTAGAATAATTCAAAGACAAGCATTAGTTGTGGTGAGGGCTAGATCAAGGCAGAGGTGCTGCTGTGATGTTGACTAAATCACAATTGTAGGGAAGCATCCTTTAACAAGCTCTCAGAACCTACTTTTCGGTTGACCAGAGGCAAGCCATCTGAGCTCCTCATATCACTGGGACTCTATTTTAGCGCCATGAAGCCTGGAAGAGTATGGGTGCTTCATAAGTTGTCTCATTCAGTCAATCAATTGCCAACTCAATATGATGGGGAGTCAGTCACATTATTGATTTGCACAAATGTCAACTCCACAATATTGATTTGCACTTTATTGTCAAGGGGGCATATGTATCAAGTTCCGTTTTTGCAATTCTCAAATAGCGATTTTTAGGGAATCGCTATTTGAGAATTGCAAAACGGGATGTAATAAAAAATTCGGAAATTTTTTGCGATTCCTTGGCATTCCTTAATTGCGATTGCAATTAAGGAAAACCTTCCCATTCATTCCTATGGGCTAGGAGGCCCATAGGAATGAATGGGAAGACATTCTCATTTTGCAATTCGCAATTTGAGAATCGCAAAATGAGAATGCAATTCCAAGGGTGCTAGGGTGTCAAAAGGACACCCTGTTGCACCCCTGAAATATGTATGTATGCACATGTGGTGCACATACATGCCCTAAGGGCATGTCTGTGCGTCACATGGCACTTTGAAAAATGCCAAAAAGTGCATTTTTCTATTAAATCGCAAGTTAACACCAACTTGAAGTTGGTGGTAATTTGCGATTTCTTACTGCCAAATTGCTATTTTTCTAGGCTTCATACCTTGCATTTAAGGAGTCGCAATTTGCTATTCCTTAAATGCAATCGCAAAATAGAGAATCGCAAATTTTGCGATTCTCTAATTTGCGATGCCCTTTTGGGATGATACATCCCAAAAGGCCTTTTCCTGTTCGCAAACGGGTCGATTCTGAGAATCGGCCCGTTTGCGAACGGGAAAAGGGTTTGATACATATGCCCCAAGGTTTGTAGAAGTTTAGATCGAATAGTAAATCTAGGCGTATATATACATACTTACTTGATTATACATCTGGAGGTGATATTTGTATAGTCAGTATTTCTGTCCGGGATATTGTGACATCCAGAAATCCATCTCTCAGTAGAACTAACAGTGTCGATGAAAGTGCTCCCTGCATACATTATTAAGTCAGCAAAGAAACATTTGACAAACTCACAAATGGAATGAAATACTGCGTGGGGGATGATTGCCATAGAGAGAGAACTGGAAGTCCTTCAGAGATAAAAAAAATAATTAGCAGCACAACTAAAAAATTGTCCTCTTCAAATATGCAGGTTAGATGAGTGTATGTGCTCATTCTATGCAACGTGAAGACAGCTCGCCAACATGAGCTCACAAGGCGGGATGAAACCAGAGCATGAATATTGCATATCTCAAAATCAACATTAACACCTAAAAGGAAAGAAGTTTGTCGGAGCGACTTTGAAGAAGCCCCTTGAAGATTTCAGATGGCTGAAATAAGTCAAATTCCTCCGGGCCTTAATTAATGTAAGTATTCTGCATCAGGAAGATTGTCAAGGGCTCTAAATTATTCATCAGATATTATGGATTTCCTCGTTTTGAATTTATATTCAATTAAAACATTGTTTTACAGCTGTGTGAAACATTTGTCACAGTAACCCTTTCAGGGCAATCACCGGAAGCATTGGAATTGGTGCTGGATATTCCTGTCACCCTAGTGGAAGATTATCTGTTTTTGCAGAAATAACTTTTTCTGACATTAAACGAGACATTGGCGGGAGCTAAGGAGTCTGACACCATGCAATATTTGCACAACGAGACGTAAAGACCCTCGTATGCTATATTTCTAATACGGCTAAAAAGCATGGAGGAATTAGTATTGGCTTGGAAAGTATTTAACATGAATGAAGTCTTTCGTCGATCTTGATTATTGGTCTGATTTTTCTATGTTCATGAAATCGCTTCAACCAGCAAACAATAAATATTTTCTCAAGAGTTCTAGTTGACACTAAAAGTGGACGTGCGATTCTCTAGAAATTAACTTTAAAATTATTTTCCTCACAGTTTTGAAATTGAATGGATCTTGCTATTTTTGGGGGTCCCAACAAATTAAAAAGGGGGAGTCAACTCAGTGCAGACCGTCGCACCCCTCGTCAATGGCAACCTCAACGGCGACGCCAGACTCCTCTTCACAGCACCTCGAAACGAACTCATTGCCCCAACCGGGCGCTGCATTCTTGCCGCCTGATTTCGCATTGCAAGCCCCGTCTACGGGATCCTCGGCGATGACGCAGTCCCTCACATCGCAGCCTAACCGCATCTCGGCCACAGCGCATTGTTTTGGCTGTGCAATGTATCTTTGACGCGGATACTTTGAACACTCCGCAAAGAGGATTTAAGGCACTTTGTTCAGTGGGCCTAACTGGATCTGTGAAGCCGGCCCGCACTTTATTGCAGTCAGCCTGAACTTGTGACTTTGTGCCATTGTGGCGCGACCAGATATCCACAGTTGGCGCTCTGTGTTTTTTGGAACTACTTTCACTAAAACCTTTAAATATCTCCTGTTCAAACTAATTTAATTTATGTCATTTTGGTCAAGTTTTATTTATTAGAGAAATTTCAATTTTTCTAACTAGGTGTGGGATCCTTTCTGTGTGGTGTTTTCACTTTATTACTGTTTGAAGTGTTGCACCAATACTTTACACATTGCCTCTAAGTTTAGCCTGACTGCTCTGTGCCAAACTACTAGAGAGTTGAGCTCAGGTTAATTTAGAGTTGACTTGTGCTTCACCTTGACAAGGATTGTGGTTGCTTCTTGACCAGGGCTCACACCCCAGTCAACTAACAACCCAATTTTCTACAACCTACATTAATGTTTTCATGTCACATTCGAAAGCCCCACATATAGCTTATGTATAAGAAAACCTGGATTGCATACACAAATATTCATTAACATGTACTTCAAGATGTATTACAAACATTTTTATTAATTTAATTTCATACACTGGTCATGTCATTGGTTTCTATCGCTCTCTGATGTTTTCCTTTTAATATGTTGAATCACTGTATGACAAATATTTTTTTTAACATTTTTTTAAATTATTGAAATGTACATTCTGATGATGTTTTAAATCCAATTAAATGTATTGTATCCATATATCCTTTGTTTTTTCCTTTCCTAGACTGGTGAAGTTGGATGGTGTGATTGCTTGACTATATTAATTGATTATTACCATGCCAAGAGTAATTGTTTTTGAATACTGAAATGAGGCCCACAGGCTCATTCGCCTTTTTAAAAGTTCAGTTGCTGTGTGCTTAACTCACGCTTGGCCTGAGCAGTGCAGGAGTGGTGACTGCACTGGATGTATGTGTGGCTGAGAAGGGTACAGTACAGGAATAGAGCAGTATAGTGTAGTGTATGTGAGATTAGGGCATGTGCTGAGTGTATGCATGCCTGCGTGGAATACATTACATGAGAGATTTAGTGCTGTACAGTGCGTGCACAATGAAAACACGTGCTCGTGTATGTGTGATTGGGCTTAAGAACAATACATGAAGGGTGAATTGTGCAGCGTTCAAATGGGAAGTGTGTGTACAAGCAGTGTGCATGTTTGCAAAAAGAAAACACTCTGGTGCAATATAGAAAAGCTATAATGCTGCACAGTGTGCACAGACTGAATGTATGTACTAAATGTGTGTGTACTTGTAATGGTACAATGCATGGAAGCAAAAGTGCTGGACAGTAAGTGCGCTGTGAATGTACACTGAGTAAGTGTGCCTGCAATGGTACATTACATGGAAGACCTTGGGTTCTATTTTGGACTGGGGCAGAGGACTCACAGCCAGACAGATATGTATTGCTGCGTTCCTGCTAGGGAGGCCGCTTTGATCTCAGCCATGTGAGGAGCATGAGACTTGTGTGTGCCGAGATCAGCAACCTCATACTCCAGGAGGGGCTGCCATGATGATGGCAATCACACTGAAAGACTCTGCATCCAATTGTGAGAAATGGAGGAACTCTATATGCAAGGAGGGGCTGCTAGGACCATCGTGGCCAAGTGTTTTGGTTGTGGCCCAGATGAGAGTATTACTGACGGGACTGGCGGGTCAAGCCCGCCAATGACACCTGACTACTTCCCAGAAGAGCACATGATGCCACCAAAGACGTTGCACCATCGCTGAAGCTCCATTCGGTAGCCAGAGAAACCCCCACCTCTGTTAGGAGAAGAGTAACTTACCTCTTGTTAACAGAGTAGGACCAGCTCTAATCACTTAAGGAGCCTGCAGTGCTGCTCAGGGGAGAGAGCCTGGGCCTGCGAGGTGCTGCCATATGAACTGCGTGCAACCCATCTTCGTCAAGCAGGATCTAGACTCAGGAGCGCCCATGGAGAGGGCACTCGCTGCATTGCTGAACACCTCCATACCCCTGGAGCAGGTAAGACCAGGTATGGGCCTGTGGGGCCCTGGGGGACTCACTACTTTCAGTGGTGCTGCACCATAGACACTTTTAAGTAATACCTAAAGAGTCAAAGCGGAACTCTTGAGTACGTAAACATTACCTGGATGCGGCACCAGTGTAAACACGTTGCAAGGTAGAGGGTGGGACAGGGATTCGCGAACAATTACTAGTGCCCCGACCTCAAGGGTAATATATTATTGCATATAAGTTTTGTAATTCCTTTGCATGTGTAGAGCTAGAAATAAATTACTTCTTTTTCTTATAAACATAAGAACTGGACTGGATATTGATTTATTGTTCGCACTGCATGCACTTTTAGTTATGAGCCATGTTCACTTACGTGTAGCACACTCTGCCACCCCAGAGGGAGCCTTTGACTACTCATCCAGTGCTACCACTGAGATTCAAGTGCAGAAGGGTTATTTGTTCCAGTTGGTCAGGATCCATAGGAGTTTGGGCTCAAACAAATTAGGAGTAAAAAGCCTCAACCATACCAGTTGGGTCCAATAGCTATTGCGTGCACCATGGCTCTCCGAAAGGGGTTTTGACAGCCCATTAAAAACTCAACCTCTATTCTGATGCTCTTTTGACTCATTTCCCCCAAATGGCTAAGGATCGTGAGGAGATTGCCGCCCAGTTTCTCACAAGAGAAATTATAAATCACCGGTAAAGGGGTCTCAAGACATTTCCTCAGCTTTAAGGGTGACCAGAGAGCAAGCTCAGAAATACTGCATGGATAAAGATATGGCAGTCTATTGCTAAGCCCTATAGTGCAAAGGGTGCCCACACCCAGAGAATGCCACAAGTTTCAGGACTCTTGAAGGCAGCGGGTGAGGTAGGTGTCTCATCCCAGGCCCACACATGGTACCCCAGGCTCTCCCCACTGCATTGCAGGGTCCTAAAAGAGCATGACCAGACCTCATCACTCATGGGGAGGCAGAAGAGCAGCAGCAAGGTAGTAAGTCAAACTATATTTTTAGTTTTTAAAGTTTACATGTGGGGATGAAAGTTTTGTACTGTCATGCCTCATGTTTAATATGTTTGCTTATGCCCATGTTGTGGGTATTTCACATTGTTGATTATATCTGATTTAGAATAAACATTACTTATGTATATTGTTGTGCTCATAAGCAATGTTCCCTCAAATAGTTTTCTTCTACGTGCGGCAATAAGGGTCCTCCATGCACTGCAGTTATGGCTGCGTGCACCAAAGACGAGCAATAACTTACTATGCAAGCACGTGCGGCATGCAGGCTACCAAAATCAGTGGTTATGGCGCCATGGGCCCTAATGCAAACCACAAAGTGACCCTTGACCCGGTCACTCCACTCCGCATGGCCCCCGTGTGCCCAGATTCTGCTGCTGCTGCCTTCTTGGCCTCTCTTGCTGCCGCCTCTCCTGAAGGCCCCTGCTCTCCAAGCTTGCCCAGGCTTGCCCTCGCTCTCCCGCTCCGTCTTCCCGCTCTTTCCACCCCCCCTTCTGCTCCCCTCCGCTGCTCTCCTGCGGCCCCGCCCCCTTCTCTTGGCACCCGCTCCCCATTCGCCGCCCCGCTCCCGCCTCCCAGCTGCTCCTCCCTCCCACTTTGCCATATATGGCGGGGACCACGCGTACGTGCAGATTGCGTGCCGTAGGCGTGCCAAAGGCAAGCCCGTCTACGCCCGTCCATGCCTGGACCGCGCCCAGCGCCAGAACCCTGGACCCCGCCGGAGCCAGCCAACCCGACAGAGATACGACGCCGCCACCCTCCACGCACTCAACACCGGCCGACAGCCAGCCTGCTACCAAGCCAACCCAAAACGCACCCACGGAGCATTCACCTGCCAAGCCTGCAACTTCACCTGACACCCGATCCTGCACCACACCCACCAAGCCAGGCTCCAGCAACGACCACCTCAAGTGCATCTTGCTCAACACCCACTCCATCTACAGGCACGCAGTCGAACTCTGGAACCTTCTCGACACAACATCACCAGACGTCGCCTTCCTCACAGAAACATGGATGAATGCCTCCTCAGCTCCCGACATCACCATAGCCATCCCGGATGGCTACAAGATCGCCCGGAAGGACCGCGTCAACCAAGCCGGAGGAGGCATCGCCATCGTCCACAGAAACACCATCCGAATCACGACCAACTCCGACGACACCCTCACTGCCGCACCTTCACTTCCAGATACACACCGACCCCAAGACCACCCTCAGAGGCACTCTCGTCTACAGACCCCCAGGACCACGCACACAATTCAGCGAAGCCATCGCAGACTTCGTCAGCCCACACGCCCTTACCTCCTCAGACTACATCCTCCTAGGAGACCTCAACTTCCACCTGGAGAACAACAATGACAGCAACACCGCCACCCTGCTGGACAACCTCGCCAACCTCGGACTCAAGCAACTGGTGAACACCCCCACCCACATCGCCGGCCACACGCTTGACCCCATCTTCTCCTCCAGCAAGCACATCTCCTTCAGCCACTCCACCGGACTGCACTGGACTGACCACAGCTGCGTCCACTTCAACTTCAGGAGAACCACGACCCACAACCACCCTCAACATGTTCCCCGCAGAAGCTGGAGCAAGATCACCGCCGACCAGCTCACCACCTCCCTCAGCCAGAACCCCCCACCAACATGACGGACCCCAACGAAGCAGCCTGCAACCTCACACAGTGGCTCACCAACTGCGCCGATGACCTCGCACCACTGAAGAACCCCCCCAGCAGACACGACCTCAAAAACTCCAAGAAAACCTGCCGTACCCTCGAGAAAGCCAGGCGCCACGACCAGACTACAGAAAACATGACAGCCCTCAAGAACGCCACCCGCAAACACCACCAACTGATCCACACCACCAAAAGGACCACATTCAAAGAACGACTGGACAACAACTCCCACAACAGCAAGGAACTCTTCAGCATCGTCAAAGAGTTCTCCAGCCCCAGCGCCTGCAACAACGACATCACACCCTCGCAGGACCTCTGCGACTCACTCGCCTTGCTCTTTCACCGCAAGATTGCCGACATAGACAACAGTTTCGGTGCACAGACCGCGCACCCTATTACCGATCCAGCGCCCCCCACCACCACCCTCCGCACCTGGACGACGCTCAGCACCGAAGATACCACCCACACGATGAACACCATCCACTCCGGCTCCCCAACCGACCCCTGCCCACACCACATCTTCAACAAAGCCGACTCTATCATCGCACCCCAACTCCGGAACATCATCAACAGCTCCTTCGCATCCGCCACCTTCCCAGAGAGCTGGAAAACACGCCGAGCTCAGCGCCCTCCTGAAGAAACCCACCGCGGACCCCACGGACCTCAAGAACTTCCGCCCCATCTCGATCCTCCCCTTTCTAGCCAAAGTCATCGAGAAAATCGTCAACAAACAACTCTCCGCCTTCCTCGAGACCAACGGATCCCTCGACCCCTCGCAGTCCGGCTTCCGAGCAAACCACAGCACCGAGACCGCCCTCATCGCAGCCACCGACGACATCAGGTCCCTGCTCGACAACGGGGAAACAGCTGCCCTCATCCTCCTGGACCTCTCGGCAGCCTTCGACACCGTATGCCACCGCACCCTGATACAGCGCCTCAGCAACATCGGAATCCAAGGAAAGGCCTTGGAATGGATCATCTCGTTCCTCGCCGGCAGAACCCAGAGAGTCCGCCTTCTCCCGTTCCAGTCCGTGGCCACCGAAGTCATCTGTGGCGTCCCGCAAGGATCCTCGCTCAGCCCCACCCTCTTCAACGTCTACATGAGCCCCCTCGCAGCCATCGCGCGCCAACACAACCTCAACATCATCTCTTATACCGACGACACCCAGCTGATCCTCTCCCTCACCAACGACCCCGCCACAGCCAGAGCCAACCTCCAGGAAGGAATGAAAGATGTCGCGGAATGGATGAAGCTCAGCCGGCTGAAACTGAACTCAGATAAGACGGAAGTCCTCATCCTGGGAACATCCCCCTCCGCCTGGGACGACTCCTGGTGGCCCCCTGCCCTGGGCTCCGCTCCAAAGCCAACGGACCATGCTCGCAACCTGGGCTTCATCCTGGACTCCTCCCTCACAATGACCAAGCAAGTCAACGCCGTCTCGTCATCCTGCTTCAACACCCTGCGCATGCTCCGAAAGATCTTCCGGTGGATCCCCACCGACACCAGGAAGACGGTCACCCAGGCCCTCGTCACCAGCCGACTGGACTACGGAAACACCCTCTACGCTGGAACCACAGCCAAACTACAGAAAAGACTCCAGCGCATACAGAACGCCTCTGCACGACTTATCCTGGACACCCCCCGCTTCAGCCACATCTCTCCCCAGCTGAGAGACCTGCACTGGCTCCCCATCAGCAAGAGGATCACGTTCAGACTCCTCACCCACGCACACAAGGCTCTCCACGACATACAACCCACATACCTCAACAACCGCCTCACATTCTACACACCCACCCGCCACCTCCGCTCCGCCAGCCTCGCCCTCGCCATCGTCCCGCACATCCGCAAGACCACCACCGGAGGAAGATCCTTCTCCTACCTGGCGGCCAAGACATGGAACTCCCTCCCCACCCACCTACGACTAACCCAGAACCATCTCTCCTTCAGGAAACAGCTCAAGACCTGGCTCTTCGAGCAGTAGCGGATCCCCCTCCCCCCAGCGCCTTGAGACCCTACGGGTGAGTAGCGCGCTTTACAAATTGATTGATTGATTGATTGATTGATTGACAAAAGAATGCCACCCATACCCTCTTTGGTTGGTGTTAAAAGACACATATTTGCATGAGCTTGCAGAACACGAATCGTCCTAATAAAATTGGCAAGTGCCTATTTAGAAATTCTGATCCAGAATTACTAACACTTTGCGCTGAGTTTGCATCACAAAAGTGACTCAAACCCAGCACACAGTATTGTGGTAGGATTCACTGTCCAAACCAAATTATGATTTGTGTGGGAAAATTGCCCTCAGTAACGCAAAGTAGCAGCTTGCCCTACCTTGCGCTACTTTGCACCAAAGGGGTGTACCATGGGTGGTACATGGGCGATTCCCATTGGTTTTGAGACAAATCCCTATCCATTAACATTTATAGACAGGGATTGGAGCCAAAAAATGATGTCTCCTTGAGGCAGGCGTAACAGTGAAGCAACTTTGAAAAGTCTCCATATTTTTCAAAGTCTGCATATGTACAGCACACATACAGTGGGAAAGGTCTTAAAATATATATTTTTGTACTGGAAGGCTCCCATCCAGTCCAGCACCTATGCTTGACAGAATGCTCACATCCTTGTACAAAGGTCAGGGCCACTAGAATTCTGCAATTCTGCGACCGTGGCCTCTTCCTCATAACTATGGATATGCCATGTGTCAAGCAATCTATCATCTGCTGTATAATCTTCAGACTTTATCCCTCAAAAATAGTTTCTAGTGCAAATGGATAAAAAGTTACCAAAACTGCGAATACCTGTATTGCTGCAAAGTGGAAGACTCGTGGCAAAGGTTGATTGGTCACCTTTCTTTTGCTAATTGGTGTATTTGGGTATTGAATTGGTACTAATGAGGTTAGGCATTTGTGCAGACTGTGTTAGCATGTGTGGTGACAATGACAAAATAATAAAATAATACTGTCAAAAAAGGGCACCTATTCTTGGTGCATAATTTGGTCTTCTCCTGCCTCACAATTTCAGTAGCTCTGACTATGGTGTAAGGTAGAGTTGGGCGAGCCAACAAATTAAAAGGGACAGCTGAGGTTGGCTCTGGCTCTTAAGAACCCATGTAAAAGCCGAGACTTGAAAGTATGTGGGATGTCAAGCATGCAGCACAGATCATGTTAGGCTATAGTAAGGTGTCACTGGAATTATGTGATTCTGCAACTGCAGCTTTTTACATTTTTGTGAATTTGCTGCATTTGCCCCATAATCCATCATCTGCTGGATAATCTGCAGATTTTAACAACAAAAAAATATTTCCTGCTCAAACTGATCAAAAGTTACAAAGGATGTGGCAACATGTTCGCAGTCAATGAAGGCCCTTCGCAAAGGTTATATGGTCTACTTTCAGTTCCTTATTTCTGCATTTGGTTGTTACATTGGTAGTCATGAGGTGAGATCTTTGAACAGATTGTATCACCATGAGTAAAAATTATAAAGCAATGAAGTATTACTTTAAAAAATGTGCCACATGATGCCACATAATTTGCCTTTTTTGCTGCATAATTTTGTCAACCATGCAGCATGATTTGGTGCACTCCTGCCACATAATTTCAGTGGCGGTGACCTTAATGCATCGGATTATTTGCAAAGTATTTATTACAAGTCAGAGTTTTGAAACATGAGCTCGGAATGTTCCTGCCACCCCACATCCTTATAAAGACAATGCTATTAATAAACCAAAAGGAAGTCAGGGATCATGTGTACCCTATATGTGGCCTGGATTCAAATTATTGATGGAGGAAATTTATAGGCTATTAAATCAAACACAAAAGAACTTTTGTATAGTACAGAGCCTGTTCTCTCGTATTTGAAGGAGCCTGAAAATGAACAAAAATGAGGATCAGTTACAAAGTATTTGCCCATTCTTTAAGCTGGAAAATTTATTTTTTTGCAGTTATGTGTACCAAACTCGACCGGAAAGTATTAGAGGGCTTTACCTGAGCATCTAGACTGGAACCTGTTTCCCCAGTTCCAGAGTGAGCAGCCCTGGCAGTAACGCCAAATACTCTCCCTCTCAAAGTGAGTAAACTACAAACGTACATGTGTCCAGTCTAAAAAAAAAAAGCAGCCCCTTTCTGTTTAGCTGGCCCTCCTGTTTCACAGCCTGGGACTAACAGAGAAAAGGGAAGTTTTCAAGCCCCCCTTTTAAGGCTTTAGGTCCTGGGAGCGGCGAGCGTGCTCTCAGAGAAAGTCTGAGCGCTGGAAGAAGAAAAGCTGTGCATACGCGCATGCACACAGCCTACAGGGAACATAGCTTATAAGTATATATTTAAAAAAGTAGGTTTACATTTTTTTTTATAAAATGCCAAAATTCGAATCAAACATTTGCATGCTTTCCCAAAAAATAAAGGTTGGGCATCCACTCATGTTTCTGTTCCTTTGTGACATTATAATTTAATGTTATGTTGACAGTTCCTTGCTGTGTCTTGTCATACTATACGATTTAGTGACATTTCTGTTTCTAAAACATACATAAAAATTATTATTTTTTGATTATTGGGAAAAATAGTGAAACACTTAAGAATCTTAGTTAATCACAATCAATCAATGTTAAAAGTGTCAGCTTCATTTTAGAAGATAGCATGGCAAAGTGTATTCATATAGTCACATTTATAATTTATGAAAAAGTGAATATGTTCATCTATAAATGTATAAATGTGTTTTTTCTTAATTTCCTTTTCAGCTAGCAGCCAGGAACGAAGCAGTGAGCGGGACCAGGGAGAAGGAGGTCCTTGGCCACTAGGCGAATATCGCAAGGAAAATTCAACACTACTACAGAGGAGGAGGGAGCATCCACCAGCAAAGAGGTTGTACCTGCCCAGAGAGTGACTTGCGCACAATTCAAGAGACTCCTGCTGAGGCTGGGTAGACCACTGATAGGCTGGTCAATCTGCACATTAAATGCAAGGAAGAGGCAGACAATGGAGCATTTCCTGGCCAATAGGAATACCGTCTGTGCTGTCCCAAGACCAGGCCCTTCCATCAGCAGGCCTAAGTCATGCCTTCAACTAGTTCGGTGGTTTCTAAAATAACCTTCTGCAGGTGCCCACTGTGAAGGTTAGCAGCCGAGGACAAGATTTGCCTCTGACACCCCTGAGCCATTCTATGGTGTTCCACTTCCACTACCTGAATATGTGGTGCTGACTGCCTTCCAGGAGGTCGGAAAACAGGTACTTGCTGGTCAGCAGATGACTTCTTGGGAACGTTAAGAGCTTGCACCAGAGGTGAAGGTACATCGAGAGGTGTATGTTGTCCAGCACAGAGAGTTGTGCCTGCTGCCTGGCTCCTGTACTCCCCCTGTCTTCCTGGAGTGCAGCCATACCCTCACAGCTGTTATAGCAACCCTCTGATATGGGTGTTGTAATTTCCTCTAGTCTGTTATCCCCCTCACACCCTAAAAGTACCCTTATTCATTTTTAAGCCAGACTTCGGAAAACTGATTTAGACTGCATAACTTTTAGATTATTTTATTATTCTTTGTGAGCCTTTCACCGATTTGACTTTATATATATAGACTTGTTCCTGACTTTCCCATTGTGTTTTATTAAGTTGCTCACCCCTCCTCCAAGTTGGAGGTGGATGAGTAAAGTAAACTGGAGTACCTCTAGGCTCTAGAGTTGTGGATAACTCTGCTTTATCCAGTACAAGCTGACATGGGGGCTTGCAATCTGTAAGAGTTTCCTAGGAGGGAGACTGCAGGCCAACTTTGTCATCTGTTTGGAGTATTTTTCTCTGTGAAGCCAAAAACCTCCTCCTCCTCATCCACCTGTTCCTCCTCATATCTTTGGAGGCCACAGACATGGCAGCTTGGGGAGGACATTTGTTTTGCCAAGGGTTGCATTCCACCCTCCACATGTGAATGGTAAGGCATAATCATCAATCACTTTCATATTAGTGATTGTATGTATTCCTAAAACACTAACCGTACATTTTGTATGAACAGAAGATGCCACTTTTTCATATGTAATTAATATTTTACAATAATATATAATGTTAGGGAAATTTAAAAATTGGAAGCCAGTAACCCTACCGCTGCTGCTAACACAGGGGTCTCTTCAGCTGCCTCTCCCCCCCCGCCGCCGTAGCATCTAGCGGCCGAGAGAGAGGGGGAGACTACAAGCCCCAGCCTGCCTTGCGGTCCCTCACGCTCGGACGCCGCCAAACGCGCCCGGAGGCGCACAAAAGACCGCGGCTCCCTCCTGAGAGCGGGAAATTTAAAAATTGGAAGCCAGTAACCCTACCGCTGCTGCTGCTAACACAGGGGTCTCTTCAGCTGCCTCTCCCCCCCCCGCCGCCGTAGCATCTAGCGGCCGAGAGAGAGGGGGAGACTACAAGCCCCAGCCTGCCTTGCGGTCCCTCACGCTCGGATGCCGCCAAACGCGCCTGGAGGCGCACAAAAGACCGCGGCTCCTTCCGCGTCGCGGGACGCGCGCGGGTGGCGCCGGGCTAAGCCCGGGCAAAGGGCGTGCCCTCTGAGGTCAACAGTGGTCGGGCGGGCCACCCTTCTAAGCTGTAGTAAGGTGAGAGAAGCGATATGGCCACAAGGGGGAAGCGCTCTGCTATTCAAAGCGGTGGCCCAGATGCGGCACATACGAGTATCCCATTATCTTTGGAAAGTATGCTGGACAATGCTTTTAACATGGTTGCCAATGAAATTGCGAGTACGGAGAGACGGATGTCACTGGAACTCTTGCGTGTACACCCTGAGTCCAGGGATTCCAGCATAGTTTACACTGTACCGTTATCCCCAACCGTTACAGTGTCTAAATCCAATGTGCCCAACCCACCATCTGTCACACTTGAGGAGGAAAGCGATACTATTATTCTTGAATCCCAGCTTGACACCACTGAATACGTCCCTATCCCTCATATATCCCCGAAAGCCAAACCTGCTGGAGGAAAAAGGAAAAGAGGCCCCCCAAAATCTCTAAATAATAAAAGGAAACCAGCTCCGTATAATAAGGGCCAACCCACACCGCAGAGTATGTGGACCAGAGGGAAGCAAAAAACAATAGGGGGCAGTGGTGTTACGACTGATGAAGTGCAATTGGTTGAAGGACCTCTGGATATTACTCCCCCCAGTAACGGTATAAACTGTACTTACACACAGACTGAGCCAATTAGCGAAAATATTCCAGTAATGAAATCAAATGCTAACTTTTTGGAAACCATTGTAGATACCGTTTTTAAACAGTTAGAATGTCAAATGATCAAACAGTTTAATAATATTTTTAAAAGATTGGACCGTATCGAAACAATGATTAAAAATGAGGATGTTAAGAGGAAGGGGGCTATCAGCCTTGATCTAATAAGGGGTGAGCGCTTTTTGAAAGATTTAGAAAACGTTAACAAAGGTATACTAAGTGATGTGCAAAAATCCCCCAGTAATGTTACTACTGCAAACATTGTATCGAACAGCGTCAGTGACGGGAGAAATCACACTTCAAAAACCCCCCAGCACACCCAGACCACAGCCATAGAACCAATATGCCCCAATACTATAGCCACTAATATGCCTAAGGATGCTCCTACCCTCCATGCCACAGGAAGGAAGGTACCTACTAACACTGCATCTGATATGGGCCAAATAACTATTACAAGGCCAACAATGCACTCAGGGCCTGTCCTTAATCTGCCCCCCGACGCCTGCCCTTATGTGATAATTCTGGCAGGCGTCCCTCAGTTAAGGGAGGGACAGAGCGAGACATGGATGCAGCTTAACAACAAATGCACAGACTGGCTATCTAAACACAAAGGGGTAGGACCTAATATCATGAGAGAAATTTTGACTACACGACGGGTGAGCTGGGTTGGGCCTCTACCAAAGAACATAGAAGGGGATTGTATTGTCATCAATTTCAGAAATCCCTCTACAGTTAAATTTATCCTTGGTAGTACTAATACATGCTTTTCTCCACCTACTGATATAACCTCCTTGCCATTGGGTTACTTTTACAGACCCCATTATAGACCTCTTAGTTCCACTTTCCCGCCTTTTCCCTTATATAATAGGTACAGTGCCCTGTCTGACCTGGGCACTCTGGACTGACCACCAACTATCTCGTCAGATTCAGCAATTAGGAACTATTCTAAAATACTCAGGCCAGCAGGGGATTCTCCTATTAATTCAAATACAGTGATTGCCAACGATGATAAGGTGCCTAAGAATAATAGCTATGTTTCTACTCCGGTATCTTCTACCAACAATTTGGCAATCCTAAGCTGGAATATAGCAGGTTTAAATGCTAAAGTTACAAACAGCGACTGGGTGGACTGGGTTTCTAAATTCGATATTTTAATGTTTCAAGAAACCTGGTGTACCACTCCTTTACTTTTTGATGGTTTCTGTTGTTTTAATCAAACTGCTTCTACACCTGCTTTAGGTAGACCCAGTGGGGGACTATCAACATGGGTCAAAATGGGTGCCGATGTCAAAACTGAACCACTGGAAACAAACAATAGAAATTTCCAGGCATTGCTTTATATTAGCAGTGTTAGAATATGTTTTGTAAATTTTTATAACAACGATTTTAAAACACATCCCAATATGAATTTTATAGAGCTGTTTAATTTTATTGACGACATTACTGAAAGACAAATGTGTGGTAAACTTGACGGGATATGTGTTGGAGGCGACTTTAATGCACACATCCACCGTCAAACTCCTCCCTGTAAAAGAGGTGAAGAATTATCCAACCTTTTGGCCACGAGGGACTTAATTAATGTTATGGAAAAAGTAAACACCATGGAAAAACTCCGCCCTGTGGCCACTTATATTGGACATGGGAGTGCTTCCACAATTGACTATGTACTCATGAGCCCTATGTTGGTGGACCTTTTATTAGAGGCCTCAGTAGTCAGGTGTATTTATAGCGACCATTACCCCATTCTATCCACTCTTAAACTTCCCCACAAAAGGTTGAAGCGGAAGGAAATAGGGGCAAAAAACCTAGCTGTGTCGACAGATAGGCTAAGGGTGGTTTGGAAGGGGATTAACAATAAGGGGGTACTAGCCCAGGTTATAAAATCTTATCCTGGACTAGTCTTCACCTGCCTGTCATCCGACCACCCTGATTATGCGATTGTGGAAGCATTCACTGAACTGTGCAAGACTATAAAAAAGGAGATATACAAGCCAGTCTTAATCAATACTAATATCACCCCCAGATGGTTTGACAACTCTTGCTCTAGAGCAAATAGAGATTTGAGAGCTGCCTTAAAGACCGATCCACCAAATCAGCTTTTGGTGAGGACCTTGAGGTCTAGTTACAAACGTGCTTTAAGAACACGATCCGATGAGCTTTTAAAAACCCATTGGGAATCACTCGTAAGAACTGCAGCAACAAAGGATATTGCCGGGTTTTGGAGAGAGGTCAAGAACCTGAAATCATTTGGCTCTAATATCACTCCCATAACTTGTAGCATACCAGGGGATGTATGGGTGAAGCATTTTACAAATATTTACATGGCATCGACTCCTCCTATTGAAAATTGTCAATCATTTAAGTTTCCGCATATTTCAATAACGGAAGTAGAGGATGCAATTCTTCAAAGCGCTGGAAACAAAGCGCCAGGGCCTGATGGAGTATCTATTGATTTAATAAAATCAGAGCCTGATCTATGGTCCCCACTTTTGTGTAATGTTTTTAACAATTTATCAAACACTTCACTGCCTGATTCCTGGTCCAATAGCACCATCGTACCAATTTTTAAAAAAGGGGACAGATTTGATCCTGGGAGTTACCGCCCGATATCATTAATTGACAATACATTGAAGATTCTGGGCAGGGTCATTTTTAATAAGATTAACATCTGGTCCGAAGAAAACAAAATTTTACATCCATGCCAGTTAGGCTTTAGAAGCAACGTAGGGACGGTTGAGCAGTGCTTGAACCTAAACTTAGTTTTAGATAAACACACTATAGCTAAAAAATCCCCACTTTACCTAGGTTTTATGGATCTAAGCTCCGCCTTTGATTTTGTCAACCGATCACGCCTATGGACAGCCTTGCTGAGGTATGGTTTAGATGAATCTCTGGTCCACTTTTTGGCCCACTTACACAGTGATTTAAAAGCTTGTGTCCGTATTAACAATGATGGTGAAGTTTCGGGCGAGATTTTAATTGGCAGGGGTGTTAGACAAGGCTGTGTCCTGGCTCCCCTGCTTTTTAATTTATATATAAATGAACTAAGTACATCCTTGGATAAATTGACTTTTGATGTTCCGCTCGTTAACGGCAAACCCCTCCCTGTATTGCTTTATGCCGACGATGCGGTACTTTTAGGTCGTACACCTACTGCACTTCGCACTTTAATATCAGGCTTCATCTCCTATATGGCCGATCTTGACTTATGCACAAATTTTAAAAAATCTTATATAATGTCTTGTGGGCCAAAGAAACATAAAATCAGCCATATTACGTCAGGGAACAATGTTCTAAACAGCACTAGCACTTTCCCTTATTTAGGTTTGTTATTTTCCGATTTCGGATCCTGGCAACCTCATGTTGCCAGAGGGAGGAATAAACTGGGTAAAGCCATCAACTCTATAATTACTTTACGCCAACCAAAGCATACTGAAGTCATTCTGTCACTTTTACAAATTTACAAAACCCAGTGCGTCCCTACAGGAACTTATGGTGCCGAGGTGTGGGGATACTCGAGCTGCACGAACATCCAGATAGAAGAAAATAAATTCTGTAGGAGGGTACTGGGGGGTGTTATCTCGGCACCATCATACGTGTGCCATAGAGAATTGAACCTCCCATATATAGAGGATTTTATAAAATCTAGACCTGCTCTGTTTTGGTTAAAAATTTGGCGTAATCCAGCAGCCTCACTGACTCGTGACATAATCTTAGACTGCCTAAAAAGTGAGCGGGCAAAATATATTCCCTGGCTCAACGCGGTACAGATGAGCCTTCTAAGCGTAGATATGGGGCATCTCTTCTCAGCACCCAAAACAATCGATCCATCACATAAGACCATAGTGAAAAGGGCCTTATTTGATTTGTATCGAGTGAACAGAGAAAAAATCGAATTTACAAAGCCAGTAATCATTGGGTACATACCACTACAAATATCATGTACTAAGCCATTTAACATGCCCCAAGGCTACCTACGCAAGAAATTGGGCAGATGGAATCGGAGTTTGCTGTTTAGATTTAGGGATGGGAGTGTGGTAAACTTACTCTGCTTCCCCTTAGGTTACACTCATAACTTGGGGAGTCTATTCTGCCCATGTAACCAGGGTGGAAAGCAAAGTTTGTTGCACTTTACACTGTTTTGTGGCTTTTATGTAAAATATACCAAACACTTTCTAATCCCTTATTTGAGAGCTAATGCCCTGACGGATTTTAATGAGGCTTTCAGAGTTTTACGGATGTTAAGTACTGACGATGTAATTTACAGAGTCAACCACTTTCTTCAAACTGCTGTCCGTTCTCGTGCCTCAATGAACACGACCTGAAGTGTGTTGATCATTTTGCCAAGTTAACTCATTGTGTTTTGTTCATTGGCTGTCCACTCACCTTAATGAACTTGGTTTGAAAGCCTGTTTATTATTTTGCTCATTGCACTTTTGTACATTGGGTGTACCATTAGATACACTGTTTTTAAGATTAGTTTTTATCAATGACTTAGGTTGTTTTACTGTTTGCACACTGCATATTTGCACATTTGATGTATCTTAGACATGTTGCTCTTTTAAAATATGTTTTATTATTCATTGGGATGACTTTTTATGCTTTTTAATAGATGTATTTTCTGGAAATCTCTGACATGTTTGATCTAGAACTATTTTTGCAGTATCTGTGTATTGAATCTGCACTTATTTGACTGCGTTTAAGAATGTCTGGTGTATTTTGTATGTACTTTTATGGATGTCTTGTTTATATCCAAATAAAGATCATTTGAATTGAATTTGAAAAAATGTTAGGGAAAATATTGTATGGCCAAATGACATGGTATAACATGTTATATATTCTGACAGTTATGGATATGTGTTTCTTTGTTGTCGCATTGCCAAAGTACATGGAACATCTGTTGATACAATGGCACTTGAAATGAGGACTGGATATAAAAGATGAATGCATTAATATATCTCTAATGATTATATAATATAAAGACCTGGGAGTTAGATGTGCATGAGTGAGCAGTGTGGCTATCTTTGAGGAGGTGGAAGAGTGTATAATAGAAACGGTAAAATAAATAGGCTTGGTTAATACCTAGCATTAAGTTGGGCTTTCCAGGAAAAGGCATACCATGGTCGGGTTGCATTGTAGAAATGATATGTTCACAAAGGAGATGAGACAGAGATGGAGACAAACACAGGATCCATGTCCAACTCCAAGTAGAGCCTTTGCCACCTGTGTCCCAGAGAACTTCACCCACCTCCTACCATCCTACCACTTTTTTGCATTTCCCTCATGGTGCTCACCATGTAGTACCTTATACTGGTCCACAGCTAATGGAACTAACATGTCTGACTCCATCCTAGAAGCTATAACAGGTTTGTGGATCTCAGTCAGGTAGAAAAGTAATGCAGTTTAAGGGAAGAGGCGAGTGTGTGGAGTGCATCAATATGACATTTGTCATATATGTGTGCTTTAAAGTTATTGCTGTTTCTCCATACTTTCCCAATTGAGGTTTCCACTACAGAGATCTCCTCCTATAGGCTTACTTATGAATTCCAATTATAAAGTTACTTTACAGTCATAAATTCAGTCATAAGAGTTTCCACCCCCTCATTTAGGGGAATAGAAAATTGGACACGTTAATACTGGGTGGAGATTTCCACTCAGACCTAGCAAATACCACGTGGACAGATTTATCTGCCCAGATGTATGTAAAAATCCACAATAAAGAGTTTCACCTTGCAGGTCAAAAGCAGCGTCCTCTTATTCTAGACTTATGAATTCTGGGAACTGCCAGTAAATTTACTGATGAGGAACTAAGGTTTCTTCTAGGAGAATCGTTCTGTAAACTGTTAATGACAAAAGCTGGAGCTTCCCGTGCCCAAGATTTATGCATTATACTCTTTGTTTTCAAAGCCCATTAGTTGACTTGGGTTGCAAATTCTGCAGTATAAGGCCCCCTTGAGTTTTTGCGGTGCATCCACAACTAATTTGTCTACTCTGTTTTTGACTACTTGTGGTTTATGGAGTAAAACTGAAGGGAGTTCTAGACAAAGTGAATTTGTGTAGCTCAACACTGATCTTATCAGTGCTGTAGCTGCTCTTTGCCAGCCTTCAAAAAAGAGGCAGGGTAGAATCTTTCTAAACCTTTTTATGTATTAAGTGCAAGAGGAGAACATTGCCGAGACTTTAGTTGCTAATAAGGTCTAGCTGTCTGTTGTTACCCCAGGACTTTTCACAAAATTGCCTAGTGGGAGGAAATATTCCCATCCCCAAAGGCCAGTATGAATAAAGACACAAATCTCTGTGTCCATTTACAATTAGAACTTCTGACTTGTCAGCATTCAATCTTAACTTATTGTTGCCCATCTGCTGCAAAAGGAAACACAAGGTCTGCTGATAATCAGTGTTGGGAGATGGATTCTTCTCTGGATGTAGCAACAGCCATTTGTCAGCAGCACACGTGAATTATCTGACCCCGTTCTCCAATAGGGCTTTAGCAAGTGAGAATACATAGACATTAAATAACTGTGGTGACATCAAGGACTTCTGTGGAACTCCACGTGTTAGCATAACTTTTTGTGATGAGAAATCCCCAAGCTTAACATCCAGAGAGTGGTCAGATACAGATGACTCAGTCCACTACCTTGAAACTCCACTAATATCAAAAGCTCCCTTACGGTCTGACAGGATAGAATGTGTAGTTTCTTGTGAGTTAGAGATGGCGAGACACTTTTGGTTCCTGACAGACTCCGTAGAACAGTGTCTGGGTGATAGAATTCCTGATGTAGAATGTTCAGTTAACGGTTTCATCTTGTGGAATAAAGACGTGTAATACCAACCTCTCTGTGAGGTGTAATGTTGTACCCTGGCTGGGGAGGACGCTACAACTTGTGACGAGATAGGGGATTACATGAACCTCATGGCCCGAAGAACCAAGAGTGCTCTCCCAGAGAGTTTGCCGTGGCCCAGCAAACTGCTCATCCATGCCACATGTGCCTCAGCCGAAAATCAACGTTAGGCTTATGTGGAGTCAAAGCTCCACTCCAGCCAGTGCAAGGCCTGCAATACAGAAAATGTGTTTGTCGTCAGCTTGAAATATGCTGGTAAAGTCAAGACAAGGGTGCTGTGCTAAAAGCAACGACAACCAGGTACAGAGAAGCGCTAAAGGCAGTGATAGCCGAGTGCAAGGAAGCACTAAAAGCAGAAACATTTCTGATGTGAAGAAACGCTAAGGGCAGTAGAAACCAGGAACAATGAAAAGTGGTGAGAATGGCAAAAAATCAGTGCAAGAAACAAAGCCTATACTCACCGCCAAGGAAGAAGAGAGCGCCTTGCAGTGGGAGAGTGGGGCAATGATTCAGGTGTTAGCACATGGCTAGTGCTTAATGAAGGTGCCGGTACAAGCGGGAAGCAGATGCTGGTGGAGCAAGCTCTGCTCCAGAGAGCAGAAAGTCCCACAGGTTATGATGCTGTCGCATTCCTAAACCGCCGCCTCCTTTGATACCACCAAAAAGCTAAATATTGGTGACAGATGGAATGCCTGGATCGAAACCTTCAATGATTTCATTGATGTGCTGAAAGAACCAAATTACAAAAAGATCATTAAATACCTAAAGATTTAGCGGGTGAAGAAGTAAAAGAAGTGATGAAGAAAATACCACAAGCTGATGAAGTGATGTACCGTCAAATCGAAGAGGCGGTAAACACCAAGTTCAATCCAATACGACTATAAAAGGTACCTTTTGAGGCAGGAAAGGCAGAAAGCTAGTGAAACTATGGATGAATATGTAGAAGACATGATTCCTTCATCAAGCATTGCAAGTTCAATGAGTTCAATGATGAAGACGCCATGCGTCTCAGAATGAAAGAGACATTCAGCTTGGAGTGAGTACCCATGGCTGCCTGAGCAGAAGAAAGAGCTGACAAACAAGCAACTAACATGGAGGCTGGAATGGCACAAAATGAATCCACGCTCGGAAAAGTAAGTCGAAACACAAGGCAGAAGACCATTAAGTAATAGCTCCAAAGAGATAGAAGTTGTGTTTCCAGTGTGGATATTCTTCTCTGCATGAAGGTAAATGTCCAGCTATTGGACTGTTATGTAAAGGCTGCAGGAAGGAGAACCATTTTGTAACATTTACAAAGTGAAGGAGCGATCCAGTGCGTCACATCGAGAAAACAAAATGGAGGAAATATCAAGTGCATCACGTTGAGAAAACAAAATGGATGTCTGAACGTTCCAGTTGTAACGTTCTATGTGCGCCCACAAGTCCAAGCAACCACATACGTTGAGGCAAGTGGAAACTGAAGGATGTTGATTATCATCAAATTCTTCATCTTAAGGTTCGGCACCTCATTGTCAAGAAACAGTGAGGAAGATGGGTGAGCGATGTCAATGTTGACCGATGAACAACATGCGCATGTACGATTAGCTTCTTACAAGCAAGAATGCCAGTCGAAGCTAGGCTGACAAGTGAAAGTGCAAAATTCATTTGGACACTCTCTCAAGTCCACTCTGAATGTGAATGGGTGGAACATACCTTTTCTCGAAGACAGTGGCAAATTCGATAAACATTATGCCAGTGCAAAATACAATGAACTGTCTCAAGTGCCCCTTTTAACCCCATCAAAACCAGAGTGTATACTTGGGTTGCTTTAACACCACTGTGAAGTCAATGTTCACTCATAGCAGCTGTGAAGCATAAAAAGACCAAAGTACAAGCACCAATTCATGCCTTGCCAGGCCTTTCATCTAGTGCATGTTTACTCAGTTTCAGTACTGCTGCTGACATGGGGCTGATTTCTGTAAACTACAATGTCAATGCCTGTCATGAGATAGTGAACCAGTTTCCATCCTTGATTATCGACTAGGAAGTCTCAAGACCATTAAAGTGCAACTTAACACAAATGAGGACATCTGTCCTGATGCTCAATGGCATCGTCGGCTTGCATGTCATTTACAAGAGGCTGTTGAGAAAGAACTTGAGACACAATTAAAGCACAACATCATTGAGCGATCCACGGGTTCGACGCCATGGGTATCGCCCATAGTGGTAGTGCCGAAAAAGGATAGCGGTGGAGCCATGCTAATCTTCGTTGATATGCGCAAGCGAAGAAGATGATTGAATGAGAATGACATCAGCTCCGCACATTGCTGACATGATTACGCAGCTGAATGGAGCTAAAGTCTTTTCCCACCTTGATTTGAAGACAGGGTATCATCAGCTTGAACTAGAAGAGGATTTAATGTACATTACTACCTTTTCAACTCATGTTGGTTTATTTAGATGTATAAGACTAAGGGCCATATTATCAAGAACGGCAATAACATTATCACCGCTTTACCGGCAGGAAACTGCGGCTAAAACAGCGATTAGGGGCTTGATAATATGCCCTTGAGAATTCCAATAGAAACCCAGGTTTGATGTCCTTCACACCAGAACCTGGGCTTCTATTGGAATTCTCAAGGGCATATTATCAAGCCCCTTATCGCCGCTTTAACAGCAGTTTCCTGATGCTAAAACGGCGATAATGTTATCGCCGTTCTTGATAATATGGCCCTAAGTTTGAGTGTCATCAGCTACAGAACTTTTTCAGGATGTCGTTCATCACATAACATGGTCGGTCACAAATGCTTCCAATTTATTACAGTGATGACATATTCGATTTTTGGGTTACACAAAATGAACATGATAAATCTCTTGCACAAGAGTTGTATACTTGCCAATGAAGGTCTCACTCTAAATGTGGAAAAGTGTGATTTTCGTAAAAAAAACACAAGTTTGGTCATATCTTTTCTGATGGGGGAATGACTCTGGATCCAAATAAAGTACAAGCCTTGTCATCCACTTCTCCCCACAAGATTTAACTATGTTGCGATTCTTACTTGGTTTGGCCAGTTACTGTTCAATGCATGTATGTGACTTTTGAGAGACTTTACAAAACAAAATAACCTGTTTCGATTGTCAAGTGAATGTGAACAAAGCTTCAATAAAATCAAGCATCCAATTGAGAACACAACTGAAATGGCATACTTTGATCTAAAATTAAAGATCTGAGGGCAGATTTACAAGCCCCTTGCGCCGCCGGTGCATCACGTTGCGTGACGCACCGGTGGCACAGCCTGCTAAGGGATATTTACAAGAACAGGTAAAGACACCCTGTGTGACGTAACCTGTGCTTGTAAATATTGCTACTGTTCACGCAACACTTTGCACGTTAGGGGAATGACATGGTTGTTGCTGTGGGTGTTCCCACACAACACCCATGTCCACTGATGCATTTCCAGATTTACGAGAAATCGTCAGAATGCTACGCCACCCTAGGCGTAGCGAGGTGCAACGAGGAGAAATGTTTTCATTTCTCCTAGTTATTTTCCTCTTTCAATGCGTGCTGCATTCTACAGCACACAATGGAAGAGGAAATCACCTCAATCACCTTCCTGCACAAAAACAATCTCCCCTCGATGCAGGCATCCTTGCACCGTGGTGCAAGGGTGCCTGTTCCGGCGCATGAGAGCAGTTTGTGCACCAGCGCAGGAGGAAGCACAAAGATGGGACATATTGTTGTAAATATGTCGCATCCCTGTGCTTCGAAACTAAAGCGGCGCAGCAAAATAACTTGTGGCACCGCGCTGCGTTAGTTTCTTGTAGATCTGCCCCAGAGATTGTTGTTGATTCAAGCAAAGTGGAGTTTGGTGCTATCCTTGCCCAGCACACTGGACATCACAATGCCCCAAGACACATTGGGCCAGATGTACAACCCTCAGTGTTTGCAACTCGCATTTTTTTGTGACTCACAAATTGCGAGTCGCAAACACTGATGTGACACTGTTTGCGAATCCCAAATGAGTGGAAAAGGACCTGATTCATTATATTCATGAGGCAGGTCACATTTTGCAACCCATTGGGATTGTCTGGCACTCACAGGGATGGTGGCCTACTAGGGTCAGCATACCACCATGTCTGTGACTGCTTTTTCAATACAGCAGCTTTTAAAAAATGTAGCCTATTTTCCCTACTGGAAAAAAGGGATTCATTTAAAAAATAAAAATGAATCGTTTCAGTTAAAAAACATTTTTGCTACCAATCACAAAGGCGAAGGGGTTCCCTGGGGGGGACCTTTCCGTTTGCAACTGTCTTACCACCAATTTGAAATTGGTGGTAAATGTGACTGTTTTACGACCACATTTGTGGTCGCAAAACAATCATATACCCCCCTGCGACTCGCAATTCGGCAGGGATGCCCTTGGCACACCCCTTCCTAACAGCGACTCGCAAAACCTATTTTGCGAGTCACTAACAGGTTACCGACTCGCAAAATAGGTTTGGTACTTGCTACAACCCTTTTTAACTGTCGCAAATGACACGATTCACTGTTTGCGACCACTATAAATGCTTATACTTCTGGCCCATTGTGGCTTAAGCTGGTCGAAGTTTGTCATCAACGGAATGTGCCTATTCACAACCTGAAAAAGAAAGCCTCACTGTGGTGTGGACTTGTGAGCATTTTTATGTGTTCCTATGTGGAAAGCATTTCACAGTTGTCTCTGACTACCTTTTTTGGCAATCCTAAAGCCAAGATGCCCTCTGGCATGGAGAGGTGGGGGGTGCGATTGCAGGAGTATGATTATACGATTGTGCATCATCCAGGAAGAGATCAAACCCTGCTGACTACTTCTCACATGTGCCAATACAGTGACAGGGCACTACTTCTTAAGCGGCTGATGCTAATGTTAACTTCATTGTCAAATCCAGTGCACCAGCTGTCATATCAATGGAACAAATCAATGCTGCCAAGAGCACTGACAAAGATTTTCTGATACTCAAAGACACTATTACACATCAATCATGGCGAAAACATACTCAACCTCTTCATGATGACCTTGAATACCAGAAATTCACAAATGTGCAGGAAGAATTTTCAGTTGCACCAGAAGGCATTTTCTTACCAGGATTGAGAATTGTTAAACCCCAAAGTCTGAGACTACAAGTTATTGAACTGGCCCTTGGGGGACATTTTGAAATTGCTGCTACTAAACAAGCTCTAAAGGATGTAGTGTGGTCTCCTCATCTTGATGAAAGAGTTGAAAAAAAGTTAAAGGCATGTCATTTGTCAAACTGCTTGTCATCCAAAACAACCTTGCATCTGTTAAACTTGTCTGATCTTCCAACGCATGCATGGGAGTAGATTGCAATTGATTTCTTTGGACTCCTTGAGAATGCACATTATATACTAGCAATTGTTGATCAATATTCTCATTTTCCCCTTATAGAAGATCTGTTGTCAACTACTCATGACAGAGTCATTGAAAGATTAGAACCTATTTTTGCAGCATGGGTGTTGCTTCAGTTCTGAAATCTGACAATGGCCCGCCTTTCAATAGTCAAGAATTTAAAGATTTTCTCACTCATCTAAATGTCAAGCACCAGAAAATCACACCTCTCTGGCAACAAGAGAATTGTGTGGTTGAGAGATTTACGAGCACCCTCGAGAAGATTATTCTGTGCGCTGCACTGGAAAAGCTTGAACTCAAATCAATTCTTCAGTCAACTCTTTTTGCATACAGTTCAACTCAGCATTCTACCATGGGTCAAAGCCCTGCCTCCTTAATGTTTGGGAGAGCCATAGGAACCAAGGGGCATACTTAAGAGCCACTATGCTTGGCTTTGAATAGCCTCATAGATATGGAGCAAGGCAAGGCAGGGTAAATCGCTGCATTGCTTTACTCTGCACTTGGGATGCTTCAAAGGGTGCCGCGGCGGGTTTTCCCACACAACAATCATGGATTTTGACTTTTCCTCATTTTTATGAGAGCATGTAAACCTGGGGAAGAGCCAAATCTTATGCCTCCCAAGGGGAGCATACTGAGGCAAAATAACTTTAGTTCTCCTCATTTTTTCCTCTTACTATGTGTGTTGCATTCTGCAGCACACATAGAAGGAGGTGAATTGCAGGAAGGTGCTGCTTCCCGCACAAATACAATCCTGTCGACAACACAGGCACCCTTGCATCATGTTGCAAGGGGGCCTGCATTGGCGAAAGGCTGCCAAAACGCCACCAGAGCAGGAAAGAGGGCAGGAATTCACAGTATTGCATAAATACTGCGCATTCCTGCCCTTTCACTTTGCCGTAGGGCAGCGCAGCAAGCTGACCTTCTGCACTGCCCTACACCAAACCCCCATAAATGAGGGCCCAAATTCCCATAATGGACCATTGAGAAATCTATTAATATTGATCAACTTCCCAATACTGATTTGTCTCACAATCGCAAAATGAAGACCTATGCAGATGGAAGTCGCTGTGCTTGGAGCACTGTGCACAAAAAACGAGACTGAATCATTGTCAGGCAGAAATGGAAATGCAAGTTGGATGCTCATTTTGATGCTGACCTGCTCTGGGTTGTGATTAGTAAAGGACACATGGTAACTGTTCACCATCCTGGAAAGACCGTTACACAAGATTCTTCATATTTCAAGCACCTGACTCAAACTTCGCCAGCTCCAGAATGATGTCAGAAGTGAGACTTTTCCACCTGAGAATATGGAGAGCCCAATGACTGTACCAGTATCTCTGTCACTGTGCCAGTCATGTACACTTCTCCTGTATCTCTGCAACCTCACATGACTAGATCTGGGTGATTGATTTGAACACAAAAATGACTTATTGAAGAGTTATGATGTATACATGTATTATTTGCACTTTTTATTTAACAAAGAGGGATATGTACTGTCTTGTGAGTTAGAGATGACGGGACCCTTTTGGTTCCTAATGGACTCCGTAGAACACGTACATAAGTGTGTGGGTGGGGGTGATAGAATTTCTGATGTGGAATGTTCAGTTAATGGTTACACACTGAAGAATGAAGACGTGTAATACCAAGTTCCGTGTGTGCCATGATCATTTGTATGTACCCGGGATGGGGAAGACCCTACAGAATGGTTGAACTTATCTAAAGCAGCAGAGTAATAAATGGCAATTGAAAATGTTGAAAGGTCATTTCCATTTACACAACGCTTTTGTTAATCTCCACTATAAATGAAAGTATGTTTTCATTCTCCAGTCTGTTTTCAGAACATGGCATTAGTGTTGATTAACACATTTGGGAAACACCTCAAAGAAATAATGCTCAAATGACTAAATAAATGGCTCCATTTTTTAAACTTCAAACTATCTGAAGGTATTCCTCACTGTGAGACATTAGCATGGTGAGAAAAATTCCCCACTGGTTCTGGTGAACTTAATTTAAAAAAGAGATGGGGAAACCCCGGTATTCCAAAGGGTATTTAACATATCCATAAAAAAGACTATTCTCCCTATTTTAGGAAGATTACTTTTTACTACAGGATTACCCACATTGTTTTTGGCTCTACTGTATTTATTTTTACTCACTGGTACTCTACTAGCTAGGCTCAAGCATATGTGCTCTGACCCCTAAAACATGTTAAAATGGTTAATACTCCTAATTGGCATATTAAACTTATGTATAAATCCCTACTATATGGTACAAAGTGCACCCAGAGCCTATAAGTTAAATGTTACTAGCCAATTACAGTACTCATTGTGACACACACTACAGTAACATGGCAAACATGACTGTAGGCCTACCATTGTAGGCTGCCTAGGCAGTTTTAAAACTCCAAAATCTACCTTTGCCCTGGATCCTGCTGGTGTGAGTCTTGACCCGCAATTATTGTTCATCAGGTACTGGGATCCTTGGCTGAGTCAAAAGTGTACTCCTCCTACCATCCATCCTCCAAAACCTAGGACTTAGAAGTCTTTTGGCTTCAAACACCTCCAGAGAACCCAAGAGAAAAAGTCAATCTGAAGAAAGTGCTTTGCCACTGGGCCAAATAATGAGGTTGCTCCCACTTGCAGTGCTTCCACAGCAGCAGCAGTAAAAAGCCAAGCGCACTGATATTATTAGATCTTTCAGCGGCGTTTGATACTGTCAGCCATGCACTGCTCTTGGACAGATTGGCTAGGTTTGGGATAGGAGAGCAAGCTCTTAAATGGCTAACAGCCTTCTTAACAAGAAGGACGCAGAAGATCCAGTTGGCAGACCAGGTCTCAGAGGTGGGCATGTTAGTCTGTGGGGTCCCGCAGGGGTCAGCGCTCTCGCCGCTCCTATTTAATCTTTATTTACAACCATTGATAGAGTCGCTGGCAAACATGAAGTGCAAAGTTTTCAACTATGCCGACGACACTCAGCTGTTGCTGAGTATCGATAATACATCATCGGCACAATCAATGGCCCAAGACATCCTACGATTTACAGTGAATTGGATGTCATCCAATTTGCTGAAAATCAATCCAGACAAAACGGAAGTCCTTGTCATTTCAACCTCTGCTTCCCCCTGGAGCGACTTATTCTGGCCACAAGAACTAGGACCTACTCCAAAACCATGCCCCAATGTCAAGAGTCTTGGGATGAAAATTGATCAGGAACTCTCGATGGCCAACCAAGTATCCGCTGTAGTTGGCTCCTGTACCAACCTGATCAGGCAACTACGTAAACTCGCCCCCTTGCTCTCGAGGAATATGCTGCGAACCATTGTTTCAGCCACAATAGTGTCTAGAATAGACTATGGCAATGCGCTGTATCTCGGCCTTCCAAAGAACTCCATCAACCGTCTTCAGGTTATTCTGAATGACGCAGCACGTCTGATTTTTGGAGTGCCGAGGAGGACCCATGCTTCCCCTCTGCTCCACGGGCTACATTGGTTGCCCGTGGTGCAGAGAGTGGAGTTTAAAAGTATGTGTATCTGCCACAAAGCAATCCACGGACAGGCGCCAGCTTATATAAAAGAAAGGCTCGAAATACACGAACCTAAACGCGCCTTGCGATCGTCCGGATCTTTTTTGCTGTCTCGACCACGCTTCAAGTTAACAACTAAAGGAGGCAGATCTTTTTCAGTGCAGGCTCCTATCATTTGGAATAAGCTACCGGAGGTGCTTCGTAGAGAGCCCAACCTTCTCCACTTTAGGAAGTCCTTGAAGACCTTACTCTTTAAAGACGCATTCCCGCTTCAATAGTCGGTTGCTAGACCTGATACCCATATATTCTCATTCCATCTTTGTTCTGTACTTGGTCAGTAGCGCTTTGAGAACTGTCGGTGAGTTGGCGCGATACAAAACCCAGTTACAATTACAAACCTGTTTCCATTGGATGTTGCAGAAAAGGTACCTGGCCTGTTGTTCGTCTACTGCATGCAACCTTGCCCTGCTAGAAGAATCTGAGTTGCAAAAAGTGACTCAGTCTGAACGTGTACGTTTTTACTGAGTGAAGGCACCAAAAGTATTCGGCCGACGGAGCGACGGTTGAATTTTAACATTTGTTTGGCAGTATTTTTATTTAAAACTTAAAAATTCATAACTCTAATTTCCCTTATTGGATTTTGCCGCTTTGGTGTCATTTTGTTAATTAAATTATTTTCTTTTTTTATACATTTTGGGGCAGATTTACAAGCCTCTTGTGCCACTTTGGCGTCACTTTTAACAATCTAAATCTGCCCCTTTATTGTGATGTCAACCTTTCAAATGTATTGGTACTTTTAAATCTGTAATTCATTTTTTTAAATGAAGCCATCTACTCTGTGCCATACCTATCAAGGGTTGAACTCAGGTTTAAATTACTGAAACCTGTACTAGACCTAACAAGAATAGTGGCATTATTACTTGTGGTGGACTACCATTCCCCCCAACTAATAATCCACTATTAAAGAGTTTATACCATATACTATTGTTTTTTTATCATCAGGCAAATGGGCACAAAAGTAGATTAAGGTGCCTGGCCACCACTGCTGAATCAGATTTCAGCCCTACATCTAAGTGCCAAGGACCTATTTGGACAATAATTGAGGAAGGAATAACTTCTGAACCACAGTTATAGTCTGGAGACAGTCAACAACCTAGAAACACCTAGGCCCTCATTACAAGAGGCAAGTTATGAAATCTGATTATTCGCGTACCAGATGAAATCCGACACTGATATTTTTGGATTTTATTGGGTGCGATAATTATGACCTATTGCAAGTTTTTCTTTGAAATTGGACATACATATGGATTTTGCTACTTACTGCACCTGAATCCACATGACCATGCAGTTGCCAGGCGTTTAACTTAATTTATACTGATAACATTTTCAGCAACTGTCCTAATTGATTCACTGGGTCAGCTCAATACAGGTAGCACTTCGATACTACTTGGAATGAAACATATTGTGTTTGTGACCTTTGTTGTGCTTCCTCAATAATGCATTATGAGATATGATGGACATTATGCATCATTATTTGTAAACACTCAAGTCCTCCATGTTAGAATGCAGCACACCCTTTATAATGTCTTTGTATTATCTGGTTTAACAGTGTAGCTGTCGCCATACAATTTTGTGAGAATCACCATGAGAGGGGCTTTGGCTCTGCCCACATGTTAGAAGCGAGAGTACATGTTTTGATTGGGCAGAAATTGTGAGCTTCTGAAAAAGGTGCTTGCCCTGTACACCGCTGTGATCATTTTGTTTATTTATCCAGCTCCCTGAGCTTGAACTTTCAGGGACATCTGTCATGGCATTGTCATGCTATTAAAGCGTTTTAGCTAACTTGTTAATTTATTATGTTTTTCTCTAGCAGCAGCACATATGGGAGGATGGCAGTCATTAACCTACATGGATGTTTAAGTCTGTCTTGTCAGTGCAACTGTCACCTGACCTTTCAACCTACACCAATATTATTCTAGTTATTTGCTTATACACAGGTACATATTTGTTCCCATAGTATCTACTTGTAATGCTTCACATATCATACAACACTCCTTCAAAGCCAGACCTATTGGCATTGCCAATGTTCATTATTTAAATTAAAGACAAGCATTTACTACTGGCCTGATTATCTCCTTGCACCATGCAGAATGGGGACACATGTTAGTAGCTTATCGTCTATATCCTGATTAGGACTCTGGCCTAAACTCGACACAGGAGTTGCAATGCTGACAGCCTCACTATGACAGAACTTTTCCTGAAATAGTGCATATTTTTGTGCTGCTGTTTTGTTACATAATAGTGGGGTGTCTTTCTTACTCATTTGCCTTGTAATTTTATTTCTTTACCCCTGCCTTCCCTTACAATTAGGCTATTTACAATTTATTTTACTAACAATCAATGTCAGTATTCATATATAAATAGTAAGGCAACTGCTAAAACTGGGGAATAGCATTTACAAAAAACAAAATCTGGCTTTCTGCTTTTACCTCGAGCCTTCTTATGAATTTTGCTCATTTTATTGATGTTGACCTAAGTGTTCCTGTTCAGCATTTTATTGCATAAAGAACTAATGACTCACTCTAATCACCTCTAAGCCAAGAGTGATAGAAATGGTGTGAAATTCATCCTGTTCAGACCTGTTGATCACCAACGAAACATCATGCAAGTGGAATGTGGTTCTATTAAGAAAAATGAAAAAAAAGACTTTTGCAGTCATGTCCTCTATAATGGCACTTATGCTCCTAAGTGCAAATCTGACTTGTTTAGGACAAGTTATCCTAAAATTCTAAGGGGTATATTCACAAGGACTTATCTCCGATTTATCTCCACCTTAACGCATCAAAAGTGGAGATAGATTTAACACCCTATTCAAAAGCTGGTGCGAACTGCAGACAACAGCAGTATTCCCGCAGTAACTGCCCCAAAATGTATCTCCACTGTGGACACCACCAACTAACCCTAATGAGATGCAGAGTAGGCGTTTCCATGCAAAAACACACAAAAAAAACACAACACCACTTTCACAACGAACTGCCAGATCTGCGAAGCGAACCAAAAACAGGCGCTAAGCCGCGGTAGCACCAGGGATTTAACACCTGCCTTCTGCTGGTGCTAAGCAGGACGGCTACCCACAGCATGAAAGGGAGCCCAGCCAAGACCCACACCTGATGACCCACAGATGCCATGGAGACAATGACCATGCAGCTCCGATACCCATGAGGGTCACAACACCCACTGCCATCACCCCTAGCCCCCCCGCACCCCCCCCCGGACATACACATACCGTCCAGACACAAGAGCCACAAAAAGCGCATGATGACGCACATTCCCCCCAAAAAACACACATGTGTGGCCAGAAGAACGAGAAACAGTCACACAGCACTGAAGTAACAACCAAAAACTTTATTGAAATACAACACAAAACACCAATGCGGAAGACTCCTGTCGGGTCCGTCAGGGACAATCTCGATGTCACAGCCTGGAAAATAAAGCACAAAATCAGGATGTGTGTCATGTGCACATCAAAGGAGCAAGACACAGAGAAACAGAGAAGGAAAGAAAGCCAGAGAGAGAAAGAGAGGGAAGTAAAGGAAGGGGGAGAGAGAGAGAGAGAGAGAGAAGGAAGGGAGAGAGAGAGAGAGAGAGAAGGGGAAGGGAGAGAGAGAGAGAGAGAGAGAGGGAAGAGAGAGAGAGAGAGAAGGGAGAGAGAGAGAGACACTGCCACCCCTGCGCACCCAGGCCCCACTGCTCACCTGCTGCCACCGGTGTGTCCACCAGTGGGCACACCACGTGCCCGTTCAAGCTTCAGGTCCCTGTCCCGCCACCATGCAGGTCCCACACATGATGCTGAGTCCTGAGTCATTAATGGCGGAGACCACATCAGTGCACATGACATCATCGCAGGCTGCACACCTTCTCAGCTATGTTGGTGCCACTAACCCTGTGCAACCCCAGTCAGCGCCACATGGTGGTAGGCCTGTGACGGATGCAAGGCTTCGGGTGCCACTAACCCTGTGCAACCCCAGTCAGCCCCACTTGGTGGTAGGCCCGTGATGTCCGCAAGGCTTCGTGTGCCACTGACCCTGTGCGCAACAACTCATAGGCCCTTTATGACCGTGGAGCGTCCGTCATCCAGTCACCACCAGCAGAGGGGAATGTGACGCTGTCGGCCCCTTATATTTGCGGGGTCACATGGCCTGTGACGCCTGTGCCGGATGGGTGTGGTGTGTGTGCAAACCTGCCCTCAGGGAGTGGCCGTGTAATGCTGACAACTAGACCAATGACCTGCACACCACAAGCGAGTACACCTGCGACAGGTAGCTATGTGGGCCCCCCCTCGGAGCGTAAGCGGAGTGGTCTGGCCTGGCATATGCCGGACCAGCGCAGGGCTTGCAACAATGGCTCGGGGGCTCTGGGCGTGGTTCAGTCCATGTCCAGACAAGGAAGTGACTAATGCGTGTGTCCCGGTTGTAGTATCCACGGCACCTGGAACACGATACACAATGTAGCACACTGTGACTGGCATCCCACTTGATGAGCATCATTGACGTAAGGGAAATCACTGTCCCTACATTCATCCACACATTCATACATGAATGATGAAAGACATGACACAGCAGTGCGTTACTGGATGTTTATTGCACATCCAGTGGAGGTTTGCAGCTGGAGTGGTACAAGGCCATGCCAAGCACACTACACAATATGGGCCCGTGGAGGGCCAGCCAGAGTCCATCCGGGGATGACAAGTACCATGGAAGAGGAAGGGTACAGTCCGCAGTCTGTTCGCAGTGTCATTGGTCATCAAAAAGGATATGACATTCCATGTCGCGGTCCAAGGTGAGTGCAGTGGAGTGTATCGGGGGTCAGTGGAAGGTCATGGGGCCATGTGCGGCACCAAGCAGCAACAGGCCCGGTGGCGGAAATGAATGCTAGTGCCTACTTCTGAATACAAACCCATCCACGTCCTCGGATGTGTGCTCTGCCCCACCTGTGGGTGTTGCAGTACCGACACATCAGGGGCCGGAGGAGGATTGTCGGCCGCACTGTGTGGCAGTGACACATCAGGTGCCGGAGTGGATACGCCTGCCGCACTGTGAGGCACTGACACACTAGGGGGCTGAGATGTTGATGGTGTGGGGGCAGCAGCATTCATCAGCGCCATGCCTTGTGGCAGCAATGCCATGATGAGCATCTGCAGGGCATGGTAGATCCCAGCTACATTTCGCTGATGTGCAGCGGTGGCTGCCATCCTTTCCACCTCCATCCACACCATGTCCTCCATGAGCCTCCGCATGTGTGCCAGCTCACGGCTTGGATCGCTGGAGCCACTCTGAGCGGACAGGTGTTCTTCTCTCCACGTCATGACTCCAGTGATGTCAGTCAGGGCTTGTTGGAGACCATGGAGCGGGCCGTGGGTGTCCGTTAGGAACTGGAGCTGGTCCCTGATGGGACCTAGACACCAATGGATGGCATCCAGTTTGGAAGCCATTATGTGGGACCCCACCTGCACCTGCTCATCCATCTCCCTCTGGCCCTCCAGCACACGGCGTTGGAAGGCCATGTGTTGTTCTTGGGGGTCTTGGGAGACTGCCGGGGCTGTGGTTGCCTCCAGCTGGGTGGTTTGGGTAGTGGGTGGAGTCTCCTCAATGCAGCTGGGCATGCCCTGGTCCTGGAAGTGAGTTGCGGATTATGTCAACGATGTCTGGGAGGGCTTGTGGGTCGATGCTGGGGGTGTCCTCCTCGTCATCAGTGAAGAGTGGCTGGTACTGCTCTGCAGGAGGTGTTGACGGTGCCCCTGCAATGTGAAGGGGAGATGGTGTATTACAATGTGTCCACATGTATGTAGCCGCATGGTACATGTTGACATTCAGACAGCATGGCATTGTACATTGTGACAGTCTGTAGATCAGGGCCATGACCCAGAGTCATTGTGGGTGTGCACTGTGCTCTGCTTGATTGTGCATGTGTGCCATTGTGGTCATCTCCACATGTCCCCCCAGTACCTGGTGGTCACTCACCCTGTTGCGGTTGTGTTGTGTCCTGTCGAGCAGTGTCCGTTCCCCCGACTCCGGCCACAGTCTCCACACTGATGACTGTTGACACCAGCTCCTCCATGTCATTCAGCATGCGCTGTGGCGCTGGGCCCCCACCTCCAGTCTGCATTGCTGCCTTCTGGTTGGCTGCTGGTTTCTCCTTGGTCTTGCGCTTGATGTCAATCCATCACCTCTTGACCTCGTCCATTGACCTCTTGTGCTCTCTGACGGCATTCACCTTGTCCACGATGTCCCGCCATACTCCATTTTTGGTGCCCAATGACACGTTGGAGGTGATGAACAGTTCCTGATGGTGTTCCATCACCTCCGTGACTAGGATCTTGTTTTCCTGTGGACTGAACTTCGTCTTCCTCTTCTTCTTGTCCTTGCCCTTCGCTTATTCCCGAGGTCCCAGGCTGGTTGTCCAGGGTGCTTGTGGGGTTGCACTCGTCCTCTACGCCTGCTCCGGCTGCCTCCATGGTGCTTGGGTGTTGGTCAGTTTGAGTGTTTTTTCTACTTTTATAGTGATTTTTCACACCTGCCATGTGTGTATTGCAGGCCTGGTGCTGCTTATCGCTGATTTCCTCATTGTACTTTGGCCCATCGCATGTTTTATCACGTAGTGGTTTGTGTTTTTATCTCCGTCAAGGTGGTTGTATCGCGGACATTGGCCGCGGTTTCGGCAGACTTTCGCGTGGTGCCGCCTTGTTGTGAATTCCACGTTGACACAGGGTTATTTTCCCGCAATAGGTTACAATGTGTAAAGTTGCACTAGCATTTTTTGGTGATGTTTAGCACACGTTCTTGTGAATATCCCCCTAAGTGATATGTTAAGTTTTTGCTCAGACAACTGGCAATTCTCCGATCACAGGTGACTCATGAAAACAATTTTGAACTGAGTCGGTCAGATAAATTGAAGGGCTGAACATGATTCAAATTGAATGTAATAGATAAACCTGTCACATGTAAACGGTTTTCATAATGAGAGTATTGCATTGTGTATCATTCATTGAAAGAGTTTCTAGTTTTGAAACTAAGACAGTCACAGATCATTGAAAAGTTACCTACTCCCAAGTCGGTGTGGTAAAGTATATTCATTAGGCAAGTCATGCTGCAGACCCCTTCGAATGGATATCTATGATGTGACCTATAGAGTGGTAGAGATGAACCACGTATAATAAATGCAGCTGTTTGTCCTAGAAACATCTAAACCCAGGCTGCATTGTCAGCCTGAACCTCTGGTAGCACACTGTATTTGGATATCACGGATGGCAAAATGTGGATGGTTGTATAAATTCGGTCCTTTTTTAAGAAACATTGACAAATTTATGCTGTGCCATTTCACAAAACTGTCAAAAGCAATGACTTAAAAGCATGTTAGTAGTGAAATGGTCGCACTTAAGCAAAAGTGAGAGCAGAGCCAGTGGCAAAAAACAATACGTTCAGAAAGCAAAATTTTGCTCTAAGGTATAATTTTGGTCTATGCACATTATAGGAACATGCTGACAGGTGGTATTTTGTGTATAATATTCTTTCAATTGTAGTAGTCTGTTCCATACCAGTTATGGATGGAGGAGGCAAAATATCTTCTTTAAATATTGCAGACTTTGTATTTTTTTTCTACATATTGTCTTTGATACTTTGTTGCTTCTGGTATGCTATAGGCGTAAATCTACAAGATTGTATATATTCGCAAATTAAGCCTATTGCTGCAGATACAATGTGTATTTTAGTGAAAGCATGTCATTTTAGAAAATTGTTCAATTTATCAGTGTAAATTTGACTGGGAACAGCAATTTCAAGTCAAGAATAACTTTATGTCGGTTCAGAGAACCATAAAGGTTTCACAATAAAAATATTTACAATTCATAAAAAAACAACAACACAGAATGATTTAAAACAATTCATGATATTTCAGCAAAGACAATTAAAATAACGAAATCAAGCCCTAGCAATCCTAAACTAATTTCATTCATAACGATTTCTAATCACAATTGAACCCCTTATAAAAAAATTACGGCAATACACATATCAGAGGTGGCCACTGTATGCAAGTAATTAAAAACATAATTATATGAACAAGGACAAATGTTCCTTAATAATTGAAGCAGAAATCTGGTTCTCATCAACTTATATAATGTGCAAAATAATAAAAAGTGCAACTTGCTTTGCCTAAAGGAATTATCACAAGGGCAAGGCATAAGCTTGCCCGATAATTCTCCTTGACGAGGGAACGCCAACAAAAAGTGCACAGTACATAGTAGAAAGCCTTGTTAAGTAAAATCTAATCTAGGAATTAGTAGAAAAAGATAGATAAAATTGTGAGCGGGCAGAAGGCAAATCAGACACTTCCATCTCACCTTGAAGTTGACAACTACGCGTACTGCCCCTAGTAAAAAACGCCTCTCTAATAATGGTCTTAGCATTTGGAGGGATTCTTTCAGGGTTTTCAAAGAAGTGTCATAGGCCGATCTCTTGAAACCTTTCCCTCACAAAGCAGAGGCAGGGCATCTTTAGTGCTTTATACGTATTGAGGGAATCCTTAAAAACATCCCTTGGATGTCTAGCCCTTCTGAGATCCAAATCTTGGCCCATAACTACAAAGGCACAGCAAATTCGATCTTCTACGAAATCTTGACACAGTTCAGTATGGCAAAATAAAATGGGGGAGCTTTTTGGTTCCATCAGTCGTTTGTTGATAAATGTGTTCTCTACTAGTTGGAGCTGTTGGCTTCTGTTGTACCCCAGACCCAGGCCCCATGCGTGGCAATGGGGAGGCATTTAGTTCTGTAGAGAGTTAACAATTCCTTCACCGGTTTGTGCCTCAATTTACAGGCAAACTGAAACAATCCAACCACAGCCCTGCTTGTCTACTGTGCTCTGGTGGTTAAGAGTGGTTCCCACTTTATCTGATTATTGAATAAATTATCCAGATATGCAAAGTTATTGACTTTTTCTATCTTCTTTTTCTGGACAGTAAAAGTTTTGGTTTGGTGGTCTTTGGGCCACACACCATTATGTACAATTTGTTAAAATTAACTTTTAGGTCAAGGGATGTCATAAAATCAGTAAAAGTAACAAAGGACTTCTGCAAGCTCATAGCTGTCCTTGCCATTAATACAATATTGTCTGCATGAAAGCAGGGGAATGGGTTTATTTCCAATTTTGGGGAAGTCAAGCTACCTTTTTAATAAAAAAAGCCTCCAGCCCATTTGTATAGATTAAAAACAGGAAAAGGGCTAAAATACATCCTTGGCGGACCCCCGCCATGGAGATAATTGGGTGGGTTTTTCCCCCTTGCAAAGGGGGCTGTTGTATTTCTATGAAGCCTACGCAGAAGGGTTACTAGTGCTTTTTCAACTCCCATGTTTTCCATCATAGCCCACAATTTCTCCAGATTGACTGTATCGAAAGCACTAGATAGGTCCATAAAGGCCAAGTGAATAGAGCACTTCATGGACCTCATGTGCTTACTGACAATTCGAACAAGTCAAGACATTGTTCAGTTGTAACCTGCCCCCTCCTAAACCCATATTATGTATTTGACAGGACCTCATTGGTAGATGCCCACTCTTCCAGAAGTGCTAAAAGGACCCTACCCAATACCTTAACTGTTGCATCAATCAGTGAGACAGGCCTATAACACGCCAGATCACTTCTATCACCCTTTTTAAAAACAGGGACCACAGTCGCCTCTTTCCATGACCCAGGCAATGGGCAAATAATCGCTGATTTAAAAATGCTCATTAATAGAGGTGCCCACAAATTAGTTTTTTTTAAAAAAAGATTGAGGAGCACCCCATCTGGGCCGGGGGCTTCCAAACAGATGCTGTGGGCTAAAGCCAAATCTGCCTCTTGCACTGTGCAGACAAACTAAGTTGTGTGGCTATAGTGAGGTCAAAGGGTATTTCACGTGAATCCTCCACACAAACATCTTATGTGAAGTGTTAAAGATGCTGGAAAAATGGGCTTCCCAGGCTTCACCAATGATCAATGAGTCCAACTGTCTCACATCTTTGGTGAACATTGGGTGAGTAATAATTTCCCCACATTTTTTCGAGTTTTTAAGAGAGCCTGCTTTTTCCAAGTCCTCCCACGCCATTCTCCTCAAATCCATCTTCCTGCTTTCTATTCCGTTTTTGTATTTACTTCTAGTGATTTTAATTAGCTCTTCATCACGGGGGATGGCACGTAGGGCACATTTTAATTCCTTATGAGCTTTAGAGCATTCAGTATTGAACCAGCGCGCCTCTAAGGTTTGCTTTTGGGAGATATTCCTGACCAGTCTCTGAGCAATGTTGGTACAGAGCAGCTCAAAATCCTGTACCATTTCAATCGGGGTAAAATCTAGCCTCAGGCACCCATCTATTAAATTATAATTTCATAAAATGACATCTTGCTCAAATTTTGATGGGTCTACTTGATCCCATTTCAGTTTAATTCCTTTATTAGGATTGCATTGTAATGGCAATTCAACGGTGTTCCCCCACTTAGGCTTGATATTAAAAGAGGCAGTGAGCGGATAATGGTAACTAGAGCAGTTTGGTAAGACCTTAAAGTCCTGAACAAGAGAGGTAACATTCTTTGTCATTAGCATAAAATCAATAGAACTGTCCCTACCACCACCAAAATAAGTTGGGCACTGCAAAGGGGAGTTGCTGGCATAATTATTTGTTAAAATTAAGTCGTTTACAACCAAGATGAAATTTGGGGGTTCACACTGTGGGGAATGAATAAAGTGGTCCAAGGGCTGTCACTCAGAATCTTCCAGCCCACACACACAATGTGGACTGTATTTACAAAGTGTACAATTAAAATTTCCGACCAATAAAATACATAATGGCTGCCATTTCACAGAGACTTGAGCGATTTCCATTTGCAAGGACTCTATTAATTGGCAGTTACTTTTACCAAAGATATTATGGTACAAGTTCACCAGTAATATTTCCACCATAACCAAACCAGCAATTACTATAAGTTGATACCAGGGGATGAACCTATGCATTTAGCTTTTACAGAAGCATATTTTACCGCAATAAGCACTGCGATACCACCCTCAACCCTTCCTGATGGGGATGGAATCGCAGGGACACAAAAAAAGCGATACTCATTTATAAGAATTTCATCTGTAGTCCAGGTTTCCGGCAAACATAAAAGATCAAAACCTCCAATAAAATCCAACCAATCCTCGTTGCCCAATTTTGAGCGGACTCCAGCTATGTTCCATGAAATTTTTTTAAGATTAGCAGTGGTATTACCCTGTAGAACCTGCCCCAAATTTGCATTAACAGATGCATCAGAGATACCAACAGAGAACAAGGCCACTTCTCCAGGTGCATCTTCCTCTTCACAATTAATTTCCCATTGGTTGTTACTTAAGAAATCTGCGCCCCCCCACCTCATCTACCACGCAGGACAAATCCTGCAGTCAATCAATATCAGTAAGGCCTGAAAGGGCTTCAAAACGGGTTGACTGGTGAACTGACTGCAAGTGCGTAAGGTTGAAGTGTTTGGGCTGCATTTGGACTTGCCTCTGTAGAGACCTGGTTCCCATGTGTGGAGGATAAAAGAAGCCCAGGGGATATGCCCTTCTGGGACCATTCTGGCCCATCACTTCCTTAAGGCGCGTCAACACAAAAAGCCCATACATAGGGTCCTTGAAGTTTAGGACCACACAATCCCCTTCCACAGATTTCGGTGTGTAGCCTAACCAGCTAACCGACCGTGCCATAATGATGTTATCAATTAGCTGCGTCTGACATCTTATTTTGCTAATACACCAGTGGGCTGATTTATTAGTAAGACTTTGACAGTCTTCATGTTAGCCCAATGGCAGTGGGGGAACTCCTGTTAGTCTCAGAGTATAGAGGGTGCTATCTGGTGGTATGTTTTACTGGTCTTGCGCCCCTACCCCGCATGTGGATGCATTTAGGGTACAATTAGGATTAACACATTGCTCACTGATTATTCTGCATGCCCTGGCCAGATCAATTAGCCTTAGTAATGCTAACCCTGGGTCCATCTTTTTTGTTTTTCCTTGGTTGAACTGTCTCCCAGGAGTCCCTTTCAATTAGTGAGAAAGAAGATTTAATAAGACAAGCCTTATTCGTATTAGGGGTATGTGTTATTGTTGGAAGAGTAACCCTCATGTGAGTGGCAACATCCTCTTTATCAGTGTGAGTGTGGGTGGCCTCATCCCTCATTGTAGTATATTTTGTTTTCTTTTTTGATTCCCTCAACACATGACGGAGCTGTTCTTCAATATGTCCCAACCTTTCTAAGATGGGTCTCAAGGCCTCTGTTATCAGTTGACTAACTCTATTGAAGAAAAAGCAATCCACTTTCTCCGATGATGCCTCTCTACCCTCTCCGCCTCTTGTCTTAGTATCCTTCCCCTTTCGGATTCTTGCCGGGTTTTTTTCATCACAGGATACTGCCTTTTTGCTTTGGGATTCCCCTCTGCCCTTTACCTTCTGCATTGTAATTCAGTGTTAGCCAAGGCTCGGCCAGCTCCTGGGAAACCCTTCCCCTGGAGTACGGCCACAAGCCCTACATCCTGCGACAGACTACAACCAACGACCAGTCTTTCTTTTGCCTCGTTCTCACCATCCTATCTATAGTAAACACTGGCATTTATTTCCTATAAAACAATGTATTCCTTTCTCCAGTCTGTGCTAGGAGACTGCTCCTCGTTTCATGGCTCAGTTGAGTGACTCAACATTATGCACAGCAGCAGCACAGAGGTCTTCCTCATTATTTATTCAGAGCACTCCAGTTTCTGCTTTGAAATATGTCAACTATGTGTCACAAACTGAATATGATAAATGCTGTTTTCTGTAGTAAACTGTTATAATTAATCTAACAGTTAACTATAGGGAACCTAATAAATATGTCTAGTGTCTAGTCTGGTGTACGGCCGTAAGCTCTACATCCTGCAGCAGACTACACGGAGATGCATTCAAATGAAGCACCCTGACTGCAACAAGCTCCTGCTAGCCATTCTCTTAAGATATGCGATCACACCACAAACCTTACCCTCGCAAAGGGGGCCCTTGCATGCCCCTCATGAGCAAAGCTGGATTGCTGCCCCCATAGTCACATCCTCTCCCTCCTTGCATCACTCAGTATTGTTCTCTCCATTTAGGCCATTCTGAATCAAAACTTAACTGCAGCAGTGCCAGCCCTCACTGCTTTTATGTATCTTCAAAGAGACACTTTTTCCCCTTTTATCTAGCACAAGCTCAGCCGAAGATATTGGGGTGCTTTACACAAGCACTAGTTACCTAACACAATGACATTTTTATTTTTTGATAACGCAGGCTGTAGAGCCCACCTCAGTCTCGAACCTGCTGTCTCATGAGCACACCAGCAAAGTACCCAATGTACCCATGCCGCAATCTTACTTGTAACAGTTAGTGTGCTAGTTTGTTTGCCGGCGCATGCTCTGGAAATGCTTGCCCTCACGCTCACGCTGGAAGGCGGAGCGCGGTCATATAAATAACAGTAGGCGGTGCTGCGTAAGGCAGTCCACACTCAGCATAACACTGTGTCTGTGTCCCGTCATTGCTGCGGCGCATCTACGCACATCAACCGGGCCCATCCGCTATTAGAGGGCCCAGGGGAGGTAACACTGACGACGAGAGACGGAGCAATTCCCGCTCCTCGATACTCCTGGTACACGGTGCCGCTGTACACCCCCGTGCCCACACAAGCTGCACGTCCGGCAGACCCGGCAGCACAGCAGGAGGCCACAGGATCTGGCACCAGGGCACATCTGGCCTTTACAGCATGGCAGGGGGTCTCCTAAGGCACGGGACCAACAAGGAGGTGCAAGTCTCGCCTCCCAGCACCTGGCAGATGGGCGCCCCAGCTTATAACACCCTCATCACCACATGTGAGTCGCGCACAGGGCGCGGTGGCACAAACCATGCGCACAACTGCTCAGTGAGGCCTGACCACGTGCCTACACGCCGCGCTGATAAGTGCTGAGACCACAACGCCCCAGCAGCGCCATGGGTGATCAGGCTGGAGGGGCACCAGCCCCGGTGAGGGCCGTAATACAGCACTCCCCCCACAGGTGTCCTGCCTCCCTTCAGTGAGTCGGCGGACCCCGCCACGGCGTCTTCAAGATGGCAGGTCTGGTTCAGCCACCTAGAGAATTACTTCGTTGCCACCCGAGAAACGGACGGCGCCATCAAGCGCTCCCTGCTCCTCGACTATGCAGGAGAGGAGATCTATTTGCTATTCAAGCATCTTCCCAACACCGGCCCCCCTGAGGACTATGCAACAGAAGTAACTGCTTTTAAACGCTCACTTCGACCCTCAACTGAATCCAGACTTTGAGCATTTTAAATTGAGGTAAGCCAAACAGAGGGAAGGAGAATCAGTTGACTAGTTTCATGCAAGACTGAGGGAGCTGGGCAGTACTCACCTCGTGAGGGACAGAGCCGCAGAGGAAATCAGAGCTCAGCTAATACTTGGAATCCGTAGCAAAGTCTTGCGAGGCCTCATCCTAAGACAGCCGAATATACAGATGAACGACATACTAGTGCTAGCACGATCCCACGACCTGTCGGCCACGCGAGCGGAGGAAATGGACCTCGCACTGATGCGCAACACGGAGAAGAGCATCACTGTTAAGACTGAACGTGCTGATGTGGTCAGGACGCGAGACAAGACCTACCGCTCGAGAGACCGCCCACTGCCACACCGGAAAGTTTGGGTATTGCGGGTATGAGGAACACCCACCCCAATCATGCCCGTCACAAGGGAAGACATGCACCAACTGTGGTATCGCGAACCACTTCGCCTCAGTATGCAGGAAGAAGGCACAGCGGAAAGAGGGGAAAAGACCCAAGCAAGTACGAAGGATGGTCTGCCAACTGTCGAACATCTCGCTGTCATCCTCGTCAGAGGGGAAAAGGAAAGAACAAACCGTATACCACGCAGACGATTCGTCGTCGGACAAGGAAGGGGAGACATACCTAGTCTCTTTCACTCAGGCGCACGACGTCCTCAGCCCCGTTGCACAGTGCACATAGCTGTATCAGAAGTCAATGCTATGATTGACACAGGTTCGTCAGTCACAGTCATAGGGATACAACAGTGTAACAAATTAAAGCCGAAACCTGAGCTCCAGCCGTCAAAGACCAAGATCTTCATCTACGGGAGCGACACACCTTTGACCCTCCGAGGCAAAATGACCGTGCCAGTGCGGTTGGAAGGCACCGAGATCACAATTGACATCCACGTCATCAACCAGGAGGCTGACACTCTACTGAGCAGCCATGCGGCAGAAGACCTAGGACTGGTAACATTCGCCAGGAGCGTACAAGCGGACCAGACCAAAGATCTCTTCAAAGGGCCAGGCCGGATCAAGAAAGCCCCAATCAAACTACATATAGACCCAACAGTCGCACCAACGGCACTGAGACACAGGAGGATTCCCTTCCACCTCTGACCATTAGTGGAAGAAGAGCTGCAGAAGCTGGAGGATCAGGGAGTCATAGAAAATTTATCTGGACCTACACCCTGGGTGTCTCCCATGGTGATCGCGGATAAACCTCGCCAACCAGGGAAAATAAGACTCTGTATTGACATGCGCCTCCCCAACAAAGCCATTCGGCGGGAACGCCACATAACGCCGACCATGGATGACATTGTGGCTGGCCTAAACGGGTCCAGATGGTTTCGAAGTTGGATCGGAACGCTGGATACCACCAATTAGTGCTGGCTAAAGAGAGCCGATACATAACCACGTTAAACACGCATCTCGGACTGAGGTGATACAAGCGCCTAAACTTCGGCATATCATCAGCAGCCGAAATCTTCCAAAAAGATCCTGGTCAGGCTCCCAGGCATACTAAATGTAAGTGATGATATCCTCATCCACTCACAAATGGCAGAATAACACTATCAGCACGTGAGAGCCATGTTGAAAAGACTTCAGGACCACAGGGTCACCCTACACAGGGAGAAATGTTTACTGTTCCAGCAACGCATAGAATTCTTCGGCTACATGTTCACCCAGGAAGGGATCCAAGTCGACCCCAGGAAATCCCAGGCCATCAACAACGCAGCAGCACCCCAAACAGTAGCTGAAGTATGCAGTTTCCTTGGGATGGCCACATACAGCGGCCAGTTCATCCCGGACTTAGCCACCCTCGCAGAACCTCTCCGGAATCTCACTCGAACTGATGCTATGTGGCAATGGGGCCAGAGCGAAGAAGCCGCCTTCCAAGCAGTGAAGCACGCGCTCTTTGATCACACCACGCTGGTGTACTTTAACCCTGACAAGCGGACAGAGATACTCGTGGATGCCAGCCCAGTAGGCCTCGGGCCGTCCTCACCTAAGAGCAAGAACCAGGGTGATGGGCCGCTCTAGCCTATGCCAGCAAAGCATTCTCCCCAACCGAGGAGATACGCTCAGATTGAGAGGGAAGCCCTGGCCATCCAATGGGCATGCAGAAATTTCCATCTGTACGTGTGCGGACATCCGTTCACGATCGTCACAGACCATCAACCCCTAGTACCACTGTTTAAAGGCTCAGCACCCCACCCACCACCACGTATAGAACGGTAGGCCATTGGACTCCAACAGTATAAAATGGACGTAGCATATCGGCCGGGCACCAAAAACTCCGCTGATTTTCTCTCATGATATCCACCCACAGGAGAAGACACGAATGAAGAACCGGGTACCGACACCACGGAGGCACATCTAAGATATGATATCAGCGCTCACGTGCCCCCGAGCACTGACCCTTGAGGAGGTGGCAGTCGCCGCTGAACCAGACCCAGTTCTCGCCAAGGTCCGTACTGCCGTTCAGGGAGGACACTGGCGTCAATTCCTACAGTCAGCCAACTCATGGTCCAGCCCCGAGAAAGAGAACTGATACATATGTGGAGAGTCAGAGATGAATTGAGCGCTACCCAAGGGGGAATCCTGCTAAGGGGGTCCCGGATCATGATCCCCGCGTCCCTCCAGTTACTAGTGACCCAACTCACCCAAGGGGGGGCACCAAGGTGTGGAGAAGATGAAAGCCCGCATGTGGGTAAAGGACTGGTTCCTGGGGTTAGGTGCACGGATCGACGAGATTGTCCGAATATGCCCATCCTGCCGAGCGAAGACGTCTTGCCCAATGCCATGGGAGCTGCACCGTGAGACCGCCAACTGCCGTTTTTCGCCCAGCTAGCAGCTCCCCCTCCCCGGGTCCACCTCTTGAGCTGGGAGCTAATCACTGTGGTGACTTAACAGCAGGACGAGCAGGGCACCTAGAGTGAACATCGGGAACAACAGAGGTGAGAACTCCCTCGGTGCCGGTGAGAAGGGGCGCACTACCACGTTATTCACCATGCTTAATGAGAATTAAGGAGAGCAGCTTACCGTCTCCTATGGTGCTGCACGTTTAAGTCTGGGCGATTTTATCAATTGCGCTGGTGCTGCCAGTTAATTTATGAGGAGCTCATCATTGCGAGGCCGTTTTAATCTCCACGGCGATCTCCTCGTATATAGTGCCTGACCCTAAAATGGCAGCTAAATAAGGACTATGAAGAGCGTCTTTTCTTCTCCTGGGGTGCTGTGCGAAGAGACCTAGGCATTTTGGACAATTTGTTGCTGAACCTGTGCCCACAGATTAAGAGAAGCGTCTCTTTGAGGGGCCGATATTGTCTCCATGACGATCTTTAAATTGGTAGACTCCGCTCCAACTGCTGGTTCTAATGTCTCTGCCTCAGCGTTTTAGACCTGATCTCAAGAAGGCCGCCCTCCCACTTTTCTTCTGGACTATAGAGAGTCATGGGGCCGACTAAATTCGAACTTTCAAGGACTCGTCCCCCTTGCCTGCCTTCTAGATGCAATGCTCTCTCCTCCCCTGGTCCACAATCATTGATCATCGCCTGGACCTCGGCCAGTCTTCACCTGACCCTATTCCGGCCTACCCACGAGGACCTTTAATCTGCGATCTTCCCTAGACAACTGAGACCTAGCCACTTTGACTGATGCCCAGTGGAGCTACCTCACGAGCTAAAGGGGAGATGGACTTTGGATTCCCTCCTTGACCATCACTTACCCAGCCGGACTTTGAGCAAACTCTCCTGCGTCTCTCCTGACCTCATCTCCCCCTTCCCCATACCCCCTACCCCTCTACTCTTCTCCTCTTTCATGCTACTGACCTTTGCCCTCACCTGTCCTTGCCCTTAGTCCCCACCCTGTTTATCTGTGAACCTTTTCCCACGCCACTTGAGACCTAGCTATTTTGACTGATGCCCGATGGAGTTACCTTGTTTAGCAAAAGGGGAGACGGGCCGTGGATTCCCTCCTTGGACGTCACCTACCCAGTCGGTCTTTAGACAGACTTCCTTTCATCTCTCCTGTCGTCTCTTCCCTCATCCTCCCTCTTCTCACCTCCTCTTTGCCCCTCCACTATTTTTTTCTTTCCTTTCTCTCCTCTCTCAATGTATTGCTTATTTTTTTGACGTAATGTGTAATTGTGATCATTTTCTGTTACATTGTGGAACCTAATGTAAAGCGCTCTGATACCTTTGGGTCTAGCCAGCGCTATATAAAACTCTTTAAATAAATAAATAAGTGACGAGTGGCCCCGAGAGGCCCGCACCGACCCACACGGAAAAGCAAGACCAAAGTCCTTGGGAGAAGTTGAGTGTGGACTTCGGAAGCTTCCCGGATGGCCGATTCACCCTCGCCCTGATCAACAGCTACTCCAAGTACCCTGTCATGGAGGTTGTCAATTCAACGGCCTTCTTGCATGTCGGCCCAGCGCTGAAAAAGATAATCGCAATGTTTGAGTGTCGAGAAGAACTCAGGAGTGACAACGGGCCTCCATTTTAAGGACACGAGTTCAAGGAGTTCCTACAACGCCATGGTATCAGGCACCGGCGAATCTCCCCGCAGTGGCCTCAAGCCAACGGCGAGATCGAACACTTTATGAGGACCATCAACAAAGCCCTTCTCATCGCAGTGGCTAAACACGCCGACCCAGAACAACACCTCCAAAGGTTCCTAAGAGAATACCGAAGCATCCCCCAGAGCTCCACACGCCAGGCGCCTTGGGCGCTGATGTTTAATGGTGCGCACAAGGATGGCCTTCTCATCGCGACAGGGTGGGCACCCCCTCCCTTTGTCGAAGATATTACCCTCCAGTGAAGGGAAAAACTCAACAACACAGCCAGCCAAGCCAGGAGAGCCGTGTCTCGCCAACCACACTGCGGAGACACTGTCATCATGCGGGACTGAAGGCCGGGAGGGAAGTTCCGGACCCGCTGTGAACACAGGTACTGGACAGTGATCGACGTGAACGGAACCATGGTGACTGTTAACAAAGAAGGAGAAACTGTGACCCGCAATATCTCATGTTTGAAACATGTAGAGAACCCGTCCCAGTACGCTGATGAGACAAATGACACAGAGGAGCCAAGGGCCAGCCCAGCCGAGCCCAGCGAGGTAGAATCATGCCACCCGATACTGCTGTATCACTAGGGACACCAGAAGTCCTTCACCAAACGCCTCAGCTGCTGAGCCCAGCTCCAGCAGGAGCCAGTCCAGGTATGCCCTGAGAGACAATCCCCGGCCGAGCACCCGGCTGAAGGACTTCGCCTGCCACGTTAGTGAACAATGAGACATTTTTGATGCAGTCAAGGACTGAGTTGGGATAGGATGTAACAGTTAGCGTGCTAGTTTGTTTGCCGGCGCACGCTCCGGAAATGCTTGCTCTCGCGCTCACGCCGGAAGGGGGAGCGCGGTCATATAAATAAAGGTAGGCGGAGCTGCGGAAGGCAGTCCGCGCCCAGCATAATACTGTGTCTGTATCCTGTCATTGCTGCGGCGCATCTACGCACATCAGGGGAAGTAACATTACTGATTCCCCTTCTTTCCCTGCTGCTGCTTGCACTGCCCAGTGCGAGCCATTCTCGTGTAATGCAGCATTGTTCTCTCCATTTAGGCCATTCTGAATCAAAACTTAACTGCAGTAGTACAAGCCTTCACTGATTTTATGTACTTCAAAGAGATACTTACTCCCCTTTTATATAGTACAATTTTGGCGGAAGAGATTGGTGCGCTTTACACAAGCACCAGTTACTTCACACAATGGCATATTTATTTTTGAATCGCAGGCTGTTGAGCCCGCTCAGTCTTGAACCTGCTCTCTCACGAGCACACCAGCAAAGTACCCAATCTACTCATGCCGCAGTCCTACTGATTCCCCTTCTTTCCCCACTGCTGCTTGCACTGCCCATTGCGAGCCCTCCTAAAGACACTTTCATTAGGTCTCGCTGAGCCAAAGGCTCGAAGAGACATTTTATATGTGGGATTTTCAAAGTGCTACCCACAGTCTTTTGGCTGGCCTAAACCTTGAGTGCACGATCACATGCACGTGCACAGCTGCTCCTCTGCTCATTGCATTCCCCCCTCCCTTCTCACCCAGCCCTTTGATGCTCTGCTCGATTACTTTCACTTTCGCCGCTTTGACCCTTGCATTCCCCCCTCCCTTCTCACCCAGCCCTTTGATGCTCTGCTCGCATCTCCCTCCTCCCTGGGCGTGAAGGGAGACAGAGACATCCTCCTTAATTGCTGTTTCCCCTCTGAGCCGAGAACACACATCGGGTCCTGTGGACACGTTATTGATCAGCTCCAACTCCAATACATTGCTCTCAAGTGACCGTCTGTCAGAGGAAACAAGCAGCAGGCACTCATTTTTGTGATAACTCAAATAACTGCGTGTTCCTTACTGTATCTTTCACACCGGCTCAAGCAGAGCAGCCCAGGGCAAGAAAACAGATTAAGGACGCGTCTTTCTGGTGCCGCCTTCCAGGGAGCTCTGTTATTTTTTTTCTTTGCGTCTGTTTGCCGGCTGCGCTGGAGACGAACGAATAACAAACACAAGTACATGCAACGATGACCCCTTCCGTGTAAATAATATTACTGTATATTGTCCTTCTCAATACAATAATATTTGTTCACCTGGACAAATAGTGTAAATTGAAATAAAGAACCCGCTTTTCTTCTACAGCGTCTTTATGCGTCACTAGATTCCATGCTTCTTGTGGCCTGCCTGATAGCAAGAGTTGCGATGTGAGTCTGTCCACGGAGACGCGATGCTGTAAACTGAGCAAGTGACGTCAACGAAGATGACAAGACCTGAATGCGTTATAATGTGAAAAGAAAAACCCGGTCTGCATCTGTCTCCTTGTACCTTTGTAACATGGAGTCATCCTGTAACCAATGTTTAAGTGCCCGCGATTCCTCAGCCATGGTAACTGGGAAAAGCTGGAAAGTAGCAAGCGCCTCACAGGTTTGCCAACAAGCCTTGATAGGTGGAGCAGCTAAGGGTGAAAAGTGTGCCATCCTGTAGTGAAACGGCGTCAATCTAGCAGAAAGCTGTCTCTAAAACGATTATTTGCACACTGCGTTCAAATCTGATAGCACACCCCACGCCTACCTTAAATGACCTATGGGGCCCCAATAATGCTAAACACTACGAAAATCAGATAGCAATCTGTACAAACCGACACGAGTCACATGCCAAGTGTTTGGGTGTCGGTGTGCTCTCGTGAGCACTGCCCATCAAGTCGTGCCACCCTGCAGCGTTTAATAGCACACATTATGACAAAGCTCTGAGCATACACCCCGCTCCCTCCTCATCTTTCGCCAGCTTCACCTCTTTCACTCCTCCTCTGCCTTTATCCGTTCTCCCTGCTATCAGCAACCCGTGAAATACTTTCCTCTTTTACACCCTTCCTTTTCTCACCGCTACATCTTTCTTTGCATTCACAGCTCTCCGTGTTCCCTCCCTCTCCATCTCGCTAAAAACACCTACTCCTCTCTGCCTCTCGCCCTGCTTTAACCGGCTCATTCTCACACTTTCCTGGCCGCATACTTTCCACGTGTTCTCCCTCTGACAACACTAATTACACTGGTGTTCCTGCCGGCACGCGTGGGTTCTTCTTTACGAGTGATCAGGATCACACTGTGCCAATGCATGCTGGCCCCAGAGCTCTCCAATCACCGGTATCTCTGTTGTTTTCTGTGTCCACTCGTGCACGCGGACCTCCAGCCATAACTCTCTCATGGCCAAAGTTTAAAACACTGCATCTGCTGTCAGGGGCGCTATTACATACACACTTTAAGGGGGGGCTATTTTAAACTAGGGGGAGGGGGGGGGGTTGGGGCTATCTTCAGTACCTGAGGACCATTATTTGCGGGGTCCTTTCCCACTTGTGGCACACTGCGTTCTTTTTCTGTGCCCATATTTACTCAATGAAGCCCCACAATCCACTAACATTAGTCTCAGCTGCACATTCTTTACAGGGGTTTAAGGTTTGGATGAAAAACGCTTCATTGTAAACACACTGGGCACAGACCAAAAGACATTTGGAACCTGGGGTTCTTTGTCCGGGACAATCAATGGTGCATTCTTACAGCCTTACACACCCTAGGGGTTGGACAGGGATATTTTTCATCTCTTTGTGATTGGATTTGCTCAGAAGTTATTTGTATGAAACCAGCATGTTACTGGTGTTTGGCACTAAAACAGGCCACACCCTAAGTTTTACACACTGGCCACTGCGGTGGTATTTCAGTATTTCATCCCTTCGGAATCTCCATACTATCGCCATGCTGATATTACAAGGGGCACAGTGTTAGGCTTAGAGCAGGAGGTACACAAGGCACCAGTTAAGTCTTTCAATTGCATCCGTTTTGTTAGTTCTCCCTGCATTAGTAACTCGATAGGCAGCATTGCATTTGTCTTTGCTATTTCTAGACCACGTCTTGCTGCAATTTCACATAGCATATGAAAAGCACTTCAAGATATACGAGTTCAGACTACCAGCTAAACAAAAATAGCACTTTAAATACGTACTTCACAGTGCAGTTCCATAATAGGCCTATTAGTGTCAAAGCTTCCATATTAAAGAACAGTAAATGTTGTAGCACCTAGGTTAATGTACTGCATAGCTAAAACATAAAAGGTCCCAAAGGCGAGACCTATTGGCTATGCCAATGCTTGTTTTTAATAGGCACAGGGAGATTTAAGTGACTGATTTTTGCCCAGAATTATTCACAGGACTCATGATTGGGATTCCCGCAGCCCGTTCCCAGCCCCGTGCTTGCCTCCTCCATCCGATCTCAACCCGGGGGCACCGCAGCACACACAGACCCCCAGCGCTGTGTGGCCCAGCATGCCTGGCCGATCCTTGTTAGGTAGCAGTTCCGGGCATACCACCCTGCGATCTCTGTGTGCCGATCCCATCATGAATGGTGTCGGCCCTGGGCTCCCCTGCAAGGCCTGACCTCCTGGCCCTGTCGACCCATCGCTACTGCTGGTGTCTGAGCACCGCTGCCGGTCCATTTGGACATGTGCAATTTTTGTTGCTCGCCACTCGCTTCTGTAAAATGCAGATTCTTTCTCCGGTTCTCCGCTCAGTGATCCTGGCAGTAAGTATCGTCCTCCAGACTGCACGGCGTCTCGACGGCATCAGTGGTACAGCGATTTCCAAGGCGATGAGGCAAGGTCCATCTCCACCGGTTGTAGCCAGTTCCCAGTTATTCCCCGGTGAGCTGCACCTTTGCTGAAAGCCGTCGGGACTTTGTCGAATCGTTCTGCAGCCTCGGGGGCAAGCGGGGCCTCCTTCCTGCTGCGGTCGGTCTTCTGGGTGTCCTCGGCGACTTTTCTTCCCATGGCGAAGATTCTCAGCGGCGACGACTCCGGTCTTCAGTCTTGATTGGAGGGGTTCAGTGACCCCAAGGGTGAACCTGTGCCCATTTTGTAACAGGGTATGTACAGTGGTCCGATGGAGGGACCAAGAGAGCAGGCCCAGCCCAGACGGGCACACTCTTGGCCCGGTCTTCACCCAGGCATGCGCCCGGGCGCATCCCGCATGTGTACTGTACAGCGGGAGCCCAAAGCAGTATTAATACGAGCCTGGGTGCACGGGGTCAGGGTGTGGGAGGTGGTTGCCACAAGTCGCTCGGGGTCGGTAGTCCTGCCCCACTTCTTCCTTCCCGAATGGGCGTCCTGCGTAGCGGGGGCCTAAAGCAGAATGAATACGCACCTCCAGGTGTGGGATCGGAGCGTGGCCGGCGGCTGCCGCAAGTAGCTCTGGGGCTGGTCGTCCTGCCCCACTCCTTCCTCCCTGAAAGTGCATCCCGCGTAGCAGGGGCCCAAAGCAGAATTAATAAGCCCCTCTGGGCATGGGATCAGGGCGAGGGCGGCGGCTACCGGGAGTTGCTCTGCAGCTGGCAGTCCTGCCCAACTCCTGCCCAACTCCTTTCTTCGTGAACGGGTGTAGGATTCCAAAGCAGAATAATTCGCACCTCCGGGCATGGGCGGCACCTGCCGCAAGTCACTCTAGGGCTGGTAGTCCTGCCCCACTCCTTCTTTCCTGAACGGGTGTCCAATTTACCAGGAAGACTAAACTTAATAAGATAATTACTAAAGCTGCAAGAATGTAAAGTCCTTGACTTCGGGGAATCCACAAATGGATTCTGCTAAAAAAGTTACTGTATGTTGTAATTTATTTGATTAAACATTTTATACGAACTAATGACAAACACTATACATATGATAACAATGCAGAGGAGAGAAAACAGTGCCCAAGACTTTAGTAGTGAAAGACAGGGACAGAACAAACTTATTTATATATGTATTTTTGAATTTGTGACTGGCAGACATTCCCATTCGATATGACAGATCAAACCTGTATGACCAATGCTAAGCATGGGCTGTAAACTCCTCCCCGCTGACAGAGTTTTACTCACTCCGCACTCCGCACTCTGCTTTGAGCAGGGAGTGCAGCAAAAACTACGCTCCGTCAGCAGTTGGAGCGGAGTCTACCCAGCTTGCGCTCACGCCATCATACCATGTTTATGGCGTATTTCTGTAGGAAATCAGCCTTCCTCCGCATTGTGCTGATAGGCTGGCTAAACTTACGTCAGAGGGCTGTGTGCGGCGTCAACCACCCTCTTCCTTACCATGAATGCCAGAGTAGCCGTTTGGATAGACCGCATCAGAATGAGATTTAGTGGTGATGGTAGAAGCTGATTGTTGTATTCTATGTTCAATGATACACTTCTTAACATTCATCTCCTGCCAGCTGGATGTGTATGTGATGTCATCTACTGATGTCACAGGTGGAATGTTATGTGTATGTTCTTAGCAGACTGGCTGAGGATGAAGGTGGTTGGCAGTTCAAGAGCTGTGTAGTTTTTCCAAATAAATCAACTCTAATTCAAACTGTTCCTGAGTCAATTACTACAGAATTTTGGCGACGATCGGACTACACAGCTGAACCCACCATTTGCCTTTCAATTCAAGCAAGAATTTAAAATGTTATTCTACGCTTTCTTCAAACAATTCAAGCAAAGGAATCCAAAGTTTAATCAATTATCAAGCTACCCGGTCTGGATTTAGAAGCTTCATCATTCAACAACTTTGGTGTGGATTTCGTGTACTTTTAATCAATTTCAAGGAGCTGCTGTGCTCTGCTACACTCGTTGCTATTTAAAACTTGGATCTGTTTTACTTGGCTTCCGCTAGCTGAAAATGTGACTCGTTTATTCAAAAAGCTTCTGCTCTGATATCCTGCTTCAGGACACTTCATCGGAGATCCTACTCGTGAGTCTATTGTGCTTTGTATGTTGGTCGGATGGACATATCTGCGAGATAAAGCAGTTTTGGGATTCTGGCTTTAACTTATGCTAAGTTTGTACAGTTTATTAACAATCCTGGAGTGAGAACATATTCTTGTACATCAGCAATTACCTGTTCGCTGTCCGCGCAGTCCGCGCGCCGATGTTTGGTTTTGAAAACTGCGCAGCGCGTCTTCTCGAGGCTCGCCATTCTTCATCTCCATTCTCCAGCACTCGCGCATGCATCAAGAAGCGTCTCTGTGTGGAGCGTGAGCAGTGTTTCTATAGTTACAGCAGCTACGTGATTCGCATTTCTCTTCACTTATACCAAAGGAGTTTCTGCTCAACGAGCGTTCTGTTTCCATGGCAACCATTCTTGTTTCGACATCCACGACTTTTTGCCAACCACGTTTTTTTTTCTTTTGCCAACCAACAGATTTTGTTTGCCAGTCACAATCTTTTATTTTGGGTAATATCGATTTTGGTCGAGGAAGTGCTATTTATGGGCATTTTCTATTGAATGCTGTTTGACGAAGAGGTTTATTAACCAATTTTACTACTAACATTTAAGGTGCCAACCAAGTCATATTATAATTATTTTTTTTTTTTATTTTTTTTTTAAACTGCGTGTGTTATCAAACAAACAAACAAATCTACTTCATTGGCTTCGATTTCCAGGTTCAAGGGAGAATATTGCTGTTCCAAATTCAAAGGATGGTGACTTTGTTGTGTTAAATATATAAACAATTTATGTTGGTGCTAGAGGTATTCCTGGGAGTATCTTACAATCTTGCTTCTCATCCTATTCACGTGTGTACTATTCAATGCTTTCTGGGATTTCTTTTTGTGGCTTTAGGATCAGTTCTACTGCTTATTTTAAATTTTGATTTCAAAGGGTTATATAATATCGTATTTGTTCTACACTTCTATTTTGTGTTGTTTCTATATATTTCTAGTCATGTCAACTATGCAGTCAATTAATGCACCTCCTGCATTTTTAGAAAGTCCAGGGGAGCCACCTGTTAAGTGGGATGTTTGGTTTGATGCTTTCGAAACCTATTTGGGTGCGATTGGGGCACTTAGATACCGTCCAGAAAGGAAAAAATATCTCCTATTACATTCTCTTGGGTTCGAGGGTAGGTCAATATTTAAGCATCTACCTGATTTGGCAGATAATGGTGTAGAATTAGATGAGTATCAAATAACTGTATCAAAACTTAAGATTCGTTTCGACAAACAACCCAGTTTGATTGTACTTAGGCACAAATTTTTCAAGAGAAAGCAAGCTGAAAATGAGGATGTTGATGCTTACATTTCTGTTCTTAGGAAGTTAGCTGCAGTGTGTGTATTTGAGAATTTTACTGAACAACTCATTCGTGATCAATTTGTGTGCCATGGCAAAGATAAACAGATCAGACAAAAATTACTGTCAATGGACAATCCTACACTTGATGAAACAATAAAGGTGGCTAAGAGTATTGAGACTTCTCAAGTTTCGTTAAAGGAAACCTCCTGATACTATTAACTTTGTGGGGGGGGTGAAGAAAGACAAGAGCAAATTTGGTAAAAGTTTCAATAAGAAATCTTCAAGTATCAAACCTAATGTAACTATACCAAGCAATGTCTGTTTGCGTTGTGGTAATGCGTCACATGCCAAAGGGGGAAATTGTCCAGCTGTCAATTCAATTTGTAATTACTGTAAGAAAGTGGGACATTTTGCGACTGTGTGTCTCAAGAAAATTTTTCAAAAGAAACCTGTAGCTTGTGTGGTAGAATCTGCTGATGAATCCGAAGGAGAAATTGTGTCTGTTGTTCATGAGGCAGTTTCTGGTGAGGAAACATCTATTCCCCTCACTGGTGATCCCTCGTGTTGTGTTGATCCAGTAGTTGAAATAGTTGTGGGAGATAAGAAAATCAATCTTCTTGTGGATTCTGGTGCCTCCTGATCGTTCTCCAGTTTCTTATGAAGGACGGAAAATCAAATTGTTAGGCTTTATGGAAGATTTTTTAAGTTTCGAGGGAAGGAAGATCTGAGGAAAAATCTATGTAGCGGTCAAGGGTTTGAACATTTTAGGGTGGTTTCACCAGGGTCTTTTTGGCATGATTCTGAGACCAGGAACAAAAGAACAGGTCATGTTAGTCACCTGTGAGGAGGAATGCTCTAAGTGGAAAAATGATTTCCCTTCTGTGTTCTGTAACGATCTGGGTAAAATTACTGGATTCAAACACAAAATAATTGTAAAAGATGGAGCCATTCCGATTAAACACAAGCTCAGAGGTGTTCCATTTAGTACACGAGAAGATCTTAACAAAGAACTTATGTCCTTATGTGATAAAGGAATCATTGAACCCACAGAGTCCTCTCTCTGGTTGTGACCTTTGGTTGTTGCCAGGAAAAGGGATGGACAGCTGCGTGTGTGTGTGGACCTCAGGTCTCTCAACAAAGAGATCCGGGTTGATTCTCATCCTTTGCCTAGGATATCAGATTTGTTCACATCCATCAAAGGTGCTGCTGTATTCTCGAAATTAGACTTGGCTAGCGCTTATCATCAAATAGAGTTGCACCCTGATTCTTGTGCTTTAACTGCTTTTGTGTCTCCTCTGGGTACGTTTCAGTATCGAAGAATGCCTTTTGGTCTGGCCTCCGCGGCGTCAGTCTTCCAGAGGATTATGCAAAATATGTTAAAAGATGTTGAAGGAGTCATTGTTTTCCAGGACGATGTTCTTATTTATGCCAAGGACAATGAATCACATGATGTTATTGTCAGACGGGTCCTTGAAATATTCAAGGAGCGTGGTGTGGTACTGAAGTCTGAGAAGTGTAAATTTTCTTGTAGGGAAATAGAATATCTGGGACATATGTTATCTCAGGAGGGTATTAAGCCCAGACAAGGTTTGATTGATGCAATTTTGGAAGCGCCAGTGCCGAAGAACAAGACTGGAGTTAAGTCTTTATTAGGTCTTCTAGAGTATTATTCGAGATTAATTCCAAACTACGCGGCTATAGTCAGGCCTATAAGCAGTCTACTTATGGGTTCGAGAAAGTTTCTGTGGTGTACAGGATGTGACCAGGCGTTTAAGGAAGTTAAGAGTATTTTGAAAAACAGTGATGCTCTAACTCCTTTTGATCCAAATCTTCCAAGTTGCATAACTGTAGATGCTAGTCTGGCAGGGTTAGGAGCAATACTTACTCAACAGGATGGTAATGTGGAAAATACTGTGGCGTTTGCTTCTAGAGTGCTCAGGAGTGCTGAGACACAGTATTCTGTTATCGAGAAGGAATTGTTGGCCTGTTTGTGGGCTATAGACAAATATCGACCATATGTTTGGGGAAGACGGTTCTACTTATTTACGGATCACAAGCCTTTAGTTTCTATTTTGTCTTCAGGTCCGAGTAAGTGCTGTACTCCTAGGATTACTAGAATGGTCAGCAAACTTCTACAGTATCAATTTGAAGTTTTCCACATTGCTGGGGGAAAAAATACCAGAGCAGACTTTTTGTCTCGTTTTCCTCAGAGTAGTGGACATAGTGAAGGAACCAGTTTTCTAGACTTGAATGATGAAGATAAGGAAGATTGTTTTGTAGCTTCATTAGATATTCCGGTTCTTGCGGTTGGTTCCGAATCTGATTGGAGGAGCGCATTGTTAGAGGATTCTCTTCTGCAAGAGGTATGCAGACTTACTAGAGTTGGGTGGCCCAAGGAAAGATCCTTGCCCACAAATCTTCAAGCTTATTGGAAGGTTGAGTCTGAGATCTCTGTGGAAGATGGTCTGTTGATGAGAGGTGACAAACTCATTCCACCACATTCCTTGAGGCCCAAGATTATCAAAGAGGCACATGAGGGACATCTAGGAATCACTCTCACCAAAAGACGAATTCGTCAGGATTTTTGGTGGCCTAGTATGGATGTTGAAATTTCAACATTGGTTGAAAGCTGTCTCGTGTCATCGGAGAAAACTATGAAAGTAATCACACCTCCTTTGCACCCTATTGAGTGTCCGTCTGGTCCTTGGGTTAAAATAGGGATTGACATTATGGGTCCTTATGAGATTCTTCCATTAGGGTTGAAGTACATTTTAGTAGCCATGGACTATACATCGAAGTGGCCAGAAATCAAAGTAGTCAGAGATGCTACCTCTTCAAGTGTTGTCAAGTTCCTAAAAGACATATTTTTAAGGGAAGGGTTCCCACAGTATCTTGTGTCTGATAATGGGACGCAATTTCTGAGTGATGAATTTCAGTCTTTTCTAAAACTCAGTTCTATTAAACATCTCAAGAGCTCACTTTATCACCCACAAACGAATGGTCTTGTAGAGAGAATGAACAGGGTTGTGGGTGAGTGTATCAAATGGGCAGTGAGTGGGAATCACGATGTATACAAGTCCCTTGAGAGTATGTTGTGGTTTTAGAGGACCACGCCACATTCTTCGACAAAAGTGTCTCCTTTTGAGATACTTAGAGGTAGGAAGGCAAATACCAGTTTCAGACCGGGTTGGATGAGTAAATGGGTGGAATCTTTGTGTAATGTGGAGGGCATCATGGAAAGGGTCAAAGTCAATTCTGATATGGCTCAGGGTAAAGAAAAGTCATGGTTTGACAAAAAAAGGGGTGTGAAATTTGTTGCTCTGTCTGTGGGCGATTTTGTACGCATCAAGAATCCTGTGCATACCAAGAAGGGGTATTGTAAATTCGGTAATCCTGTCAAAGTTATTCGCATTTATAATAATGCTGCCCAGGTTGAAGGGGGTTGTTGGTGGAATTTATCCAGATTCATTAAAACAAGATCTCGTCCAACATCAGAGAGTGCAAATTTTACAAGTAGAGAGGACAGTGCTATCGAGCCTTCTGTGGGTCAGAGTAGGAAAAGTTTGAGGGTTCGTGTTGTTCCCCACAGGTTTCGTGATTGAAGGTATGTTGCTATGCATTTTACTATAGAAAATATGTTCTAATCTGTTTTGGAGAAAGGGAGGTACATGTGATATTATTTTACATGACATATTTTGTATTAACCGTTGAAAATTTCATTTTATAGGTTTGTGTACATTATGTTTCTTAGGTTTAATTCTGTAATTTAGGAAGTTTGTTGTTATGTTATTGTTCCTTTTCCTAGGAGAAAAGGAGGTATGTTGTATTCTATGTTCAATGATAAACTTCTTAACATTCATCTCCTGCCAGCTGGATGTGTATGTTATGTCATCTACTGATGTCACAGGTGGAATGTTCTGTGTATGTTCTTAGCAGACTGGCTGAGGATGAAGGTGGTTGGCAGTTCAAGAGCTGTGTAGTTTTTCCAAATAAATCAACTCTAATTCAAACTGTTCCTGAGTCAATTACTACTCTGATCTACAGCATGAGATGGGAAGGAGCAGACAAAAAAAGACAAGAGGATTCAGAACCTTTCAAGAAAGCAGCACTGGAATCATGCGTGTGCCTCTGCTGAAGGCACCTATTCAAGAACATGCTGGTGTAGGTAAGCTACAAGAATTTGTCTGTAACAAACGTTTGCTTTGATTGGGCCTGTCAGCCATAGATGCAACAGATTTAAAAGATATAGCTGAATATTCTGTAGTGTCCACCAAGGGACAATGTTGGTAAGACCTACGGGACAATGATTACCCAAATAAATGATGTGTTAAATCTTGTGATGGTGTCTGGTGACTCTAATTAATGGAGTCGGTTCATGTCATGAGTGCTTAGATTTGTGCTTTGTTAGAGTACAAGGGATTGTTAAAACACAAGAAATACCTGAGGAGTAACAAGTAGCCTCAATGGAGAAAACAATGTACCTTTTGAAAGCCTCAAGCTAGCATTGTACTGAAAAGTTGCAAAACCTGTCATAATAAAAGATTCCAATATGGCCGCTGTAATTCAGTGGAGTTGCATAGTGTAGTTTAGTTGTTAAGGTTCTAGAGTTGGGTGTCGTCATCACATGCACGCACCAAGCATGCTACACACTTCAACTGTGAATCCTGTCATGAAGGAAGTGTTTCGGCAGTGTGCATCTAAGGGAAAGAAATAACTGCCAGATAAAGTGTTTGTTTGCGCTTCCTGTTCCTGATTAGTGTCTCTCAGCGTTTTCAGCCGGATTGACAAAACAAGTGTTCGGGAGCTTGAGTGACAACTAATATCATGGGTCATGTCTGAAATTCCCGCAAGTAAGTAACATTGCTTTAATTCATCCACTACTTGAAAATACAATCCAGAGGAAAACATTCCAATATAAAAGACTAGTGTATCCAATGAACAGTACAATTCTCTAAAGGCTACCACATCATTTTTTGGAGTACTCAAGTAGATGACAGAAAGTGGAAATCTTCACACATTCATCCCAGCACAATAAAACTGTTTATTTATATATATATATATATAAATATAAGTATGGGGGTGCCCATGAACATAGCAAAGTGGAAAGGAGCAAGAGATGGAGCCGGAAAGTGTTTCAGGCTCGTGCATTCCAAGTGAGGAAAGGCGCAAAATGAGACAGTGAGTGGCATGTTTTTTCCATTTTTAATGAAGTTGAATTTGTGCACATTGAACTTACCTGTACTCAAAATTGTGCAGGGTTCTTTCGAACTGTTATATTTAGAACGCTGCAACGTGGTTTAATTATGAATTAAAGATCACTGCGCTTGCTCAAAGACAAATGACCGGAGGGCTACGTCAACATTAAATTATGTGGTCTTAAAAACACGTCGTCATTTCAAAAGGAGCTGGTATATTTGATTCCCGTGAACAAGGCTCGTGAGTGGAGCAGAAACGCGTTGGGACTGGCAGCATCGCACATCGCTCAAAGAATGCTGTCTAATAAAGTGCTGTGAGCCCCTTGAATCTGGCTGCGATGTACTTTTTGTGAGGAGGAGTTTTATTTGATGTGTCGGTGGGTGACTCTGAACCCGCCACAACGTGGCCACCCTGCTAAAGTCTTGGGCTTCACAAACGGAGTTTGTGATGGTGGATTGTGGTAGTTGGAGCCTGACTCGCTCACCTCCGCTGTGAAAAAGTATGGGGGTACCCATGAACATAACAAAGTGGAAAGAAGCAAAGTATGGAGCCGGAAAGTGTTCCGGGCTTGCGGATTCCAAGTGAGGAAAGGCGCAACATGAGACAGTGAGCAGCATGTTTTTTCCCTTTTTTAATGAAGTTGAATTAGTGCCCATTTAACTTACCTGAACTCGAAATTGTGCACGGTTCTTTCGAACTGTTATATTTAGAACACTGCAAAGGGGTTTGATTATGAATTAAAGATCACTGCGCATGCTCAAAGACAAATGACCAGAGGACTATGTCAACATTAAATTACATGGGCTTCAAAACACGTGGTCATTTCAAAAGGAGCCGGTATATTTGATTCCCGTAAACAAGGCTCAGGAGTAGAGCCGAAACACGTTGGGACTGGCAACATCGCACATCGCTCAAAGAATGCTGTCTAATAAAGTGCTGTAAACCCCTTGGATCTGGCTGAAGTGTACTTCTTGTGAGGAGGAGTTTTGTTGGATATATATATATATATATATATATATATATATATATATATATATATATATATATATATATATATATATATATATATATATATATATATATATATATATATATATATATATATATATATATATATATATATATATATATATATATATATATATGTGTATATTATCTACTGGCGGTCGCCAGTAGATAGTTATAGTTACAACCTAGTTTCCATAGGAAATCTCAAAATTCTATTTTGAATAACTTTGGCGCCGGTTGACGAATCCTCGCGAAATTTTCAAAACAAATGGGGCGCTCCGTTCAGCTCCTACCCTGAAAGTCTCGGGGTGATTCGTCAAGCGGGGGCCGAGAAAAAGGGGGGGTCCCAAAATGAGTTTTTTCCATAGGACCTTTAGTCGCAGCTACAGCCCGAACGGCTGAACTCAATTACGTGACATTTGGCAGAGAGGTAGCCATAAGGTCAAGGAAGTGCCTTTTGCAGGTCTGGTGTAAATCTGTTCAGTATTTCCTGAGAAAATAGCATTTAAAAGCATATCAATATCTATACGCGCGCACCCTGCCGTGCGCGAGCGCAATTCTGATTGGTTGTTAGATGTCGGTAAACATTCGAATTGGTCGAAACCAGGAAGTGTCGGCCGCCATTTTGTCTCTCGCAGTCTGAGGGGGTGAAAAAAAAAGGCGGAGAACGTGAAAAGGAGGCAGAGTGGACAGTTGCTGACCCCCTAGCCTTGGTCAGGGGGTCACAGAAGGACCCCCAAGGGAGAAAAAACCAATTTTTTTGTTTTTTTTTAAATCGCAAGGTGCGCGCACCGCGCGCACACGCCACGCACTGCGAACCGTGGGTGCTCGGTGCGCGAAGCGCTCCGAGCGCCCACAGCGCGCGCACGGTGCGCGCACGGTGAAAAACCTGAAAAAAAAAAAAATAATAAATACATAACTTAGCATTTAAAAAAACGTACAAATTCACTGAAAAAACCATAGGTTTCACACACGTTATAGTTACGAATTAGCATTTAAAAAACCTTGCAAATTCACTTAAAAGACCATAGGTTTCACACATGTTATAGTTAGCTGGACATTTCACTCGTAAAATAACAATGAAATTCCCCCGTTATAGTTAGTGCAGGCAGCTATAACTCACGCGACCGCAATCCTCTGCTGATGACGTCAGATATTACATCACTGCTGACATATGTGTCTTTATGAAAAATAAATATTTGAAATATATGTATAGCTAAAGATTAATGGAAGAAGACATGGGTAAATAAGTGTCTAAATACAGTGATGTAATATCTGACGTCATCAGCAGAGGATTGCAGTCGCGTGAGTTATAGTTGCCTGCACTAACTATAACGGGGGAATTTCATTGGTTTTTTACGAGTGAAATGTCCAGCTAACTATAACATGTGTGAAACCTATGGTTTTTTAAGTGAATATATATATATATATATATATATATATATATATTTTGTAGAAAATCCCTTAGCAAGTCAACAAAGGAAACTCTCGCACTCCAAGGCTCGTTTTCAAACAGAATTTTAATGGCAACGCGTTTCGAGCAAGCGCTCTTCTTCACCAGCCATGTTTACAACTATCTCAACCACCATTTTTAATGGGTATCAACATAGAAAACGGACCAAGCTCGCAATCCGAGCATAGAGATCAACAACAGACTTCCATTCTAAATGAAAAAATATATATCACACACTTGTCAACTACATAATGACAGCGCGTATAATTACAGTATTGCCAGCAAATATATATAAAGTAAGCAACTGCAATTAAATCGTTCTTGTAAATGCAAAAAATGTAAAATATATATCTATATAAATATTAGTGCATATAATTGGTCCTGGCCAAGTGGCCCTTTATGTTTAAACATCACATAAAAAAATCACAACCAATTCTTCACAATGTTAATTCAAAAACCATCTGTTATTATAAACTCTTAAACTTACAGGCCATGTGGCTCTCTAACCATACTCAAAAATAAATTCAAATTCACTACCTTAAACCACAAAATGGTGAGAAGTCTAAAATCTTGGGTTTTCAACACATTTATATGGAATTTTTTACGCAGCTGAAAAAATCAAGGGGAACTTCACAGGTGAATGCTCACAGTCAACAATTCATATCAGTCCTGATTCATATTTGTCTAATAAAGATAGCATCATACTTATGCATCAGCACAGACAGTGTACCCACACAGCGTCACAAATGAATATCATTATTTCATATATCTTCCTATTCACCAATATTGTACTACGGCGACACACCCATCACTGGGACAAATAGAATCACAAAACCATAGGGGCATGATCAAAGAAGTATACATATAAAAATATGTATGAAGCAAAAAAATGATGATGAAAATGAAACCAAATGGATACTCATCCAATATGGACAAAAAGTTCCTCTTCTTCAATCAAACCAAAAGGGTTCTTGGACTCTAAGAGGATGATGTATTGTGATTCCAGGATTCTCAACTGTTTATCCCGATCTCCCCCTCTGGGGTTTGGTGGCACCCTGTCAATGCCAAAAAATGAAAAACAATTAACATCTTTCTCATGATATTTCAGCCAGTGCCTAGCAGTTGAATAATTCAAATCCACATTTCTGATCGCTCTTAGATGTTCTAAGATTCGTTTTTTCACAGGGAAAATCGTACTACCAACATACATTTTGGCACATGGGCATCTTATGACATACACACAAAAATCAGTGTTACAATTCATAAATTTCTTTATGACACCCATCCTCCCTGTAGGTAAAGGATACGTCTTAGTGTTCTTGCTAGTACCACAGGCCTTACACTTTCCACACTTGAAAAAACCCTTCTGCTGTTGTATCCATGTCAACTTTTTGCTTGCCCCCATGTAGCTCCTCACAAGCATGTCCTTTAGTGATTGAGCTTTATGATACATTATCTGTGGATAAGCATTCACAGTTGAACCTATGATCGGGTCATTCCTGACCAAATGTCAATGTTTGTTAAGCTTGTCACTCACATTCTTGGCTGCCACACTGAATGTGGTAATCATTCTAATATTGTTGCCACATCCCACAATTTTGGGTCTCTTCACCAATAGTTCTGCTCTATTCTGTTTTAATGCTTTCTCCTTAGCCCTTATTAGGACATCTTCTGGGTAACCCCTTACTCTAAATCTCTGTAGCATGATCTCCTGTTCCCTTTTAAATGCAGATTCAGAGTTACAGTTTCTTTTAGCCCGTAAGAGTTCCCCATATGGGATACTCCATTTCAATTTGGGAGGATGGTGGCTTCTAGCATGTAAAATGCTATTTCCAGCTGTGGTCAGTAGTTAAAACCCCATCTTCAATTTTTATATGTACATCAAGAAATTCCATTTAATCTTGGGCATACCTGTGTGTGAAGCAGAGATTAACATCATTATTGTCTAGGGTTTCAAATAATCTATCAAGATCAGATCTCGACCCATCCCAAATCAGAAAGATGTCATCTATAAATCTTGTATAGAAGACAATATTTTTTGTCAAGGTTTCATTAGCATCCGTCCACACTAGTTGTTCCTCCCACCATCCCATCATCATACAGGCGTAGCTCGGCGCAAAGCAACTGCCCATCGCCGTACCAACTTCTTGCTTAAACCACTTGTCCTCAAAAAGGAAAAAATTATTATTCAAACAGAATATCAACATATCCAGAAGCATATTGGTTTGATCATATAAAAAAATAGACCTATCCCTAAAAAAGTGTTTACATGCACGCACACCATCAGAGTGTTTTATGCAGGTATACAGGGATACCACATTAATAGTGACAAGCCAAAATTTCTCCTGCCAAGTTATCCCTTCAATTTTATTGATAAAATCAGTACTGTCCCTACAATAAGATGGGAGATTCAGAACATAAGGAGAGAGGAAGGCATCAAGAAAAATCGATGTATTTTCTAGAAGGCTGCCATTGGCGGAAACTATTGGTCTACCAGGGGGATTGGTTTTGTTCTTGTGGACCTTTGGTAACATATAAAAACACGGTGCTACTGGATGTTTAACATAGAGAAATCTATACTCACACTCCTCTAATAGTCCCTTTCGCCTCCATTCCCCAAGTTTATTGTAAACATTAGCTGCCAAAATGTAGTCTTCTCTACTTGATTTTCTGTCATTTGAGATGTCATCAGTGATGTCATGAGTGATGCCACTGACCATGTCATGAGTGATGTAATATGTGACGTCATCAGCAGTGCATTGCGGGCGCGCGAGTTATAGTTAGCTGAACTACCTATAACGGGGAATTTCAATGGTTTTGTACGAGTGAAAAGTCCAGCTAACTATAACGCCCCTGAAACCTATGGTCTTTTCAGTGAATTTCTAAGGTTTTTTAAATGCTAATTCCTAACTATAACGTGCCTGAAACCTATGGATTTTTCAGTGAATTTCAAAGGTTTTTTAAATGCTAATTTCTAACTATGCCTACAAAGATAGGACATGTGAAGAAAGAAGAAAAAACGCACAGAAAGAAAAAAAAGAAATGCAGAAAGAAGCAACAGAAGTCCTCAAAGACGAAGAAAAGTGCAGGAAGAAGGATAACGTGCAGAAAGAACAAACAGAAGAGCAGAAAGAGGCCTTGTTGCAAAATCATCCTGTACCTTCAACTTTTTCAGACGGATACTGGTGGTAACTGAGTCTGACTAACCAGTCCTAGAGCCAGTGCTATGTTAAAAGACACTCAGAATACAGTGAAAACACCTACATACACTAGGGAACACTATGCGTTGGGGTCCCCCTGTGATCAGCATGACCTCCTCTGTAAGCCTCTAGTATATAATAGGGCAGGGGATTAAAACTACCTCTTAAAACGTGCCACAGGGCGTATTTGCACACGTCACCTCAGGCCCCGTCCCCTCACTTCCCCACTGTGTAAACACGCCCTGTGGCCATTTTAAGTTGGGAGATTAAGTCCCCTTGAATCCTGAGGGTCCCTAGGGTCCAACTAGACCACTAGGTACCTCCAGTAAGCGCCACAGAGCTGCATTGCAGAGAGATGTAAAAAGGGGCACGGCCTAGACCACCTCTCTGCAACGCAGTGCAGTGGTGCTTACTGGAAGCACCTGGTGGGCTAGTTGGCCCCCAGGGTCCCTCAGGATTGAAGGGGAATTATTTCCCCAACTTAAAACGCGCCACAGGGCTTGTTTGCACACGTTAACTGAGGCCCCGTCCCCTCCCTTCACCACAGTGTAAACACACCCTGTGGCCGTTTTTAGTTGGGAGATTAAGTTCATTTAAATCCTGAGGGTCCCTAGGGTCCAACTAGCCCACTAGGTACCTCCAGTAAGCACCACAGAGCTGCGTTGCAGAGAGGTGTAAAAAGTGGCACGGCCTGGACCACCTCTCTGCAACGCAGCTCAGTTGTGCTTACTGGAAGCACCTGGTGGGCTAGTTAGCCCCCAGGGGCCCTCAGGATTGAAGGGGAATTATTTACCCAACTTAAAATGCGCCATAGGGCGTGTTTGCACACGTCACCTCAGGCCCCGTCCCCTCCCTTCCCCACTGTGTAAACACGCCCTGTGGCCGTTTTTTAAGTTGGGAGATTAAGTCCCCTTGAATCCTGAGGATCCCTAGGGGCAAAATAGCCCACTAGGTACGTCCAGTAAGCGCCATTGCAGAGAGGTGTAAAAAGGGGCACAGCCTGCACCACCTCTCTGCAATGCAGAGCAGTGGCGCTTACTGGAAGCACCTGGTGGGCTAGTTGGCCCCCAGGGTCCCTCAGGATCGAAAGGGAATTATTTCCCCAACTTAAAACGCGCCACAGGGCGTGTTTGCACACGTCACCTCAGGCCCCGTCCCCTCCCTTCACCACTGTGTAAACGCGCCCTGTGGCCGTTCTAAGTTGAGAGATTAAGTCCACTTGAATCCTAAGGGTCCCTAGGGTCAAACTAGCCCACTAGGCACCTCCAGTAAGCACGACAGAGGTGTAAAAAGGGGCGTGGCCTCAGAACACCTGTCTGCAACGCAGCTTCCTGGCACATATTGGAGATACCTGTGGGGTAGTTGGCCCTCAGGGACCCTCAGTATTGAAGGGGAATTAATTCCCCAACTTAAAACTGGCCAGGGGGCGCATTTGCAGAGTGCTGCAAGGAGGGGACGTGGCCTCCAGCGCGATGCCGGTCTTTTATTTATTTAATTTTTTTAAGAAGGCTGTGTGGCCCCCCTTCTTTTTCTAATTTACTGGCCCTGGGGACCCCATCCCCCAGGGCCTGCACCCTAATTTTTTTTGTTAAAAAAAATAAATTTGGCCCTCCCAAGGCCTTAATCGGCCCCAGGGACCTCAACCCCCGGGTCATGGCCTTTTTCTTTTTTAATTCTTTAGGAGGGGGCTGCATTGCCCCCCTCCTCAGGCCACTTATGGCCCCGGGGACCCCATCCCCCGGGGCCGGCCTTTGTTTTTTATTATTTAAAAAAAAAAAAATAGATTTATAGAAACACCTAGGACATGCTGGACAAACCGTATGCACCTATCACCATGACGATTTGCGTGATATTCATTAAAAGGCGACTATGCATAGAATGAATCCACATGGAATGTATTTACACCGCTAGTGAAGCTCTGACGTGTCTGATGCCCTACCGTGCCTAATCCCGGCGCCCCCGCCGGTGGGTACTCTCCAAGTAGACACCCTTGTCGTTTATTTATACAAACATTGGTAGCTATTGATGGGCACATTTAATATACACGCACACCAAGCCATTCAAAGGGGATTCGACAAAAATTCGACCAAACTATGCAAGAAACCCCCCTCACGGTTAATAAAACACACATCCACCGCCGGATGTGTAATACTTTTTATTTTACTCTCTGGAAAGGAGACGAACCTCACTTGAGAGTCACAGCGTGCTCCTGGCTGAGCCCAATGCTGTGTTACACCCACCAGTGCCCGCCGAGTGCCTCACACCTCTGTGTTGCATTCCACCAGCTAGTGCGTATGCTATGACACTCTCTAGCCCCTGTGCACTGTAACACCACCCTGTGAAAATGTCATGCCACACTTGCCTTCGCACGGGTTATATTGCCCCATCTAACGTGCCTTCCTGGAAGGCTATGTTATAACGCACAGCGCTATGCCATACATATTACAATCTGGGATCCATATCTTTGTCCCAGTGCATATGCAACGTTACACTCCCCAGCACATATTTTATATTACAACTTTATAGACTAGTTAGGTTACACAACACTGCCCTGTGCATATTACACTCCAAGGCGCATATCGCATAGCACACGCTAGTGCCTGTGCTATCTCGCGCTCTCCAATGAATCTGTCATTGCGCACAATGTATTGCATATTATATTTCACGCCCGTTCATCTTATATCACACTTTTTGGTGCATAGTTTATACCATATACTATATCTAGTTTTCATTTTCAATCGTGTTCTCAGGACTATGTTCTATATAACACTGCGTCCACCTACCCTTTTCACGGGCATTACATTTTGTGATGGGGGGTGGAGGGTCAGGGGGTGTTTCTGCCAAGTGAGCCCGGAGTCACGGTCACAAACATCCTCTTCTTCCTGAATAAAAGTGAGATTATGCTGCATACTTGTTCATATTTTAAGTAGTTTGCACAGACACACATTTTAAAAACAATAAAGTTCCTAATACCCACCTTCTCTGAACAGTTAGCTTGCTGCCCCATCCACCTCCTCCCTATCCTCTCTTGTCTGAATCCACGGACTAGCCTCCTCCCTCCTGCCATGCATGGTCTGATGTGCTGCCACTGCCCTCCATTTAGCGTGATGTACCAGTCCACTCCTACTGCCCTCCATTGCCCAATTCTATGGCCCATCATTGACCTCCTGCTTAGCCTCTGTGCTTAGCTTGCTGCCCCTATTCTCCTTCCACCTGCCCTCCGATGTCTTTGTGCTTGCCCCTGCTCCATCCTTTTTGCCCACCATGTTCCATGGACCTGCCACTCCTATCTACTCTGAGTATTCTGTTGAGCTGCCACTCCCCTCCCACCTGCCTAGCATTGTCAGATGACTGTAACCTGTCCCTGCTAACTCCACCCTGCCTGTTCACATGCCATGCCTCTATCCCCTTCCTCCTGTCCTCCATGGTCCATTTTACTGCCACACCCTTCTGCCCTCCCTGGTCTGTTGTGCTGCAACTGCTCCTCCTGCCTGCCCCGCGTGGTCTGTTGTGAGGCCCCTTCCCCTGAACTCTCTTGTCTGTGCCCAGGTCCTGACCCTCCCTTCTATCCTCCATGGTCCTTTGTGCATGCCCCTGCACCCTCCTTCTTGCCCATCATAGCCATTATGCTGCCACTAACCCTCCCCCTTGCCATGCATGGTCTTCTGTGCTGCCATGGCCCCTCCCACCTTCCCTGTGTGGTCAGCTAGCTGCCCCTGACCCCCTCCCACCTTCCCTCCATGGTCTGTGTGTATGCCATCATAGTCTCATTGTTGCTCTCCATGGTGTGTCTTGTTTCTAGTGCCCATCCTGCCTGACCTCCATGGTCATCTTGCTGCTCCTGCCCTGCCCCCTTGCCCCCAGCTCTCTGTTTCCATGTGCAGACCCCTATTCCCTCCCTCCTGGCTTGTCTGTTCCATTGTAATGCCCCTGATCCGCTCCCTCCTGCCCTTTATGGTCTGTTATGCTGCAGCTTTCTCTCCTGTCTGTCCATTATGGTCAGCTAGCTACCATTGCCTCTTTCTTCGGTGTTCTCTGTTGTCCATGTGCATGGTCCTGTCCCCTCCCTATTGCTTTCTATGGATTGTTGTGCTGCACTCCCGTCCCGCATGCGCTGTGTGGTGTATTGTGCTGCTGCAAACCCTGATGCCTGCCCTGTAGGGTCAGTTTGGTGCACCTGTCCATGTCCCTCCTGTCCTCTGTTATCCGAGTCCATGTCCCTGCCCCAATTCCTCCTGCCTACCATGATCCAATGTTCCATACTTGCAAACATTTTGAACTTGGTAAGAGGGAGATTTTGAAAAAAAACTGGGGTATTGATTTTCCCCTTTGAGTTACATTGAAAAAGAGGAGATTGTAGACAGGAGACAGATCAAATAAAGCCCATTTGAGCTTAAAAACATTGGACGTTTCCTGGCTGAAACGGGTCTGTCTTTTGTATGGTTGTACTACCACTGCCTCTTCCTTCTGCCCACAATGGTCTATTATATTGCCACAGCCTCTCTTGCCAGTCCTGTATTGTTGGTTTGTTGCCCCTGCCCCCTTTCCACTGCCCTCCATAGTCTGTTGTGCTGCCACTGCCCTTCCTGCCTGCCCAGTGTGGTCAAATTGTTGCCTCTGCACTCTCCTACCTGCCTTCAATTTTCAGAGTCCGTGCCCCTGGCCTCTGCCTCTCAACATTATCCCAATGAACAACTAGATTGCTAACATTCTATATTTATTACAAAAGTGTGGAACGCCTGACGTCATCTTGATGTAATCAAAACTGTAATACCTAGAGTATTTCCTTTAGAAATTACATATATGAGAGGGTCTTATTTGCATCAAAATTATGGTTAGTGCTCTAAAAAACTAAAATGAGGACATATTTTCTGAGTTTTCAAATAGCGACAAAGGCATTTTAAATTATTTGTAATCTTTATGTTTTTTTATCCAGTTGACCACTTGATTAAATGTTGCACCTAGGGGAGAGGATGTGGTGTAACTTCCAGAGCTGCAGACTTTGCAACTGGGGAACCAGGTTGGAGTTTCTGCTTCAGCTCAACATTCTGTGATTCTGGTCAAATCACTTAATCTCCCCATGTCTACAACCAAAATGAATTTGATCTTGTGTGATGTAACCAATGCTCATGTAAAGCACTCCAATACCTGACAAGGCTGCACTATATAAAACTGCAAATACACAAAAAATAAGTGTTTTTCAGACTTCTGTCATTGGGCTACATGTGGGCTACATCTGGGTGATATTTGTGCTGCATTTAGGCTCTTTTGTGTCTGGTGGCCATCTTGGGAGATTTATTTGTTATGAAGTTTCCTAATTTCCTCATTTACTGCAGTCTCCTCAGTAGGAAATGCTTTCAGTTTTTTACTTTGATTCCATCAAGAAGGTATTCAGATATGTCACACATTTGCTATAAATTCTGAATGTTAGCACTCTAGTTGCTCATTAGATCACTGTAGTAACGCTGCTGCTCACCACGGAAGTCTGCTGCTGGTATTAAAAGTGCATGTTTCAGTCTGCATATCAGAATTTTTTAATGAAATAGAAGAGGATTTGAGAAGTCACTCAAAATGTGCCCTAATTTTTCTTTCTTCAGCACTAATCATAATTTCTATGGCAAAATGAACCCCCTCATTGTGTTCCGTTTTAAATTAAATGTTTTTAGTGTTACCAGTTTATTCCAATTGAGATGGCTTCAGGTGTGCCATACTTTTGTCATAAGTAAGACCGTAAGCGCTCTAGTTGTTCTTAAGAACACTCTGTGACATTCTGTCATTGGGCTATACTTGGGCTACATTTGGGTGATATTTGGCCTACATTTGGGCTCTTTTGTCTCTGGTGGCCATCTTGGGAGATTTATTTGTTATGAAGTTTCTTAATTTCCTCATTTACTGCAGTCTCCTCAGTAGGAAATACTTTCAGTTTTTTACTTTGGTTCCATCAAGAAGGCATTCAGATGTGTCACACATTTGCCATAAATTCTGAATGTTAGCACTCTAGTTGCTCATTAGATTACTGTAGTAAAGCTACTGCTCACCAGGGAAGTTTGCTGCTGGTATTCAAAGTGCATGTTTCAGTCTGCATGTCAGAATTTGTTTATGAAATAGAAGAGGATTTGAGAAGTCAAAATGTGCCCTAATTTTTCTTTCTGCAGCACTAATCATAATTTCTATGGCAAAGTGAACCCCCTCATTTTGTTCCTTTGTAAATTAAATGTTTGAAGTGTTATCACTTTATTCCATTCAAGATGGCTTCAGGTGTGCCATACGTTTGTCATAAGTAAGACTGTTAGCGCTCTAGTTGTTCGTTAGAACACTCTTGGACATTCTGTCATTGGGCTATACTTGGGCTACATCTGGGTGATATTTGGGCTACATTTGGGCTCTTTTGTCTCTGGTGGCCATTTTGGGAGACTTATTTGTTGTGATGTTTCCTAATCTCCTCATTTACTACAGTCTCCTCAGTAGGAAATACTTTCAGTGTTTTACTTTGATTCCATCAAGAAGGCATTCAGATGTGTCACACATTTGCCATAAATTCAGAATGTTAGCACTCTAGTTGCTTATTAGATCACTGTAGTAAAGCTACTGCTCACCAGGGAAGTCTGCTGCTGGTATTGAAAGTGCATGTTTCAGTCTGCATGTCAGAATTTTTTAATGAAGTAGAAGAGGATTTGAGAAGTCACTCAAAATGTGCCCTAATTTTTCTTTCTGCAGCACTAATCATACTTTCTATGGCAAAATGAACCCCCTCATTTTGTTCCTTTTTAAATTTAATGTTTTAAGAGTTACCATTTTATTCCAACCAAGATGGCTTCAGGTGTGCCATACGTTTGTCATAAGTAGGACTGTTAGCGCTCTAGTTGTTCTTTAGAACACTCTGGGAAGCTGCAGTAGAACACAAAGGATCAACTGCCCTTGTTGGATGTACATGTTTTACTGAGAATGTCAGACTTCATTCTCACATGACTGAGAAAGATAATGTGAATTTACAGAAAATATGCTCTCAGTTTAGCTTATAGATCACCTTCCAAACCTCTGTGGGAAAAGCATGAGAAAATAGTTTTCTCTCAAACATGATTCATGATATCACAGCAGAAGGCTTTTTCACATGGTAAAATCAAAATCACCTTAGAACACACCACAATTCCTAAAATGAGTATGGTACCATCAACAAATGATTTATAATGTAACTACAGTCTTAAAACCTTCTATTAACTGCAATGCTTTTTAATGAGGTGCTATCATGTATATTGGTCCCAAGATGGCTGCCAACACTTCTTGGATGAAGTGCTGACAGCCAATCAGATCTCACGATGAGATGTGTGGTTAGGCTCCGCCCAGATATATATGTGATTTTACTTTTAATTTTCTCAGGAACTACTGAACGGATTTACACCATTTAAGCAAAAGGCACGAGTCTGAACTGAGGACTACCTCTTTGCCAAATTTGGTGTAATTCCGTTCAGAAGTTCGGGCTGTAGCCGCGTCAACAGGTCCTATGGGAAATTGCATGGGGAAAACGCGTTTTGGGACCCCCCTTTTTTCTCGGCCCCCGCTGGAGGAATCACCACGAAACTTTCAGGAGAGGAGCGGACCAGAGCTGGCCAAAAGTTTGGAAAATTTCGCGAAGATTCGTCAATCGGCGCCAACGTTATTCCAAATAGAATGTTGCAGATTTCCTAAGGAAAATAGGTCCTAACTATATCTACCTACTGGCGACCGCCAGTAGGTAAGATATATACATAGTGAATCAACTATTCACACATCTTTGGGAAGTCACACACCCCCCACCGAACCACACACACATTCACTCTCCCATACAAATACTCAGTTAACTAATCAATAAATAATATAGACTTTCACGTAGCTAGTAACCAACTGGTGCAGCAGTTTACACAACAACTGACAAGGTGATACAGATATCCACACAGTTTTGTCACTATCCAATATATTTAGTGAGACACTATAAATTAGTCAAGTAAACAGTTAATCACACTGCTACTAAATCCTCCATCCAGATATTTATATTTATATATCCACCCATTCTTCAATGCAAATTGCCATATATATATATATATATATATACATATATATATATATATATATATATATATATATAATACATATTTAAATAACGAACCAAACCACATTCACTGGATGATGTCATCAGTGATGTCATCAGTGATGTCATTTGAGATGTCATCAGTGATGTCACTGATCATGTCATGAATGATGTAATATGTGACATCATCAGCAGTGGATTTCGGGCGCGCAAGATGTAGTTAGTACAACTAACTATATCGGAGGAATTTCAATGGTTTTGTTCGAGTGAAATGTCCAGCTAACTATAAAACCCCTAAAACCTGTTTTTTCAGTGAATTTCTAAGGTTTTTTAAATGCTAACTCCTGACTATATCAGACCTGAAACCTGTGGTATTTTCAGTGAATTTCAAAGGTTTCATAAATGCTAATTCCTAACTATATCAGGCCTGAAACCTATGTTTTTTTAAGTGAATATATATATATATATATATATATATATATATATATATATATATATATATATATATATATATATATATATATATATATATATATATATATATATATTATCAACTGGCGGTCGCCAGTTGATAGTTCTAGTTAGTACCGTGTTTCCATGGCGGCAGAAGCAAGAAATAAATAATTATATGCACGAAACAAGTGGAGTCCGTTCCGTTCTTGTTTGTAAAACAACAGAAGGAGTATCGCAATATATATATATATATATATATATATATATATATATATATATATATATATATATATATATATATATATATATAATATATATTATCAACTGGCGGTCGCCAGTTGATAGTTCTAGTTAGTACCGTGTTTCCATTGGAAATCTGAAAATTCTATTTTGAATAACTTTGGCGCCGCTTGACGGATCCTTGCGAAATTTTCTAAACTAATGGGGCGCTCCACTCAGCTCCTACCCTGAAAGTCTCGGGGTGATTCGTCAAGCGGGGGCCGAGAAAAAAGGGGGGTCCCAAAACACGTTTTCTCCATGAATTTTCCCATAGGACCTTTAGTCGAAGGTACAGCCCGAACGGCTGAACAGAATTACTTGAAATTCGGCAGAGAGGTAGTCCTCAGGTCAGGCATGTGCCTTTGGCATATATGGAGTCAATCTGTTCAGTAGTTCCTGAGAAAATTGCAGTTAAAAGTACATAAATATCTATAGCCGCGCACCGTGCACGCACCGTGCGCGCACCGTGCGCGCACCCTTACGTGCGCGAGCGTAATTCTGATTGGTGGTTACATGTCAGTCAACGTTCGAATTGATCGAAATCAGGAAGTGTCGGCCGCCATTTTGTTTGTTTTGGGTGCGACACTGAAAAAGAGAGGTGGCGAACGTGAAAAGGGGGCAGGGTAGAGAGTTCCTGACCCCCTAGCCTTTGTCAGGGGGTCCCTGAAGGACCCCGAAGGATGAAAAAAACATATATTTTTTTTTTAAATCACGGGGTAATATAATAATACATACATAACTTGGCATTTAAAAAACCGTACAAATTCACTTAAAAAACCATAGGTTTCACACATGTTATAGTTAGGAATTAGCATTTAAAAAACCTTGCAAATTCACTAAAAAACCATAGGTTTCACACATGTTATAGTTAGGTGGACATTTCACTCGTAAAAAAACAATTAAATTCCCCCGTTATAGTCAGTTCAGATAACTATAACTCGCGCGCCCGCAATCCACTGCTCATGACGTCACATATTACATCACTCATGACATGGTCAGTGGCATCACTCATGACATCACTGATGACATCATCCTTGTGATAGAGTGGCGGTCGCGCGAGTTATAGTTATCTGTACTAACTGTAACGGGGGAATTTCATTGGTTTTTTATGAGTGAAATGTCCACCTAACTATAACATGTGTGAAACCTATGGTTTTTTAAGTGAATTTGCAAGGTTTTTTAAATGCTAATTCCTAACTATAACATGTGTGAAACCTATGGTTTTTTAAGTGAAAATAGATATATATATATAACACACTCTCTCCTTTCGGGAAAGACATAGCCGTACTCACAATGATGAGGATCACAGATCATTTATTTCACTACAGCATGGGCAATCCAACGCATTTCGTTCATCACGGCCTTCTTCCAAGGTAAGCCCCGGCATATTTGAGAAAGTGCTCCATTCAGTAACATGCTCTATTTAAAAGTACTTGCCCTCTAGTGGACGCCCTGATGGGACCGTTCTCTAAGCATGCTGGAACTTGTAGGGCGCTTTCCCCTCAATTACACCCTCCAGTGGGTAATGCCGTTTATATATAAATATACACACATGTTTACACACAGATTACCTACTGGCGGTCGCGAGTAGGTAGTTATAGTTAGGAGCTATTTTCCTTAGGAAATGCGCAACATTCTATTCCCAATAACTTTGGCGCCGATTGACGAATCTTCGTAAAATTTTCAAAACTCGTGGGGCTCTCCAGTCCGCTCCTATCTTGAAAGTTTCGGGGTGATTCTTGCCGAATCACCCCGAAACTTTCAAGATAGGAGCCGAGAAGCGGGGGCCGAGAAAAAAGGGGGGTCCCAAAACGTGTTTTCTCCATGCAATTGTCCATAGAAAACTTTAGACACGGCTACAGCCCGAACTGCTGAACGGAATTACACCAAATTTGGCAAAAAGGTAGCCCTTGGTTCAAAAAGAGCCCTTTTTGCTAAATGGTGTAAATCCGTTCAGTAGTTCATGAGAAATTAGAAAAAGAAAAAGTTTCAATATCTGCACGGAGCCTAACCACACATCTCATCGTGAGATCTGATTGGCTGTCAGCACTTCATCCAAGAAGTGTTGGCAGCCATCTTGGGACCAATATACATGATAGCACCTCATTAAAAAGATTTGCAGTTAATAGAAGGTTTTAAGACTTTAGTTACATTATAAATCATTTGTTGATGGGACCATACTCATTTTAGGAATTGTGGTGTGTTCTAAGGTGATTTTACCATGTGAAAAAGCCTTCTGCTGGGATATCATGAATCATGTTTGAGAGAAAATTATTTTTTCATGCTTTTCCCACAGAGGTTTGGAAGGTGATCTATAAGCTAAACTGAGAGCATTTTTTCTGTAAATTCACATAATCTTTCTCAGTCATGTGAGAATTAAGTCTGACATTCTCAGTAAAACATGTACATCCAACAAGGGCAGAGACTGTCAGTTGATTCCTTTGTGTTCTACTGCAGCTTCCCAGAGTGTTCTAAAGAACAACTAGAGCGCTAACAGTCTTACTTATGACAAAAGTATGGCACACCTGAAGCCATCTTGATTGGAATAAAGTGGTAACACTTAAAACATTTAATTTGCAAAGGAACAAAATGAGGGGGTTCATTTTGCCATAGAAATTATGATTAGTGCTACAGAAAGAAACATTAGGGCACATTTTGACTTCTCAAATCCTCTTCTATTTCATTAAAAAATTCTGACATGCAGACTGAAACATGCACTTTGAATACCAGTAGCAGACTTCCCTGGTGAGCAGTAGCTGTACTACAGTGATCTAATGAGCAATTAGAGTGCTAACATTCAGAATTTATGGCAAATGTGTGGCACATCTGAATGCCTTCTTGATGGAACCAAACTAAAAAACTGAAAGTATTTCCTACTGAGGAGACTGCAGTAAATGAGGAAATGTGGAAACTTTATAACAAATAAGTCTCCCAAGATGGCCACCAAAGACAAAAGAGCCCAAATGTAGCACAAATAGCATCCAGATGTAGCCCACGTATAGCTCAATGACAGAATGTCCCAGAGTGTTCTTAAGAACAACTAGTGCGCTTACTGTCTTACTTATGACAAAAGTATGGCACACCTGAAGCCATCTTGATTGGAATAAACTGGTAACACCTAAAACATTTAATTTAAAAAGGAACACAATGAGGGGGTTCATTTTGCCATAGAAATTATGATTAGTGCTGAAGAAAGAAAAATGAGGGCACATTTTGAGTGACTTCTCAGATCCTCTTCTATTTCATAAAAAAATTCTGACATGCAGACTGAAACATGTACTTTTAATACCAGCAGCAGACTTCTGTGGTGAGCAGTAGCTTTACTACAGTGATCTAATGAGCAACTAGAGTGCTAACATCCAGAATTTATGGCAAATGTGTGACATATCTGAATACCTTCTTTATGGAATCAAAGTAAAAAACTGAAAGCATTTTCTACTGAGGAGACTGCAGTAAATTAGGAAACTTCATAACAAATAAATCTCCCAAGATGGCCACCAGAGACAAAAAAGCCCAAATGTAGCACAAATGTCACATAGATGTAGCCCATATATAGCCCAATGACAGAAGTGTGCAAAACACTTTTTATTTTTTGTGTTTTTGCAGTTTTATGTCGTGCAGACTTGACAGGTATTGGAGTGCTTTACATGAGCATTGGTTACATCACACAAGAACAAATTCACTTTGGTTTTAGACATGGGGAGATTAAGTGATTTGACAGGAATCACAGAATGTCGAGCTGAAGCAGAAACTTCAACCTGGTTCCCTCAGTTGCAAAGTCTGCAGCTCTGGAAGTAACACCACATCCTCTTCCCTAAGTGCAACATTGAATCAAGTGGTCAACTGGATAAATAACATAAAGATAACAAATAATTTAAAAGTGCTTTGTCGCTATATGAAAACTCAGAAAATATGTCCTCATTTTAGTTTTTAAGAGCACTAACCATAATTTTGATGCAAATAAGATCCTCTCATATATGTAATTTCTAAAGGAAATGCTCTAGGTATTAAAGTTTTGATTACATCAAGATGGCGTCAGGCGTTCCACACTTTTGTAATAAATATAGAATGTTAGCAATCTAGTTGTTCATTAGGATACTGTTGAGAGGCAGAGGCCAGGGGCATGGACTCTGAAAATTGAAGGCAGGTAGGAGGGTGCAGAGGCAACAATTTGACCACACTGGGCAAGCAAGAAGGGCAGTGGCAGCACAACAGACTATGGAGGGCAGTGGAAAGGGGGGCAGGGCAACAAACCAACAATACAGGACTGGCAAGAGAGGCTGTGGCAATATAATAGACCATTGTGGACAGAAGGAAGAGGCAGTGGTAGTACAACCATACATGCCAACAGACCTGATTCAGCCAGGAAACGCCCACATGTTTTTAAGCCCAAATGGGCTTTATTTGATCTGTCTCCTGTCTACAATCTCCTCTTTTTCACTGTAAGTCAAAGGGGAAAATCAATACCCCAGTTTTTTTCTTAAATCTCCCTCTTACCAAGTTCAACATGTTAGCAAGTATGGTATGTTGGATCATGGAAGGCAGGAGGAATTGGAGTAGAGACAATGACTCGGATAACAGAGGACAGGAGGGACATGGAGAGGTGCACCAAACTGACCCTACGGGGCAGGCATCAGGTTTTGCAGCAGCACAATACACCACACAGGGCATGTGGGACAGGAGTGCAGCACAAAATTCCATAGAAAGCAATAGAGAGGGGACAGGACCATGCACATGGACAACAGAGAACAGAGGGGAAAGAGGCAATGGTAGCTAGCTGACCATAATGGACAGACAAGAGAGAAAGCTGCAGCATAACGAACCATAAATGGCAGGAGGGACGGATCAAGGGCATTACAATGGAACAGACAAGCCAGGGGGGAGGGAATAGGGGTCTGCACATGGAAACAGAGGGCTGGGGGCAAGGGGGCAGGCCAGGAGCAACAAGATGACCATGGAGGTCAGGCAGGATGGGCACTAGAAGCAAGACACACCATGGAGAGCAACAGTGAGACTATAATGGCATACACACAGACCATGCAGGGAAGGTGGGAGGGGGTCAGGGGCAGCTAGCTGACCACACAGGGAAGGTGGGAGGGGCTGTGGCAGCACAGAAGACCATGCATGGCAAGCTGGAGGGTTAGTGGCAGCACAATGGCTAAGATGGGCAAGAAGGAGGGTGCAGGGGCATGCACAAATGACCATGGAGGATAGAAGGGAGGGTCAGGACCTGGGCACAGACAAGAGAGTTCAGGGGAAGGGGCCTCACAACAGACCACACGGGGCAGGCAGGAGGAGCAGTTGCAGCACAACAGACCAGGGAGGGCAGAAGGGTGTGGCAGTAAAATGGACCATGGGGATCAGGAGGAAGGGGATAGGAGCATGGAATGTGGACAGGCAGGGTGGAGGTGGCAGGGACAGGTTACAGTCATCTGACAATGCTAGGCAGGTGGGAGGGGAGTGGCAGCTCAACAGAACACTCAGAGTAGATAGGAGATTAGTGGGCAAAAAGGATGGAGCAGGGGCATGCACACAGACATCGGAGGGCAGGGGGAAGGAGAATAGGGGCAGCAAGCTAAGCACAGAGGCTAAGCAGGAGGTCAATGATGGGCATAGAATTGGGCAATGGAGGGCAGGAGGAATGGACTACTGGTACATCATGCTAAATGGAGGGCAGTGACAGCACATCAGACTATGCATGGCAGGAGGGAGGAGATGGATTCAGACAACAGAGAAAAGGGAGGAGGTGGATGGGGCAGCAAGCTAAATGTACAGAGAAGGCGGGAAGGCCAGTGGCAGAACAACGGCCACACAGGGCTGTAATGAGGGAGCAGGGACATGGACTTGGACAATGGATGGCTAGGAGGAGGGAGGGCAGGAGCAGCAAGCTTGGGTGGGGGCAGCGCAATGCCAGGCCCTGCTTCCAACCCCCCACCATTCATTGTGATATGCATCTTACTTAACGTTAAAAAAAACTAGACATTTGCTGAAAAAAACAAAGATTACAGGGACGGTATAGTTAGACTCAGATTTCACACATACACAACCAGTGAAATTCAGCAGTTATAGTTACCTGAGCTAACTATAACTTACGCCCCCGCAATGTACTGCTAATGACCTCAGACAATACATCATTCATGACATGGTCAGTTACATCACTCATGACATCACTCATGACATCTCAAATGAGCTGTGAATGGAATGGAACTATAATCGCTAGAACTTTATTTAGGGATAGTGAGTGTATATTAACACCCCTTTATTTCTTTTCTTTCGTGTAAGAACCATTATAATACTCAACGTGCCCAGATTAATATGGCCGGTAGCCTTTCACTTTAAAGTAATGTGTAGTCCATTGTTTATGTTGATGTTTGCAATCCTAAGTATGTTTATTATGAATAAGTCACGTTGACGAACATACAGGTATGGCCGTCACGGGGCATGATATGCTGAAATGAGATTGTGTGCATATTAACACTTGTTTTCTTTTCTTTATTGTATCAATTCCTGAATTTTCACATCGTGACTAGGCCAATATGGCCGCCAGCTTTTTGGATTAAAGTAATATGTAGTCCTTTGTTAATGTTGGCAACTTTAGGCATTTGTACATTTAAATAAGGATGCTACAGTGACGTCTTGTATCGTTATCAAGGTTCGGACGAGCCGAAATGCGTGGATCACGTCCTTTGCAGATTAAATACTTCCAAACGACAACCTGAGTGCTGATTCCTTCCTTGTAAGAGTGAGATGAGATTAAATACATATATATAAAATTCACTGAAAAAAACAGAAGTTTCAGGGACATTATAGTTAGAAATTAGCATTTAAAAAAACTCAGAAATTCACTGAAAAAAACACAGGTTTCATGGACGTCATAGTTAGTTGGACATTTCGCTCGAACAAAACAAGAGAAATTCGGCCATTATAGTTAGTTGTGCTAACTATAACTCGCGCCCCTGCAATGCACTGCTGATGACGTCACATATTACATCACTCATGACATGGTCAGTGACATAACTGATGACATCACTGATGACATCTCAAATGACATCACTGATGACATCATCCATGTGATCATCTGATGCACCTCCTCACACCCTAAAATACAGACTACCATTCTCAAAACCATAGACACACCAATACTAGTACACCTACAATATTCTGTGCACTATGCATGCAGACCTCTAACCAGCTACATACTATTGATACACTCTTGTAAATACCCAGTTAGTACCTAAGCAGTCTAGGAATCCTTCTGTCAGTCCCATGCACTTCTCCATTCACCCATCCAGCACTATCTACGTATCCTATCACTCCACCAATACCTAAGCACTTATAAATTCACTATACACTCTGTTTGTAATACTGTAATTATTCTAGTTACTAGTCATGAACTTATGGAATGGCCTAGCTACTAACACAAGTACAGCTATAATATTTTCTGCTATTTTCTGAGGTCTGCTACTATCCAAACAGACCTCTAACAAGCTACATACTATTGATACACTCTTCTAAATACCCAGTTAGTACTCATGCAGTGTAGGAATCTTCCAGTCTGTCCCATGCACTTCTTTAATCACTTATCTACCACTATCTACTTATCCTATCACTCCACCAATACGTAAGCACTTATAAATTAAGTGTTCGCTCTGTTTGCAGAACTGTCATCATTCCAGTTACTAGTGGTACTCTTATAAAATGACATAGGCACCAACACAAGTACACATAAAATATTCTGTGCATAATCCCTACAAATCTCTAAGCAGATACATACTATTGGTCCACGCCATTAAATACTGATGTAGCACCCATGCAGCGTAGGATACCTCCTGTCAGTCTCATGCAATTCTTCAATCACCCATCCAGCACTATGTTCTTATTATATCAGTCTGCCAATACCTAAGCACTTATGGGGCAGATTTACAAGCACCCTGCGCCACTAGTACGTCACTTTTTGTAACGTAGTGATGGCACCAGGCACTCCTTCATATTTACAAGGAGAGGAAAAGCCACCCTGCGTGGGTTTTCCTCTCCTTGTAAATACAACCCCTTCATACACAGAACTTTGCGTTGACGGGGTGTTCCATAGGTGTTGCTGTGGGTGTTCCCACGCATCACCCATAGAACAAGACACATCTTCAGATTTATGAGAAATCAGATTTATGAGAAATCGTAAATCTGGAGATGTGTGTGAATGCTGCGCCATCCTAGAGTTGGTGTAGCAAGGCGCAACGAGGAGAATTGTTTTCATTTCTCCTCATTTTTTCCTCTTTCAATGCATGCTGCATTCCACAGCATACACTGAAAGAGGAAAATGCCTTTACTGATTGTTTTTGTGCAGGAAGGTGTCCCTTCCTGCACAAACACAATCTCCGCACGACACAGACATCCTTGCACCATGGTGCAAGGGTGGTTGTGTCACCGCATGGCTGCAGTTTGTGCAACAGTACAGAGGGAAGCACAGAGTTGCAACATATTCATGTACATATGTCACATCCCTGTGCTTCGGAAGTGCCACAGTGCAGTGCAGCTAAAGAGCTTTCAGTGTCACGCTGCAGTACTTCCTCATAAATCTTCACCTATAAATTCACCATACACTACTAAAGCATTCTTTCAGTCAATCATGCTGTATACATGTATTCAACCAAACTTTCACATATTACCTTGCAATTATAGTTCTTTCTTTAACCAGATAAGGTAGTTCTGTAAGAACTTTTTTTTTCTTCTTTTGTCTTTTGTATTTTTTTTAACAATTTTGTATTTTTTTTGGTGTTTTTTCAAAAAAATGAACAAAAAAAGAACGAATAAAACAGGAAACATTTGGAATTACTTATCATTCCAAAAACAACAACAACAAAAAAAATGATAGAACAAGTCCTGTGCACACGTTAGGTTTGTCTTTACAAATGTCTATCAAAAACATTCTTATGTTCAAGCAGGAATGAAGACAGGGTTGACATCAGTGGTCGTTTTGTATGGAATGTATTATAAACCTTCTTCAAAGGGGAACATCAAAGGAAAAAACCAGCCGACACATGTTTCATCAATCGGGCAGTCACCCGTGACTCTTCAGGGCTGAGTGATACAAAATAAATACGGGATCGTATGACCGGTGATAATTCCAACCCGGACAGAGCGGGTTTAAAACAAGGGAAGGGCCAGTAGTGGCGTAGATGGATGAGGGGAGGACGGATCGGTCTCTTCCCCATAAAGCAGGAGTGATGGACGACGGGCGGGTTCAAACCGTCACAAAGGAAATCTCTAGTGCAGAAGTGAAGTGGGTCTGTTGCTCTTTCCGGATGCGGAAAAAATTAACAACGATGGTTGCAATGCGCAGCACAAACTGCATCCACTGACTGCTCACCGAAGCATATAAGTTTCTTACACTTCACGCAGTGTTGCTCGAGAAAGGCAAAATCTGGCCTAATGTCCATTGCAGTTGTTCCTCAGGATGCTCCAGACGTACTTGCCACAGCAGGTGAGGGGTTCAAAGCAGCTCGCCTCATTTCCTCCCGAGCAAGATTGAGAGGATGTTTGGTCCGGAGATGCTTGGACATAGAAGGAGTGCCACAAGAGTATTTTTTTCACTGCCTCTTGACAGGACTCGGTCACAAATTTTGGACGTCACCTTTCTCACATTTACTTTCTTCTCTCCAGGTTGAAAAGTGAAGAATTTCCATACGACAGATTCCGGCCTCTGTGGACATGGTGAGTCCTGCAAGAATTCTTCTTCAGAAGATACTTCCTCTTGCTGCTGCTGCTGTCCAGATGCCATTTTGTTTGATATTTTTTGAAAAACACCCAAAAAAACAAGCAAAAAGGGTTCTTGTAGGAAAAGAGATGTCTCTCTAAAGATGCTCCAGCAAGAATGATTAAAATGGGTGGGGTCCTTCAATAGTTACAGTGGGAAATGTTATGAACCAATGAAATCTTTTTTTTGAGGTCACATGGGATCCGCGCACTCTGCGCTCACGAAGCACGCACCCGACGCGACTTTGCGAAAATATATTTAAAAATAATATAAGTTTATTATAAGTACAAATATATTATTTTTATGAATATCTAAGATAATCTCTTGCCCTAATATGTATATTAAAGACACATACATATCATTTTAGAACATACATTTTTTTGCGGGAGTCGCGCACCCAGCACGCCCCGGCATGTATATGAAGTCACGCGGGACCCGCCACCGCGCAAGCGTTGCGTACCGTAATGCGCATGTGTCGCGAATGCGTGGGAGCAGGAGTCGCGGACTGGTCGCATACCAATCGCGCACATCACGTAATATTAAATGTATATGATGTAACTGAAAAACACGCAGCCGTCGCACACCGTACGCGGATCGTTCACGACTTTTCTAAAATGGCAGCTAGAATCCATGCACCCACCGTGATGTGTACACTTTGGGTGCGCGACTCCGAAAACAAATTGGAAAAAAAAGAAAATAAGATAAATATAGTACAATAAAAAAATAAAACAAAAAAATAAACAATATTTCAGTTTGAATTTAAAAAAAAAAAATGTTGTGCAATTTTCAGAAAAATATATAATGTTATTTAATGAATGAAATAGTTATAAATAAACAGTTAAAAAACTGTAGAAAATCAGTACAAAAAAATAGGTATAACTACTATTACACTTAAAAATTAGCATTTAAAAAACCTTTGAAATTCACTGAAAAAACCATAGGTTTCAGAGACGTTATAGTTAGAAATTAGCATTTAAAAAAGCTTTGAAATTCACTGAAAAAAACATACGTTTCAGAGACGTTATAGTTAGAAATTAGCATTTAAAAAACCTTAGAAATTCACAGAAAAACCATAGGTTTCAGGGGTGTTATAGTTAGCTGGACATTTCACTCGTACAAAACCATAGAAATTCCTCCGTTATAGTTAGTTCTGCTAACTATAACTCGCGCAGCCGCAATGCACTGCTGATGATGTCACATATTACATCATTCATGACCTGGTCAGTGACATCACTGATGACATCACTGATGACATCTCAAATTACATCACTGATCAACATACAATTTAAAAACCTAATTCAAAGAGAGAAGCTTCCCCTCAGATATTTATAGGTAAATAATTAGAAATCATATATATTTTAAGTCTACTTGCTTGTAGAGTTTGGTTATGTCAGCATAGCACTTGCAAGAATGTAGTAATGGTGTTGTAATTCATTATAGGGGCCTACAAGAGTCAACGCTTCTGGGAAGAGATGCCAGTAGTGAAAAATCACCTGACATCTGAGGCTGTCTCTCTCTGTTATCCACTTCCCCTTTCCCCCTGTTATTGTGTGTGACTGATTGTAACTTTAGGTCACATGCAGTGACGGAGTGGACTGAGGACTATTCTTCTGCTCCTGTGAAAGTCACCATCAGGTATAGTGACAGTCCAAAGGCACAGTAGGTGCTACCCTTTCAGGTGCAGCTCCCAAACGTTGAAACAAAGTTACCCACTTAGTGTATTGGGTCTGCTCAAAATCCTACCTGGCTGGGGTCCAGGGTGGGGAAGTTCTTGTGACTGCAACAGGGTTAACAAATCAGTTTATGGATCCACAACAGGAGTGATATCAATGCAAGCAAGGTTACAGAGTTAACCCATCAATCTTATGGGCCAACCCAGGAGTGGTGTGGGTCAATCAGAAGGAGACGCAGCTCCCTAAAGTTACAACAGGGATTTCCATTTCAAACTTTGGGGCCCTTCTAGGAGTGCTGTGTGTGGGATCCAATGAGGTGCACATGCACATATTTATAATAAACTTACACCAATCAGTCTATGAGATCTACCCAGGAGTCATGTGGTTGAGGCCCATGCGATACAACTCCCAAAAGTTAAAAATGGTGTTACACAAAAGATCTGAGGGGACCAGTAAAAAGGGCATGTGCGTTACCAACACAAATTAAACATTAGCTCGTAGGTCAAAACAATTTACTTTATGGAGCGAGAGAAGAGGGTAAAGACAAGCTCAATGGCAGAACACAAATTTGAAGGATCACAAGAGCACAGTACAAGAAACATATGTATGCAGTTCTGAGGATCAGACTCCCTTCCTTCCTCTCCGAACCTACCGACATCAACTGCGGAGTACCCCAAGGATCATCGCTCAGCCCCACGCTCTTCAGCATCTACATGGCCCCCCTCGCCGCCATCTTCAGACAGCACGGGCTCAGCATTGTATCCTACACCGACGACACCCAGCTCATCCTCTCACTCATGAAGAATCCCGAAGATACCAGGCTCTGTTTCCAGGAAGGAATGAAGAACGTGGCGGCCTGGATGAAAGACAGCTGTTTGAAGCTCAACTCAGAAAAGAACAAGGTCCTCATCCTCGGACCCTGCTCCTCTGCCTGGGACACCTGGTGGCCCTCCGCCATCGGGAATCCACCCACCCCTACAGACCACACACAAAACCTCTGCATCATCCTCGACTCCTCGCTCTCCATGACCCGCCAGATCAACTCCGTCGCTTCCACCAGTTTCAACTGCCTGCGCATCCTCCGCAAGACCTTCAAATGGATACCCCCAATTGAAGAAAGACCGTCACCCACGCGCTCATAACCAGCAGACTGGACTACCGAAACGCCCTATATGCTGGAATCAACAGAACTCTTCTGCACCGACTCCAGACCATCCAGAACGCCGTGGCTAGACTCGTCCTCGGGGCACCGCGTCACAAACACATGACCCAACACCTATGAGACCGCCACTGGCTCCCTCTCAAGGAGAGGGTCACTTTCAAACTCCTCCCCCACGCCTACAAATCCCTCAACAATATCGGACCCAAATACCTCAACGAGAGAGTATCCTTCCACATACCCAAGAGGAACCTCCGCTCCGCCGTTCTCACCCTGGCTGAGGTCCCCCGCATCCGTACAAACAGAACAGGCAGGAGATCCTTCTCCTACATCGCAGCAAAAACCTGGAACGAGCTCCCTGTGAAGATCAGATGCTCCCCGACCCTGCATGCGTTCAGGAAGGACCTCAAGACCTGGCTCTTCGACTGATGCAGAGCTGCTCCCCCCCCCCACCCCCAGCGCCTTGAGACCCTCACGGGTGAGTAGCACGCTTTATAAACCACTGATTGATTGATTGATTGTGGGCCAGTTCAAGCAACAAAACAGGGCACGGAGTAAGGAAACAAACTTAAGAAGAACACCCAGGTGCAGCATTAACAGATTTGATAGAAAACCTTGGTTTAGAGAAAAAGCCTAATTCAGAATATCACAATTAAAAAAATGGAGCATAGGAAAATAATCACTGGGACAGGCTGCATGTTGGGTAGTAGTGGGGGATATATGTCCCCAGCTCTTAGGTCCTAATAATCTGCTGCAGGGATGTACAATGAGGGCCAGCATTGGTTTGCAATTGTAAAAGCTTGATTGTTACTACTTGTGATTAGTTAGTGTGGAAAGGGGTGGAGTCTCTGCCCCAACCCATGAAAGCCAACTAGAGAAGTCACAAATGATGTCACCTTTAACCAAAACAATGTACCTCTATTCCCAGGCTCCTTTTCACCTCATAATCCTGGTTGGCAAGTCAGCTGAGGAGGGTGGAGAAGGTGAGGTGGAGAGTGATGTGAGAGATCAGCCATGTAACCCAGAGGTGGGTTTTCAAAAAGAAAATGCTATGGGTAATGGACAAATAAACTAAGAAAACATCATGCTAGTGTTGCAAACAGTCAGAGGCAAACAGAAAGCCTCAGGAAAAAATATTAGTCACAGTAAAGGAGTTTACTAGTGCCCAGTGCTTAGTTTGTAAAATAGTAAGTGCTGGTGCCCAAGGTTTTTCTCTGAAGCCTGTAGTTGGCAATGATCAATGTCAAGGTCACTGAATACCAAGTCTGAGAAGTCTGTATTCCACCGCATGTCTCTTTCTTCCACCGCCATATACTACCTGCCTCTTTATTTCACTCTTGCAGGTTATTTTCCATCATCACTTTCTCCCTTTGTTACTATTTGTCCATCTTTGTTTTCCTTCTAGTTTACTCCTTCTGTGCTCTTCTCTCTCTTGCGGTGGCTTAATAAGTGCCAGTCTCCAAAAAGGAGTCCCGGTGGGCGTCAGCTGCAACTACCAGCTCAAATTAAGCATTGCTGGTCCTGTTTCATATCTCCATCTCCTTCCATTGGGTGCTAATTAAAGAGAAGATGTTAGGAAGTGAGCACAAGAACCCAGGTTCTCTACTCTAAAAAACATCAGCTAAGCCACTAAATCACATTAAAAAATCTTGATGTGACCGGGGATTTCTCACCCCTTAATCACTTTCAGGGTATAACCAAATGATCAAATATCGCCCTGCAGTGAAAATGAATCCTATTCAACGCAGGTAGGAAGGGGCTCAATTGATGGCAAATTACAACAGAATGCACTGTGTTTTACTAGGGAGGCTGGCTATATCATGAGACATTCAGGGCGATGTTCTCTTCAAACAAAAGGGAGATTTCCTAAAGATTTCTTCTGTGTCAGCATCTTATTTAATAACTCGTTATGCACTTCTATTAGATGGTTCCTCTTACCCATACCTTATTAACATCAAGGAAGCTGCATTCGTCCTTTGATAAACAGTGGGGTTCGAGTCTCCCCCTTCTAATCAAAATATGACTGAAGAGTTCTTATCAGTGTGCTGATGACGTTGCTTTTACCAGCACCTCCTCCCCAGTGTGAGTGAATGATGCAGCAAAGAAGTGAAGAATTCCATTGTTCTACAGCCCATACCCACTGCTTTAAATGGGAAGGTACTGTCAGGTAAGAAGTAATTGCAGTTTAATTTGATAAATGGAGCACCTGCACTTCTCAACAGGGCTTCAATAGTTCCCTTGGAGAGCACCCACGCTTCTGACAATCAAACCTGCACTTTTATCTTTCTATTTCAAGTACTGCTGCTATGTACGCACTTGCTCTATATGTGGATTCATGAGTGGTAGAAATCAGGGAATGTATCACCCTTGTGTGTGCCAGGTGCCATAGAGCAGGAGGTACCAGTGGTCCTATACAGCAGTACTCCTTCACCCCCCACCACCGAGAGTGCCAGCCAAATGGCCTTAAAATCAGGCAGGAACAACACATTGACTGAAGCATTAATATTTATGAGCCTAGCTACAGTGCCTATTTTATGCACACACACACAAACCACTGTGCTGCTTTGTTTAAAGGGTCCACAGGGAGGGCCTGTTCATTCACCAGAGGACTTAAGCCACCAGCCAGCGGTCAACGACGTTGATTTACCAAAATGTCAGGTGTAGTGGATGGTACACCACACTCTCTATGACCTAAATTAAATCACAGAGTGTGGCATCATATGACCTTTGACCCTGCATCTTCCCAGAAAGTGGTTACATGACCTTAACCCTTATTACATCATAGTAATAATAGACATTGCTGAAGTTCCATAACAACTCCATAGTCTACATAACAATATAACAAATTCCTATTTTAGATACTATCTATATTAGGATGCTGACATGATTTTGAAAGTAGTGGGGCATAATATCTGTCCTGAAATAAAGCTTTCAAGCTAAATTAGTGAACCACACATCTAATGGGGGGACTTTGGGTGGGGTTTTCCCAGTGACCACGTTTTGAAAAAATACGGACTAGTGCATTTTAAAGCAACATTTTTACATTGTCTAGTGGAAGTTCACTTTTTAAAATTCAAATCTTTGGGGGCCTCCGGGAATTAAAGATGGGCGAGAAGTTGGGTTGGATAATGTACTTCATCTCTTCACAAGGAGGGTCTCACATTGTTACTGATGTACAAATAACACTGGTCCACCACTATATCCCAATGAAGCAAGACACTGTAAGTTGCACTCAATATATGATAATAGGAGTATGATTCCTGGACATGGGTTTCAATATTTCAACTGTTTTAGTTCTTAAGTTTGCATGAACGAGTGAAGGTACTGGTATTAAAGAAACCGCAGAGAACTGGTGAGCATAGCAACATGTGTAGGGTTTAAAAAAAATCATACTGGCCTCATAGATCTATGCTTAGCCTATGTGGTGAATTTTATAGCGAAAACCATCATAACATACAATTGTTGGTAAAGCTATTAGATTTGGCATCGGCTCCTGATTGCATCACTGCCAAGCTTCACATACACAACTAGTTAATCCACTCTTAGTTTTTCTCAGAATTCTGGGACTAGTAGTCCTAGTTTTACACTGGGATAAATAAGACTATAAATCCCAGAATTCTAAGGAAAGTCAGAATTGGACTAACAAGTCACACATGGACCTGGGCCGTTTGGCAGCTATGTCAGCGTTTGGCTTTGTTAAAGCCTATTTTATTTGTGAATGGATTTTGCATGAACACCAATGGAACACGAGTCACCAGTGTTGGGGGAGCTGTCCCTCCCTTCACCGAAGTAAAACAGCCGTTATCTAGAAGTCAAAGTATATTTTTTATGTAAAAGCACACATTGCACAAGTAGTTAGTTCCTGGCACTGAAGTTGATATGCACATTGTGCAAGAGCAGAATGTGGTCACTCACAGTCAGGTAAGACAACGACTGAAGTTCTGCTGCCCCCGTGCCTCATGATGAATGCTATTGTGAGTGAAAGCAAAATGTCAATGACACAACAGCAGACCAATGGATGAAGAGCCCAGAATGAAAGCCCCTGCATGTAAAGTATATAATTTGTTATTAAAAATGTAAGGTTTGTCTACTGCCACCCCTAATTCATAAGCCTTATGTGAATAACATGTATAATAGCAAAATAAACTTTCATCTTTGGTGGCATTAGAATTGAATTGAGAAAGTGCATGGCTTAATCTAAAAAAACACTGTACTATTATCTTTAGTAGCCATGTCTGCATCGCATTTATTAAGATTCAGAGTGAAAGGTAAAAATCAACTCTCACTTCCTCCTCAACATAAATATGAAGGTGAAGTCAAAGCGAATTGGTATCAGCATGCTGCCACGAGCATTTTGATACAGAAACTGAGACTTCAAGATTTAAACAAGTAGTTAGGCTGTCAAACTGCTAATTTACCTGACACACATCTGGAAAACATCTGCATATTTTACTTTTCATAGTGCTTCATTTACATTACATTAGTTTAGCTACTTAAATGTTAATTTCAGTCTTAACAACAAATCAATTGCTAATGAATCACAGCCTCCTCTGAACTCTTAATTGGCCCGGATCTTGAGCTAAATTTAGTTACTCTGCAAGGTAAACAAACACTGTGTATCGCAGACATGAGTGCTGCTTCACATGGTTGTGCTGAAAAGCCCATTGACAGATTCTTCAGTAGGGATTTTTTTTTCTAGATTTACAATGACAAAACAACAAAATATATATCTTTATATTCGCATATTTGAAAAGTTCGAACTCAATTCCCCAATTTCTCAAGTATTCTTTCTGAACCTGGAAAATTGTATGCCCAAGCTCAGCCGATCACAAAATGTGGGTCATGACCCACTGATGGGTCCCGAGCCGATTTCTGCTGGGTCATGAAAGACCAAGCAATAAAAAAATACCTTTACATTCTGTATTTATCTTGTCACATTTGCTGCGCTTCAAAGAGGAAGATCAAATGTCAAGTTATGTCTTCTGACAAATTACGGCCTTTGCTTTTTTTAACATGAGGATTGGTGTTTGCAAACTCCTCTTTCTTTGCATTCAGCGAAAGAAAGTTAAAGTGAATTATGTAACAAACTTGCTTGGGTACAAGGAGTGTGAAAGGAAAGACTATGGAATGTCATTTTTGCAATACAGAAAAAATGTAAATACCTTAAAATGAACTGTACACATTCAGCAGTTTGAATAGCAAAATTAAGTACCATGGAATTTATTTTCAATGCGATCAAAACAAAACAAGACAGACACTTTACTTGTTGATGCACAAATCATAAAATTCACTGAAACCTGATTTCCACACATTATTATATTGTGCAATATAATTTTATCAGTAACATTCAATGGAAAATATGCTGTATGTAAGCACTGCCCTGAAAGACTTCTACCTAGCTGGTTAAGTAGCTGTCATTCATCTCTCAACATAATAATGGGAATATCCTGTATTATATTATGCCTGACAAAGATTCGATTCTGGCCCAGAAGATCCTGAATATTAAGTGGTCTGATCAGGAAATTGATGCCATTGTCGGTCAACTTTGAACGTCCCATGGTCTACCAAAAAAATAAAAAGTAGATGTCATTTAGACAAGAAATGTTAAACTTGGAATTTGTGTTTACATCACAATTGAACCCCACGAGCTCAACTAAAGATGTGTCTGTATTATTCTGTAATTTCACTGAGACAGGAACTCTTTAATAGGCACATGCAACATTTTCTGTATGTCTGCGAAACCCTTGAATTTGAAATTGTGCAATTTCTTTTTAATTATTCAAATTTCACAAAATTCACAGATTAATTTATGTATGTATTTATGAATTAATTTGTATCTATTTATGAACCATTATAGAATGTGCTCTACCTAAGGGTATTAGTGCACTATGCGTACCACAGGGTGAAGCTGATATTCTTCAAGATTACATAGAATAAGACATCAAGTCATAACAATCATATACTTAGTGGGCGATGCCATACAATAAAGTGAGACTGGGTTGGGGAGTAAACAGAGGTAGAGGGTAGATAGTTGAGAAAGGATTTTTAACTGCATATACACTGAGGACTTGAGGAGAACATATTAGTTGTTGTTTGAAGAGAAAAAAACATTGTTTTACCTACAGTTAACTAAAGATTCAATCATTCGTATTTCAACTAATGACCTCCTAACAGTGTTTCCTGCAAAAGAGAATGGCTTGGAGGCTCCTCACTGAGTATTACGTCTGTTGGTTTTCTGAGCTCAGTAGATTCTTAGTACCACCTTGAATTTTGATGGTAGATAGTACATGCTATCATACATCATACAGGGATGCCCCAGATGGCCAACAGTGAAGGAGCTCCCTTTGGTAGCTCCTGGGGCCAAGAAATCTCTGCTAATGCCCAGCCAATCGAGACCAGCCATCAAGACCCCCTGGTAATGGGAGACGAACAGGAGAGTCCTACTGGAGAACAAATTGAGGAAAAGGAAGCAGGACAACACCAGCCCTGAACCACTGGTTCAACCCGATCTCCAGTTGCGGGATGGCAGAGAAAACATGTGCTGACACATGACAGCTGCTGGGGCCCACTGACTATTCCCCACGCAGTCCTCTGCCTGCAAGAGGCATTCTGGACCCGTAGGATACTCCCTTGCACTCTCTCCATTGGTGGAGTCGCTCCACCATACTGGAGACTACTGGAACTAGAAAAAAAGAGGCGGCGGTGTACCACATGGTGAGCCCGCTGCCCCATTACTATTGGCTGCCCCCAACCTGCCTTGCTTGACTGGTTCCCGCTGCCCTAGTCTCTCTGCCTCATCGCTGTTTCTTTGGCTTTGGGAAGAGGAGAGCACCAATGACTGCCGTGCCCCGCACACATACATGACTACTTCTCAAAGAGAAGTAAGTCCAGTCTCTCTTCCTCTGCCCTCCATCGTCGGAGCTAGTTCGAACGCCCTTGCTTGAGACCACATTTCATTGGCCCCTTGGTGCTCAGAACAAAGCCGGGAGCCCCTGTTTCCGCACATGGGATCACTCTAGGTGGGCTACCACCTCGGAGGAGAATGCAGCTGCTTTCCTCGCAGTAATCACCCTCTCCCCTGACAAGTCCTCCCCCACTGCCCCTCTCACATGCAACAGCCTCTAGCTGAAGACACTGGCAACCCTCCAAGAAACAGACCTCTGGTAAAGAAGCAGAACTATAGTTAATAAAAAATACCCACGCTCAGTTTTGATGTGAGCCAGGAGCGCCAAGTGCGGAATGCGTGAGAGGTGGGATTTTGTTCTTAAGGTCCTCCCGGGTTTCTCATACCTTCAAAACTAGGAATTAATTAAGGGTGGGCGTAGTTCGCGAAGTAGCACTTCGCGAAGCTACGCAAAGTGAAGTTCGCACTACGCGAGCTACGCGTAGCACTTCGCGAACTGCGAAGTAACATGTTCGCACTGTGCAAGATGTTGTTTTCAATGATTGCACAGTGCGGACAAGCAACCGGCACTGTGCAATCATTGAAAATGGCATCTTGCACAGTGCGAGCTGTAGTTTTCTGCTGCTCGAGTAGATTTTTCCTCGAGCTGCAGCTTTCTCAACGCGAACTGGTAGTTTCTCATCGCGAGCGGTCGCGAGCATACGCGACCCCTCGCAATGAGAAACCTGACCTTCTCGCGTTGTGAATCTCGCCGGGAGGTTTATTTTCCAAGCGCGCTATCGCGAACAAGGAAAAAGTCTCGCCAGGATGTCATTTTGCTTGCTCGCGGTCGCCAACTTGACGTTGAGGACCGCGAGCAAGCAAAAAATGACCGCAGCACTACGCAACACTACGCTACGCGTGTTCGCACTGTGCTACGTGCAGTTCGCGTAGTGCGAAGTAGCGCGAACTTCGCAAACTACGCGAGCGTAGCGTAGTGCTTCGCCCAGGCCTAGAATTAATATGTACTGTGCTTTTCATCCTACCTGCAATCCATTATTGCAACTTCAGTTCCTTGCGTGTAACTAAGTGAGACTCCCACAGCTATTGAAACCTAGCAGTCAGCTTGGGTTTCTTGTCAGCAGGTCTGCTGTGGCCCATTTTGGGTTTCTTGCCACTACTCTGCCACTTGCTGTCTTCTCCCAAGGCAGCCATCCTCCCTCTAACCTTCCACAAATCTAGTCCAAAAACAAAAAAAAGACTTCGACCCCAGACCAGCCCAGATCTCTTCCCTCAGGGCAACAAAAAGAGGACTATGCCCTAATCCATGGTTCTGGAACTCCACATAGTTGCTAAATTATCAATGGTGACCTACTTAATAAAACGTTCCTGAGCCATAAAACTACAGACTTCTGAACTGTCCTCAGGTGTCTAACCCTTCTAATTCATGCTCAATAACTGGACACCCCCTTAGCCATGAATTCTGCCTCTTCCCCATTCTTCCAGATCAATGTGGAAACTAAACCTGACTCGCAAAAGTCCAACTCCACCCACATAGAGTCTCTTCATAGTAATTATGTCAACGGACTCTCCTAACACACATAAATACCACCATCTCACTCTGCTGCCTCTACCCTACCAACTCTCCCACTACCATTCTAAAACAACCCCCTCACACCTCATTATTGCCTCAAATGGCACCTCCATGGAAAGATTTGATCCCAATTCCTACCGCATAAAATTTCCGCAATATCCCTCCAAACATGTTGCTAAAAACTATAAACACAAACTCCTCAAAGAATACCCAGAAACACTAATAACTGACATTTACTACAGTTCAATGCAGAGAGCCTTATACCGGTGTTCATTTATTACACCAAGAAACTCGCCAAATGGAGAGAAAACCACCTACAGCACCTGCAATCACTATTTACCCATCCTAGAAATTTGATGGTGAATTGTCCATATCCAAATACAGAAATGGGAACATCCTAATCCAAGCCTCAAAACAGAACCTCTCCATTTTAGAACGCCACTTCCCTGCTCTCTATGTCTCCATGCCATCCATTCTCATCATCATCACTCGACCTTCTCCACCATCGAATGTATCCCCTCACTCTCTCAGTAGAACCTACCAATCCCCAATTCCTTCCCACCAACTCTACCTACACCCCTCCTACATCCTCCCTGTCCATAAACCCCATGAAGCTATGGCAGTACTTCAAAAATGAGCTCTTCCTCCATCAAGGCCCACTTCCCCAACACAACTAGACCAAATTACCTCATCAGAATCTTCACAGTCCTCGAACCACATCAGGCTAGATCCAACCATAGTCCCCACTCCAGCTTATGATGACCACCAGCCTACCCCTATCTCTGCCACAGATCCAACTGCCTCTAAACTGATCACCATAATTACTCATCTGGAATTCAAAATCCTCACTATACTGTATGAAATCATCTCATTATGAAAGGACACAAAGATTAGCTCCAACTCACTTCCCAATGACATAACTATGGAAAACACTGATCTAACCACAAATATGCATCCCGATTCCCCATGCTCTACCCCTTAGCCAACTATTCCCTACATTCATTATTACCTCAAACCTAGACGCACCACTACTGGAATGTCACAGCTGAAAGCTGAGATGCTAAGCCAAACATACGGAAACCCTCCCAGCCAACCCTGCTACCACAAGATTCTGGTCATCCCTGGCACTAGTAGGATCCCCTCCACGAATCGCCAGTGTAGACCACATGCCCAACTAACTACTATTCAACCTAATCAATCTGAACACTACCCACATTAAACTGCATGCTATTAAACTGTCGGTCAGCAGTCAAGTATGCAACTGACATACGCGAAATCATCCTACTACATAAAATGTACATTTGTTTTCTGACCAAAACCAGGCTAAACGACCACTCATTCCCCCATTAACGATCTCCTCACTCCTCCAAGCTTCTCAATGATTTGTTGTGACTGCAATGATCGTGTCGGCATTGGATAAGCTATCATACACAGAATCAACCTATCCTTCCACACAGCCGACTACACTACCTTCGAATACCTAGGAGTTGATCTCTCCTCAAAAGGCTCCAACCCTATCAAATTTCACATCATCTATCACCCACCAAGTGAAAAGATGCAATTTTTCTAGAATGTCATAGACATTATAAAGCAAAACTCCCTGAAGGACTCCACAGACATTATACTAGGAGACCCTAACCTGCACCTGAACGATACTGGTGATACAGCAGTACAAGCCTTACCCACTCTCCAAAAAATGAAAGATCTCACTCAATGCTGCAAAAAGAAAACTCATGATAAAGGCTCCACCCTCGATTAAATCATCTCCAACAAGTATACCACATCCCTCCATTCCATCCTCCCCACCGACTGGACCAATCACCACCTAATTCTATTCAATCTCAATGTCAACCAACCCAAGCTCCACACCCAAACTAATCGTCCTAAGCACTGGATGAGAAATCTGCAGAAAATCCCCAATCAGAGTTAGAAACCCGTAATCAGTTCCCAAATTCTACCTCCACATGACCTTAATTCCACCGATCACCTCACCTCCCACTATAACACTAAAATGGCAGAACTTCTAGCCCACTGTTGCCCCTCTAAAACTCAAACAATCAAGAACCATCCCTTTTACATCCTGGTTCAATAAAGACCTTAACAGAGAGAGACGACAACTTAGGCTGGCTGAAAGAAACTGGAGACAACAACCCTCACTGACTCATCTATCTCTCCTCCGTGCTGAACACCTAAAACACAAAAAACATATCTGAAGAGAAACATTCTCTTCCTTCTGAGCCCACCTTGACCACTCCAGAAACAGACCGAAAGAGCTTTTCAAAATCATCAAACAGCAAACCTTCTCTTTCTCACTATATTCCTCTCATGACTCTGTTAAGCACTGTGAAGAGTTCACAAAATTCTTTTCTGAAAAAATAACAAACATCAAACTTTCACCGGACTCCTCCACCTCTTCACCCCTCACCAATGGTGCCCATTTTACCAAATATGGTCCCCCTACTGCCATACCTCCAACCAATGGGGGTCCCTCCATTCTCACCTCCTCAGTGTACCAGAACACGAACCACAGTCACATCCAACTAAAAAACAATGCAACCTGGACCAAGTTTGAAAATATCTCTGAAGAAGTCATCAAAATTCTTGCATGCATGAAGCCGACATCACACCTATCTAAATCCCTTCCCACCTCTCTTGTCAAAAGTTTCAGACACATCGGGGCAGATTTACAAGAAAGTGACGCATCTGTAGAGATGCGTCACTTTCCCTGCGCCAACATGCCAAATCCTTGCATCACCATGGATGCGCAGTATTTACAATACGGCGCACCATGGCGCAAGGATTGACAGATGCGTCAGAAATTCTCACGCATCTGTTGATGGAAAAGTCACGCATTGCTGGAGTCATGTCGCAAGCACGACGCAACTTCAGCAATGCTCAGGGCCGTCCTATGCCTAACATGCTGCTTCAGCGTTACAACAAACAATTGATGAACGGAATGCTGACAATGCAGACATTCTCCCCCAGTCAAGAGATCTGGGTTAAATCCATCGTTCTTTTGCCCACTACACCACCCCAGTTTAGACATGGCCATATGCAAATCAGTCTTGACCCTGTGCCTCATGGGAACAGTCCAGCCCGAACTGCCAAGCCATGTCTTCCCTGGACCGGAATCAAGCATCCTAGAACCGGTTTCTGGCTATCAGCCGTCATCAGCCAGGATAGCTTGACTCCAGTGGCGTAGTGAGCACGGGTCCCACGTCTGGGAATACCCATCCCACTTAGGGCGAAAAGCGTTACAACAAACAATTGATGGACGGAATGCTGACAATGCAGACATTCTCCCCCAGTCAAGAGATCTGGGTTAAATCCATCGTTCTTTTGCCCACTACACCACCCCAGTTTAGACATGGCCATATGCAAATCAGTCTTGACCCTGTGCCTCATGGGAACAGTCCAGCCCGAACTGCCAAGCCATGTCTTCCCTGGACCGGAATCAAGCATCCTAGGACCGGTTTCTGGCTATCAGCCGTCATCAGCCAGGATAGCTTGACTCCAGTGGCGTACTGAGCACGGGTCCCACGTCTGGAAATACCCATCCCACTTAGGGCGAAAAGCGTTCCAACAAACAATTGATGGACGGAATGCTGACAATGCAGACATTCTCCCCCAGTCAAGAGATCTGGGTTAAATCCATCGTTCTTTTGCCCACTACACCACCCCAGTTTAGACATGGCCATATGCAAATCAGTCTTGACCCTGTGCCTCATGGGAACAGTCCAGCCCGAACTGCCAAGCCATGTCTTCCCTGGACCGGAATCAAGCATCCTAGGACCGGTTTCTGGCTATCAGCCGTCATCAGCCAGGATAGCTTGACTCCAGTGGCGTAGTGAGCACGGGTCCCACGTCTGGGAATACCCATCCCACTTAGGGCGAAAAGCGTTACAACAAACAATTGATGGACGGAATGCTGACAATGCAGACATTCTCCCCCAGTCACAGATCTGGGTTAAATCCATCGTTCGTTTGCCCACTACACCACCCCAGTTTAGACATGGCCATATGCAAATCAGTCTTGACCCTGTGCCTCATGGGAACAGTCCAGCCCGAACTGCCAAGCCATGTCTTCCCTGGACCGGAATCAAGCATCCTAGGACCGGTTTCTGGCTATCAGCCGTCATCAGCCAGGATAGCTTGACTCCAGTGGCGTAGTGAGCACGGGTCCCACGTCTGGGAATACCCATCCCACTTAGGGCGAAAAGCTTTACAACAAACAATTGATGGACGGAATGCTGACAATGCAGACATTCTCCCCCAGTCAAGAGATCTGGGTTAAATCCATCGTTCTTTTGCCCACTACACCACCCCAGTTTAGACATGGCCATATGCAAATCAGTCTTGACCCTGTGCCTCATGGGAACAGTCCAGCCCGAACTGCCAAGCCATGTCTTCCCTGGACCGGAATCAAGCATCCTAGGACCGGTTTCTGGCTATCAGCCGTCATCAGCCAGGATAGCTTGACTCCAGTGGCATAGTGAGCACGGGTCCCACGTCTGGGAATACCCATCCCACTTAGGGCGAAAAGCGTTACAACAAACAATTGATGGACGGAATGCTGACAATGCAGACATTCTCCCCCAGTCAAGAGATCTGGGTTAAATCCATCGTTCTTTTGCCCACTACACCACCCCAGTTTAGACATGGCCATATGCAAATCAGTCTTGACCCTGTGCCTCATGGGAACAGTCCAGCCCGAACTGCCAAGCCATGTCTTCCCTGGACCGGAATCAAGCATCCTAGGACCGGTTTCTGGCTATCAGCCGTCATCAGCCAGGATAGCTTGACTCCAGTGGCGTAGTGAGCACGGGTCCCACGTCTGGGAATACCCATCCCACTTAGGGCGAAAAGCGTTACAACAAACAATTGATGGACGGAATGCTGACAATGCAGACATTCTCCCCCAGTCAAGAGATCTGGGTTAAATCAATCGTTCTTTTGCCCACTACACCACCCCAGTTTAGACATGGCCATATGCAAATCAGTCTTGACCCTGTGCCTCATGGGAACAGTCCAGCCCGAACTGCCAAGCCATGTCTTCCCTGGACCGGAATCAAGCATCCTAGGACCGGTTTCTGGCTATCAGCCGTCACCAGCCAGGATAGCTTGACTCCAGTGGCGTAGTGAGCACGGGTCCCACGTCTGGGAATACCCATCCCACTTAGGGCGAAAAGCGTTACAACAAACAATTGATGGACGGAATGCTGACAATGCAGACATTCTCCCCCAGTCAAGAGATCTGGGTTAAATCCATCGTTCTTTTGCCCACTACACCACCCCAGTTTAGACATGGCCATATGCAAATCAGTCTTGACCCTGTGCCTCATGGGAACAGTCCAGCCCGAACTGCCAAGCCATGTCTTCCCTGGACCGGAATCAAGCATCCTAGGACCGGTTTCTGGCTATCAGCCGTCATCAGCCAGGATAGCTTGACTCCAGTGGCGTACTGAGCACGGGTCCCACGTCTAGGAATACCCATCCCACTTAGGGCGAAAAGCGTTACAACAAACAATTGATGGACGGAATGCTGACAATGCAGACATTCTCCCCCAGTCAAGAGATTTGGGTTAAATCCATCGTTCTTTTGCCCACTACACCACCCCAGTTTAGACATGGCCATATGCAAATCAGTCTTGACCATGCTGCTTCAAGCAGGCGCAGGGTTTTGACGCAGCATGGACGTAAAAGTGACTCAGTGAAATCTTGTAGATTTCACTGCGTCACTTTTACGGGGCTTCCTGCGACAGAACGCCTACCCTGCATACATTAAACCTGACGCAGGTCTAATGTGGCGCAGGGCTTCACAACGTGACGCATCTCCCTAGATGCATCACGTTGTAAATGGGCCGTAACTTTTACGTTGCCGTTGCATCACAAAAGTGATGTAACAACAGTGTAAAAGTGACGAAAGGGGCCTTTAAATCTGCCCCATGATCTACCCAATATTGACTAAAATTATGAACTCCTCCCTTTCCAGTGGCTCTCTGCTGGCCTCCCTTAAACTCGGCCAAGCCATCCCCATCATCAAAAAGCAAGACACTGACCAGAATGGCAATGACAACCCTGTAACCAACCTCTCTCTCCTTGCCACAAGTATCAAGAAATGTGTTCTCTCACAACTCAACAATCAGATTAAAAAATGTAACCTACTTGAAACCTTTCAATCCGGGTTCAGAAAAGGGTGCAGTACGGAAACTGCAATCTTAAACATCACTGATGACTTACACAGATCTCAAGATGATGACCTGGCCTGCCTCTTAATCCTCCTAGACCTATCAGCGATCTTGGAGACAGTCAACCCAAAAATTCTCTTAAACACCCTCTCACAGCGTGCAGGCAACAATGTGACTGACCTTCAGTGGTTTGCCTCCTTCCTAAACCAATGATCTCACCTTATCAAACTGAACAATTCTACTTCACCAGCAGTTTCAGTCTCACAAGGAGTTCCCCAATGATCAATCTTGTTCCCTGCCTTTCTCAACCTCTATATGGAACCACTTGTAGCTATCCTGAAACAAGCCAGAACTGCCTACCATCTCTATGTAGGTGACACTTGATACATTAAAATCTCGTCATCTATAAATAGCCAGCACCTAAACAACACTCTCTCCATGGTATAATCCTGGCTGACCAATAACCACTTAAATCACAATTATCTATCTCTCTAGGGATTACACTTGACAAAAACCTGAGTTAAAAGACCATATTAATGCCTCAGCAAAAAGTGCCTTCCATACGTTGAAACCCCTAAACAAAATTAAAGTCTTCATCCCCCGTGAAGACCTAAAGAACGTAGAATAATCCCTAGTCCCCTTTAAGATGGACTATGGGAACACAATGATCACTGGCATCCCAAAAAAACACCTTATTTCTTTGAACTCACACTCAGTGCAGCAGCTAGACGGCTCTCTGGAGAGAGCAGCTGATCACATTACACCTACACTCAAGAAACTCAACTGGTTACCAATCAAAGTGAGAAGTACTCTCAAAACGACCTAGATAACCCACAAAACTACCTACACTGAAAAAACCTAACTTCCTCATAAACAAACTATCAGAAAAAAAGGGCAAGAGAAGCTCATGCGAAGCTCAAACACTCTACTCTTGATTGTGCCCACATCTAAGAAAGAAAAATCACTCACCTGTTCCTGTTCTGTGAATGCATCTAGAATTTGGAAATGCTCTGCCTCAGGGATCTCCATGACAATCAATAATTCATACACTTCAGAAAAAACCTTAAATTACTTCTTCTGAACAAATACCTGAACCCACCCTCTTAAAATAATCAACTTTCTGGATATGCTTCTCCCTCAACCATCAAAGAGCCTGAACAACACTATCTCTAAAAATAATTGTGCATTCCTCCAACTTCTCAAATACCCTATCATTGCTACCTCTGAACTATATTGTCCATCAATTCTTCCATCCATTATATATTATTACCCTATATGCCTATTATTTTATCACTTCTTTTGTTTGTTTTTCTTGTGTGCTACTTTTCTAGTTCAGAAAATCTTTTTTGAAGCAATAGAGGTGTCAACATACAATACACAATAGTAAATTCTTTCATTACATTACAATTCCATCATAAAGGGAGTACTTAGATTGGGCCAATTAATAGATAAGGAAAAGGTAAAACACTATAAATAAACAATAAGCAATATTAGAGTATAGATAACTTTAGGAACGTTTGGGAGTTGAAGGTGGTTTGAAGACCTCCTGTTGGGATGGCTGTGGCAAAGCATGTCGTTTGGCACTTGTATCAATATACATTGTAACAGGTCACCATAAATGTAAGCGTTTTGTTGCTAAATGTATAGGATAAACAAAAGAGGTGTCCAATCTATGATTGTGGCAGACGGCATACCACCAAGCTTTATAAGAAATCTTTGTAAAGTCTTTCCAGTTTGAGGTAATTTGCTGAAAAGCGACCACAATTAACAAATCAATTATTTTGATATTAAACATAGAATCCTCCCAAATATGTGACAAACTTCCTAGAAAAACATGAATAAAGGAAAAAGTAAATTTCGTACAATAAATTAGGTTAATTTGGGACCAAACATGTTGCCAAAAAGTATATACACATGGACAGTTAAATAACATATGGAATAAGTCAGCATTTGGAGATGAGCATGTCCAACAGATGTCTGGTACAGTGGAAAAAGTTTTACCTAAAGTGGCCGGAGTAAATAAAAGCCTATTATATACGAAAAATAGTGTACGATAACAGCCAAGAGATCATGAGGTCACGTTCCCACATTTTTTCTACTTTGGACTTCTATCTGTCAAGGCTCGTTTTTTGTAAATAATTATATAAAGTGGAGGCTTTAGGCCGAGGTTGTAGCAGAGTGTGGAGATGCGAGGAAGTGCTTGGTGTGCTGAGGGTATCAGCTATAGTAGAGAGTCTGGTTTATGTATCTATCGCTGCTTCCCTGAGCAAGTTGTATTTATGGATGAATGAGTTTGGGAGATTAAATGATTTACTCAGTGAGATGAATGATAAAAAATCAGGACCTGAGAATAATTGATGAATCCATGATAGTTCCCACTGTCTCCAAGACTTCCAATAGAAGGGTTTGTTATGGATGAGCAGGTTTTTGTTATGCCAAATTAGCGAATTAAGAAAGGAGTCTAAGGTAATGTAAGTGGAGTTAGTGAGTGGCTCTAAGAGTTTGGGGGTGGTCTTATTTATGGGGGTGGAGAGAGACTGGGGTTTTCGTGAGAAGGAAAGACATTAGCGGAAGGAAAAGGGAGATAAGAATAGGCCTTCCAGTGAAGTCCAAAGAGGACAGTCATCTGTGGAATCAAGTAACCAGAGGGAAGCTTGGCGTAGAAGGAAGGCTTTCTGATATGCCGGGAAATCTGGGAAGTTAACTCCACCTTCTGATTTGGGTCTAGTTAATTTTAAGAATGACATTCGGGGCTTCTTGTTACTCCACAAGAAGGAGGAAAGGATAGAGTTAATTTTCTTAAATAGCGTAGCAGGTATAATGACTGGAATGTTGGCTATAGTATATAGTATGATAGGTGTCAACATATTTTTTTTAGTATCTAGGTGTCCCCACCAAGATAGGTAAAGGGGATGCCACTTAGTAGTTAATTCTGAGAGTTTTTGAATACACTTTTTCATACATAATGTAACTGTGTCCGATAATGAAGCTGTGAAATGTAGTCCTAAGTAATTAATATGCTTGGGACTCCATGTAAAATTAGAAGCGCTAAAGTCTGGTTTAAAAGTATACTTAGTTAAGGGCAGAATTTCGCACTTTTCATTGTTCAATTTGTAGCCAGAGATTAGGGAGTAGGATTTCACATCCGCTAAAAAAGCAGGAATAGACTCTTCAGGTTTCAATGTAGGATATCATCAGCATAAGCTGCAAGTTTGATATGGGAACTACAAGTTTGGAAACCATATAAATGTGGATTTTGGCGTAATTTGCACAGGAAGGGCTCTAGAGCCAGATTAAAAATAAAAGGAGAAAGGGGACAACCCTGTCGTACCCCTCTTCCTAAATCAAAGAAGGGAGAAATTAAGCCATTAGCGCAGACTGCAGCTCGAGGGTTGGAGTATAGTAGGGAAATCAAAGATGTAAATTTAGGGCCAAAGCCAAACCATTTGAGGGTTTAACATAAGTAATTCCATTCGACTCTATCAAATGCCTTTTCCGCGTCTAGTGCTATGGCTGCTAAGGGCTGCTTTAGGTGGGATGATTTAGATAAAACATTAAAGAAAAGTAATGTGTTGTCTGTTATAATCCATCCCTTAACAAAACCAGATTGCTCTTTACCCAATAAGCACGGTAGATAGGAGTCTAATCGTATGGCTAAGGCTTTAGAGAAGATTTTGTAATCGATGTTGACTAGGGAGATAGGAGTCTTTTCCTTCCTTAGGGATGAGATATATATGCGCTTCTGAAAAGGAACCAGAGGACCTATTTAGTGAACAAAAAGAGTTTACTAGGGTATATAATTTGGGCATGAGGAGTTTAGAAAAATGAAGATAGAATTCGACAGTGAAACCGTCTGGACCAGGCGCTTTATCTTTTTTAAGATGGAGGAGGGCTTTAAGAAGTTCTTGTTGTGTTAAGTCAGCTTCCAAACAGGACAAGTCAATGGGATTACTTTGGGTTTTTTGGATGCTAGAGAAAAAATGTGATAATGATTGATCTGTAGGGTGTGTTTCAGATGTATATAGGGATTTATAGAAAAGAGAGAACTCGTCTAATATCTCAGCATCTTTAAATTTAAGGACAGAGTGTTCGTCGTATATAGATTCAATATTCAATTTGTTTTGACAAATTTTTAAATAATTAGCCAGTATTTTCCCTGCTTTATTTTTGCCCCCGTAAAATTTTGCACTAGACTTTAAAAGATACAATGAGGCGTTGTCCGTGGAGGTTTTGTTGAATTGCAGTTTGGCATTTATAAGAGCTGTGAGGCATTCTTTCGAATGTGATGTATAGTACATATGCTCCAATCTCTTAATATCAAGAAGAAGATCATTTGTAATTTTGTGTGCTTTTTTTCGTTTTTTAGCCACATATCTAATAATGAAGTCCCTTGCCGAAGCTTTAAATGCATCCCAAACAGTTGAGAATGCCAAAGATTCATTATGATTTATAGCGAAGTACTCATTGAAAAAAGTAACAAAAGAGGCTGTAAAAACTGGATCTAGAAGAAGAATTATTAAAACGCCACCTTCTAGGTGTATTAATTGTAGGCAGTATGTCGAGTCCAATTGAGACAGGAGCATGATCTGATAAGAGGATAGGGCCAATTTCTGCATGTGTGAGAGTATGCGAGATGTTATGTGATACAAAAATATAGTCTATTCGTGACTGAGTTTGGTGGTCTGGTCTAGTGATCGGATTGCACAAACGCCATGTGTCTAAAAGTTTATGTTGAGTGATTGTGTGAACAAAGGATTTATGAGACTTATTAGGGACAAAGGAAACTTTGGAACATCTGTCTACAAACGGATCATAAATCTGATTGCAATCGCCAACCAATATAAAATTGTAATTTGCTTAGCTATGGTATACCAAAAAATAGTGTCGTCACTAGTGGGTGCATAAACATTAAGAAGAGAAACAGGAACACCTTTAAGAGATAATTTGACATTTAACCGTCTACCATCAGCATCCGAATCCTGTGAAATGAGTTTACCTGGAAGTGATTTTCGACAAAGTATCATGACTCCATTGCGTTTGCCATCACCTTTAGAGAAGAAAACTTCCCCTACCCAACCTCGTTTTAATTTTAAAGATTTAACCTCAGTAAGATGTGTTTCTTGTAGAAAAACTATATCCGAATCTAATTTAGCTAAATGAGTTAAAATTCGTTGCCGTTTGATAGGAGAATTCAAACCGATCCATTGAAACCATCAATGTAAATATATGAAGAAAAAAAAGTGAGAGAAAAAGTTAGCATAGACATGAAAGAAAGAAAAGAGCATATATCTGAAGGGCATTGTTGAAAGTAAAGGAGAGCAATGATAGAACACAGAAAAAGGAGTGCAATAGTTAAATTATGCAGAGGCATAAGAACAAAGAAATAAAAAATTGCAAGTCTAATGATAAGTTTGAAAGAAAAGACAGTACTAATGGAGACACCTAAAGAGGAAAAGATAAGGAAAAACCGGACGAAACAAAAAACAAAACGAACAACATACCTACATAAAGGGAACATGGGTGTGGGGGTGGGTAGAACCACATGGAGCAGACGAGACGTCCAAGGAAGACTGAACTGAACCGGGGGAGGATCACGCCACGGCAGAAACACAGCTGTAAAAACAAAGCCATTTCTAAATAATGAACAAGAAGATAGGAACAATAAACTTGAATTGAAAGCATTAGAACCAAAACTGAACTATAACTTTATTAAAAGTAAGTTAGAAACAAATCTGCAGATTATTAGCACTTTCCTGTACTTAAAGAAACCATGAGAAAAACATATGTAAGGATCAAGAAAATCATGTGACATGTGAGAAAAATGGTCTTGAAGAATCCATAAGATCCGCATTGTGTGAGTTAATGAAGCTCTGGAGACGTAGTGAATCTTCATATGAAGTCGTTCTGTTATTGTAAGTAACTTTAAATAGACAAGGATGGTAAAGTGCGTATCTAGCTTCCATGGAGCGCAAATCGGGTCTCATGTCGAGGAAAGCTTTACGCCTGGTTGATGTAGCATTGGAGTAGTCTTGGGCAAAAAACAGCGATGTTCCAGACCATGAGATGCGTTGAATAGCTTTAGCGACTGACAGTACTTTCAATAATTCCGTGTATTCAAGAAAGTAGAGGATGACCCCTCTTGGTCGTTGTGAAGAAGCGCCATTAGTGGGAACTCGACCTAGTCTATGGGCGCGCTGAATGTTTATCACAGTGTCATCTGATAAGTGTAGGATCTTAGGGAGAAAGGATTTGAAGAAGCCAATGGAGTCCGTACCTTCTGCCCCTTCCACCAGTCCATATATGCATATGTTGTTCCTTCTGTTGCGGTTTTCAAGATCCTCGATCTGCTTTTGAAGTAAGGATACTTGTGATTGCATGGACGTTACAGACTTGGTGGTGTCAGTGAAAGAGGACATAGTATGTTCCATTGTTGTAAGTCTTGTGTTGAGTTGAGACCACTTATCCGATAAGACCTGCAATTTGGAGTTTGTTTCCTCGACAAAGGGTCTGAGCGCTCTTATCTCTTGTAACAATAGCTCCATCGAAACTGGAGATGGTGGTTTGGGTGGCGAAGGTGGGTCATTTTTTAAATGCTTAACATTGACGTTAGACTTCCCTGATGGTGCTGATGTGGGATCCATTATTGCGTTGTGATCTTCTGAGATCAGTATGCCAGAATCTTCCAGTTCCGAGAAAAGCTTAGAATTTTTAATGAAGGAGCGCTTTGGTTTAGTTTAAATATGAAGAGAGTCTTTCGTCCTGCCCATCAAGTTATGGGGTAAGTACAATGATAAGTACGAACGAGCAGACCATAAGGTTAAATGTTCAGTCATGGAGGGCCAGTGCAGGGTAGGTAGTGCAGCCACAGGAATTATGGTAGTATGTCAAGCACTTATGCACTAATAAAGTTCAATTGAAATCCAGGCTCAATGTATCGTCTTCAGCGACATAGACAAATATAGTAGAAATTGTTAATTTTCCTTGAAAACTATGAAGTACACTGGAAAGGCTTCTAGTACTATGCAAGGACAAACAACCTGAAGGGAATAAATTCCATGACAGGGAAATTTGTTCAGCGAGTTGTGTGAAACTTGAGACTCTCCTTAAAATGGCGGTCAGATCCAGTTGTTACACAATGCAAGTATAGTGTGATAACGCTGACCGTTGCACTGCCTCACAACTTGAAAAAAAAACCAATAAAACAACAGTTGCAGGCATAGCAGAGCGAAGCGCTGGGCAATTCATAGTTTATCCGCCGCTTCTGAGGCATATAAGATGAAACGCGGCAAAACAAAATGGCGGACGTGGTAAAACGGTTCCGCACTTGGGCGTTTACCTTCAAAAATAGCCGCTTTGGTGCTGTAAGAAGCGACGAGCAGAGTTGCTGGAAGGTAAGTGCCTGTTCAGATGGGTGTTCCTCCGGTCGGCATCACGCGGGATTTCCCGTGAGTGCGGATTCACCGCATCGGTTCAGGGAGCCTCACTCAGTCGCTGCCATACTCTTTGGGCGCTAAGCTACACCCCTTGTGTGCTACTTTTAAATGTTCTGAACTCGGTAATCTGTAAAGCGCTATGATACCCTCGGGTCAAGTTCGAGCTATATAAAACTCAAACATAAATACACAAATACATACACAAGATGGTTGAGGTGTAGTACCTTGTTTGTGATGCATTCCAAGTTGCATTTTATTCTTGCCCCAAACAGAAATTAATGATGGTTTTGACTACAGGGGAGATGTGATTGTATATCTTTTGGATCCAGAGCTATGTCTGGACATAGTGAGGAATACTGCTCTTATGGGGGTCAGAGGAAAGAAATGCACACCTGCTGATATTGTTCCGATGGTCCATTTTTTAGATCAACAGATATTGTCCTACGGATCTGAAATGCTGTAGAAAGAGTTGAAGTATATTATGAGGCATAGCATTGCAATTGAATAAGTCTGCATCATTTGTATCCTTCAAAGAGTGGTTCAAATAGAAAATGTTTTGTAGAAAACATTTTCTCCACAGCCATCTCTCCTGCCAGTGTCTTGTGCATCTTTTGAAAGTGAGGTATGCCCTTGTATTCAATTTTATGCAAGAATCCTGCAAGTGACTTTTGCAAAATTGTGCATAATTTTGCATAATTTTCAGGAAAAAAATCAACATCAATACTCAGAGCTGCTTTACTCCCAAAAAAGTAAACACCCAGAAGAAAGAAATCACATTGGTACGCCCCAACTGCCGCCTTCAGCGGAGGCAGAACATTCATGACAGACATGTCGGGTACCCCACAAGACTTACTTTTGCTTGCGAAGTGATTCCGCAGAGACGACAGGAGCACCCGTCCTTGTCCCCACCTGACCTCCCCTGGGATCAGGACCCAACAGGGATGAGATGGGCGCAAGGAAGGGAGCCAGAAAACGGGGATGAGGTGGTAATGCGTGGAAGGTGCTGCGCAGGATATCCCGGGGGCAACTGGAAAACAGAACAAGAATATAATAGGTAAAGATCCCCTGCTTTCGCCCTTTATCAAACCTTCCCTAAAACACACACAAGCGTTATCCTGCCAGGACTCACCGGTGTGTCTGCTGCTCACAGTCTCCAACTTTTCGTATTGCTCAATACGGAACTGAATACTTCAGGAGAGCTCCCCAGCATGGACCCCCTTGTGACGCAAGAGCATGCGCTCCTGTGAGGGTTCGAGGAACTGAAAGATGACTCGCCCCTGCGCTAGTCACAATGAAAGAAGGATTGCGCAATGCTCTGACTCCCTATAACGTAAGATGTAGCGCTCCTGCGCTGTTGGCAAAAGAAAACAAGCCTGTTTGCGTTCCAGTGAGGAAACCAGAAAACACAAGGTTAGCGCTCCAGCGCGGTGAGATGAAACACAGTAATTAGCGCTCCAGCGCGGTAGCGAAGAAAAAACAATATACGCGCTCCAGCACGGTGATACTAATACCCAAAAGCTAAAACAAGATATGCGCTCCAGCGCGGTGAACAGGAAACCGCAGGTGTTACCGCTACAGGGCGATAACCAGGAACACAAGTTAACGCTCCAACGCGTTCAGCAACGAAGTAGACTGGTGCTCACAAAACGGTGGGTTACTGGAAACTCCCACTCGACGTGAGCCTCTGACGAAATCTGAAGCACAGAGCCGGCGGGAAGCGCGAGCTAAAAGCGTTTCCCCCGGAAGTGCTTCAGTGCTCTGCAGGAACTAGACCGGGGCTCATCTTCCAACCGGAAGTGAGTATCCCGGCAGTGTTGTGTGTGTTTACAGGATGTCGGGGGTACGGCAACCGCTGCGAACCCGACAGAACCCCCCCCCTAAAACAAGCCCCCCACCGAAACCCCGGACCTCAGAAAGGGCAAGCAGGGCGAGGGCTCAGGGGGTGACTCAGATGAAAAGCACGGACCAGAAGGGGAGCATGACGGACATGGGACAATGGTTCCCAGGATCGTTCATCCGGGCCGTAACCCCTCCAGTCCACCAAGTAGAAGAGTTTACCCCGGACACGGCGAGACCCCAAGATGGCCCTGACCTCATACTCAACATGGCCCTCCACCACCACCGGAGACGGAGGAGAGGGAATCGGTGCACCAGAGCGGACCGCCCGCAGAAGGGAGACATGGAAGACCGGGTGGATCCGCATGTGTGGAGGCAGCGAGAGCTTCATGGCCACAGGGTTGATCACCTTCTCGATGGCAAAGGGACCCACAAAACGAGGCAACAGTTTCTTGGGACCATGCACGTTGAGGTGCCGAATGGACAACCACACCTTGTCGCCCAAACGGTAGTCGGGCTCCTTCTGTCTGTGTGCGTCGGCATGCGCCTTGTAGGTGTCTTTAGCTTTTGCCAACTCAAACCGCGCCTGCTGCCAGAGGTTGCGCAGGGACTCATGATAAGCACGCACCAATGGTAACTGGCTGTCTCGAGGTACCTCCCAAGCAGTGGTGCGGGGGTGACGGCCGTGAAGACAAAAGAAAGGAGACATGCCTATTGCCGAATGTTTGCTGTTGTTGTACGCGAATTCCGCCATCCATAACACCGCTGACCATTCCTTCTCCACCATCAGAAGCAAACAACGGAGGTACTGTTCCATGGTGTGGTTCGTTCTCTCCGCCTGACCGTCGGTCTGAGGATGATAGGCGGAGGATAAGCGTACGTCCATTCCGAGGATGGTGCACACCTCCTTCCAGAAACGGGACACGAATTGAGAACCCCGGTCCGTTATGACCACCGAAGGGATGCCATGGAGGCGGACCACCTCGTGAACGAAGACCAAAGCCAGCTCTGTTGCGGTGGGCACCTTCAACAAGGGTATAAAGTGCACCATTTTGGATAGGTGGTCAACGATGGTGAGAACCGTGGTATGCCCGGTCTTGGTGATGGGGAGATCAACCACGAAGTCCATGGAGATGGTGTGCCAGGGAAAGGGCGGCACGGGAATGGGCCGCAGTAGACCAACAGAAGGGTCGGACCTGTTCTTCCCTAGAAGGCAAATGGTACAATTCGCCACATGAGTACGGGTGTCGGATACCAATGTTGGCCACCAAAACTGTCTTTGTACGAGGTCAAGTGTCTTGTGGTAACCGGTATGGCCAGAGAGGACTTCATGGCACAGGCGTAGCGCCCTTTGTTGGCTGGGTGTTCCAGGTAGATACAACCGTTCTTCATGAAACAGCAGTCCGTCGGCACGGTTCGGTCCATCGTGTTCCTTAGCCAGGACCACCGGATCGGACTGCATCATCTCACTTTTCACGAGAGACAGGAAGTCCGAGGACGCAACCACCCCCTGGAAGTGTTTCTCAGCCAGAATAGGACTTGGCTCGGTGTTTTCGGCATAACCGTCACGTTCATCTAGTCGTGACAGGGCATCCGCTTTGGCGTTGTCTTTTCCGGGTCGGAATGTAATTATGAAGTTGTATTCATTGAAGAATAGAGTCCATCTCAACTGTCGGGCTGTGAGGGCACGGGCTGAACGGAGAAACTGAAGGTTCCTGTGGTCAGTGTAGATGGTCACCGTGTGTTTGGCGTCTTTCAGGAAATGGCGCCATTCCTCAAACGCCGTTTTGATGGCTAAGAGCTCTCGGTCAGACACCGTGTAGTTGCGTTCTGCTGGTTGTAGCTTCTTAGAATAAAAGGCCACCGGATGCAGTTGTCCTGTGCTGGTGCTTCGTTGGGATAACACGCCCCCCATAGCGTCCTGTGAGGCGTCCGCTTCCACTATGAAGGGTTGCTCGGTGTCAGGATGCACCAGTACGGGGGCGATGGTGAATCGTCTCTTGAGTTCTTGGAAGGCGCTGTCAGCGTTCTGGTCCCACCCAAACTGTACTCCTTTCCGTAACAACCGCGTGATAGGAGCTACCAGAGCGGAAAATCCTGTGATGAACCTACGGTAGTAGTTGGCAAAACCTATGAACCGCTGGACCCCTTTTACGGATTCCAGAGAAGGCCAAGTCAAGATGGCGTCGACTTTCTTGTTGTCCATCTGGATGCCTGCCGGAGTGATGATGTGCCCCAGGAACTCCACCGAGGTGACGTGAAAGACGCTCTTCTCCAGTTTGACGTATAAACGATGTTCCCCTAGTTGTTGGAGGACTGCGCGCACGTGCTGTACGTGGTCCTTGATGGTTCGGGAATATATCAGGATATCGTCTATATAGACAATACAGAAGACGTCTATGAAGTCCCTCAACACCTCGTCTATGAAGAATTGGAACGCTGCGGGGGCATTACAGAGTCCAAAAGGCATCACTTGGTATTCGAACAGACCAAATTTCGTCCGGAAAGCGGTCTTCCATTCGTCCCCTTTCCTAACTCTGACGAGGTGGTAGGCACCCCACAGGTCGAGCTTCGTGTAGACCGATGCGTCTTTTACTTGCTCCAGAAGGTTTGAGATCAACGGTAGAGGGTATCGGTTTTTTACAGTGATGGCGTTCATCGCCCGAAAGTCAATACAGGTCCTCAGATCGCCTTCCTTCTTCGACACGAAGAAAAGAGGAGAGGAAACCGGAGACCTGGAATGGCGAATAAAGCCGTTGTCCAAGAACTCATCCAAATACGAACGAAGGTGAGTATTCTCCTTCTCTGTGAGAGAATATATCCTGCTGCAAGGCAGCGTGGAGCCAGGGATCAAATCAATGCGGCAGTCGAACGATCGGTGAGGAGGCAGAGTGTTGGCCCCCTTCTTATCGAACACCTCCGCTAGGTCCTGATACTCCTCTGGTATGTTTGCTTGGGAAACCGTCCCCATGCCATCTATCGGTAAGGACCGCGCCTGTATGGAGCGAGTCCCTGTTAGATTGTCCTTCGTGTAACAGGTAGTACAGCAGTATTCAGAATCCAGGTGTATTGTTCTGGCCACCCAATCGATCCGGGGATTCTGCTTCACTAGCCATGGTAACCCCAGGATGATCTTGAATTGAGGAGCGTCGATGACGTCGAAACAAACAGCCTCAGCCTGCTGGTTGACAAAGGACATGATCATGTTCTCTGTTTGATGCCTGATAGGACCGGAAGTCAAATCCGTTCCGTCAACAGCCTTGACCGTTTCAGGTTGCTCCTTAGCTACTGTGGCTATGCCCAAGGTGCGTAGATAAACGGTGTCGATAAAGCTGCCTGTCGCACCGGAATCCAGCATGGCAGTAACCGACCAGGTTCTGCCCGCCTGATTTTGTAAGGTGACTTCTATTCCCATGTGACGACTGCCGTCCAGTACTGCAGGGATCGCTGAGGTGTTATACGAAGAACCCAGAGGACGGATCCCCTTGTCTACTGGGTTGTCTCGTTTCCCATCAAATCACTTTTGGTAACGGGTAACGCAAACGGCCTTCTACCTCTTGTTTTGGAGGGTTTCACTGGACATTCCCTGACGAAATGTCCGCTCTTCCCACAATAGAGACATTGGTTCTGTTTTCTCCTTTTTTCTCTCTCTTGACTGGTCAACGGCCCTCTTATGCCCCCTATCTGCATGGGTTCGGATGTGTCACTTGGAGGTGTTGCTTCCTCTTTGGCCTTTTCGGCACCCTTATCTCCGCTGGACAGGAAACGAAGGTCGCTGTTTCTCCCTTTATCGGTCCTTCTTTCCTGTAGTCGGAAATTCATCTTCACCACTAAGTCTATAAAAGGACCTATTTCCTCAGGTGGGTTGGGCAACTGGGAGATGAGATCCTTCAGATCTTCCCGTAGGCCTCAGTAGAAAACTGACACCTTTTTATCCTCTGGCCAATGGGCCTCGATGACAAGCCGGCTGAAATGGGTAATGTAATGTAGCAGGTCTTGATTACCTTGCTTTAGGTTTAGCAACTCATTGTCTGCAGCCTGTACAAAGGTGTGACGGGCGAACATACGCCGCATGGTTTCCTGGAATGTCGGCAAGTGGTGAAGCATGGGATCGTCGTTTTCCACAAATGAAATGGACCACTGAGCTGCGTGTACCCCCATGTATGATAAGATGTAAGCGATCTTGGATGCGTCATCGGGAAAAGCCGTGTTTCTGGCCATGAAGTGCAAGTGGCATTGGTGGATGAAGATCCCATACTTGGTACTGTCGCCGTAGAAACGTTCAGGTGGTGCCAGTTGTACAGGATGGGGTGTGACGACTTGTATGGCAGTGCTCGGGTCGGTGGCAGCGGAGGGCCCCCCAAAGGTGAAGGTTGGTGGGCGCAACAACCCTTCTTGTATGACTCTGGGACTAGGAGTGGTTCCCCAAGGACTGGTGACCCCGGACGCCACTTGATTCTGTAGGGTAGTGGTATCGTGGCGTAGACTTAGGTTCTCGGTTTGCATGGCAGCCCGCATGACTGCTATGTCGCGCAAGGTGACCTCCTGGTCGCTCATGTCGTCTGGGTGGAATAGGTAACGTGGGCTTCAGATTCTGTCGGGTACCCCACAAGACTTACTTTTGCTTGCGAAATGATTCCGCAGAGACGACAGGAGCACCCGTCCTTGTCCCCACCTGACCTCCCCTGGGATCAGGACCCAACAGGGATGAGATGGGCGCAAGGAAAGGAGCCAGGAAACGGGAATGAGGTGGTAATGCGTGGAAGGTGCTGCGCAGGATATCCCGGGGGCAACTGGAAAACAGAACAAGAATATAATAGGTAAAGATCCCCTGCTTTCGCCCTTTATCAAACCTTCCCTAAAACACACACAAGCGTTATCTTGCCAGGACTCACCGGTGTGTCTGCTGCTCACAGTCTCCAACTTTTCGTATTGCTCAATACGGAACTGAATACTCCAGGAGAGCTCCCCAGCATGGACCCCCTTGTGACGCAAGAGCATGCGCTCCTGTGAGGGTTCGAGGAACTGAAAGATGACTCGCCCCTGCGCTAGTCACAATGAAAGAAGGATTGCGCAATGCTCTGACTCCCTATAACGTAAGATGTAGCGCTCCTGCGCTGTTGGCAAAAGAAAACAAGTCTGTTGGCGTTCCAGTGAGGAAACCAGAAAACACAAGGTCAGCGCTCCAGCGCGGTGAGATGAAACACAGTAATTAGCGCTCCAGCGCGGTAGCGAAGAAAAAACAATATACGCGCTCCAGCGCGGTGATACTAATACCCAAAAGCTAAAACAAGATATGCGCTCCAGCGCGGTGAACAGGAAACCGCAGGTGTTACCGCTACAGCGCGATAACCAGGAACACAAGTTAACGCTCCAACGCGTTCAGCAACGAAGTAGACTGGTGCTCACAAAACGGTGGGTTACTGGAAACTCCCACTCGACGTGAGCCTCTGACGAAATCTGAAGCACAGAGCCGGCGGGAAGCGCGAGCTAAAAGCGTTTCCCCCGGAAGTGCTTCAGTGCTCTGCAGGAACTAGACCGGGGCTCATCTTCCAACCGGAAGTGAGTATCCCGGCAGTGTTGTGTGTGTTTACAGGATGTCGGGGGAACGGCAACCGCTGCGAACCCGACAAGACAGGGAGGCGAATCATAAAAAACGTACATATATGATGAATATGGGGCCTTTTTCAACATCTAAATTAGAAAGGTAAAAAAACTGACAAAAAAAGATCTTCAGATTGCTAAAAAAAAGATATGTCCCATTCCAGTCAGTTAAACCTTCAGTTCTTCAACTGACAGCTTCAACAAGTTCCTGAAATTCTTCATACAAAATATATTTAAAAATATACTTGTTATTGAATCACAGCAAGCGAAAAGACCAACTACTAAGCGAAAGGACCAACTACTGAAATAAAGCACAAACTGACAGAGTGGGTGTCTCTTTTGGAGGTCAGGGTCGTGGGCAGTAAAGGTTATGTTTGGTGAAGCAACGTCAGAGTTGGGGGCCAGCTCAAAGGCTCAGAGGTACAGAACATGGTTGACGTTTTAGAGAAATGGATTTTCAGTTTTGTGGCATCTCCTAAACTATCCCCTTTTTTCTCCATCAAGAGGGTCCACAGAGTACCGACATAGGCATCCCTTAGGCTCTTCACTTAGGCCGAATGTAGCTAAAATACTTCACTTCAGGGACTGCAACAAGATCCTGCGGGCAGCCAGGTAGATAGCCCACCTAGAAATAGATAATCATCAGCTCTTCATCTCCCCGGACAACAACCTTGCTGTACAACATCAGGCAGCCTCCATTGCTGAGGTGAAGTGCAGGTTGCGAGAATTGCCAGCTAAATTCCTTGCAGTTCTCTGCAAAGCTCAGGATCATAGGAAGTGGGAACAACAAAGGGGACAGCACCAACGTAAGTGTTCCAGGAAGAGGAACAATATGCAACTAAACCTTCTAAAACACAAGCACAAATGAACATCAATCAGCCTTGGATAGTAAGGCATCATTCTGGGAAACAACAATAGGCACATACTCAGGGAAACTGGCACCTCGAGTGAAGATGACAGTGCTTTGTCACGGACATACCCACAGCGCTCTGAGTACCTTCCATTTGTGACACCACAAACAACTGATCTGCTTTAGCTCTTTAATGCTGTCTGTTCATAATGTGTTCTTGATAGAAATACATTGATGCATAATTGCCTACAGGATCCCTTTATCCCACATCACCAATAGGCCTGGGCGCAGTTCACGCAGTCTCACTATGCAAAACTCTGAGAAGTGGTCAAAAAACTCTGCTGCGCTATGCAGAGTTCTGTGGGGGTCAGAGTTTCATGTTTGTGTTGTTTTTTTACATCAAATGCAACGCGGTGTTCGTCCACGTGTTCAAAATCACCTGCTAATGGCACAAATCGGCTCGCATGTTTTCTTACTATTTTCATGGTGCTGGGCCTGTTTTTGAATCCCTTCTTAATCATTTCAATCCTCTGCTCTGTTTTAATTTTTGTGTGTTTTTTTGTGACTTTTTATATTTTTGTTTCTTTTTCCCTTCACTTCCTTATTACTTCCTTCCTTCTTTCCTCCCTTCCTTCCTTCCTTCCTTCCTTCCTGCCTTCTTCTTTTCTTTTCCCCACCGACGGCCAAGATAGAGTAGGGGGACCAGGGGATTAGCAGCGCCAGACCTACCTGAACAGCCAGCAGCAGCTGTCTACCTTGCGGGGGCGGCGTTGCCAATGAGTGCAGCCCTGGGCAATCTTTTGTGAGGTGGAAGTGGCAGCACTATTTTTTTTCTGTGGAGTGACACCTCCCCTCCATGCTGGCAGCAGGCGGCAGGCCTGGCAGGGGGTACCCTTGTGGAATCATCGGCTGCATTGGGGGAGGTTGCGCAGGTGTGTGCAGCACATCAGCCAAGTCCAGCACACCACCCAGCATCTAACGCACCGCTGGGCAGACATCCTAGACTGGGAGCAGAACCTGCAGGACCTGCTGGACCTGCTCGACCTGCTAGGCATGGGTTTTGCGGGACTCGGTGAGTATTAATTATTTGTTGTGTTTGTTTTCTACAATGCTAAAAAAAAAAAAATAGCATGCTGCTCACACTTAGAAGTAAGTTACATTTAGTTTACGTTAAGAATATTATTATGTGATCCAGTTTGAGCTAGGCAGGTGCTCAGCGCTACCTAATCGTACTCGTTGACGCCCGCTTTGGCGGATTATTTAAGAAGCCATTGCAGACTCCTCTGTCCTCCTGTCACCATAGTGAATTAGTGATATCAGTGAGTTAGCGTTCTTTGGGACTTTCTTTATGTAGCTCGTACAATCCCAAGCAACTTCACAGTGATGTTTAGTACTAGTATGCACATATGCATTACAAGAAAAGGAGACTGAATTGGTCCATCAAGGGAGTTGAGAAATGAGAATAGAATCACAGATCATTCATTGCAATGCATCAGTTCCAAATGTAGTTTATGTTAAGGAAATTCAGAATAGGTTTTTAGGATTAGTATGGCTAACTCAACAATTGTCGATGCTAGTACTATAGGCGATTTAATTTAGATAAGTACAATGTTACTGTGTTTGCCTATCATAATAATTTTGTGGAGATTAACTGTACTACTAATCTATTTTTTTATTTCTTACATCAGCAGCCAAAGGCAAGAAGAGGGGCAGCGCATAGGCAGGTCTGGCAAGAGCTGGGGAGGAGGGACCGACCACCAGTGCCACTGCTCAAGGTTCTGCTCAGCCCAGTAAACCCTAATATTTATTACTATTATTTCCATAACTTTTACCGCTTCCCACTATTACGCTATCTTTAATTTTGCCTCTTTTTTATACAGTCTTTCTTACAACTCCCCTACCCAATTTTTGATTACTTCCTGTTATCCCTGCATTATCTTTTGTTCCTTATTTCATGTTTTGTTTTTGGTAGCTGGCTTTTTTCTGTATGTAGTTTTCGTCTGCTTAATTGGTAAGCTTTCCCTCTCTCCTATAAGTCTTGTGATACTGTAAGACTAAGAACTCATTTTTGGTACTCCACTCTCTACTGTGAAGATTGCAGGCCCAAGTAACATAGTTTTATAAATAATATTCACCATGTATGTTTGTTGAGAAGACTTTCTTTTTCTTGCTCATGCTCTAACAGTTAACAAGAGAGTGGCCATGGTCAGGGACCACCCCATGTAACCACAATGTTGTGCTGTGTAATTCATTTATAGAGTATACCAGCAGTTCCCATGGCAGTGAGTCATGGCTGGAAATTATGAAGTCCCACTGCATTTGTCAACCAACACCATATGCCTTTAATCATTATTATTCCACCCATTCATTGCGCTTCATCGCCATAGGCTATAGCACTGCCCCAATTACAAAACATTTTTGGCTGGCTTGATTACCTGGCTTTTCTACCATTGTCAATCAACAAAATACCTAGAGTGATATTTTTGATAGAAGATACTGCAGTGCTAACCGAAAAAAAAAAAAGTGATGTATTGCGGCTGTAATTTTTTGATTAATCAGAAATTAAGGGGAGGCGTATCTGACATCTAAAAAATGTTTAATGTTTTTCTCTAGCCACACAGAGTGCCACCGGCTCAAGTGCTGCTGCAGGAGGAGAAGGAGAATAGGTTGGATAGGGATAAGCAGGGACGGACGGTGGTAAGTCACAATGCATGCTTATTGACAATTACTATTATACTCACTAGATACAAGGGTGTCGTTGTGACTCATGGTCGTGAACCACCCGCTATAACCAGCTACATGGTCTTATCACCTCTTCTATCTGCAACTCAGCAAAAGGTCACATAATCAACGCTCAAAATTATAGCTTGATGGAAACGGCAAAGGGTGGAAGGTTAACAGAAAGGATGGGTGAAATGGTATATGAGTGAAAGGAAAGGATGTGTGGGTGAAAGGATGTGTGTGTGGGTATTGGGTAAATGGATGGATGGGTGAAAGGATAATTTAAAGGAAGGGTGGATACTGAATGGATGGAGAATGGATTGGAAATTTTGCTGAAAGACTGGATGAGGCAAAGTAAAGCTTAATTCATGGTGGCTATGGGAGAATATAGTAGGAAGAATGAAAGGATGATTGAATAATTGCTTGGATGAATAAACAAGGGCGCTCTTCTAAAGAGGGGCATGCTGTTCACCTACTTTGTTACTTTGTTTTATGGTTATCAAGCAATGGTTCAAAGTGGGAGGTATTTACATTTTTGTTCTAATCCCTTGACTCAATGTACTTGTTAAGCGAGGCAGATATATATGCCACCCATCATCATTCATCCCTCCCTCCCTGCCCATGGCATTTCGCCATCCATGACCAAAGTGATGTATGGTTCAATGTGGGACTGCAGTGTTGGCTGTGCAATGTGTGTCTACTTCAGTTAGTGCAGCATTTACAAAGTTTTCAATGCATTTCAAACCGAACACACAAGGTGTGCTTCCCAGCACCCACTCATCCACCTCTTAGTACTTCACTCCTTTATTCTTTCCTAAGTTCTTCAGACCCAGCCTATCAACAAATTTAAAAATACATTCTTGGCATGTGCCACAATTTTATGGCCATGTGAAGTGATTGTAAAATATATTTCATGGTTTCCCATAACAGATTTATTTTACGCCTGTTCAGAAGTTTCCCATTATACTTTCATCTATTACAATGACTAAAAAAGCCAAAGCTTAGGCACATCATGAATCAATGAGCAGTGACACCCCTCTATTCTATAACAAAAGCTCTACTTACCCACCTAATCCCTCTACCTTACCTTGCAGTAGAGTAAGTCAAACTTCTTCTCCTTACTGCCCAGCTAATTAATGTGTTGGAAATAATTTGTGGTGGTGGGCGAGGCCAGTGAGTAAAGTGGGACTAAGTGCCTGATTTGATTTCAAGTTTGGTGTAAGAGATACTCTGTGACGAATGTGACAAATACAATCTTTATAGACCATTCCGTTCCCTGTAGGGCAGTGCTTTGTTTTCCCCACTGTCTTCTTTTGGCAGAGAGAATAATAATATATGCATTATTATCATCTGCCTCATTGGAGTCAGGATAGAAAGTGAAAGGCATTTGGAGAAGAACAGGACACTGGTTGGAGATGGGTCAATTTGTTTGGGGAGGGGGTGGGCCTGTTGTGTTGTAGAGGAGGTTGTTTTTCTGCAACATATTAAGGGGAAAATTATTTTACAACACTTTATGCCTTGAATAGTTTATTTTTGTTGTACTTTTACTTTGCACTGCTGCCTTTTTCCACAGCCTGTTTTTTAATCTGTTTATAAAAGTGTATACTGGTTAGTTATAGTTAGTTATACACCCTTGTCTTATTACAACATCCTGGATAAACGATTACATACCCGCAGTAGCAGTTAGCTGCTTACTTACTAACTTAACTAGTTCACTTCACTCCATAGTTCTCTTACCTGAATATAGATGATGCAACAATAGGGAAGGCATCCAAACTTCACAAGCGCGGTCCCACTCACACCCAGGTGAACTCCAACAGTAGGATTAATCGGGAGGATTATCCAACATAGGCAAATAAATAGAACTAGAAACACTGAGTTAGTGGGTGATAAATGTTTACAAAGAATTGAGATCAGACTGCTACATGAAACAATAAAACAAAGAATACTTGATAGTAATAAAATAACAGAAAATAGCAATAGTAACTTCTTCTGAGCAATGTGGAGCTAGTATTTCCTTAAAATTAAATTACAAAATTCTTGAGTCATGAAAAGTGGACTCAAAGTCTGGAGTGGACAAGGTTAAGCGTTTACACAACACAAGGCCTGAATGATGATGCTGATGACTGATGTTCTTTTATATCAAAAATATGTATCACTTTTATGTGTGGGTGAGTAAATGGGACCAGTATGGGCTATTGCTTAGGTAATAGAAGATTCTGCAGTAAATTAGTGCTGCTTTCACCACATCCACCCCACCAAATGTGTGATCCATTTATGGTGTAAATTAAGTCACACACCTCAATAAATCACACAGCTCGGGATAAGAGGGTTAGGGGTTTTATGAATGGATGGGAAAGGGGATGACAATATTCATCTGGGCAATAAGCATCACATCATCATCATCAATCCGTTGTGGAAGTAAACAAGGGAATTATTATGATACAGTACAGTTAAACACAAAAATAACAGTTGATGGACAGAATGCAGAACAATTTCATACATTCACCCTGTCAATCATCTCCTTGTGTTTGCTTTATTCACCCTAAGTTAGCGGGTATGCCCAGACGTGGGTCCCTTGCTCACTTTGCCACTGGATTGAAGATAGCCTGGCTGATGAGGGGTGTTACCCCCAAACCGGACCAGGATGCTTGTTTCCAGTCCAGGGAAGACCTGGCTTGGTTGTTCAGGCTGGACTGTTCCTATGAGGCACAGGCTCAAGACTGATTTACATTTATCTGGGTCTGAACTGGGATGGCGAAGTGAGCTAAAGAACGATGATGGATTCAACCCAGATCTGTGACTGGGGGTGAGTGTCTGAAAAGTTTCGGCGCTCCGTCCATCATCTCCTTGTGTTTGCTTTATTCACCCTAAGTTGGCAGGGTATGCCCAGACGTGGGTCCCTTGCTCACTTTGCTACTGGATTCCAGCTAGCCTGGCTGATGAGGGGTGTTAACCCAAAACCGGTCTCAACATGCTTGTTTCCGGTTCGGGGAAAACCTGGCTTGACAGTTTGGGCTGGACTGTTCCCATGAGGCACAGGGTTAAGACTGATTTGCATTTAGCTGGGTCTGAACTGGATTGGCGAAGTGAGCTATAGAACGATGATGGATTCAACCCAGATCTGTGACGGGGGTGAGTGTCTGAAAAGTTTCAGTGCTACGTCCATCATCACCTTTTGTTTACAGTACAGTTAAATGAACAGTCCTTCTGCCCCAGAGGCCCAAGTTATCAGGTATCTAAATGCACTGTCTTCGAGGTTTGAAAAAGTCAAATTATGGGGGAGTGGATCCACCCAGTTCCAAAAATATGATTGTTAAAAGAAAAACAATACTGTATTGCCACATCGGGTGGTACACCTGAATTCTCTTGGGAAAGGTCCATCACTCTGGGGCGCCAGTCTGGACTGGTCTGGTAGGTAAGCAGGAGTGTTTAGCTCAGTTATCGCCTTTTGTTCATGCAGGAGACGAGAAGGCCTGCGGATTTTAAACAAGAAACTGTATTGTAGAGTCAAGTAGAAAGGCAAAAGGATGGTGAGCCTCATGAGGAGTGTACCAAGAAGACTCCGAAGCAAAGCAAAAAACAAGAGGACTCGGAGTTTTACTTTTACGACCAGTGCAACACACACACTCAGCATTTCCTAAATAAATGTACCTCTCTATTCCACATAGTTTAGTACTAAGGCTCAAAGTCATGGTTTCTCTTTAAACTCGATAACTTCTTTCTACCTACTGTTGATGAGGTAATTTCGCTTAATGTTCTTCCATCCTACTCCAGACTCTGGGCAACTCCATCCCAGTCCCGACACGAGCAAGATAGACATGTAGTGCACTGCTGTTGAACATCAAGTTGAGAAAAATAATAATAGCAGTATTTTGTATAGATTTTGTTTGTTAACTAAAGTAACTGGTCTGTCTCTGAAGAAGTAGAAAAATGGAGTGGACCCTGCAAGTAAATCTGGCTAAGTGTGAAAGGGCCACTCACCTCCAGGAAAAATGATAACCCATCATTCAGGCCCCAATTAAAGAAATTACAGTTGAACGCCCTCACTCACCACATGAATTATCAATCATCACTCACAATCACTCACTCGCTGTTACAATAGTTGTAGTCACCTCTTCCAATCCAAGCACAGGTAGGCTATGTAGTAAGTACACTAATTGTATCTTTGATGCAGGCAACACATCGGAATTTGGTATTGGCACTCTTGTAAATCAACAATCTTCTGGGGCAGCCCTGCTAAATGATGAAAAAAAGGATAGGCATGCAAGGAAGGCAGGCATTGTCTCCAATGTCATGAAGGAATTGTGGAGGCTTCTTCACTGAACACTGGTCCAACTGCAATCCAGCAATGTATTTGAATAAAAAATGGTCGGGCAGCATAAATCAGACACAAACATAATGTTTCACTAGATACTTTATTATTAATTGTTTTGCAAAAAAGAAGTTCAGCAAGAAAAAATTAAAAAGTTCTATGGTGGCACTGGCATACGTGGGAAAGTAGAGTTCGTTCTCAAACTCAGGTGGTTCACCTAGAAGTTGGCCAGTTTACACACTTGATTATGACCAATCCTACTCCTCTGCCTCCTGTGCTGTTTTAGCAATGGTATAATTGTGTGATATGAAATGTTGATTCATTTTGATCATACTCAATCTCTACACATTTTGAGGCATGAGATTGGTCTTTCTCACTGAAACAACTGCAGCAGCTGCACTGAACACACCTCAGCAGACACACTGGCTACAGTACAAGCCAGATACTTTATTGCCAGCCTGCTGAGCTTTGACAATTGGCACATCTTCCCATACCAATATATCAATGGGTCTTGATCCACATAGACCTCTTTTCGATCATGCAGATCCTCCTTGAACATCCTCTGGATGGTTATTTGCTCAACCTCTTTTGCTATCATCTCTGCACTGAACTTAAGTCCTGTTATTTGATACTATTACAATGCAGAGGTTGGGTCCAATCCTTTTTTTGCTGTTGTTGAAGGTGTTCTGGTTGCTGGTGTTGTTGTCTGCTGTGAGACAAGACTGCCCACTCTTGAAGTAGAAGGCAGCACCTCAGAACTGCAGGGTGGGACTCTAATTTTCAGCCATTCTTCATCCAGATCTCTGACTTGCTCAACAATCCACCTCTTGTATTTTGAAATATCTTCTTCAGAAAAAGGAATGAAAGTGGGCAGAATTGTTTTGTGCTGTGGATCAAGTAGTGTAGCACAGATGTACTCTTTCGATGAGATGATGCCCTATTGCAGCATGGTATTTCAAGCCAACTGGAGGATTGAGCTCTCAACCAAGGCATACGCTTCCTTGTTTTCCTTCACACCTGCGAACCTTTCAGACACCTTCTTTAGCTGATCCTCTAGCAGATGCAACATGATAGCTTGGCCCATCATACTGTCCTCCTTGCTAACTTCCCGTGTGAAAGCCTCAAAAAGGGAGTAGCACTTTTGTCAGGCATTTGACTAGGACCCATTTGTCTGCATCCATGGTCATAGCTTTCCCAATTGCATCCTCTTTGAATGACATAGTCATTGATTTATTTGAATTCCTCAAACAGACATTGCAACATGTAATAGATCGAGTTCCAACGTGTTGGCACCTCCTGTATCAGAGCTTTAAATAGTACTCTATTAGCATATTAAAAAACATTGCAACTGCTTCCGGGCTTTAAAAGAATGTCTCAAATGAGAGTTGATTCTTCTGCAGGCGGTCAGTATGTTGCTGACTATGTCTTCTTTGTTTAGAAAGTCTTGCACCACCAGGGTGATGGAGTTGGCCAAACACAGAACCCTGAAATAGCCACCATCTGCCAAGGCCTTGACTATGAAACTGCCATTGCGAGAGGCAACAAATCCAATTCTGATACATGTGATTTCTCCATGAGGAACATGGCAACTGTTGCATGCCACCGAACACTCTTAAAACTTTCTTCAGGACCAAGACCTGTAGAAATCTTTTGCTTTACCCCCGCACAGGAGATCCAGTATGCAGTGAAGAACATGTAATCAGTCGCCTGACAACTGGTCTACATGTCTATCATCAGGTGGATAGGGTGAACAACACTTTGCTGCGAAGCTTGTCCAACCAATTACAGCACATTGTGATGCAGCGCTGGAACAGCAACTCTGGCAAAATAGGTCTGACTTGGAACCTTTCATTTTGGGCAGATGGCTGCTACAAATTCTAAGAATCTGACTCCTTCCACAAAACAACAAGCATTTGCAATGCAATAGGTCTCGCATTTGCGAGAGTTTGTGCTATTGGCATTGTAAATGACAATTCCTTTTATTTATGTGTTTTTAAAACCTGCAAGTTGTGCATAAACACGCCCTTTGTACTTGTTGCTCACAAGAAGAAAGGCTGGCAGTAACTGCGCCTCTTTTACTGCCAGCCTTGCTTTCCGTAAGCAAGCACTATAAAATGAATGAATAAATAAATAAATTAGTACTCTAAGAACAAAGTGCATGTTTACACACAGCTTGCAGGTTTTAAAAACAAATAAATAAAAGGCATTGTCATTTACAATGCAATAGCTCACACTCTTGCAAATGCAAGACCTATTGCATTGCAAATGCTTATATTACTGAGGATGGACTGTGAGAATAACAGAACGACATTGAAGAGACAATCAGCTGCTGCTAAAAGGGGTCACCTGCTGAGAGCAAGGAGGCGGCTGAAATACACAAAGTGCTTCAGTATTTGACCACATCAATGGAGAGTTGATGAAGAGCCAGGAGTTTGCACGGGCAGAGAGACTTTCAAAAAGAGAGATGTGCACAACGCTGGGTCCTCTGCAGAGTCCACGCATTTGTACCTTGGTCACCGATGGCAGGTCGGTGTAGACTGATTATGTGCTCTCTCATTGCATAATGTAAAAAAGCAATTACAATGCAATAGGTCTCGCACTAACATTATTTTGAGCTGTTGACATTGTAAATGCTTTTGGTTTTTTTTATCCTTTGTGAAGCATTAATCAAATGGTGTAATGCCAAATGGCAATAGCTCACTTTGTTGTTATTGTCTAATCTATTGTTATATTATGTTATGTTATAGGGGTATTTGTAAAGCGCATGGCTTTTCTTGCGAGTGTCCCGGCGCTGACTTAACCCTATTGCATTGCATTTGTACTAGTGTGAGTTTTCTATTGTAAATGGTACTGGCTTTTAGTATTGAATAGTTTTTTTATCATATTAATTTAATGCATAAAAACTGTTAATATCCACTTATTTTGGAATAAGGACTCTTAGTGGATATTACATATACTGATGTATTGTTATTATGATTGCAGTTACAGGTGTGAGATCACTATCACTGCAGATGTAGGTGTGATATTATTCTTACTGCATATATAGGTGTGAGATCAGCATTTCTGCAGATATAGGTGTGTGATTATTATTTGTTTAGCTAGGTGTGAGATTATAATCACTGCAGATGTAGGTGTGAGATTACTATTATTTGAGTTATAGGTGTGAGATTACTGTCACTGCAGCTATAGGTGTGATGTTACCATTACTGTTGGATAGGTGTGAGATCATGATTACTGCAGATATAGGTGTGAGATCACTCTTACTACAGATGTAGATGTTAGATCAGTATATTTGCAGATATAGGTGTGTGATCCTGATAGTTTACATAGGTGTGAGATTACTATCACTGTAGATACAGGTGTGACAGCTTGAGTACTCCTCCCCAAGACAAGGGAGGGCATGTCGATATTACTTCCTGGTAATTTTCATTGCTCCTAGCCCTAATTGCCCTTATCCCAAAAGCCTGAGGTGATGATGTGTGACGACGGTAAGCACATGAAAGACACAGTAATGTGGGTAACTAAATATACACCGCCTCTACAGTCCACACCAGTGGTGCAGCACAATTTATTAGAACATTCTGCGTCACTCAGACCTAACCAACACTTTCCCAACAGTAGGGACACTGGGGCTTCTCCTGGAGCCCTCCAGTAGTGTGCATGCGTACCACAATGCCCTCCTTTTTCCTTACCACTCTTGCCTTCCACACGAGGCGTGGCATGTCAGGAGAATGCTAGCCCCTTTCATGCCACTGAGATTTCTGGGCGGACGGGATATTCACCTTTTTTTACTGAAGTTTATTTATCCCGTCTCAGAGTATGTGTGGGGGGGAGCTATGCATATCACTAGTGATAACTGGGGCGCGCGCAGTTAGGACTAGGAGTACTGAAGAATACCTTTGGTTCAAGTTTGTGCTATCGTGCTATATAAAACACAAAAACAATTAAGCTACTACCTCTAAATTCAATGATTGGTGAAAGAAAATCCTCGACCTGGGAAAGTTATATTGCGATGATGTCGAGTCAACTGGTAGCCCGTACACATGAAAAATACACACCACCACAATACACCCACTTTCCCAGAGAGGAGCCGCAAATACAGAGGAGGCACACGGGTGAAACAAGCAACTCAAGGCTAGCACTCATGCGCAAAACACATAGGTTACACTATATACTGCGCTACAATTACAGCAGTTTGAAAAGACAGATGGGAAACACGCACAAGTGACAACTGTGTGCTGTGTGGAATGAAAGTGAGATCAGTGCTGCCTGCTCTCTGTAGAGAGGGGGGAGAGGCGGAGGGCGTCTGGAATCTCGTCCCTCGATTAGTGGCAGATGGAGCCCTCTGCAGACTGACAGATGGAGGGTATCCGGGGCGTGGATAGGAAGTCAAAGAAGGAGGGGGAAGGGCAGGCATACAGTGCAAGGGGGAGGGGTAAATGGTGAGTGTAAAGGGAGGGGTGTGGGCTTTTAGTTTTATTAAGCATGATCCTGTCCAGTGGACAATAAATAATTAAAGACTTTCGTTAGTGGAGTAGCCAGAAGGGAGGGGTATGCTATATAAAAATTAGCCATGAAGCCGTCGAGGCCAGGGGACTTGCACATAGAAATGAGCTTAATTGCATCAGGTACCTCTGTTGTAGAGATATATTTTTCTAGGGAAAGCAGGGCGGCTTCCAGGTCAAGAGAAAAGTAGTCCTTAAGATAGTCATCTTAGATTGCAGCATCGAGCTCCTGACTATGGAACAGCAGTAAATAATATTTATAAAAGGTGTATTTAATCTCCTCTTTGTGGGTAATTAATTCCTCATCATCAGTTTTGCGCACCTTTATGTGGTTCCATGTTGCAACTTGCTGAAGTTTATAGGCTAATAATCTGTCCGCTTTATTATATTTTTGGTAATATGTTTGCCTCATATACAAGAGCTTCTTAGCCGCATTCTTCATTTGGAGGTGTTCTAGCTCACCCCTTATTCTGAGCAGGTCTCTCATAGTTCTTGCAGAATCACCTTATTTGTGTTTCAGCTCTGCCTCAGAGAGCTGCCGTTCCAAGTCTGCCTTATTCTGCTTGGCCAATCGTTCGAACGTCGATGTGTGGGAGATTAAGTCTCCTCTAAACGCTGCTCCGACACAAGCCAAGTGGTTGTGCGCTGCCAATGCTGAAACTAAACACTGGCAGCTCAAGCGTCAGCTGGCACAACGGCGACTCAACAGCTGTCGTTGAGGGAAATCGTTGCTGCACATTCTTGAGGCAGAACATCGGCCACTTACACCGCACATGAATTACTGCGGCGGTCCCTCTTAAGCGTGTATTGGACAGTGATTAACCTACAATTTCTAAAATGCAAAGCATCCTTCACTGCGACTTCAGCACAAGCCAGGCCTGTAGCAGGGTGTGTGTGTGGGGGGGGGGGTGCAAAGCGGTGTATATTATATTAAACAGAAACTGTGCTTATATCCGGCACTGGCCTGTGCCAGTTAACACATAAAGCTGCGGCAGCCGCCTACTCACACAGTGATTTACAGAAATCAAACCACGACCGCACCTTCAACTTGCACAGAGAAGCAATGCCTCTGCTTCGTCGAAAACACTTCCAGAACAGTCAATCCATCAGGTGCAAAACAGCTCCAGAATCCATCCAACTGGAACAAAACACCTCCAGCGCCCCCTCATCTGGGCTATGCACTCTTGAACCTCTGATAATGCCACCGCCGTGCGCCCATGATGCTGCCTCTGTCGCCATTACGCCAACGAAAGCTGCTTGTTTATATTTGCATTGTGCTTTCACTTTCAGCGAGCAAAAGAGACGCCGTGCACGAGTTAAATCTCCAATCGGGGCCTAAGGGCGACAGGGTGAACACCAACCCCACTTCCAAAGAAGCTGGACAGAAAACTAACAACTATAGATCTCGCCAAGGCGAGCAGCGCATGCGCTGCAATGCAGGCGAGACCTAAAAAAGGGATGAGGTCCAGCGCTAATATTTTTGCAAGCTTCCCATTGCACAAGCGTGCCGTTGGGGGGTGCAGTCATAGGGCCCCTCCTGCCTAAACATGCCTGCAATAGAAGGCTGCATTTTTATCTTCTTTTCTGGGCCACTGATGCAAGTAACTTTGTTTGAGAAGTAGTTGTTGGTAGACTCAGTGCGCATCATGGTGGGGCAGTCACTGTATGTTATGGTGTCTCCACAGTCTTTTGCCATTGTTAAGTCACTGAGGTGGATGATTCTGCTGGTGCATTACTTGGGACAGGGCGGCCTTGCGCAAGGATGTCACCCTCTTCTTCCTCATCATCACCTCCCACTGTGATTGAGCTTCTACCTGAAGCTCCCAGCTCGCCTCACTTTCACCACCACAACCACGTTCAGCAATTGTTTTAAGGTGCTCCTCCCACTAGATTGCCTGATGTTTTTCATATGGGTCGTTTGGCTTCAAGTACCATAATGTCAGCCAGGCTTACCTCGACCAACACTCTTGTGGCAAATGTTGCATATTGCAATGTTCTCCTCATCTTTGCTAATCGTGAAAAAGTCCCAAAGTTGGGAGGAGTACTTTTTTACTGGGCCACTGCCAAAGCCTGAAGAAGAACTGGAGGTAGGTGGGTGTGCCATTGATTGCCTCTCTACAGTTCATCCTTCTACTGAGGTGGTGGTTAGTGCAGGTCTCAGCTGGGGCTTTGCAAATATGGGAGCTGATGGTGCTACCTGTGCCGCATCATTGGAGCATGTAGAAAAGCAATGTCGGACTCCTCTATGTCACCTTCCATAAGGACTAGGTCATCGACATCATCCCTCTTCATCATCTCCTACCATAATTATATGGCTTTCAGGAAATGTCTTTTTCCTTGCCTTCTCTGGTGTCTCCCAAACTCTTTTGGGGTCCACAACAAGTCCCTATCATCATCATCAGAAGTGGTGCTTGAGGAAGATGGTGGAGTAGTGCCCTTCCCTTTCCTTGCAGGAGGTGTTGGAGCCAATGGTTCCAAAAAAGGAGGTTCTTGCAGGATGCTCGACCTCCAGTTCTGCTCCAATATCAGGAAGATGTACTACTGCTGACTGAGGCTGCTGCCACCTGGTTCTGCTCCCTGAAACAATTGAGTATTACTTTGCATAAGGGACAAATCCAATTCAACATTACTGCTCCTTGTCATCACCATGATTGCAGTGGCTGCCTCACTGACAGGCATGGTCTCCGGCTTAGGTTGGGTTGGTGCTGTTGATGTGGGAGTGCTGCTCACAGCTGGCTCCCTGTAGGCCAGTGCGGCAGGCACACAACGTTGTCTGAAAGAGGTTTTGGCCGACAGGCCACTAGTTGAAAGCTGCTATTTCTCACTGACCATTTTCTTGGTGGCAACTTTCTTTGGGGCTATCTTAAAGCTCTCAGTTGGCAGTGGCCCTAAGCTTCACCAGCGGGAGAGATTGGAGGACTGACATGTGACGTCACTGTACAGGCCTTCTGCCTCTGATGTCTCTTCTTCTCTTGTGTACCCAAAAGCAAACAAGCAAGAAAAACATTTAGTGAAATGTGGCATTGTTGCAGTTTTAGTACAAAGGCAATATTAGTGTGGTTGTTTGCTCAGGTAATAACCATTTTAAAGTCAAACCACACCACCATACCATAATATTGTATTCCCCATCAGATAACATACAATGTGCAGATATAGCTCTTTCCTTTATCTCCATATACTCTAAAGGAGACACTTGTGGCATTCAGGGAACTGCATTGGTAAATTGTATAATAATCTTTTAAAAAATGGAGGTTAGTGTGCGCCTATGGCAGGCAATGTAATAATCATTAAAAGATTAATGACGCATCAAAGCCAAGGTGGTCAGCAGGAAATGGAATTATTTTTTAAAAAACTGATTGCTTTTGCGTGGCTCTGTGCCTATGGTGGATGGATGGTTAGATGGATAGACTGAGGCAAAATGAAAAAAAAAAACTAAAAAAATTTTTTTAAAAATAAATAAAAAAAGACAAAATTCAAAATATTTTTTTTTTTAAATGTTAATAAAGAAAATTACAATTAAAAAATTTAAAAAGGTAAACATAGAATTCACCTTAAAAAAGAACCAATAATAAACGGTGGTTGTATGGGAGGATGAGAAAAAAACTTACTGTGAGGCAAGGAGTGCTAAATAAAAGAAATGCATATAATATATAAGCACTGTTCATCAAAATCATATTCTTATATACATGCTACAATGATCCTCAAGCATATTATTAAATTCATATCACACCCATCCATGCAAATCTATGGCAAAGGTACACCGGTTGGGTGCACAAATTGACTTCCAGCCAGTGCTACATGATAGAACAACAACAGAAAGCAAGGAGGCATGGGGAACAAAGAGCACATGCAAGCGTATGGCAAAGGCACCCTGGCTGGAAGCACAAAATGGCTGCCAGCAACATGGCCAGACAACAACAGCGAGCAAGAAGGATGGGGAACAAAGAATGCATGCAAGTCTATGGCAAATGCACACTGGCTGGATGTACAAAACGGCTGCCAGCCAGTGCCACATGGTCAAAGAACAACAGCGAGCAAGGAGGCATGAGGAACATAGAGAACACATTCAGGCCTATGACCACAGACTCAATAAATTGGCCCAGGTCATATGGCATGGAGAACAAAGACAAATCAATGGTGGCCTATGGCAAACACACACACTGGACAGACAAAGGAGGCATAGTAACACTGAAGAAAACACTACCATTAATTCAGCAATGCCAAAAACAAAAATTAACTGACCTATAAAGATGTTACACAACATACATGCAACCAAGGCAACAAATATTACCCCACATGTACACTTGTTGTACAAAAAAAGTGAAATACAAAAAAAAACACCACATTTTTTATTTAATCCAATGCCATCCCAGCCCTAAATGATGTCTTAAAGCAACATTTACAACATAAACAGTTGTTTCATGTACCAATGACCAGCACTGGCCTTGGCCTACTGGATGGCCTCATGGCAGACTAGGCCACATAGTAAAATGAATAAATATTGCAAATTTAACAAACTAGGAGAAAATGTACTGAACTGTGCAACATTGTTACTTTACAAAAGAAGTAAAATGAAATGCGAGGCTGGAGCGAGGGGACAGAAGTTTTAACACTACCCATTGAACAACCAGGTCTTCAGGCTCTTTCTAAAGGCCAGAAGATCAGGGCACATTCTGAGAAAGAGCGGAAGGGTGTTCCATGCCTTGGTGGCTCACAAAATGAAGCTTCTTCCGCCCCAGGAAGCTTTCCTTATCCGTGGTACTATAGCCAACTTGGCTTCCATTGACCGTAGCGTCCTTTTATGGCGATACCATTGGATATTTTGTTTCAGGAACTCCAGGCCAATGCCCTGAAGTGCCTTAAACACAATACAAAGGGCTTTAAAACAGACCCGCTTCCTAACAGGAAGCCAATGCAGTTTACTAATTTCTTTGGAAATAGGCGCAAACTTAGCTGTACCTAACAGTAGCCTAGCTGCCGCATTTTGAAGCATTTGCAATCTATTCATATGGCATTCCTGTAGGCTCAAATAGAGACCATTACAGTAATAAATCTTAGCCATCACGAGTGAAGTAACCACTGTACTTTGACTCTCAGGTGGTAGAAAAGTGAGGATCTTTGTAATCATCCTAAGGATGAAGAAGGCAGCCGATGAGATAGAATTAATCTGGTCACCAAAATTAAGCTTGGCGTCTATCAGGATTCCTACATTTTTTATGTTCTTTTTTGATGGTGTGGGAAGAGTACCGAGGGTGGTAGGCCATAAATTAGGAGTCCAAAAATGTACATCATTCCCAAACAGGATGACCTCTGTTTTACCCGAATTCAATTTAAGGCAGTTATGAGACATCCACATTCCCACCGCTTCCATGCAATCATGGAACTATTTTCCAACTTCAGTATCCTGACCTAGCTGTAGTGACACAACAATCTGTGTGTCATCGGCATAGGAGGTCAAATTAAAACCAAATGAACTAATCAGTGGACCAAGAGAGGAAACATAAACATTTAAACGCAGGGGGCTAAGAGACGACCCCTGAGGCACTCCACATGGCAGAGAGAAAGGTTTAGAGTGAAAATTGGCTAATGCTACTGTCTGTGAACGATCTGATAAGAAGGACTTTAAAAGCAGCCACGCTTTACTTTGAATACCACAATCTGACAAACGGTCCATCAATAGACCATGGTGGACCGTATCAAAAGCTGCCGACAGGTCAAGCAATACCAAAGCAGCCTTCCCTCCCCCATCTAAGGCCTCCCTGATCTCTTCTGTTGATTTTATAAGTGCTGAATCCCGTGCTGTGACCTTCTCTAAAACCATATTGCGTGGGGTCCAGCACTTTGTTATCCCCTCTATCAAACAAACAACACCCTTATACAAGAGTTTTTGAACTTACTTGTGAGATCTCAAATACACAGTTCTTAAATACAATGGTATATATGCAGCATACAAGGAGAGTGATCCTTCCAGCTCCCAATCCAAATGAAGTGACCAGGAGATGGACAAAGTACTGTGAGAAGCCTGCTGGACAGGAACAGGAAGTTGGAGACTGTGGGGCACTTCCTTTCTATTGAATAAACGGCTTCTTGCACAAAAAAACAACTCCAACGGTCCATTAGAGAAGAAAATCCACTCAAGGCAGGGTCTGCTGTCACCCGAACACTTGATTCGATTTTTCCTTCCATGAGTCAAACCTGGAATAGGGCAGCCTTGACTAGTACATGTTGCTCAAAATTGCTTTCAAAGAGGTTGACTTATCACTAAGTATATGGTTTACCTAAACACCGGAGATGTTTGTCTGCAGACAAGCTGAGGCACTTGAGTGCAGCGGCCCATATGACAGTGGATGATCTATTTCACTGTGGTCAGCTCCTGACCTTCAACTTAATTATAGAGCAGTTTAGCATCCACAAGGACCAACTCCTGAACTACAGAACTATGATTAATGTTTGCTGTGCCACCTGAATTATTGCCACTGAGGAGCCACAAACACATGCCCTCATTCAAGCCTTATTCACAATAAATGCTGGATCAATAGGGTCCTGGGTGAGCATACCCAGATATCTTTAGAAGGACAGCAGGAGAAACAGGATTCTGATATAAGAAGAGTTTTACAAAACAAGTAGGGGGATAGGGCACTTGCGTATTGAGACACTCTCACACAACACCAGATTCAAGTACATTCATGTTTAATATCCTATATAGAGTTTATCATTTTCCTGACACAATCAATAAAATGTTTTCTGAGGCCAATATCATGTGTTCCTGTAACATAACCTCTAACGCAGATAGCCAACAACCGCTGGTGAACTGACCTTCCCTGGTACATTACTGGCTTACAATTACTAACATACTCACCACTATTACTGGTTTCCCAAACTCATAAGTTGGGAGATTTGTGGTAAAAAAATGCTGCCCCTACTGTTAGGTAAGCGAACTATAACATTGAACTTTAAGGTGAACATACTTCCTTCAACGGTGGCCTGGTGGCAGAGCACATTAAAATGAATGTAAGCTGAGAACAAAAACCCTGAGAAACGAAAAGGCTAACGGTCTCAGTAAACACCTTATAGCCAATGGATGGTATGACAAGCTATAGTCAAGAATGATATTGTCTCACCATAGCATCTAATGAGACTTCCAAGAATGGCGCTATGAAGGGCTCCCTGTGGGATGGTCTGATTGCTTGTTTCACCCCCAACAAAAGCGGAGCATCTGACACAGCCTATCGGAATACATTAAGACAATAACCTGACTCCCACCTTCAACTGGTAATTATCACCAACAGTAATGCTACATAAACCACAAGTCTGTTGATCAATCACATTAAGCCTGGGATCAACTGCATGTCTCTCTGAAGCAATCTGTCCTATGCACTCTATTGCCTGTACTGTTAACTGTTCTAAGTTCTGATTTTGTACAGGTTAAAGAACATTATTTCTGTTGATTCAGTAAGATTTACATCAGCCACAATAGCTTGCAATCCATCAAGACGTTAGCACAGTAGCTTAGGGAAAAAAGAATGCATGAATAATTGCAGCATCTTTGTTTGCAATGTAAACCAAGTTGGACCAGAAGTCAATGTGTCTGGAAAAGAGAGTTGCTAGATACGTTATCTGGAATGAGTGCCACTTGATGTTACAGTCCTGAACATAGTCTTCAAGGCATGGCTTTGGAGTGAGTGATGCAATTCGGATGGCATATTGTTTGGATCAGAAGCCTTCTATTTTTGAGGATAGCAAACAAGGAGGCTTGATTTTATTTTGCAATTTGCCTGTTTTAAATTACTTTCAAAGCCCTCTTTCCAGCACCACGTGGCATGTATGGGTTAAGGCATTTTAATCCTGATGACCTGGGGCCTGACTGCTATGGATCTTGAACAACTGGGCCAAGCACCCCTTCTGCACTTGACTCTCAGAGGTAGCCGCCAGCCTGATTACCTGCCTCCTGTTTCCTGCATTGCTGAGGGGAAGCCACGCCAATGCCCTGGGGAGACTACAACTCGCATCCACCCCTCTGACTCGTGGAACTTGCAAATTAAAGCACGCCCGCACCCACTGCCAGTGTAGCAACCAGCCTGTTTACCTGCCTCCTGTTTCTTGCATTGTTGAGGGGGAAGCCACGCCAACTCCTCTGGGGAGACTACAACTCTTATCCGCCCCTCCGACTCCTGGAAATTGCTCATGAAAATGTGCCTCCCACCTGCTGCCAGTGTAGCCACCAGTCTGTTTACCTGCCTCCTGTTTCCTGCATTGCTGAGGGGGAAGCCGCGCCAACACTGCTGGGGGACAACAACTCCTATCCGCACCTCCGACTCCTGAAACTTGCGCATAAAAGCGTGCCTCACACCCGCGGCATGGGACGCGTGTGGTGACTCGCCCGGGTCATGCCGGGCTAAGGGTGGGCTTGCCCACGCCCATCGGAGCCCAGAGCAGGCTGGGATGGGCCCCCCTAACGTCGACGTCCTAAATAATCACCGGTAACATTATGGGCAACAAAAAGATGATTTCTGCATCTACAGAGGAGGTAACTGTTACATCACTGGATACTTTTCTGGCCAAAATGACCACAGCTTTAGAAAAAGAGATTGCCCTCACAGAAAGGAGGATATCGTTGGGGGTGGGGGCAGCACAGGGAACCAACGACCTCCCTCCGTCCCAGGGCTTGGTAATTATACTTGACGGAACGGTTTTGACTGAGTAGTCCATGCCTTGCTTGGTTTCCCCTTAGCCCTTAATGGTAATCCCTAGAGCTAATGGGTTACCTCTACCGCCCGCGTCAACCATATTAAACGGCAAAAGGAAAAGAGGCCTTGCCAAAATAACTTCTGCTTGTCCGGGGAAAAAAATAAAAGTTGCTCCCCCCCAGGGCCCACCACCTAGTAACAGTTTTCAACAGGATTCCGCAACACTAACTCTAAACTGGCATGAATTTCAAAACAATTATAAACAGTTACTGCAGCCTATTTGTCTGCGCTTAGATGCTATTGATAGTGCACTTGACATGTTATTATCTAGTAGAGCACTGCAACATTCATTTGAGGGTGTAAATCATAACTCTGATAACTCCATCCTTGCATCCCAAACTATGAATAATCCATCCACATCTTGTAATTGTAATAATTATTACATGTGTCAGGGTTGTAAAAGTAAGATCGAAGTAAAAGGCGCACCAAACAACCTGAGTCCACCAAAAATTACAAATCCTTTGGTGGTTTCCTCAGGCCATATAGGCCCTACTTCAAGAAATAGTATGTCCCAGGTGAACCCTTTAGATAACATAAGTAGGGAGCGCATTCAACTGAATGAGACTACATGCAATTCTCTGACTTCCTTTTTTCTAACAAGAAATAATCATCAGTTCATTAATTTACCGCCAGCAGCATGTCCTTTTGTAATAATTCTGGTTAATGTTCCTTTACTTAGAGATAATCAAAGAGAGTCAACTTCCTAATTAATGGCCAAAGCTCAGCACTGGATTCGCAAGCATGTAATATAGGCCACCTAATGCAAAATCACTTGATCATGGCGAGAAGAACTCCCAGGATTGGGCTAGACTTAAAAGTAATTGAAAATGAGTGTGTTGTCCTTAGTTTTGATAATTAATGGCCGGTTAAAGATCTGTTAAGGCACTTACAGGATACACCTTCATTACAGTCTCAATCAGTCAATCAATCAATCAATCATAGTACTTATAAAGTGCCCTATATACCCATGAGGGTCTCAAGGCGCTGGGGGGGGGGAGGGGGGGGGGTGCTGCTACTGCTCGAAGAACAAGGTCTTGAAGAGTCTTCTGAAGGTGAGCAGGTCTTGAGTCTGTTGTAGTTGGGTAGGGAGGGTGTTCCAAGTTTTGGTGGCGAGGAAGGAGAAGGATCTGCTGCCAGAGGTCGTTCGTTGGATGCGGGGGACGGTGGCGAGGGAGAGGTGGGCGGAGCGGAGCTGGCGGGTGGGGGTGTAGAAACTGAGTCTGCTGTTGAGGTAGGCTGGTCCGGTGTTTTGGAGTGCTTTGTGAGCGGGGGTGAGCATCTTGAAGGTGATCCTCTTGTCGACGGGGAGCAAGTGAAGTCTCAGATTTATACTGTTCTTTTGGGCTTCTTTTATAAGCCTTCTGTGATACATAGTTCAATTACACATGGTCCGAGTCGCCTAACAAACAGAATTCTGTCCACCCCTTGTCAGCAGGTCAACAGTTCTTTTCCTACTACTAACAGGTCTACCCCTCTGGAGGACATGGACTCCTGTGATTGACCTTCTACTTCTCCTATTTCGCCTCTGTCTCTTAATGAGCAGGAGTACAAAAGTTTAAATGCACTGTTGCAACTAATGTGGGGGGACAGTTGCTAGTTTTAGATTCACAAGGTATAGATATCCTGCATAACCCGCTTAGTGTATTATCTTTAATTCAACTAGAGAAGCATTCCTCCCATGAGCATTATATGTTTACCACATTCCTATCATGAAAAATAATGGCCTATGATAATAAGAAAGCTAATATGAATTGGTACAAGTAGTTCTGGAACTCGGATATTATTTGTTTCCAGAAAATGATTATCGATCTTTCTTCACGCCAGCACTTCCCTCAAACTCAGGTAGAGCAAAAGGGGGTCTACGTACACTCATAGCTAACACCATTTCATTTGAAAAGGTTATTTTTATGAATAGTTTTCCATATTTCCACATCAAAATAGCTATTGGGCATAGGAAGACCGACCTAATGTTGATAAATGTCTATAATAATAATTTTGCTAATCATACTTTAGTGGCTGAAGAGTTAGGAAAAACATTAGAGGACGTGCTTCATCATCATCCCAGACCAATTTTTATTGAATGGGCTGGAGATTTCAATACACATATATGCAGTAGAACTGACCAGCGTATATGTGGGGTAACCAACTCCAATGAGTCTCTGATCAGCCATTTTAATCATCAAAGTTATGGTAATACTCTAAACAGCCTTTTGTTGACCTGGGACTTAGTTATAATAAATCCTTTACATCCCTCTATGGGTCAAATGCTCCCAACGGGCTGGAATTACCTCAATAATTGATTTTATAAATATTTCTGCTATTTTTAATAGTTGTTCTAAGAATTGATTGGTGCATATGATGGAATTTAGCAGCCACACTTTAATTCTTTTTACTTTTTCATGGGCCTACTCTAATAAATCAAGTCTTCTTTTTGCCCCTAAATCTTTCCAACCTAGAAAAAATGGTTACATTCTAAAATGGGAGAAAATTGCCCCAAGTTGTATCAGAAATGTTACAGGAGGTTCAATCTTGTCTAGATCACAAACTAACAGTTTTCAAGTTGTGATAGCTTTTAGTCAAATTTTAATATCTGTTACAACTAATCTTTTTCGACCAGCAATGCAAAACATTCCACCGCTAATAGGTTGTTTGAGGGAATTTGCTCCCAGGGATCTAGTAATCTTCATAAAGCCCTTAAAATGTACCCTAGAAATCAAACACTTATAAATAATTTGAGGGCTATATATAATTCAGCAAGGGAGGAGAGGAAGAGGCAGTTATGTAAGGAAGGGTTGGAAATCTTTAGACTGTAAATATAGTAAGGCCTTCAGGAAAGTGTCTAATGCCCCATTTTTGCAGTGGGGCGGGTGGGCCATCCCTCGATCTTCATACAGATGAAACTACATGGCTAACCCATTTCCAGAATATATTTAATTCCCAGTTGTATAGTAATGCAATGGGCACTAAGGTCTCCTCCTCTGTTCCCCCGGCACTGGAGTTCCCTATTAAGGAAATAGAGCTCGCCTTGTCCCAATTGCCCATCTAAATGCTGTGGGACCAGATGGTACCCCGTTGGATATTTTTTTTGCCAACAAACCCTTGTGGGCTCCACTTTTGACCTTAATGCTGTAGCCAAAGTGGGTCCCCTGCCATCATGGAATCAATCCCTGATTATTCCAATTTTTAAGAAGGGAGAGCCATTGAATCCTGCTAACTATCGCCCAATCTCCCTATTGGACGGTACAGCTAAGCTAATGGGAAGATTGGTATTACATTGATTGGGGGATTGGGCTGTTGAGAACAACATTTTGGCAGAGATCCACTATGGATTTAGAAAGGGAAGGGGGACAGTAGAACAGTGCTTAAATCTAGCCCTAATTGCAGCAAAATATGCCTTTGCCACAAAAGGCCAGTTTTACATGGCCTTTATGGACTTGTCCGCGGCCTTTGACTGCATGTCCCACAGTAAACTTTGGGGCAATATAGAGTCGCTGGGCATGGATAACTGCATAATTCACTTAATTTGAGAACTTTACAGAGACACTGTGGCAATAATCAGATTTGGGAAGCAGGGTGAATGCACAAATTCGTTCAGGATTGAAAAGGGTGTGAGACAGGGCTGCGTCCTTGCTCCATTTCTCCTCTCACTATATACCAACAAATTAAGGAAAGGCCTTGGTCCTAAATGTAAGGATGTTCCAGCTATGGGTGCTTTTTCTTGCCTGTCCTGCTTTATGCAGATGAAGTGGTCCTATTGGCCAGAACTGCAATGGCTCTCCGGTGTTCTATAGTTTATATTCCGACTATATGGCAGAATTAGGACTATGTAAATAAATCTAAAACCTTTGTTATGGCGGTTGGTACCAAAAAGAAAAAACGAATAACCTTACAATTAGATGGTAGAACTTTGGAACGAGTGGAGAAATTTATGTATTTGGGAATTTTTCTATACTAAATTAAACTAGTCGGCACTGGTGGCTAATAGGGTGAATCATATGAAAAAGAGTGTAGCAGCACTATGGAAATTTGCCTCAAACCTGAGAAAGAAACCAAGTAAGGAAATGTGGAAATATATCTGGTGAAATCAGTATCCATAGCTACCTATGATGCTGCAATTTGGGGCATAGCCCAAGTGGACACTCTGCAGGCTATTGAAGACAAATTTATAAAAAGATTGCTGTCAATTCCAGGTTCATGCCCGAATATTATTGTCCATAAAGAATTATGTCTCCCCTTTATAATTGATTCCATCAAACTGGCTCCGCTTTTATTATGGCTAACACTTTGGAAAAATAATTCTGTCAAATTAAATCAAATGGTGCTTGGGGATATCAGTACTCTCAATCGTGCCTCCAGCATTCCTTGGTTAGCAAATGTGAAGTGGTCTTTTAATGATTTGGGTTTAGCAAATCTGTATGATTCACCATCTCACTGTGTGACCTTTTCCAGATCGAGACTAAGAGATCTTTTTGCTGCCTAATGTGATGATCAGGTTAGATGGCAACAAAACCATTCCATGAATTGCCTTCGGTGGCATTTGGTCACTCTTCCTATCGTTCCTTTGTCTCGGGGAACAACCTTTACAACGCAACTTTTACAACGCACTACCATTACAACGAAACTGTTACAACGCAAGTCTTTACATCGACTTGCGCTAGATGGCGTGCTAACATTACAAATATTGTAGTTTACTATCCCAACACCTTCCCTACTGTTAAGTGGACTGGAGTTGGAATAGTAATTACACTTTTCTAATATTAGCACGCCATCAAGCGCAAGTCGATGTAAAGACTTGCGTTGTAATGGCATGCGTTGTAAATCCACTTGCGTTGTAACAGTTTTGTTGTAACAGCATGCGTTGTAACAGCACGCGTTGTAACGTCATACATCCCTTTGTCTCTAATAATATGCACCGCTTTTTACTGATAAGGTTGAGATTCAATATCTTCCCTCTAATGGTTGGTTACCCGTCCAAAGTATATTTTCTTAATCAGTTGTCTCCTTGTCATTATGATGAGCGGTCTACCCAATCCATTTCTCATATCTTATTTTTCTGTTTATTTGATAAAAAACTGAGATGAAAAAATGTATTATTCCACTACTGAGAAAATTGAGCCTACACTTGCATTCTCAAGCTCTCACAGTAATAAATACACTGGAAACTCCTTTCATAAGTTTTATGACAGTGAGTTTCTTATACACTCTTTTAATGACTAAAAAGAGGTCTTCTGCTAGAGGGATTGTTTTAACTGAATTTTAATTACTGGTTAATGAATTTCAGTGCTATGTAAGTCTAATGTTTTAGTGCATATGCTATTGTCTCCCATTTATGTGCTCTATCTTTTTGACAATGACTAGGCCACAGTATGCCGCTTTTTTAAATATTTAAAACATTAATGATGTATATTTTACTGTTTTTTCATTTACTTTTATGCATTTATCAAATGAGAATAAAGTTGATGAATGAATGGATGACTCTCAGAGGTAGATGTGAACAAGCAGTCTAAGGCTCCCTCACGGGGAGATTTGGATACAGATTAGTGAACACGACTCATAATTTAAAAGCAAGCAGCAGCAGCACGAAACCAATGCACAGCTGAAAAACACTTTTATAACCAGAAGAAGTATTTTATCTCTAATTCTGCTCATTCAATAGAAGGTTACGGCATTCACAGACAACAACACATTTCCCCCCTTGAGGTTGGGCCCTAATGTTTCATTGGTAAGCCCCTGTCCCACTCATTCCTCTCAATGTGATAGGGGTTATTCCTCATTCACTGATGGTGCATCCAAGGAATGCTCACTATAGGCCCTTATCTCAAGAGTCCACTGGATCTTCGAATACAGTCAAAAATCTCTTAGAGCCGTAGCGCTTTCTTCCGTGAGTTCCCCAGGGCTAGGCTAGTAACAAGTCTTACCTGCTATGGCAGGGAGGAAGTATGCAGCAATCTTGGAGGGTTCCCCATCCGCTGGCCCTCTCAACGGCTCTGGCTCCTGCTCAGTGAGTCAGCTGTACGCGGACTCCGCAGCAGCACTCAGCAAATGCAAGCTCACTCCTTAGCCTAGGTGGTCGCCCTCTGGCAGCAGTGTGTCTGTGCTCCTCCTTTGAGGTAAGTTTCCATGCTCCCAAAGGAAGGGGGAGGTGATTCTGATGCTCCTCATCTCAATCCTGCTGAGGTGGCAATGCTCACATGGCTTCCTCAGTCGGTCCATAGGGTCAGTTACAGTTTTCGCTGCTCCTGGTGACCTACGGATCACCATTGCTCACAGTTCACCACTCCTGCCCGATCCGCAGAGCACAATCAATCCCAGCAGCCCCTCCTGGCATATGGTGTCACCAATACTGTGTCATGCAGGCTTTTCCCCTTGTAGTATCCGGCTGGATACAGTCTAGTGTTCCATTGTGCCTGTAACCCACACTGAACACCCACCCACCACAGGTGTCACCAGTCAGGTGACCCTGACAATAAAAGGGGCCGAGCGCACGTGCTCGGGGCCAGTTTACCGAACGAGTAATCCTGTGTCTGTGTCACTCCTTTCCCTGCATGGGGGCCTGAGGGCCCAATCACCACAATGGCGACGAGTGGGTCCTAACCCACGTGTGCGGTGGCCTCGCATCCCCCGGTCCTGGTGGGGGAAGTTTGAGGCCGAGGTAAACGAGGGAGGGGAAGAGAGCTGCCGCGTGGAATCGGCACCCCCCCTGCGAGGAAGGTGCCGACCGCTGGAAGGCCTGCGGAGCATGTGGCGTGCCCCAGGCCTGTAGTTAGAGAACGAGGTGACCGGGAGTCCACCCCGCACCTCATGAGCCGGCCACCGGGTCCCTGGTGGGGTATTGCCCCGAACGAAGAGCAAGCCGAGCGGAGCCCACCCGCATCGGCCGCGACGCTGTGACCCCTGCAAGAGGAAATCGGGTGCCTACCCCGACCCCAGTGGGGCCTGCCGCCGAATACACCCCCTGGGACGACTGTTCGCCCGACGCGCTGCGGAGCCCACCCGCATGGCCGCGTTGAAGTGCCCCGAGTGGCGAGGGAAGTGTAAGCCGAGCGGGAGCCCACCCCGCGTTGAAGGAGCCCTGCCAGGGAGAAGGCCGGACTGCCCAGATGCTGGCCGCCACTGCCACGAAGAGAGAGCCGGCGCAAGGTGAGCCCTGAATGCGGAATGGCAGGGGGCCGGGAGGAGAGCCTAGCGCGACAGGAGTAGCCGCCCACTTCCCAGCGAGGAGGACAAACTCGGCCCAGAGCGAAGTCAGCAGTCCCCGAGAGCCGTGTTGACCTCTTCCGACCCCACGCAGCGAGTGCGGGTGAGGCTGCAGTGGAGGGGCGAGGAGACGGCGTCCAGCGATCGCAAAGTGCCCCAAGACGCGGACGTGGCAGAGCCGATCCACCATCCCCGCCGCGCAGCGTGTGTGTGAGGTGAGGCTGCAGCGGCGGGGTGAAACGCAGAATACGGCCCGCGGCCGTGGTATACAGCACCAGGAGTAGCCGACCCTCCCCCACCCACGCGGGCCGAGTGAGGCGGCAAGAGAGAAAAGGGAAGATCGGCGCGCGGCCCGAGGCCGTTTGAAACCCCAGTGCAAGCGGAGCAGGAAGCCTACGCTGCCCCAGTGACGGTACTCGGTCTGAAATGTAAAGAATGGCCGCCGCCGGCCATGGAAGCATGCCCCCACCTCGTAGGACCCCCAGCAGCGCCTACACGGGAGGCAAGCGGCCAGTGCCGCCAAAGCGGACTGCAAATGAGTGCACAATGGCACTGACTGCCACCATGCCCCCAAATGTGCTGACACACATACCCAAAGTACTGCTTTGCATCTACAGCGACTGCAATGCCTGGGGCCCCTCCGCCTCAATAAATAAATAAAAAGAAGTCTTACCTGCTGCCCAGCCACGCGTCCTGCCCTACACTGCTCTGCCATAGCTCCAGCCCGTCTCCACAGCCTACCAAAGCCTGGAAGAGAACAAGCAAGAACAGGTTTGCAGCAGAGAAGGTTGCTGCTGAGAGAAGTAAAGAGAATACCCTGCACTGCCATCTAGTGGCCGGAGTGCAGTAGTGCATCAGCAGCTAGAAACCAGAATTGTAACGGCTAGAGAAGAGGCAGCGAGGCATGCACCGCAAGGTCAGACTGATGCACAATGGTGAGTGCACGGGAACGCGACCGAGGTGCGCAGGAATGCGCCAGAAGCGCAGGAAGAAGAGACAGTGTGTCACCGGGATGCCGCGCCATCCCACAGCAAGACAAGGTGAAAGAATAATGGTGTCAAGCCACATCCACCCCAGCAAGGACTGTGCTGTCGCCGCATCAAGTGTAGCGGAACCCTCGAGCGAACTAAAGGACTCAGCGCAGATGAACCCCGGACGCAGAAGGTACACAGCAGCGCCTAGGAAGAGGAACCCACTGATGAAGATGCGCGCAGCAAGTATCCGACACTGGCGGGCTAAGGATGAAGAAGTACACCCAGTGGCGCCAAGAAGCCACCACATCAAGAAATCACATAGCGCAAGGAGCAACGCGACTCTGGAGATGTACCGCGACGGTACGAAGAGAAGCATGCACCAGCACTCGACAATTCAGCAAACACAGGAAGTCACACGACGTGACGCACCTCGTGAAGCCGGCCACCCAGATGGTCGCGCGAAGGTTGCCGGCCACCCAGATGGTCGCGCGAAGGTTGCAGACCACGAAGATGGTCGCAAGGAGGACGAAGCCGACCACCAAGATGGTCGCGAGGAGGACGACGCCGACCACGAGATGGTCGCAAGGAGGATGTAGACCTACAAGAGGTCGGAGAGCGCACTGACCTGCCAAGAGGTCAGAGCCGGAGAGAAGAGGAAGTCCGAGGGGACACCAATGAAGAGGACCCCATGAAAGGTCCGCAAAGAGGACCAGGAGGAGAAGGACAAGAGGTCCATCAACATCACTCGAAATCAGAAGTAACATCAGAAGCAACTACGAGACAGAAGGTCGCGATGATCGGTCCAGTCACAGAGTGAAAGGGAGACAGGGTCCTAGTGGCGGGACAAGACCAGAGGGAAACGCGTAGAGTGCACGCTACACGAAGAAGCCTGGTAAGGACGAGCAATAAGGCAGGAAGACTGGATCACGTCGCAATGGAAGGAGAAGGAGAACACCCGAAGAGGAAAGGTGAAGAGCACATAGGTGTGCGTGACAGATCAACACACACACCAGAAGGAGAACACCCGAAGAGGAAGGAGAAGAGCACATAGGCGTGCGTGACAGATCAACACACACTCCAGAAGGAGTACCCGAAGAGGGGAGTGAGAAGGTGCATGGACAGTCGGACTCAGTACCTGGGAAATCCATCAGCACCACTGGGAGTATATGTCGATGCGCAAACCCGAAGGTCACCCGGGGACGACAGAGGCGAGCAGGCCGGTCCGTTGGTAACAACCACCTCTGGGAAGACATGGAAACAGGACCGTGGACATCCAAGGGGCAGAGGCCTCAGGGACACCGGTGGCAGCGGATCCCCAAGACGAGAGATGGACTGTTGAAGCTGGCTCTGAAGCACCTGGGAGAACAAAGGCAGAGCGCGAAGGACCAAGTGCCAACAGCACCCTTTCAGGCGGAACTTCGGACACGGAAAGAGGACCCGTTGCGACTCCCCCAACGCGAGTGGAGCCACAAGGCGGCGGTCCACCGGTCCAGTGGAAACCTGGCAACAAAGGGCCTCCGGGTCGTCCAGTGAGAGGGGACACTCACGAGAGAGGGGTATCCGTGAGAGGGATATCCTGCAACGGTGAGTCCTGGAAGAAGACAACTACTCAACTACCAGTCGGAGGAAACACCTCTACCAGGGCGCCCAGCGGAAAATAGAACAAACAGTGGTCCACCACCATTCCACCCACGTTTCCACCGATGGCGGTACTAGAAAGAGATTGTGAGGCGCACTTCCACGATGTAAGTCCAAAAGAACACATCTGCAGAGCACTCAGACATCGTGCCAAGGAGACAGAGTGGTCCCGGCTGTCAGAACACCCTCGCCGGCAGTTGACCATCAGCCAAGGGACTACGTGGAAGTCATGATCGCCAATTTATGTTTTGTTTGGAACTTGTGTTTTCTCCCACAGGTTCGGACTTCATTTTAGTTTAACTTTCATTAAAGTTTGGGAGGGATGTAGTATCCGGCTGGATACAGTCTAGTGTTCCATTGTGCCTGTAACCCACACTGAACACCCACCCACCACAGGCGTCACCAGTCAGGTGACCCTGACAATAAAAGGGGCCGAGCGCACGTGCTCGGGGCCAGTTTACCGAACGAGTAATCCTGTGTCTGTGTCACTCCTTTCCCTGCATGGGGGCCTGAGGGCCCAATCACCACACCCCTGATCTCCTCCTGACTCATGGCGTTGCCGCAACGGTACCGCACAGACCTTCACCCTTGCCACGCAGAAATATTTTTCCATGGCTATCTTCACCGCTATGGTCCTGCAAATGTATGACCGCCTGTAGTCTGAGAATCTAGTGCAGGTCTTCCACCAACGAACCTGCTGCCCTGCGCATCTTTCACTCTTTCCTCCATGCCCCTTTTGCCCCTTTTCCTGAGTTTCCATTGCAGTTCTGGAGATCAGCTACAGGCCGTGAGTTAACTCAAGAGGAGAGTGGCTGGGACTGGCCTTTGCTTTTCAGTGCACAGTTATCAAAGGACTATGGCAGATGGCCAGAGCATTTACCATGGATACCCAGTTAATAGGAGGTGCATGATCGTACAGGCAAAAAGTAAAATACAAAAGGATTTTAGGATTAGTCAACAGGAATGTTTATATTTATTTGAAAAACTTGATCAGCTGGTAAGGGTAAATGTTCCAAATCCTTGTCAGACCGAGCTGATCTACGGACGCGTAGAGCTCCCCGTAGTTCCGATGCCAGAATACAAAATCCCTTGCCACGGTTTAGCTCTCACCAGTAAAGTTTAACAGAAATGACGCTACCTGAAAGATTTCCAGGAGAGTCTTGTCAGTTACAATCATTTGCGGCACAATGTAACTGAACAGTTTCTGGACAAACCTCAGCGATTTGGTACAAATCAAGCTGAACTATAAAATATACCAAAATATCTCGGTAAGGATGCGTCAGTCTGGGCTACACCCTTGATTTAAAATCAGAGTCCATGAGATACATTTCGATATATTTGTACTGCAGTTTACCACTATATTTGGGTGAAAACAAATACAAAGGGCTGCACACACTAGATTACTTACTATTCAAAGATGACGTGATATAATTGCATAAATAAATCACTAATCCCAATTGGTGGCTGAAGAAGCCTGGACTTATGAATCCACCGAAGTGACATCCTACCAAGGCCCTCAGAGAAAACTACAAAAAGGTGTTGCCTTTAGTAGTTAATCGACCTACAACTGCCACAGCCTATGTTGATCTACAGATACAGATAGATGTACAATAATTTGGGAGTCCAGACCTGGCCTTCCACCAACCAGCTTACCGACACAAGTGTCCCCACATCCCCTCATCCCCCTTAACTCTGGGTTTCCTTCAAGTTCTGCAGAGTAGATCCAGGCAGTGAGTTAATTCATAAGGGAATTTTGGTTGGATTGGACTTGCTATTCAGTATCCGGTTATCAAAGGAATATGACTTTACTCACTTTTTTAGGTTTAAGCTTTCCTTCTCATCCAGTTGGGTGTCTTTGATGAAGGCAATACGGATTCCTCATTTGTGTAAGGGCCATAGGACTAGTTGTTTATACCTTTAACATTCTATGAGACAGACTTATTAAACATTGCTTAGTATGTATCGGTACCTTCTAACTTGTTCTGACTATTAAAGGCCTAGTTAAGAGTTTGACAAAAGGGTCACTGCATCACAAACGTGATGGATAGTATGCCCACCTTATTAAAAGGGCTTCATATCCTATGGCATTTGTGATAAGTTGCATGGGATATCTGTTATGTTTGTGACACCCTAAATCAGGTTCTAAGAATTATAGCTAACAGGCTTCAAGTTAGAGAAATAACAGAAGTTGTAGTGGGTGTTATCAAGTGGCAATCTGAGAAGGGGAGAACTAAGAACTCATCTGGGTTGCTATAGTATTAGTGTTAGTAGGGGGCTCCGTTTCAAGGTTGGTAACATTGAATATAGTGCTTATTTTCTGGCCATGGGTTTAATGAATTCTGATTGGTGTTTTGTCTCCATTTCTTCGAGGAGAGTAAGTCAAGTTTTTATGGTCTTGTGGTTCTTGAAAGATGTTGGTCTGGTCATTATAATGGATCTTGCATCTTCCAGTGTATATTATATCATATCTGATCTGGTGTTTTAGGGTCAGTCCCATGAACAGAAATTGAATCTTCCTTGCGGCTGACGTATGGTTGGGTCGTGATATATATTAACTTGCCAATCACACTATATTAAGTTCCTCTGTGTCTTGGCAGATTCCAGAATCGTATTGGTGTTTGTGAATTTAAGAAAGTATATTATGATGCCGCTGGATTTAAAGTTGTTTGAAGAGGTCATTTGAGGGTTGATTTGATTTGCTCTTTGAACATTTAGAGGCTCTTCAGTTTTGATGTCTAAAGGTTTGGGTATGAAATGTGATAGTAAGGCAATGACATTGTTTCTCCCTCCTTGAAATGTATAATATATTTCATTGTGTATTCTTTGTTCATTGCATTAGCATACTGTTGGGCTGCTTGTTTCATGTCCGTTTTGTATTGTTTTGCTTCTTGCCTAATGCTTGCTAAAATGGGTGATAAATTCTTGCTTATTCTTTCCGATGCACTTCATCTCACTGCTTTCCATTGGATATGTTCACTGCATATTTCAAATTATATTGTGTATTGTGAAAATCAAAAGGCTTCTGCAGGAGTTGTGTTAACATTTGATGAGCCCGCTAATAGTGGTTGAGATGACCACAATGCAACAGGTAGCAATGGAGTGAGCAGCAGTGACAATGCAATCAGTGCTGGGCTCTGAAGGCAGGAAACAGCAGTATTGCTGTTGCATATAACACGATTGTAATTATCTGAGGTGGAGCTGTGGCTTTCTTTGGTGTTCAGTTCTTCTCAATAGACTGTCAAAGTGGGTCATTGAGTAAGTTGCATAAAGTTGCCCAAAGTAGATTGCTGAAGCATCTTAGCAGAGCAGAGCCATCGAGGGACACTGGGTGTTGTCAGCCAACAGGAGCAGTCTCAAGCTGTAAAGAGAGAGATGACAAGAAGGTGCTCAAGGGGTGTAGGCATGGAGTAGAGTGCCGAACTTCCCTGGGTTAGATTTTCCTGGTGGGGGAGCGGTGAGCAAAGCAGGGCAATAGAATTCTAGAGAGTTGGAGAGATCTTGGGCGATTATGACTTCAAGTTCAAGTCTGTATTTGAAAATCCCCTAGCGTTTATAATGGATGATTATACGAGACTCTTGTGGTAGCAAAACAAGTATATTCTCATTTGTCCTCTAATGTAAAAGTGAATACACCCATTAATCAGGATTCACATCTCTACTCAGAGGTACCCACCAGGCAAACTATGCCCCTTCATTTTTACAAGATATGGAAAGTACTCTAGGAGAGTATGACTTCGATCATTATGCAGCGGACATTTTCAAATAGATGGAAGTTAGACTTTATGGTTAGGGTTGGAAAGTCCAGTGGTTTATTATGTTTTGGGCAAGTTGGTCAGATAGGAAGCCGTTCAGCTAGAATTTGTCTTGCAAATATTTATTTTGTTAGAGAATAAATGAGGAATTCTTTACATTTGGCACTTGAAAGAGCTGATATGGAGTTTGCTAGAGGGGAGGGTGTTGCCGACTAGACTGGCAGAGGTGGACAGTTGCCCAAGAAGTGCTCATAATTTTTCTTGATGGCTCTGAGCATGTGATAGAGCACAGTATATCTGCTAAAATGGGGGCCAGAGTTCACATCAGTGCATTCCTCAGGCCAATGAGGAGCCACACAGAGCAGTAGGGGCAGGATCCCCAGTACTGCCCCAGCTTCTGATAGGGCTGTGTTTCCAGTCCTATCAAGAAGTTGGGAGTGGGTTTAAGGTGGGTCTCCCTCTTAAATCTAGCCCTGCTTCTCTCACTGGCTCTTCATTAGGAATCATGGCTTGCTGGTTCCAATGCCCAGCACAGGATTCAGGCTCTGCTACTGCCATAGAGCCTCTGAGTTACCACCAACATAAGAAAGGTAAGTAAAAATAGTTAAGTATTGTTTCTCTGTACACGTGTGTGTGAAAGTGTGTTTGTCAGTGATTGAGAGAGAACGAGACGGAGCGAGAGTGTATGGGCAGCTTAGTGTGTTTGAGAGTGTCAATGAGAGGGAAAGATTGAGAACCAATGAGGGAGAGTGAGTATGAATAAGTGAAAGCAATAGAGTGAGAAACAGTGTGAGTGAGTTCAAATAAGTGAGCGAGGGGGAGATAGTGAGTGGGTGTGGGAGTGAGTCAGAGATGCTTCTAATGATGGTGCAACTGCTGCACATTTAAAGCAGAACACCTGTGCACCAGGAATTCAAATGAGAGCCCCTGTACACCAGTAGTTGTGATTGAGGGTCAGTGATTGTGAAAGTATGTGTGTGCAAATGCGTTTGAGAGTGAGAAACTGTGAGTGTGAGTGTATGGGCGCATTTGTGAGTGATGGCACCCAAGTATAATTTTGAAAACAATGAGCTGAACCTGTGACAAGTATTATGCCCACCATTTTCAGGGATCGCCAGCCACCACTGCAGCCATGACCTGTCCTTATGGGTGGAGGAGCCAAGCCCCCCGCTTTTGTCCCGAAATGAAGATTGTCTGTCAAGCTGAACAAGGGTCTGACTGACAGACACTCATCTTTTTCAGGTCAGGCAGCCAGGAGCTAGATATGCACTGAGGGGCATATTTAAAATAACTGGCGCATCCCTGCATATCAGCAGGGATGCGCCAGTTATTGTGCGCCACAGCTCCGCCACCATGGATGCGCCGCATTTACAATGCGGTACACCATGGGGCAAAAACGGCACAGATGCGTGACGCATCTGTGCCGTAAAAGTGGCACATTGTTGGAGTTGCGTCGCAAGCGCGACGCAGCTCCAGCAATGCTCTTGGGGCCCTATCTTGTTAATGCTGCGTCAATACCTACGCCTGCTTTAGGCAGGCGCAGGGTTTTGACGCAGCATGGGCCTAAAAGTGACTGAGTGAAATCTTGTAGATTTCACTCAGCCACTTTTAGGAGGCGCTCCTGCGCCGGAACGCCCCCCCCCCTTGCGTAGGAACGCCTACATGTGGCGCAGAGCTTTACAACGTGACGCATCTCCCAGATGCGTCACGTTGTAAGTACCCCGCACCATGACGCAGGATTCACGCCGCCGCTGCGTCACAAAGGTGACGCAACGGCGGCGTAAATGAGGCGCAAGGGGCTTGTAAATCTGCTCCTAAATGTGCAGGCTCCTGGCTGCCTGAGCTAACCTTTGTTGGGCTGAAGATGTCCCTGCTCCTCTGGGCATGACCTCTCCAGTCTGGCAAAGTACCTCAAGGCCCTCCCCTTCTTGACAAGAAGAAGCATCATTGATATCCTTGAATCTAGGTGCTTCAATGTTAAGCCCTGAAATGCCCAGGGCTGAGTGTCTATCACTGACCCCTCGTCACAGAGTAGGGTGGGGTCAGTAACTCTCACTGACCACATCCCACTCTAATACGAGGTAGGGACTGCTGCCTCCTCTGATTGGCTGACTTAAGGTCATCCAATGAGAGAAGGAGGCAATTCAAACCCTCCTGGGACCTCAGAGGCTACCCTCTCTGAGAACTGCAGTGGGTAAGTGTAATGATTTTTTTAAAATGTTAGGTGCGTGCGTGCATGTGGGTATGTAAGAAAATTTGGGAGTGAGTGTTTGTGAATGGGTGCGTGTGGGTGCGCATGTGCGATGGATGGCTGTGAGCGAGTGTATATGTGTGTGTGTGGAACACCCACTCGCACCCTCACTGCAAAAATAGCAGCCACCACTCTGATAGAAAATGCGTGAGCGGGCCCTTTCACCCTTTTACAGAATTCTGCAACATTCTGCTTTGTTTGATAAACAGAGTAATTGAATTAGGATCACTTCGCAACGATATTTTCGTTTCAGAAGAGCAGTTGAGTTGCTGGTGTCCTGAATAATTTTCTTGTACTCTTTAACACTGTAAATGGCTTCTGCTTGGAAGTAACTCTCTCTCCCTTACATCTCTGGTCGACAAAAGCCTTTTGTGAAAGGATTGCTAATGGGGAAGCACACTGCTCTCCAATGAGTCACTTTCTCTAAATTATTTGCAGTGCAGTACCCTTGCATCGACCAGGCTGTGTGCCATTAGCTTTCTGCTTTTCCCTGTGCAGGCTTCAGTGGTAAAGTAATCAGTCCGAAGCAATAAAAGCGCAGGCCATTACCTCATTGCCTGCTGCTCTGTCTTGTTCCCCCTCTCATCACCCCCTGCCCCCCCCCCCCCGCCCCCCCCCCCCCCCCCCCCGTGTCACAAGCTTTTCTTTACAGGTCTGCAAACTTTCATTCAGTGCACCTCATTGGAGAAGAATGTGGCTACTGACTCATGTACGTTATTTAACTTTTAACGTGATTATGACTGTTGACATCACTTGTCTCTGCTACCGCAGTTATGTGTTACTCCTGGGGATAGCTATAATTATTAAATCAGCTAATGTTTTTATTGCTTTACTTGTCTGCTCGCAGCGCTAACACAGGATAGACAATGCACTTGACTCTTGTAAGCATTGAGGGTCATAGCTATCAATAGTGCAGAAGGTTCAGTTTGGGTGTGTATGAGCACACATGCTAGTAAAACCAGGAGAAGCTACTACGGGTGCAGACATCAACAGTCATCAGCCTTTAGAAAAAGACACCAGGGGCGTTCTCAATCACACTCATAGCGGCTATTGCTTGCCTGATATCTTAGAGAACACTGCACACCACCATTTCTAAAAGAAATTAAACACAATAACAAAGCAAACAATTCAGAAAACAATATGAAAACCTTTGATTAACGAACACAACTTCCCAATTCTGCATAATGTGGAGAAGAAAACCTTACTAGCTTGAGAAAATCTACCTGTCATTTTAGTACAAATATAGAAGTATGTGATGTGGTATAAGGTGATATCTTAACACTCAATTCCAACTCTTTACTATGAAACACTATTCCTCTTTTCCTCACGAATAGACTCATAACCCTCTCTCCTCTTCACCAGCTTTCACTGTTCTCTTCCTTATCAGCCATGGTTGCATTACTAGTTCATTGGCAACATCTTCTGACCGCATTTCCCTCAAGTACTCATTAGGTCTTGCCTGACCCAACGCATGCGCTGGTCTGGCGAGACATTTTGTGAGGGCTCCAAAAAGTACTACCAGGCCAGCCTAGAGCTACAGTGCATGTGCGGGTGCGCGCGCGCGCGCTTGACCGCGATTACTTTCACTTTCGCGGCCGCTTTGATGTTTGATCGCTTGTATACATTTAAAGCACTGACATTGATGAATACGATTGACAGGGGCCACTAATTAGAATTATTGTGAGGGCCCTTGGTGCACAATGCTCCAGGAGGATACCAGTACATATTACTGTTCTGGGACCACTGATCCACGCTGCTACCTGGGGTCATGGGTGCATACAATGCCTGGGTCATAGATTTCGGTGCTGCTGCTGCATATACCGTCTGTGCCATTAACTCATACTGCATTTTTTGGAAATGAATATTGCTGGCATTGCCTTGCTGGAGAGGTTCATGCTGAGAGACAACAGATATTTGGCACATGCACTTAACACACATCCTGATATTACCCATTTTGTGTCATTTCCTGTAACATACTTTACTTTAGTAACTTGTTTTTGCCATTTCCGGTGATGCCACTACAGTCAGGTCGTATTAGTTCCTGAAATGTCACTGTGTCAATAATGCTCTCCTGGCGCGTGCGCTGCACACTGGGGCTTTTGCTCTGGATACTGACAGTAAACACAAAGACACTACAGTCCATAAAGTTATATTAAGTGGGATCCCAGTCCAGTTGTTCGAGGGGGCAGGCTGCAGCTTGTGTGTCCGATAAACCGAGTCTGACTCCGGCTGCTTCTGGAATCAAACCGTTTCACAACCACAAGGCACCCTTCCTTCCACTAACCGCTATGTTAATAGAACGGAATCGAGCACGAGGGCCATTAGCAGGGCTTTGTAGCACTGTCGGGTTGGGGCACTGCCACACGCTGACTTGCAAAGCATGCTTCAGTTCTTGGAACTGTGCAAACGTGAGAGGTGAGGCCCGAGTCAGAGAGGCAGTTACCCGCCATGGGGCAGATCACACATCTCAGGCCGTGCCATGCTGGGTGTAAGTGCACCGCAGGCGAGTTCAAGCACTCGTAGCCTCACTGTCCGGACGCAGAGCATCAGGTGGCCAACCCACCCTCAACCTTAGAGGAGCGTGTGTAGGCTTCTGCATTTCACAGCCAGTGTAGGAAATGGGACCCCCGGCCAGCCAGGGCTTGCGCCACAGCCAGTCAGAGACCACCACTCCTATGAAAGGTCGACCCCTGCTCGCCCTCTAGGTAACGCGGCGCGGGCAGCCAGGCCTATCTCGGAGGACATGTGAAGCATTTGCGCACGCACCCACCAACAACAACCTCCCGGGCCTCCCACAAAAGGAACTCCACACCAAATATATATATGAAAAATAGTCTCTGTATTTAAGCAGGACACATAGGAACACACATCGTACAAGGTGCCAGGGGCACGGGTAGGGGCTTCGGGGAAGAAGGTACAGCACAGGGCCAAGGGACCACTGCCAGGAATCGTACAGGGAACATCTGGTATTCAGGGGGGGGGAATAGGACAAGGTACACCACAACAGGAGCACCCGTAGAGGTGCAACACAGAATACTTGTAGGGATCACATTAGACTTAGTCCGTAGCAATCCACAGGCCAGCGGGCCTTCCTGGGGCAAGGTGCCCAAGAGTCTCGATGTTCATGGCAGGGAGCCCGGGGCAAAGCTAAACGTAGCAGTGGCCCACTAAGTGCTGGGCCACTGAGGGACCTCGTGGGAGCCTTACCGGCCCTGGGGAAAAAGGGTGCCAACGGGTGGAGCCACTCGGGCTCTGGGGGCAATGGCACGGTGGAGCCTCTCGGGGCTCTGGGGGCAATGGCACGGTGGAGCCTCTCGGGGCTCTGGGGGCAATGGCACGGTGGAGCCTCTCGGGGCTCTGGGGGCAAAGGCCACAGGTGGAGCCTCGCAGGGCTCAGACCATTGGGGGGGCACGCGGAGTCCCTCTCGGGGGACTCGGCTTCGTGGGAGGCCTCCCGGGCCTCGGGGCACAACCGGAGATTCACTCGAGGGGGGGGCGGACACCGACAACGTGTCCCGACGCCCCTCCTCCCTGTGGCTCGCCGCAGCACTCACCGGTTTTGGTGCGCCGGTCTCCTTCGCTGCGCCAGCCTTCTCCTTGTGCTCCAGGGCTCTCTCTCTCTCGGGAGCCCCGGGGAAGGTCAGCAGCTTCAAGGGGGTATCGCAGGAGCGCGGAGTGAGCTCCCGCCGCTCCTGCTTCGTCGTTCTTCTTCGGCCGGCCTCTCCTCTTTCTCCCGGGCCGGCAGCCAATCACGGCGCGGCCTGGGGAATGACGCTAGTGGGGAATCCCGGGCTGGCAGCCAATACCAGCGCGGCCCGGGGATGACGTCACTAGGGTCCCGGGCGGCGGCGGTGAACTCGGGGGGGGAATCGACGAGGAGTGGGCTTCCTCGTAAGGCACAAGGGCAGGGAATAAAGCGAGGTAGGCTCTCGCTGGGGGTATCGAACCCTGGTAGCACGGGGCAGACGCCGGGTGAGCACCGGCTTGTTGAATATAGCGCTACCAGCGCTTGTGCCGGAGTGAAGGCCCCAAAAGCGGTAGGGGGCAGGGAACAGCGCTTCCAGGCGCTGGGCAGAAGGGACAGCGCTCCCCCAGCGCTAGATGCAGGTTACCAAAGTCCATCGGTAGTCCAGGACCTCAGGGGGGGCCCAGCAGCGCCAAGAAGGGGAAAGGGCCATCCTCAGTCCAGGAGTAGGGCAGGGCCCAGGGAGGCACGCCACCCCTGAGCCCCAGCAGCAGCAGCTCCGGGTAGATTCAAGTTGGAGAACAAGAACAAGTCCAGAGTGTCACAGCACCCTTTTTATACACACATTCTTGGTCTGAAGGGGCAGGCAGGGGGAGAACCAGCTGGAACTGGTTATGGGGGATTCTTTACACTGGCCAGGCTGGGAACATCAGCCGCGCCCCAGGGGGTGGAGCCAGCAGTGTCTGGGGAAAACCCAGCCTCATTCATGACACTCAAACCAGACGGTCAATCCACAAGCAGACCCAGGCTCACTCCTCCCCTCACATCAGTATGCTAAACACTCCATTCACCACCGGGTAGACCCTCCCAGATCCTGGGAGTCAGGCTCACCAGCCAGCCCCGGCCAATCATACGCCAGGCACATATTCCACAAATATGCCAACTTCCAAAAGGGGGACTTCTACACTAGACACACTCCTACCTCATATACCGTTGCGCAGCATTCAACCTCACGAGTTCATACATACCAGACTTGACCCTGCACACCCTACGCACCGGGAACTACTGAGGACTCATCCATTCCCCATGTATTCCTATGGAAGGGGAGGTCGCTCTCTCCTCACACTCACTCAGAGGGGGAATCACCATCCCCAGGTTACATATAGCATAAAAACTTCAGGGGCGGACCTGCCAGATGGGCCAGGTCCAACACATGCCCCTCCCAGCCCAAAGGCAGGGTAGACCAATCACTACCGTGATGGACTTCCCTGCTTGCAGGGCGATAGAACATAGACGTGGCCCGCGCTACCGAGCCACCCTCCAGTTCAACGCCTACCTGGACCGATAGACACACACAGGCTAAAAATGAAAAAAAATGAAAAACAATAAAGACATAGGCCCAACCAGGCTACCCTACTGGTACGCCTTAGTTGCCCGTGACTAGGACCAGGCCCTGGGCTACCCAGATACCACTGGTCCCTGCTAATCCGGAGTGGGGGGTGGTAACCCCAGGCCCACAATAGCCCTTCTCCACTCCCTTTCTCAGGGTAGCCACGCCTACCACTGTTCCTTCCACCTAGGGTCCGCACCCTCAGGCTTGCCAGAGGTCACGGGCAAGAATGCCCCACCCTACCTCTACTTCTGAGGTTCCCCATTCTCCCAGGAGGAACACCCTCAGAACACACCTTCCTATCAGTTTTGGAACTTCCTCCCTCCACTGGTCTTCCACCTGGGAACTAAGCATTCAGCTCTCCCCAAGGCAAGCCGCGGCAGCGCCAGCGGTCTTCCTTGTCCGGGATACAACTTAACATAAATTCAATAAAACGAGCCGCGGCAGCACTAGCCGGTCTCAAGGTTCAGCTCTCCCCAAGGCAAGCCGCGGCCGAGCCAGCAGGTCTTCCTTGTCCGGGATACAACTACCATAACTTTCACAAAACGAGCCGCGGCAGCGCCAGCAGGTCTCAATGTTCAGCTCTCCCCAAGGCAAGCCGCAGCCGAGCCAGCAGGTCTTCCTTGTCCGGGATACAACTACCATAACTTTAACAAACCGAGCCGCAGCAGCGCCAGCAGGTCTCAATGTTCAGCTCTCCCCAAGGCAAGCCGCGGCAGCGCCAGCAGGTCTTCCTTGTCCGGGATACAACTTAACGTAAATTCAGCCAGGGCGACACCTGACGCCTCAACCATATTCAGCGGGGTACGGGGGGGACACCTGACGCATCAGACACATTCAGCGGTGCACGGAACACATGATGCCTCCAACACATTCAGCGGGGTAAGGAAGGACACCTGACGCATCAGACACATTCAGCGGTGCACGGAACACATGATGCCTCCAACACATTCAGCGGGGTAACGTAAATTCAGCCAGGGCGACACCTGACGCCTAAACCATATTCAGCGGGGTACGGGGGGGACACCTGACGCATCAGACACATTCAGCGGTGCACGGAACACATGATGCCTCCAACACATTCAGCGGGGTAAGGAAGGACACCTGACGCATCAGACACATTCAGCGGTGCACGGAACACATGATGTCTCCAACACATTCAGCGTGGTAAGGAAGGACAGGATTAACGTTGACTCAGCAAGCTCCCCATCCCGGAGAACTTATACTCCATTACTCAGCATACCTCAACATTCATGCACATACCGTCCCCTAGACTGGTAGGACAGTTTTTTCCACCGCCCCTGATTCCTCAACCTGACCCTCGGGGCACGGGTACCATTACTCTAGGGCTGGGACACGGACCATACATATTTGACCACAATTTCGCAACCACCACTGGATCCCACCCTTCTGGTGAATCCAGAGAACTATATTACAGTAGGGGGATGATTTACCCTCCCAAGCTAGGGACACCTAACTCGAACACATCTTCCACCGAACGGACATTTACGTAACCTCTTAAAACAATAATCTCCTTTCTTTGCGACCATGTACAATACAGAGTTTTGCAGGGAGGCCAGTTATCGTTGGGGTACTGCGCAAACACAAGTCCGGATCCCACCGCTGCCACCAGTGTAGGAAATGGGACCCCCGGCCAGCCAGGGCTTGCGCCACAGCCAGTCAGAGACCACCACTCCTATGAAAGGTCGACCCCTGCTCGCCCTCTAGGTAACGCGGCGCGGGCAGCCAGGCCTATCTCGGAGGACATGTGAAGCATTTGCGCACGCACCCACCAACAACAACCTCCCGGGCCTCCCACAAAAGGAACTCCACACCAAATATATATATGAAAAATAGTCTCTGTATTTAAGCAGGACACATAGGAACACACATCGTACAAGGTGCCAGGGGCACGGGTAGGGGCTTCGGGGAAGAAGGTACAGCACAGGGCCAAGGGACCACTGCCAGGAATCGTACAGGGAACATCTGGTATTCAGGGGGGGGGAATAGGACAAGGTACACCACAACAGGAGCACCCGTAGAGGTGCAACACAGAATACTTGTAGGGATCACATTAGACTTAGTCTGTAGCAATCCACAGGCCAGCGGGCCTTCCTGGGGCAAGGTGCCCAAGAGTCTCGATGTTCATGGCAGGGAGCCCGGGGCAAAGCTAAACGTAGCAGTGGCCCACTAAGTGCTGGGCCACTGAGGGACCTCGTGGGAGCCTTACCGGCCCTGGGGAAAAAGGGTGCCAACGGGTGGAGCCACTCGGGCTCTGGGGGCAATGGCACGGTGGAGCCTCTCGGGGCTCTGGGGGCAATGGCACGGTGGAGCCTCTCGGGGCTCTGGGGGCAATGGCACGGTGGAGCCTCTCGGGGCTCTGGGGGCAAAGGCCACAGGTGGAGCCTCGCAGGGCTCAGACCATTGGGGGGGCACGCGGAGTCCCTCTCGGGGGACTCGGCTTCGTGGGAGGCCTCCCGGGCCTCGGTGCACAACCGGAGATTCACTCGAGGGGGGGGCGGACACCGACAACGTGTCCCGACGCCCCTCCTCCCTGTGGCTCGCCGCAGCACTCACCGGTTTTGGTGCGCCGGTCTCCTTCGCTGCGCCAGCCTTCTCCTTGTGCTCCAGGGCTCTCTCTCTCTCGGGAGCCCCGGGGAAGGTCAGCAGCTTCAAGGGGGTATCGCAGGAGCGCGGAGTGAGCTCCCGCCGCTCCTGCTTCGTCGTTCTTCTTCGGCCGGCCTCTCCTCTTTCTCCCGGGCCGGCAGCCAATCACGGCGCGGCCTGGGGAATGACGCTAGTGGGGAATCCCGGGCTGGCAGCCAATACCAGCGCGGCCCGGGGATGACGTCACTAGGGTCCCGGGCGGCGGCGGTGAACTCGGGGGGGAATCGACGAGGAGTGGGCTTCCTCGTAAGGCACAAGGGCAGGGAATAAAGCGAGGTAGGCTCTCGCTGGGGGTATCGAACCCTGGTAGCACGGGGCAGACGCCGGGTGAGCACCGGCTTGTTGAATATAGCGCTACCAGCGCTTGTGCCGGAGTGAAGGCCCCAAAAGCGGTAGGGGGCAGGGAACAGCGCTTCCAGGCGCTGGGCAGAAGGGACAGCGCTCCCCCAGCGCTAGATGCAGGTTACCAAAGTCCATCGGTAGTCCAGGACCTCAGGGGGGGCCCAGCAGCGCCAAGAAGGGGAAAGGGCCATCCTCAGTCCAGGAGTAGGGCAGGGCCCAGGGAGGCACGCCACCCCTGAGCCCCAGCAGCAGCAGCTCCGGGTAGATTCAAGTTGGAGAACAAGAACAAGTCCAGAGTGTCACAGCACCCTTTTTATACACACATTCTTGGTCTGAAGGGGCAGGCAGGGGGAGAACCAGCTGGAACTGGTTATGGGGGATTCTTTACACTGGCCAGGCTGGGAACATCAGCCGCGCCCCAGGGGGTGGAGCCAGCAGTGTCTGGGGAAAACCCAGCCTCATTCATGACACTCAAACCAGACGGTCAATCCACAAGCAGACCCAGGCTCACTCCTCCCCTCACATCAGTATGCTAAACACTCCATTCACCACCGGGTAGACCCTCCCAGATCCTGGGAGTCAGGCTCACCAGCCAGCCCCGGCCAATCATACGCCAGGCACATATTCCACAAATATGCCAACTTCCAAAAGGGGGACTTCTACACTAGACACACTCCTACCTCATATACCGTTGCGCAGCATTCAACCTCACGAGTTCATACATACCAGACTTGACCCTGCACACCCTACGCACCGGGAACTACTGAGGACTCATCCATTCCCCATGTATTCCTATGGAAGGGGAGGTCGCTCTCTCCTCACACTCACTCAGAGGGGGAATCACCATCCCCAGGTTACATATAGCATAAAAACTTCAGGGGCGGACCTGCCAGATGGGCCAGGTCCAACAACAGCCATGTCACAAGAGCCTGGTGCATCACACAGAAGCTTCCCAGGTCCATGTCTGTGCGTGCAGCTCATCTAGTCCAGGGTGTCACTGTGCACTGACGACCTTGCAGTCCTGCATGTACAGGACTACATGTCCCAGAATGCAAAGCCCGTACAGTATTAGTCACGCATTGAACCTGAGCGCTCCACATGTGCATATCAAGTCATGCACATTCTAACAGACATGCCAGGGCTGAAAGCGGCAATCCCATGGTAAGGTGCCAATTAACCAGGGCTATTTATCACTGTCCTGCTGTTCACATTGCTAACACGCCAGTCGGGTATTAAAGCAAACACAGGAGTGTTTATCAAATAAAGTATACGAGCATGAATAGGCTATCAAACTTCAAAATAGTGTAAAAATCAATTCACTTAAACCATGCAAACAAAAAATAAACGTGAAAACAAGCATTGGCATAGCCAATAGGTCTCGCTTTTGGGACCTTATAAGTATTTAGATATGCAGCACAATATCCTTGGTGCAACAACATCAACTGTTGCATGGCTAAACACTTATAAGGTCCCAAAGGCGAGACCTATTGGCTATGCCAATGCTTGTTTTTTACTTGCTCTGCAAACAAGGGGCTGCTTACACACAAACATTTGGGAATTTTACATTGACCATAACCGCAGCACAAACCAAAACAATAACCCCAACTTTAACCCTGGCCATGCCGTATTTCAGAAATAATCCTTCAACACAGTCAAACATATGGCCAGACACTTTGTGTTGGAGATGCAGAACCTTAGTATGAGATATAACTCACATCTGATCAGACTGCCCTTGATGAATTACTGGAAGACAATATGGAATGAGATAAAAATAGAGCTCAATACCAATACACCCTTGATAGCTAAAATAGAGCTACTGCAGAAGAACACTGTCCCCTTTCACCACTTCTGTTGCTGGTGGCCCAGGATCACATGTCCATTGCCACTCTATCTGCTATCCACACAATGTTAGGAGAAAATAATGGATTGCTCTTTGCAGACAACATTCTAGTAAATCTTTAAACCCACCACCTCAATTCAGTATCTCAAGGATTAATAACATATTTTTAAAAATTCTGAGGGTACAAAATCAGTTGGTCCAGTGACATAGTCAGAGAACGCATCTCTACGAGACCTACCTACCCTTCAAGTGGACTCTAACATGCTTAAAAAATCTCAGACTTTATGCCAATGAAGGCCTAAAAAACAGTTTATAAGACAATGTCTTACCATAAATTGAAACAAACACATCCATCTTCTCAAGATCGTTTAAACTTTAGATAATCCTAAGAGGACAAGAGTGAAATATAAAAATAAACCTTCCCCCCTGCCCCCCCCACCGGTTTAATTACATTTGTGGGACAATACCACTGAAAATCTATATTGATTTACTGAGGGCTGTAGAGTAAAGCATTACAACCTTTAAATGGGGAGAGGTGCAAATGACATTAAAGGTTTTAAAACAAAATGCAACAAGAATATAGAGAATTCCCCTGGGCAGTAATAATTATATGCAAATTTCATTCCTGCCAATATTGTGACATGTTATAATGATTATTCCTGAGGAGAGAGTACCTGCCGATAAGGTTGTATAGCTATATTTGTATACATTTTTGTAATAAGAAGAAACATTTTGTAAATGCTCTCTCCTCATGATGAATGACTTACAGTGTGTAATAACGTAGTGGAAAAACTGGAGTTCTATTGGGTTGATTATTTGGCCTAGTAAAGTTCCAGTTTTGGCACCTCAACTTCATTAGCTCATTTTCTGAATGACAGGGAATTCAGCCATGGCTTGGTTCTTTGACTGTAAATTAAATGTTATGAAGATCTCATTTACATCTCTGAAATTAAAAACAAGATCAACTTTACCGAGCTAGCCAGCTAAAATACTTCCCTTGACATGCACATGTTTGTTCCTAGAATTTAATTTAATGGGGATGACTAAATTCTTTTTCCTAAGTCTTCTCTGCCTTGTGGTCAACTGGTGCTAAAAACTGTTTAAGTACTGAAAGAATATTCCGTACAATTGATCTTATTCTTAGGCATAACATTTTCCTTAGACATCAAACCCAGCACGTGGGCTGGCTTTGAAGTGGATATTCAATTATGAGCTGTATAATTTAGGCTGTGATGAGAGTTCAGCAAAAGAGTCTTCTTAAATTTGACTCTTTATAGGAATTATTGTTTTTTTTTCATTGTATACTTTCTTATTCAATAAATTGACTATATTGTTTTGGAAATTGCAAATTTGCACCAACATTTACAGCCCGGATATAGTGTACTGGTTATGGAGCAATTGTGCTTTGATGTTTGCACCAATTTTTGGACCAACTAAATAGTGCTAAATGGTGAACACTACACAATCGCAATTACATATGTGGCCCTAGATAATCAACTTGAGTTAGTACACATTTTCAGATATTTAATCTGTATAAACCAGCCTCAGAATGAGTTAGGTTGTAGTGTTTCCCAGATAGGGAGGTTTACATGTTAGCATGCGATTGGTAGGCAATATCTTTAAACAAACTGGTATCATCATTTACTTCATCATTTTATCTGTGAGGTTTAAGATGCTGTAGAAACTTTAAACTAGCCTTATTCAAACGTTACCGAATGTTTATAAATCACACAAATATTAAAAAGCATGGCATATTATTATAGCAGTAAACTAAGGGGACACTTGTACAATTGGATATGATTAACCGCACATCACTGTCAAAGTGTGGCAATATATACATGAACAAAGCATAATAAAAATGCAAGTATAACTATAAGTGGGCGCTTCATTAGGCACCACCTTGCTACCAAAGGGTGCAGTCAGAGTGATTTAAACTAATACAGAGTGCAACGAAAAGTGTCTGTAGCACACCAAACAAAGTAGAGAAGGTCAGTTGTAACAAAGAATATTGAAACAAGATGTCAGAAAATGCACGATTGACCACAAGGCCTTATATATTCCGATTACGGTCGAAAAATCATTCCAATATTACAAGGGATGGACGTAGAGCATTACTCCATAAGCTGGGATGTGTATATACAGCAATAGTACCGGGTGTACATATAAGTATTTATACATATTATTATCTTGTCGTATATGACCATCTCTACAGTACTTCATCCAAGCAAAGATATGGTAGGTAATAACAGCAGCCATGGTGGATATCGAGAACGGCTGGCACATGTTTCATCAACATCAATTTTTTAAGGCTATTAAGCACTACTAATGCATTAAAACAATCATGGTGCTGCACAGTAATTATATCTATTTTACATTTAATTTGTGCTGGATCAGCAATATAGAGTTTGGTTCGGACAATCAGCTCAAGAATGTTGATTAATAGTTATTGACATTATATAGTAATTGTGTGTCACAATTTAATTCAAAACAGGCTGCAGAGTATCTTTTTGTGGTGTCACTGACAGATACTTTTAGTGAAGGAAAATGCAACTTTTAGAAGTGATGCTTTTAAATATATTTACTTTATCAAAAATTGACACATTTGACTATGAACAAATGATTTTGCATATTTATAGATAATTTTTAGGATTGAACAGTTTATTTTTTAGTCACTAAGGTGCCAATTTCAAGTGCATAGGTAATACCAATGGGTTTGGGAGTTGATGTTACAGACCCCATCTGATAATGAGATCTGCTTTAAATCCTGTGATCTCGTGCAGTTCACCTGGAGATTCCAGATGCTAAAATGCTAGGAAGTTATAAGGAATAACAAGAAGAATCAGGCCTAGAATGACAGATTCCACTAGTAGCCACAGGGTCCCATTTATAATCCCTTTTACTTTGCCTATCCCCTCCAAAGTTGTTAAAACTTTAGATTTTTTCAGGGCTCGCACTGGAGTACTCAAAATGAGACCCAGACTATGACAATGACTGAGCGTGAGGGTCGACCCAGATGTGGATCCAAGGCTCACTGTGCCACTGAATTCAAGAAAGCCTAGCTGATGAGGGATGAGATCTGAAACCTGTCCCAGGATGCTTGTTTCTGGTCCAGGGAGGACCTGTGTTGGCAGTTGGGGCTGGACTGTTCCCATAAGGGGCAGGGTCAAGACTGATTTACATATGGCTGGGTCTAAACTGGGGTGGCATGGTGTGCAAAAGAACAATGGATTTTACCCAGATCTCTTGACTGGGAGTGAATGTTTGATTTGTTCTATATTCCGTCCATCATTTCTGTGTCTTTTACTCTTAGAAAGTTGACATTTTCCCACCTATAGCTTTTTGGTGCCTGAAGCCTGTCTTAGGTCGCGTGGCTGGGTGTAACTGAGAGTTGGACTTTGTGAATTCCTCCCAGAGAGTCACACAATAGAGGGATTATGTTTGCCTGAATGGGCCATCTGCTGGCAGGGTGGGGGGGGGGGAAGTGAAGCTGAGCTCAGACCCACTTGTAAATGAATAGGCTGTGCTCAGCCTTCACACAAAGGGCTTGTTACCACCACATTGTCTCTGCAGCCAGCTTGGAGCAAGGGCAGGCGAGTTAGGAATTTCCAGACAAAATAAACATCTAGAAACTACTCCTAACTCCAGAGATAAAAATAGGGCCCTCAGACCGAATCATCAGTTCACTTTCTGGACCTGCGAAAGGACTCTCAGAGGACAACCTTCTGCTGTGGCCTGATGTGTACTCCACAACACTGCTTTGCTGCACCTGGAAAGACTGCATTTCTGCCTGGAGGCTGCCTGTACCTTCAGTGGCCAGACCTGCTGTTTGAGTCCTACATCTTCACCTAAACCCAAGACTACTAGAGTGACTCCAAGGGCTAGTTTACTGGCCTCTTGTTCAGAGCCACAGGGACCCAACTGGCTCCCATCATCTTGAACCTGCACCTGGACCCAGCCTGAGTGAGTTCTGAACCTTCCAAGTGGTGTCCTACCATTACTGGCCCCTTAGTTGTGGTGCTAAAGTGCCTAGTTAGCCAAAATCCAAAACTTGATTTTTTTGCCTAATAAGTGTTCTGAGAACTGAATAGAGGTATCGATCTTGGAATGGAAGTGGGTAGGGGGGGGTGGCTATCTCTATTCTGAGAATACTTGGTAAGTACTCTAAGCTAGTAGGATATTGTGGCCCAAACGCAGATGATATAGAGCCCCTACAAGCTATGGCCTCAGAGCTGATTCAGTTTTAGTTTCCGATTATCTGGTCTGGGGTTTTCAATGTAGTATTGGACTATCATTTGGAGAGATCTAATAATAGTCGATCACAATTTAATCTCAAAATGCAAATATATATTAAATCTTTGATGAGACAATTTGGACTGTGCGATGTTTGCAGCGATATGCATAGTGCCGAACAGGAGTACACCCTTCATAACCAAAAATATAAACATCACTCTAGGATTGACTTCTTTCTGATAGACAAATGTTTAAGAATACACATTAGAGGTATTAGGCATCTTCCCACTCACCTGTCCGATCATGCAGCAGTTGTGTTAGAGATAAAGGTGGAAACTGGGAGACGAGAAAGAAGAATGACATTAGATCGATCCTTATTAAATGATCAGACAATAACAGATATGCTAAAGGAAAATACAGTTGAGTTGTTTTAGATAAATAACACATCAGCAGCCAAATATATTGTTTGGGATACTAATAAACATTTATAAGGGGTGTTTTGATTAGTATCTCAGCACAAAAGAGAAAGGAATGCAGTAGAAGGGCTGAAGAGCCTGAACAAAGGATAATGGCACTTGAGCTGAAGTTTAGAGAATCATCAGGAGAGGAAGATCTTATCTCCAAGTGGCAGGAGGAAATCTCAGAGTATAAACGTGCCCTTATCGCCATGATGGCTAGGAGGGTTAGAGCAAGGTGGGAAACCAGCAAATTAGTGCACTTTGAATATAGTGAGAGTGCGGGGAAACTCCAGGTTTGGAAAATGAAAACTTAAGCTACAAAAAATTAGATAACATGCAGGAATTTAAAGGAAAGACAGGAGATAGAGCAAGCCTTTGTAGAGTTTTATGGGGAGCTATATACAGAGGACCTGCTTGTTTTGGAGGCTAAGGTTAATAGTTGGCTAGAGGGTCAAACAGTGGAGAAACTCTCAATCAATGACAAATAATCTCTAGAGGAAGATATTAATCAGAATCAGCTCTATTCAGCGATTAAAAGGGAAAAAATACAAAGCAACTGGCCCAGATCGGCTCCCAAATGAGATTTATTTAATACTTAGTGATACCCTATGTCCAGTATTTACCCAACTCTTTGCAGGTATTTGGGAAGAAGGAGCACCCATACCGAAATCTTGGGAGGAAGCAGTAGTCACTTTAATTTTAAAACCAGGAAAGGATCCAAAGTCGTGTTAGGACAATAGACCAATATCTCTTTTAAACTCCTGCTACATTCTTCTCCGCAGCAGCAAATCGTGTTCAGCAGTTCTTCGCCAAAGGGGTATCCAACCTCTTGGAATTTTCTTCAGCTACAACCTCCTGCCTCGTCCTGCTGGTGATTTTCGACTGCCAAAAAAGTGACTGAGTCCGAATGTAGAAATAGTCACTGTAACTTCATCCAGTGGCTCCCCGATGATGATGCTCCCTCTGACACCACCTGCAGCCTTGCCCTGCTTCACTTTACCTTCTTTGAGCATTTTTCTTTGAAATTCTTCTAAGTCTGAAGGTAAGTGCTGACCAAACCCAATCAAATTCTTGGATCCGAGCCAGGCTCCAATGTGGTCAGCCATATTTTTAGACTTTGACTTGTTCTCGCGTGCTAGTGCTAGATGTCTGCGGTTGGCGCTTTGATCTTTTAGGTGCTAGTTTTTATTTAAAACTTTAAAACTTCATAACTCCGGTTTTACTGACTGGATTTCTATCGTTTTGGTGTCAAATAATTAATTAAAATGTACTCTATTTTTCTTGTATTGTGTTTTCACTGCATTGCTGTTTGTGTGCTGCATCAATACTTTACACATTGCCTCTAAGTTAAGCCTTACTCCTTTTTTGTGGCAAGCTATCCAGGCTTAAGCACAGGTTCATTTGGTGACTTTTATGGTTCACCCTGCCAGGGATTGTGGGTGTTGCTTGACCGGGGCTTACATTCCATCCAACCAACCCAATTTATCACAAAAACCTTTTTAATGTTGATGTGCAATGCTGTAAAAGATCAGATATAATTTGATGCATTTAAGAAAATAAAAGAGAGTTTGTGTCAAGCACCTGCACTTGGCATCCTTGATTACAATATGATGTTTTTCCTATTTTGTCATGAAAAAAATGAATGTGCACTTTCAATCTCTGCTCAGAAACATGGTGTACTAATTTGCCCACTGGCATATCTTTCAGGTGTATAAGATCCAGTAGCTGTTAATCTTCCGGGTTGTCTGAAATCAGTTGCTGCAGTTTGTTTGACAATTTAACAAAGAGATGGAATTGTGATGGGCCATTCTTTAATTGTCTATGTCCCTCATTCGGTAGACATCAATTAACAAGGACAAAAACACAGCAAAATGATGAATAGTAGAAGTTGGAGCATGATTGAACAGAAGTGCCCAATTTATGCACAAAACCAAGACCAGACATAAAATAAATTGTATTAGAAATGACAGATCTGACATTATTTGTTGATGGCTCTTGTCTGAGAGACCAGTATGGAGGACTAAGAGCTGCATATGCAGAATGTTCTATCACAGAGACACTTGAAGCATTCTCCTTGCTAAATGTGACATCAGCACAAGTGGCTTAAATGATTGCTTTAACGGGAGCTTGCTGCTTGTCAGAAAACTTGAAAGGGACAATCTATGTTGATATCCTATATAGTTTTTGGTGTTGTTCATGAGTACAGACAGCTATGGTCACAAAGGGGAATTATGACATCCTTAGGACCTCCACTAAAGAACAGCATGTATATATTGGATCTGTTGGATGCAATTCCAAAGCAAAAAGAAGTGCATTGCCTATAATGCTGGCAAAGATATGGTTACATTGAGAAATAGATGTGCAGATCAGATGGCAAAATATTGCGCCTTACAAGACAATGGAAAGATCATTTTGCAACTGATATGAATAATGTATATTGTTTCTTTATGTATTTAGTGGCAAAATCTTTGAGTGAACTGAGAGATCTTCAGGAAGATGCTTTGACAATAAGATAAGAAACTGGAGAAAATTAGGCTATAAAAAGAATTATCAAGAGTTGTATTTAAATTCACAACATAAGCATGCCTTACCAGATTCAATGTTGCAGCCCATGTGTAAATATTTGCATAATCAAACTCATGCAGGACGAGATAGTCAAACAATATTGGGAAAATGTAGGATTTCATCATGTTGCTGAAGATGTGTGAATTTGTTGCACAATGTTCCATTTAAATAATCAGGGAAATGAAAGTTACAGTCATGACGGCCCATTTACGAAATTACAGACAGACTTTATTGAGATGCCACATTGTAATAGCTTGAAATACATCTTGGTAATTGTTTGACTGTTGTTCTCCAAATGGATGGAAGTGTTTCCCATATGGATGGAAGATAAAATTGTTTTTGAGGGACTTAATACAAGATTTGGCCTCCAAACTTTTATTGAGACTGATCTTGGTACACATTTCAAGAAAGAAGTGTTACAGTTAATCTGTACTGCTTTTGAGATCAGGCAGAGATGTAATTATAGCAATCAAGCACAATCTTCAGGAATAGTGTAGCATACTAATGACACTCTGAAGAATTACCGGTGAAAGTTTGCACTTCAATTGATCTTAATTCGCCTAATACTCTTCGTCTTATTTTGAATGATATGACAAGTACTACAGAAAGAAAAAATGATTTATCCCCTCACAAGATAGGGATGGGTAGGGCAATGAGACTTTCACTTGTACCTTCAGCTTCTCTATTTTCAAGACAAGATGAAAGCTTTCTGGATTATTGCAGCTGTCTGGCAGAGATAGTAAAATCTGTGTCTCACCAGGTGAATATGGAAACAGAAGACTACAATGTCGCACCATGTCGTGGACCAAATGCTGGCAATTGGGAGGTAATTCGCAACCATGTTTGTAAGGGTTGTCTCTGCCAAAAATGGAGAGGGTTTTTCCAAATAAGTTTGACAACAAATAATGAAGTTAAGTTGCATGTGTGCCTTAGTGGATTCATGCTTCTCACACGAAGAAAGCAAGATTAGCTGAAGCAGTAGATGAGGCGAATGTTGCACTGGTGTGATAAAGTGCAAAAGCAGAAGCAAGAGTTTCAGGTGAACAAGAGTTCAGATGAAGAACCTGAAACTTCTAAAGTCCAGTTACAGAATGGTCAGAGTGACAGACTGTTGCAGTACAAAAAAAGAAAAGCACTAGTGGCAGCATGAAAAAGTAGTCTCAGATCAAAACAGTGACAAGTTGTGGTTGAAAAATCAGAGTGACAAAGGCCTCTCTTGGAAGAGAGAGATTCACTCTGCTCTCTCCTCCACACGGCAGTCTCTTTTAATTAGTCGGTGCCCATCTCCAGGCACCGTCCCGGTCTCGCCACAGTCCCAGGGCCCCATGGGGCTTCGCCGTTGTCATACCACAGATGCGCTGCTTCTTCTTAGGTGGGCACAGGCCTAGTCTAGGGCCCTGCAGGCGGCCACATGACCCGCCTGGAATGCCAGCAGCCGGCCCGCAGCCCTGCGGGTATGTAGAGGAGATCCGTCAGCAGGGAGAGGAAGATGAGAAAGGGGGGTAGCTCTAAGGTTGCCCCCTCCATGATCCAAGTACCGTGTTTCTGGGTAGGCGCCACCTCTATCCTCCAGTGAGTGACAGCCTTGGCTGCACTCACCAGTAGTCCACGGGGTTGCAACTCACCTCCAATGTCAGCTCCCAGTGATGGGATGCCCAGAAGCACGGCTCCAATCAGCCCATGAGGGCACCGGTGCGCAGCACAAGGCCTCCGGGGCTCTACGCTGCAACGGCAGCCACCATCTTGCAGAACACACAAATGGGATAGATTGCACTCCACCAGGCTGTCTCTGCTACCCTCTGTGGCCCAAGGGCCCCCCCTCCCAATAGCTGTCAGGGGTGTATTCTCCATCCAGGCAGCTCCTGAGGCAGTGCTAGATGGTCGCTGTCAGTCAGGATGAAGCAGGATGGCTGTCAGGTGTCAGGAGCCTCCCTAGAGCTCGACCGCCATCTTGGCCTCCTTGGCCAAACCCCCTCGACAAGTAGTTTTAGATATTTTAGCTATAATTCCTTCCAATGGGGAAAGCAATGTATGATGTGAAGATCAGACAATTGTCTACAGTAGTAGATAGACTTGCTGAAGATTCAGTATAGTCTTTCAGATTTGTCAATGTAGAGATGATCTCATTTATTTATTTTATTTATTTCCATTTTGTAAAGCGCTTGGTTACACCGCTGATGTGTACCCGCACTGGGATTTAGAACTCTAGAAAGGAGTAAAAGAGAGTATGTGCCTGGGCTAAGAAAATCGGAACGTAGATCCGGAGCTAGATGATCTTTTTTTTAAATGAAAACAGCCAGGTTTTTAATCCCTTGCGAAAGGTACTTTCACAAGGTTCGGCTCTCAGAGTCACTGGCAAGGCGTTCCATCTTTTGGCTACAAGATAGCGAAAGGATCGTGCTCCCATCCTGACTTTTTGAAATCTCCGTACCGTAACCAACTGAGCTCCTGTAGATCTTAAATTGCGTGTAGGTGTATAAGATATTATCATCAAACGAAGATAGCTCGGGCCATTATTCCACAGAATTCTGTGGCAGTAGCACATGGCCTTAAAAATAATCCTCTTATCCACCGGAAGCCAATGGAAAGTCATCAGAGCCTTCATAGTAGATGCTCTTCTTGAGAGGTTCAGGACCAGGTGTGCTGCTGCATTTTGAATCAATTGAAGCTTGGTTAGACCTTTTTTAGTCGTTCCCAGGTGTAGGATGTTACCATAATCTATCTGGGGTGTCACCAAAGCATGAACAATAGTTTTCCTGGCATTAATTGGTACTCAATCCAGGAGTTTCCTTAGAGCAATGGTTATGCACAATCAACTTTCATTAGATATCCTTTTGGTATTAGAAGGAGGAGTTTGTAAGGAAATTAAGCCCAAGAGGTATTGTACTTACATGCAATATTATATTGGAGAAATTGATTCTTTTATTACTAACATAACTAATTTGACTCAAGAGATTAGATTTTTGGAGGAAAGCGTAGAATCTTGAAATAGTGAGTTAAGAAGTAGTTTTGGCAGGGTAGGTGATTGGTTAGTTAATATTGGTAATGATGTTTTAAGTGAGTTCTAACAACTTTAATAATCATAATGATTTGTGCAATTATTATAGTTCTCCTATTAAAATGATTCTAGTGTATGATTAGTAGTTATAATAGTAAGACTAAGAGTAGTAACCCATCAAGGAAAAGAAAAGCATCAATGGATTTGGAAACAGAGGACTACAGGCATCAAGCATGTCAAAATTTAAAGCAGATGAAAGACAATGTTCGATTATCCAAGAAGATGGCTTCAACAAACTAATGTCTGATTAATAAAGTTTATGAATGGGCTAATAGTGATTATTGAAAATATAATCAGAGGGGGAGGTTATAGAAGTTTTTAAATTGTGGAATTTTAGTTGTCAAATTATTTGTGCAAATTAGTGATTTTAATCATGCAACAAACTAATGATGTACTTAAAACGATTTGATTATTTTGCTTAGAAGTGTGATTAATCATGTAGTTATGCCACATTTTGTTGCAAGACATAATTTCATTACAAATGGATGCAGTTTCTGGTGTTCTGCTCATCTTGCTCCTGCTCATTTCCCTCTCCCAATCAGTGGCTTACTGTGAGGTTTCCCTCACCACGGATCACACAGAGTGCTATGACACATAAAGATAGTTGTATTAGAAAGCATGTACTGTGAATTAAACTTCCATTGTGTACCTAATGCATCATTTTGAAGGATTTCCACTGCAGGTTCCGATGCAGGTGTGCAGATGAACATAATTCCATATGCTATTGTTAGAGAAATGTTTCATATTATGTTGTACATCTCTGGAGTGCAGTTGCTGAGGAAGCAAGCAGAATTACCTTTACCTTAAGAAATGGTTTAGTGTTAAGATGATTTAATAAATACGAATAAGTAAATAAATAAAACGAATTACATTGCGCACTGCAACGCCGATTTGGCGTTGCAGCGTGCACAATGTAACTCGTTTTATTTATTTATTTATATACACAACTCCATTTGGCTGCATTCCGGAGCTTACTACCCCCCCACCCCGCCCCACCACCCCGCAGCACCCCTCGAGGAGCCGCTACTGCTGGCCATACCAATCCAACTCGGAGTGACAAATGCAATAAGAACAATTGTTCAATGGAATACTGAACAATGTCAAACATTCACCTCATTACAGTAATTTGGGCATAATTCCATCATTTCTTTGCTCACCACACCATTCCAGGTTGGACCCAGCCATATGTAAATCAGTCTTGACCTTGCTTCCCATTGGAACAATGCAGCCCGAAAGTATGTATATCTGTCACACTTGACAGAGATTTCCATCTGCCAAACTCTAAATACGGCCGCATAGCCATTATTCGGAGTTTGTCGAGTAGGGCACTCCATCACAAACTTAATGAAGTACCCTGCTTTCCAATCTCTCGGTCTGTCCGCCCTATCTTGAAAATAAGTGGACCATCAACTTTCTGTTCACACTGCCCCAATGACTCCATCGACAGAAAGCTTATTCTAATGACCTGCCAAAGTGCTGGTCATTGGAATAATTGCAACAAACAGCTGACTGTCTTATATCCCTTTTTCTGTCCCTCATCTCCAGAGAAAACCTGGTGTTGATTAACAGAAAGATTTAAATAATGACCTCCACACCTATTGAAAAAACACTTAGTGTGTTGGGGTCCAAAGTTATTGTTTCTCAAAATAAAACTCCCTCTATGAGAGTATGTTTTTAAAAACACAAAGGCTTGGTGTACAACCATCAAAATAAATGGCATCCATCCACCAAATATTGTTACTTTCAGAGAAACCACCGACCAGAAGATGGTTTCCATGAAGGTACAGAGATCACTGATGGGTGTTGGTGGTCTATAATCTTGGTGGGAAAAGTCCAGCAGGAAAGCAGACAGCAGGTCACGCGCAAACCCGTATATCAGGCCCTATGTTTTTTTGTTTGCTGCACCTTGAAGCGATGCCTCTTGCATTTATTTACGAATTACAAATTAACCCCTTCCCCGCTCATGACGGAACCGCTCCGTCATGAGCCACGGTTGCCGTGTGCTCATGACGGAGCGGTTCCGTCATGCCACGACCGTTGGCGGCCGCTCCGCGCACGCGGCGCTGTTTCCCCGCCTGTGCGGGGGGACAACGCAACTGGGCGGAGTCATGACGGAACCGTTACGTCATGAGCACAGCTCAACCGTGGCTCATGACGGAGCGGCTCCGTCATGAGCACAGCGCCACCGCGCTGCCCCCCCGCACCCCCCAGCGCTGGGGCGGAATTCCCTCCGCAGCGAAAGGGTTAAAAGCAAGACAAAGGACCTGAGGTAGTGTTTGCCTGACAGAATTTACTATCAAGGCAGGAGTTTATTTTGAAAAATAAAATTGGTCCCATGCCCTGGGAGGTTTCAACCATGGTTTGTTGGTCAATATTGTTTTTTTTTCTGCCCCTTACTGCTAAGGTACGTGGTGTTAAGTCATTCTTCTGGCTTCCCCACTCTATCAGGCCATTGGAAGAAGTATTCCATCGACAGGGCCAACAGGGGCTCTGTTGATGTATTATGTATTGTCCACCCAGCTATAAATGAGTCAGGCAGACCTAAAGTTTGGTGAACAGGGTTTTCCATTGTTTTTGCGACTGAGCATGCTGTCCATCAAACTCTAAATCACCCAATGTCACTTATTTACAATGCCTAGAAATATCCAAAGTGCAGTATGAAGTACTCTTTAAAATATTATTACTATTATTCTTAGTAGCGGTAGTAGTATTAATAGTATTCTTTTATTTTTGCAAGATCACTGGGCCTCTGTAACTTATCTTAAGAGACCCATCTCCTACTGAGGAGAAATAGTGCAGAGAAATGCCCTGTGCGCCAGCCAATTTAATACATTTAACATGATTTAAAAAGTACAGCAAAATGAGCAGGGAGCGCCAAGTGTTTCAAATCAGGTTATGAATAGCACAATCAGGCAAAAGGGAAGATCTTTACTAATTTTCTTCCAGGCAGACTCTAGTCAGCCAGTGAAACCGGAAAAGGAGTTGAAGTACAGTGACAATCTCATTCAGGGCTGGCTTGAGATTGGTGCGACCACTGCGGCTGCACTGGGTGCTGACCAGGAAGGGGGCACTGACCTTAGGGGGGTGCTGTGTTCAGCAATAAATTACTATTTAAAAGCACCTGTTGCAGAGTTCTTTATGCATCCCAGTGGCGTAGCATGGACGAGGCACAGGGGCGGTTGATTCAGGCGCAAAATTCTTTGTGCACAAAATTGGGGGCGCCGTACGCGCTGTGCAATACTTGACTTGCCCCGGGCGCTGGCAACCCACGATACACCGCTGATTAAGCCTGGACAAAGCACTACGCTACGCTCGCGTAGTTTGCGAAGTTTGTGCTACTTCGCACTACGCTAATTGCGCGTAGCACAGTGCAAACACGCGTAGCGTAGCGTAGTGCAGCGGTCATTTTTTGCTTGCTCGCGGTCCTCAACGTCAAGTTGGCGACCGCGAGCAAGCAAAATGACATCCCGGCGAGACTTTTTCCTCGTTCGCGATCAGTAACATCAAGTTGCCGATCATGAGCGTGGAAAATAAACCTCCAGGCGAGCTTCTCAACACGGGGAGGTTAGGTTTCTCATTGAGAGTGGTCGCGTATGCTCGCGACCGTTCGCGATGAGAAACTAGCAGTCCGCGTTGAGAAAGCTGCCGCTCGAGTAGAAATCTACTTGAGCAGCAGAAAACAACCGCTTTCACTGTGCAAAATGCAGTTTGCACTGATTGCACAGTGCGGACAAGCATCCGGCACTGTGCAATCAGTGCGAACAGCATCTTGAACAGTGCACTATGAAGTGCACTTCGCGTAGCTACGCGTAGAGCTACTTCACAAACTACGCCCAGGGTTACCGCTGATGCATCCAGCTTTCAAGCAGCAATAATAATGTCAAGATCAGTGGCGTAGCACAGGCCCCAGCAGCCCCCGCGGTGCAGGGGCCGAGCTGCAGGGGGCCCCCTCAGCACAGTTCTCTGGCCTGTGAGCTCCTGATTAAATCCGGAGCAGGGCCCCTCCATGTACCTTGCAGGGGGTCCCCTAAAGTTTCTTTACACCACTGGTCAAGATAGCTGATAGCTCTTGTGATTAATGTCCTTGCTAGAGAGAGAGAGATCTGAGTCTTATCTAGTGGAAGTTTCGACTAACCCTGTTAAATCACATAGAGGGTTCATATGCATTCTGTAAAGAACAGCTCTGTATTGTATGTGAGTGAGTGGATTAGTAAAGCCAGCCATTACCAGCGCTTTAAAACAATTTAAATGTATGTGGCAGAAGGGCTGCGGAGAGATGATGGGCACTATTGCTGGGTGGGAGTGAGGGAATCCGAGGAGGAGGTGGGGCGGGGGAGGGGTGCCATCAGCGTTAAAGCTGTCCCAGATCTCATTTGCCTTGAAGCAGCAGGGACTCCCCTAGACTCCCCCTGTTGCACTTTCCTATTGAGTGTAGCAGCAGGTGGCATTGAGTTGATTACTTTTCTCATGCTGGAGAATTTGCTGAGGTTATGGAAAACGTTATTAAATGATTGTGTTTCCAGAGCTAGAGAAGCGAGCATGAGTTGCAAAGTAAAGAGAAATTCAATAACAGAAGCTGTTTTTCCTGCATACTCTGCGGATGCCGAGTTATCATACAGGTCCGAGTTCTTAGGCCCATGTTTACTAAAATGTGTTCAGTGCTGCATGAAAATCAGCAGTGCTGCACTGCATAAAGGCTGGAAACTTGTACAGCACCATAGTTAGTAGGAATTGTACGCAAATGACGTTATTGACCGCGATTGCTGTAAAAAAAAGTATTTTTAATGAGACACTAAGCATGGAGCTACTGTGCAAAAGCAGACAGTGTTGCCTTACGTGAGATTCGTACTCTAAATACACTTTCCTGCACAAATTTGAACACAGGAGCAACCGTTAGCTGCATAAAGTGCATATTCTAGCTAAAGCGGCGATAATGGCTTGATATTATGCCCTTGGGAATTCCAATAGAAGCCCATGTTCTGGTGTCAACATGGGCTTCTATTGGAATTCCCAAGGGCATAATATCAAGCCCATTATCGCTGCTTTAGCGGCAGTTTTCGGACACTAAAGCGGCGATAATTTTAACGCCGTGCTTGATCATATGCCCCACAATTACTTTGTGATATTCTGATTGCCCATCATTAGCATGTGGCTTTTTTTAGCTGTAAAATGATGCTTGTTTCCAGTCCAGGGAGGACCTGGCCTGGCAGTTCGGGCTGGACTGCTCCCATTGGGCACAGGGTCAAGACTGAATTTGCAAATGGCTGGGTGAAAACTGCAATGGCATGGTGAACAAAAAAACGATGGAGTGAGGCCCAGATCTCTGTACTGGGGCGAATGTATGACATTGTTCTGCAGTCTGTCCATCAATTGTTTTTCTTTTAGCTTTAGCGTTTCAAGCAAAGTCAGGTCACGTTATTTTAGGAGCTCTGAATTTTCATGAAAATCTATGGGCCATATTATCAATAACGGCGCAAATATTATCGCCGCTTTAGCGGTAGAAAACTGCCGCCAAAGCGGCGATAAGGGGCTTGATAATATGCCCTAGAGTATTCCAATAGAAGCCCAGGTTCTGGTGTCAAGGACATCAAACCAGGGCTTCTATTGGAATTCTCTAGGGCATATCATCAAGCCCCTTATCGTCGCTTTAGCGGCAGTTTCCTGCCGCTAAAGCGGCGATAATATTTGCACCGTTCTTGATATTATGGCCCTATGAGTGTTTGTGCAGCTGGTGCCCTCTTCGTTATACTCCCCAAAACAAGCATGGAATGCTTGAAGTACTCTCAGCCGCTGGTGATGGCCCTGGGTCACATTCCATTCTGTCGTTTTTTTACCCAATAAATTAATCTAGACAGAGATTTACCTTATACAAACAAGTTCTGACCCTGCTCCACGTGGGAACAGTCCATCCCGCAGTGCCAAGCAAGTCGCCCTCCACAGGGGAACACAAGCCACCCCAGACCATTTACACCACCCTGGCAATTATATTAACGGGGTTAGTGCTTAGCTATGCAACGCGGTTTTGGCACAGAACTCGTGTTAACTGTTATGATCAAAATGCTTTTTGCATTCAAAATTTGATCAGGCCTGCAGGTAGAGCTGTTTTGAACCAAACGAGCACCTGGGCAACCCTGGGCCTATGTGTCCAACTACGGATGCTTGACATGGAAATATGAAAGTGTAGGTACTCACTAACCCAGAGTACCTGTTTGCTACTGAGACATGCAGGTCCTATCAAAAGTCTTGCACCCGTGATAAGAAGGGCAGGTACTCTCCCTTTTAATTTAGAAACACGTTGGTACTTGATACCTGTGAGTACCTGACTATTTAAAGCACTGGCATTTAGAGTTCATATACTGAATGATAGAATGCCAAAATAATATTGTATCATGTACCTGTTGTGCACTACTAGGTATAAATCAGATTATTTGATCCCTTGTCAGGAGGAGATCCGAATCCTTCTATTAAGGAGAATGATAAAAGAACCCCAAAGCTTCAGTAACCCGAAAAGGAGACTCTCCTTCAACTAATAAAAATTCTGCTCCTTCCCTAAGCCTTGAGTTTTTTCAGATGTCTTTGATAAACTGGCTAATTATCGGAAGCCTAAATCCTTTGTATCCTTTAATCATTTCTCTCTTTGCTGCTATCGATTTAAGCTGGCTGTTCATATTTTCTCACGGTCTTGCATCTCAGAAGGCCTGATCTATAGATGTGTGCATCCACCGAGGCGCCAGAAAACTGTGCAATGGATGTAACAAGTGCTACCTTTCTGTATGCAGTATTCAAGAAGGCAAAACAATCCCTGCCTGCCCTTTGTCACTGTTCACAGATTGCTCACGTTGGTGCTTTTTAAAATCATTTTGACTCTAAAGGATTCATGTCCACTTTTACCCTTTTCGTTTGTATGCCCCTCTATGGTGTTTCAAAGTCACCCAAAGTATTCCTGAAATGCTAAATATTTAGGTCGTAAGTGCATTTGTCTTATACCGTTTCTGTTCTTATATATTGCTGTCCCAACAATTTTCCTTGCTTGCATAGTTTGTCCAAGACACACAATTGATGGACGGAATGCAGAACAAATCAAAACATTCACCCCCAGTCAAGAGATCTGGGTTAAATCCATCATTCTTTTGCTCACCATGCCACCCCAGTTTAGACCTAGCCATATGCAAATCAGTCTTGACCCTGTGCCTCATGGGAACAGTCCAGCCCGAACTGCCAAGCCAGGTCCTCCCTGGACCGGAAACAAGCATCCTAGGACCGGTTTCGGGGTTTCACCCCTCTTCAGCCAGGATAGCTTGGTTTCAGTGGCATAGTGAGCCCGGGACCCACGTCTGGGCATACTCGGCGCACTTAGGGCGAGAAAGCAAAAGACACACAATTGAGAGACGGAATGCAGAGTTTGCCCAGCCTAAAGGATACATAGCATCTGGTTTAGTAACAGATGAAAAAGATCAGCTGGGAAATTTCATTTCATGTAGATATTACCAATGAACTTTAATGCGTTTTGTGTATGCCACGTGGCATGCACAGTTGCAGGGGGAGGGGAGGGCACTCTGCTGGGCCTTGTCCTCATTTGTTACCCGACAAACATCTAACCTTAAAATTTCTAATCAAAAATCCATATTACTTACAAAGATAATCAGAACCCTCACTTGCTTCAGGGTGCAGCAGCCGTATTGCTTTGTTTTAGTGTTATTGGCCAAATCTGGCACTCACCTAAATTTGAAAAGTTGTTTCCTACAACACTCCTACACAAAATATATTCTGCAATGCTTCCTTTCTATATCACTTTTATACAGCGTGCGTGTTAGGTCACTGAGAGAGCATCGGATCACTGACAGAATATAGGAAACAAAAATATTGTGTGGACAGAATATCCTGTCAAAAATATTGAGGACAAAAATATCCGGAAATTAAGTACAAATGGGTAAGTCTAGATTTACTATTCTTATATCCATATCTATGTACCTTGCAAATATATATATATATATATTATCTACTGGCAGTCGCCAGTAGGTAGATACAGTTAGGACCTATTTTCCATAGGAAATCCGCAACATTCTATTTGGAATAACGTTGGCGCCGATTGACGAATCTTCGTGAAATTTTCCAAACTTTTGGCCAACTCTGGTCCGCTCCTATCCTGAAAATTTCATGGTGATTCATCAAGCGTGGGTTGAGAAAAAAGGGGGGTCCCAAAACGCGTTTTCCCCATGCATTTTCCCATAGGACCTGTTGACGCAGCTACAGCGAGATGTCATTTGAGATGTCATCAGTGATGTCACTGACCATGTCATGAATGATGTAATATGTGACATCATCAGCAGGGGATTGCAGGCGCGCGAGATGTAGTTAGTACAACTAAATATATCGGAGGAATTTCAATGGTTTTGTTCGAGTGAAATGTCCAGCTAACTATAACACCCCTAAAACCTATTGTTTTTTCAGTGAATTTCTAAGGTTTTTTAAATGCTAATTCCTAACTATATGAGGCCTGAAACCTATGTTCTTTTCTGTGAAAAAATATATATATATATATATATATATATATATATATATATATATATATATATATATATATATATATATATATTACCTACTGGCGGTCGCCAGTAGGTAGTTATAGTTAGGACCACGTTTCCATAGGAAAACCTCAACATTCTATTTTGAATAACTTTGGCGCCGGTTGACGAATCCTCGCGAATTTCTCAAAATAGGTGGGGCGCTACGCTCCGCTCCTACCCTGAAAGTCTCGGGGGGATCCGTCAAGCGGGGGCTGAGATAAAAGGGGGGTCCCAAAACCCGTTTTTCCCATGCATTTTTCCATAGGACCTTTAGAACGAGCTACAGCCCGAACGGCTGAACAGAATTACTCAAAATTTGGCAGAGAGGTAGTCCCTAGGTCAAGGAAGTGCCTTTTGTAGGTTTGGTGTAAATCTGTTCAGTAGATTCTGAGAAAATAGCCTTTAAATCAATATATATATCTGAGCCCGCTTACGGTACGCTTACCGTACGCTTACGGTAAGCGTACGGTGGCGTGCGCGAGCGCGATTCTGATTGGCTCTTAGATCTTAGTAAACATTCGAATCGGTCGAAACCAGGAAGCGGCGGCCGCCATTTTGTGTATTTCACTCTGAAAAAAAAGAGTGAAAACAAGGAAAGGGGGCAATGAGGAGAGTTACAGACCCCCTAACATTTGTAAGGGGGTCAAAGAAGGACAGAAAAGTACAAAAAAAACATTTATTGATTTTAAAAAAAATCACGGGGTACGCGTACGGTAAGCTTACGGTAAGCGTACGGTAAAAAAAAATAAAAATAAATAAATGAAAAGCAGATTTAAGAGTTTAGATATTAGGGAGCTCTAAAATATATATATATATATATACACACACATATATATATATATATATATATATATATATATATACACACACACACATATATATATATATATATATATATATATTCACTGAAAAAACCATAGGTTTCACACACGTTATAGTTAGGAATTAGCATTTAAAAAACCTTGCAAATTCACTGAAAAAACCATAGGTTTCACACATGTTATAGTTAGCGGAAATTTTACTGATAAAAAACCAATGAAATTGCCCTGTTCTAGTTAGTGCTGGCAACTATAACTCACGCGACCGCAATCTTCTGCTGATGACATATGTGTCTTTATAAAAAAAAATATTTGTAATATATGTATAGCTAAAAATGTATGGAAGAAGACATGGGCAAATAAGTGTCTAAATACAGTATTAGCATCAGCAGAGGATTGCGGTCGCGTGAGTTATAGTTGCCAGCACTAACTATAACGGGGCAATTTCATTGGTTTTTTATCAGTAAAATTTCCGCTAACTATAACATGTGTGAAACCTATGGTTTTTTCAGTGAATATATATATATATATATATATATATATATATATATATATATATATATATATATATATATATATATTGTCAAGGTACATATATGTGAAGTTTTATCTATAGTAAAACTTTGCTTATCTATAGAAACTTACCTTGACAATATCTTTTGTCCTCTACAACATTTTGTTTCACCAGATTTTTGTTTCTGGCATTCTGTCTAACCACCCCTCTGCAATGTGAATAATGGATTTCCTTTGTTAAATAAGGGTGTGGCCCCTGTAAGTGATCAAGCTCATTTTCCGCTCTACCTGCAAAATATTACAGATGCAGTGGTCATTGTTAGAAGATCAGAGTTGTCTGGTAGAAGTGCCAAAGCAGTAAAAGTTAATGAGGTGAAAAATGTAATGAAGCAGTGGGTAAACTGAACGGAAAGTGCAAATCCAGTAAAACTAATATCAGAAGAAATGAAGGGAAGCCTAATATGGATAGAGGTGATGTTAACAAATGTTATGGATCTGAAAGTGGAAGACATTTGGCATCTGAAAAAGGGTGTCCTGCTACTAAAGTGAGATGTATTAATTGTGTTCTTTGTGTTATTTGTTCATTGTTGCATACTTTTGTTCTCCTTAAGCTATCATTGCAGAAAAAGTTTGAAAAGAGAACTTTGTAAAATTACATTATCATTGCTTCTCACTGATATTAATGTGGGTGGCATAGTAAAGGGTTGATTGATATGGTTGGATACCACAATTTTAAGAACAGAATTTGCAAAGGGAACAATTGTGATGAAGAAGGGACCTCTATTCTAGGAAGGAAGTATCAAAAGAAGCTACATATTGTGCTTGATCCTATAAGTGAAGGGCAAGTGTTGGTTGTGCTCGATTTGGAACATACTTAAAAAGCTATATTGGACGAGTTTCCAAAAGTGTTTTGCAGTAACATTGAGAAACAAAACTCTTTCCTGATCACATAGAGCTGAAAGTAATAATGCAGCTAAGGTTCATAAGCCATGTGGTGTATGAGTTGTGGTTAGAAATGAGATTACTGCAGTCAAAGAAACTGACTGGAACCAATGGGCCAGTGGAAGCTTCAGACAATGTGGCTCCTCTTGTCGTCACATAACTTGTGAATGGTTAGATGAGGTTGTGCGTGGTCCTCTGAAAATTGAAGAACTGCTCCTTTATTGATAAGTTCCCTTTACCGAATATAAGTGCAATGCCAATATTGCTCAAGGGTGTTCATTTAGCAACATTAATATATCCTCTGCGCACCACCAAATAACCTCGCACAAAGACAGTATATCTAATCACACCTCACCTGAAGGGTGTTTTCAGTTCTGCATTATGGTTTTGGAAGTAAGTTGTTCACTGAGTACAGATTTTCACAAACAATTGAGAAATACTTGGGACATGAGATCAGATCCAAGAAAAAATGTGCTGTGATAGATGCTCAATGCCACACAATAGGATACCTTGACATCGCCAAAAAATAAGGATTATATACTGTCATATTAAAGACCCTCAGTGCTCCTTCAAAATTTGGCAGGAAATTTTCATGTACAGCGAGCACTTTTTGGATGTTGATAAAAAATTGTAAAATGTGAATGGAATGAAGAGTGCATTGCATTTTTTCAAGGAGTAAACAATGCTGTGTATGTATCGCTCCAGAGCTACAGGTGGTTTTTCCCACAGAACATAACATAATATCTACTGATGCAAGTGGGAATCGTCTTAGTCTGGACTGTCCTTACTGAGATAAAAAGTGCGTTGGATAATGCGACTGCTTACACTTCCAGGATGCCTTCTCCTGCTTCAAAATAGTAATCTATGAACGATGGAGAAACATGTATGTTTTTCAAGTCTTGAACATTTTACATACATGTGGGGGAGTAATTTCCTTTTAAGAAGTGAATATAATCTGCTTGCATGATTGCTAACCACTGATAGATTCTTCTAAGCTACACCTAGGATTGCTAGATTTACAGTAAGGCTGCAAAATGTTTCATATAATGTTTCATATGTTTCCAGGAGCAAAAACACAACTGACAATTTTCTTTTGAGGATGATCATATCCTTAGCAGAGAATAAGGAGTGTCATTTGGATGAAAGCAACATTGCAAGTGATCCAGTGCGACACCTAATCAGGGATCAATACTCAGTAACACACAAATGTCCCATACACATTCCCCCAAATCCCTGATGCGCTGGGGGTCAAGTTTTAATGACATAAATTTTGTTTCTTTCACAGCTTCATTATAACATTTCTGGATACATAAAGAAAATTATACATCAACTTTCTTTCCTCTTGGTCGATGGACCAATTAGTTGAATTGTTGATGGTAATGATAGCACTTTATCTAACTAACTATCTAGTCAGCTAAATAATCACAGACTCTTGGTAAGATTAATAAAGCTTTATCTTATAATCAATGTAAAATATTATGCTCATCTGCATATAGCCACAGTGCAAACAATGAAATTAACAAGAGAGAGAGAATAACATCCGCATATGCAAACAGTGTCAATCTCATCATCAATTCAATATCCGCATGAAGGAGTGGATAGATTAAGAGACATCAGTTTCAGAGACAAAAATACATTTGCAAATAATTATGCAAAGTACGAGTCAGAATAATACAAACCCAAAGGATCTGTGAAATACCACCCCTTGGCCGAGGAGATGGTGGGGTTCCCCTGAAATAGAGTCAGGAAACAAAGATTCAGGACCCAGGAGTGGGACAGGGACAGGAACAGCTAGGCCTCTCTGCAAAGCGACGAACCGCGACGCATCACCCCTCTCGAAAAGCTAAGAACCAAGAGTGCTAATCATAACCCTAAAGGCACCCCAGTTATACGCTTAAACCAACATGTCCGTTCCACATCAGTTGCAACATTTTACAGGATTCAACAGCTTATTGGTGGATTCAGGAGGTGGTATGCACACCACTGTGACTCCATTCATAAAATTACATGTCTATTGTATGACCTCCTCTCCCATTACATCAATTTTGACTCATTCTTTTAATACAATATCCAATACATTTACATATATTGTCATGTGCTTCTTCTACTACGTCCGCGGAATAGGTCTTGAATCCCACGGCTAGTCACATATCTTGGCACGCGAACAATACACTCTGTGCTGCATACCCTTGAACCTGTTCACTTTCTCTGCAGCGCTCAGCACTTCTGTCTGTGTAGGTCATATGTTCTCTCTTGCTCATCTTTCAGCCCCTCACCTATCTGGCTAACTTAAGAATAATGGAGGCCCATTCGGCTCACTACAGCAAATGGAAAATAAACATTCATTAATTACACAGAAATTCACTTCTCACTGTTATACCACCCACCTTTGCACTATTCCCCGTTATTGTTTTCCTAGCAGAAGCTTATGGCAGAAAGCGGCATTATTTATTATTTTTAAAGCAAGATGCGAAAAGAAGTGAATTGCAGCCTACTCATGTATTATTTCTCGTTTCTTTCAAAGAACAAAGTAAATATGGTTTTAATTTTCATGCATTATTTGCACATTAGTGCATGCATGCATAAAAGCAGTTTCCCTCGTGTTCATGTGATGTGTATGTTAGTCGTTACCGTACACTGTTAGTATGTATTATGGGGGTGTTAATCCGAGCAGGCTTTTTTTTGCAAAATCCTGCTCCATCACAAGCGTGATAAATGGAATGCCAGCCGCAATGTCAATGTAAGAGCGGGGGTTAAAGGCTACAGTGAAGATAAGGGGGCAGATTTATGTACCCTGGCGCATCCCTGCAAATCAGCATGGATGCGCCAGGGAAGATGCGCCACGCAAGTTTACCCTTGCGCCACAATAGATGCGCCGCATTTACAATGCAGCGCATCGTGGCGCAAGGATAAACAGATGCGTGACGCATCTGATAGCGGAAGGGCGGCGCATTGCTGGAGTTGTGTCGCAAGCGTGACGCAGCTCCAGCAAGGCTCGGGGGTGCCCTATCTCTAACATGCTGCGTCAATCCTTACGCCTGCTTCAAGCAGGCACAGGGATTTGACGCAGCATGGCCTGAAAAGTGACTGAGTGAAATCTTGTTGATTTTACTCAGCAACTTTTCGGAGGCGTTCCTGCGCCGGAACGCCCCCCCTGTGAAGGTACGCCCACATGTGGCGCAAGCATTACAACGTGACGCATCTCCCTAGATGTGTCACGTTGTAAATCTGCCGCAGCATGGCGCAAGCTTTGCGCCGCCGCTGCGTCACACAAGTGACGCAACGGCGGCGCAAAAGTGACGCACAGGGCTTATAAATCTGCCCCAAGGTATTTTGTGTTGCTCATAAGGAGTCACTGCAGTGTAATGGAACCAAGCCTTATTGGGACTGAAGAGAGAAACCAACAGTGAAAGAGAAGTTTTTTTAAACAAGAACAAACCTATGTCCCTTTCCATGCCCCAAAAAATAATACTGAGTTGTGTCATCGCGGTCATCCTGCTATTGTTTCACTTCGTTTTGGCGGCCTGGCATTGTATATGGTGAATGAAGGAATGTTAAGAATTTGTACCTTGTATGAAGGATTAGAAAAAGATTTAAAACCCCTGAGGTCCCCATTATGTCTCATTGCCTCTCTAGTATCCCATGAGCTGGTAGTGGCAGCTTATGTGCAAATGTGTTCTGCTGTGGTTGTCTTAAAGAAAATACTCATGTAGGAAGGTTTCCCTGTTGATTAGCAGTACCATGGTGCAATTCAAGTCAGGGTAAATAAAGTTGTTGATGAAAGAACTAGGAATGAAACACAATTGTTTTTTTTTTTTTACTGAAGCAGAAATGGAATGTTGGAAAGGTTTAATGAGGTTATTAAAAACACTATCATGTTATTAGTGAAAAGCATGAGGAATTAGGAAGTGTGATTAATGAAAATAGGGTGGTCGTTTACAGCAAATAACATAACTGTTTTTTGTGTGATTAAGGTAGCGTTCCAGATTCATAGGGTTATCCAGGTTAGAAGAAATTTTACAGGGTGGCTGAATGATCATCGAAGAGTGTTAGAGAAATCTAGAAGACCTTAGGATGTGTGTAAAAGGAACCTTGACAAAAGGTTCAATGCCTGATCATTGGATAATAAAGTGGTACAGTATGTTAGAGTCAAAAAGGAAAGCTTTTGTCTAAATGTGAATCTTGATTTTTAGAATCCTTTGTGGATAGCTGAAGTGTTATATAATGCAGTGAGAGTGAACATGCTTCATACTGTAAAAGCAAGATTGAGGAGGAAGAGAGCTTATGTGACTGATATAGTTTTAGTTTAATGGAGGAATAGAAAACCTAAGGTGTCTTAATTTCATCTGAGGAAGCTTTACGGGTAATTGTCAAAATTCAGATTGCATTCAGCCATGGAAAGGAAGCAGAACAACGGATTTTGAGGGTGTGGGATGGATTTTAGATGAACGATCTGTGGAAAATCATGAATGTGATGTTGGTAGGCTAACAAGAGATTTGCTTGAATGTGAGAAGTTGAAGTATTTCATGTGTGAATAGTCTAGGTGGATTGAAGGCTTTGTTTAGTTATTTGTAATTTCAGTTATTTAATTTTACTTATCTCTCCAATTGTATGTTTTTTTTTAGTTATTAGAAATAGAATGAGTGTAGCATTCATGATGCACTTTAGCCAGGTCCTTCTTAAGTCATAGATTTCAATGTTCCATTTGTTCTAGGTGTATGAATTCAAGTATAGTTCTACTGTGGAACCTGCTTCATCTGAGCTGCTGCTGTGAAAGCTGTTCTTGTTGTTATATGTGTCATAAAAGATCTGAAGATAGACAGAATAATACCCAATGTCATAAGATGGTGGGCCACTTTAGTTCTCCAGAGAAAGGTTTAAAGTTGTTTCGCAGATTGGAGTTTGGGTGGTCAGGTGGGTCTTTTGTGTATATCTTGCTTATAAGCACAGACAATAACAAAACAAATGTTAAAAAGAGATGGACTATCAAACACAAATCTAGAACAGGGAACTCTCTTAAAAAGAAATATATGATTTCTTATTCAACATCCATTTACATTTAATTATTACTAAGTTCAGGTATGCGTAGTTGAATCATGTTGTAACACCACACTGCCAATGCTATAAGAAGATCTTAAATGACAGTTTTATCCCAAAATAGTTATTTGTAGCTCATGTTGTATATGCCATATTGTAAATGCTGCATGTTAAATGCAATATGGCTGAAGCTGTGGAAATCAGTGATGACCTTAAGCGAGCATGATATAGCATTTTTGTTAGTCTTTCATCGCTTTTCATATAATACTGAGTTGTGTCATCCCAGTCATTCTGCTATTCTTTCACTTTGTTTTGGTGGCCTGGCATTGAATATGGTGGTTGAAGGAATGTTAAGAATTTGTACCTTGTATGAAGGATTAGAAAAAGATTTAAAACCCCTGAGGTCCCCATTTTGTCTCATTGCCTGTCTAGTATCCCATTAGCTGGTAGTGGCAGCTTATGTGCAAAACTGTTCTGCTGTGGTTGTCTTAAATAAAATACTCATGGGGGAAGGTTTCCCTGTTGATAAGCAGTACCATGGTACAATTCAAGTCAGGGTAAATAAAGTTGTTGATGAAAGAACTAGGAATGAAACACAATTTTTTTTTTTACTGAAGTAGAAATGGAATGTTGGAAAGGTTTAATGAGGTTATTAAAAACACTATCCTGTTATTAGTGAAAAGCATGAGGAATTAGGAAGTGTGACTAATGAAAATAGGGTGGTCGTTTACAGCAAATAACATAACTGTTTTTTGTGTGATTAAGGTAGCGTTCCAGATTCATAGGGTTATCCAGGTTAGAAGAAATTTTACAGGGTGGCTGAATGATCATCGAAGAGTGCTAGAGAGATCTAGAAGACCTTAGGATGTGTATAAAAGGAACCTTGACAAAAGGTTCAATGTCTGATCATTGGATAATAAAGTGGGACAGTATGTTAGAGTCAAAAAGGAAAGCTTTTGTCTAAATGTGAATCTTGATTTTCAGAATCCTTTGTGGATAGCTGAAGTGTTATATAATGCAGTGAGAGTGAACATGTTGTATACTGTAAAAGCAAGATTGAGGAGGAAGAGAGCTTATGTGACTGATATAGTTTTAGTTTAATGGAGGAATAGAAAACCTAAGGTGTCTTAATTTCATCTGAGGAAGCTTTACGGGTAATTGTCAAAATTCAGATTGCATTCAGCCATGGAAAGTAAGCAGAACAACGGATTTTGAGGGTGTGGGATGGATTTTAGATGAACGATCTGTGGAAAATCATGAATGTGATGTTGGTAGGCTAACAAGAGATTTGCTTAAATGTGAGAAGTTGAAGTATTTCATGTGTGAATAGTCTAGGTGGATTAAAGGCTTTGTTTAGTTATTTGTAATTTCAGTTATTTAATTTTACTTATCTCTCCAATTGTATGTTTTTTTTTTAGTTATTAGAAATAGAATGAGTGTAGCATTCATGATGCACTTTAGCCAGGTCCTTCTTAATTCATAGATTTCAATGTTCCATTTGTTCTAGGTGTATGAATTCAAGTATAGTTCTACTGTGGAACCTGCTTCATCTGAGCTGCTGCTGTGAAAGCTGTTCTTGTTGTTATATGTGTCATAAGAGATCTGAAGATAGACAGAATAATACCCAATGTCATAAGATGGTGGGCCACTTTAGTTCTCCAGAGAAAGATTTAAAGTTGTTTCGCAGATTGGAGTTTGGGTGGTCAGGTGGGTCTTTTGTGTATATCTTGCTTATAAGCACAGACAATAAATGTAATGTAATGTAAATGTAAATTGATACTTGTATAGCGCACTACTCACCCGCAAGGGTCTCAAGGCGCTTGTACGAATACCGCTGTGGAACCCATCCTGGCTTTTCCCTGTGAGGCGTCCACTCCTGGGCACCCCCAAGGTGGAGGCCAGGCATCCTTAGCGTTGTGGGGGCCGTTGTGGAGATTAAGCAAGCTATTGCCCAGAGTTGCAGAGTGGGACTCCATGATTGGAATGGCACCGAGGCGAGAATTATCAGGTCCGTGGAATTTTTGAGCCCAAGACCCACCGAGGCAGGGAATTGAACCCTGGTCCCGGGCTAGACCTCTGCATCAGGGTCTGCCGCTCTAATCATTGAGCCACACTTCTCCATAACAAAACAAATGTTAAAAAGCGATGGACTATCAAACCCAAATCTAGAACAGGGAACTCTCTTAAAAAGAAATATATGATTTCTTATTCAACATCCATTTACATTTAATTATTACTAAGTTCAGGTATGCATAGTTGAATTATGCTGTAACACCACACTGCCAATGCTATAAGAAGATCTTAAATGACAGTTTTATCCCAAAATAGTTATTTGTAGCTCATGTTGTATATGCCATATTGTAAATGCTGCATGTTAAATGCAATATGGCTTATGACCTTAAGCGAGCATGATATAGCATTTTTTTTAGTCTTTCATCGCTTTTCATACATACTATGCTCTAGTCTTATTATTTTAATGATTCCCACCATCATTTCCATCTTACTAGTTTAAGGATTCCCACCTTCATTTCCATCCAGAATGTACGCATATGGTTTCTTTGCTGTTCCCAAGCTATGAAAAATAGTATACAACACACACTTCTGGTTTTCCATTACCTGACTACCAATGTCAGCAACACAAAGGGACACATGGCAGAAGGGATAGGAGTTTCTCTGAATATATGTAAATAAGAACATGAACATTAAGGTTCTGTGGGCGTGGCTTGCAGCCGACCAAGATGGCTGCCTGAACAGGAAGCACAAGTCCCCAGCCTACATAAACCGCTGATATCTATACATCGCTAGTGCTAATCACTGGCATCCTCATAGCCTGGGTGTTCAGGGGCAAACTGTGAGCTGCCTGGGGTGAAAAGCACTCCTCCTGGAGTCCTGTGGACACTGCCGTCGACCAAACTGCAACTCGTGAAGGACCTCGAGGCTGGCAGCATCAGAAAATTCTGGTGGAGTGGCTGACCAGGCCCTGCGTCATAGCAGACTTGTGACTGGGTGCCACCCATCTCCTCCTGCACTGCCGCTGACCTTCTTTGTGTCCCCTGATGGAGCGGGGAGCAGGTGTGAGGCACAGTGGCACACTATCAGAAGAGCAGTGGCAGGGGTTTAGGCAGGCCGGAGCTTGTCCGCAGGCCCTCTGCTCTCCGCTGTGGTCATTACCCTTCCTAATCAGGATAAATTTAACAGTGAATTCCTGGGGCAGGATAAAAAACAATAGTGAGTGTAACTGAGAAAAATTATCTCACACATCCAGAAATGGTCTACATGTTTCAGCCAATTTATGTGTGTAAGTTGGCTTTCTTCAGGACCAGTGCTGTCAAGGCCGGCAGGGACCCTGAACAGCTGCAATGAAAAGCACACTACCTAAGGTGTGCACGGACATGGGTGTATTCGTAACTTATGATTAACCCCTACCCAGAAGGGGAATGTCTGAAAGAAAAAGAGACATACAACATAGTTTACAACAACATCAATTATTTATAGTGGATGCCGAGTTTTTTGCACAGTGTGCGTTTTGAGTGTTTCAACATCCTCATTCAACTAGCTAGAGGTTCTTCTTTATCTACTCCTGCTGGCATACTTGACACAGTTCAAGATGGATCAGCGAGAAAAAGTGCTCATCGGACGCTGATCTATTATTGGGATATTCTGGGAGAAGCCCAGACACCAGCTGACTATTGCTGGTCTACTGGACTGGGAGGGCCCAGCCTTGCTCATCTTTTAAATTTTAGCCACCTTCTCCCCACCATGGGTAAAACAGATCCAAAACAACCCAAGTTAAGGGTTGAGCCTCGTAAAGCTGTGACCCGAGGAATGGAAGATGGGAAAGGGTCAATGTGGAGTAATACAGATTCCTACGGTGCATCACACAGCATAGCAGTGCTAAAATGGACAACTTTACAAACTGTTTAGACAAGCTGAAATCCCAGCTGATGAAGCAAAAGATACGGGCAATTGATGCAGACCAATGACTAACCACCTTGGAAGAGGATCACACTACCTTGGCATCCAACTATCAAAAGTTTTGTTCCGAGCTCCTCAATGTAGTGGCCAAGAAGGAGGACTTAGAGGCTTCATCCTCAGGCCCTGATGGATCACATTTTTAGCCCTGACATACATCGTGACATTGCAGACTTTTTTACAGCAAACGAGGGCTCCATAGATTCGGTGGGCAGGGTGTGAGATCCCTTAAAAGGTGTGTATCAGGGGCATGTGGATGTCTAAGCAATTCTTGGTCCGCAACTCAACCTACTAAAGCAGTGCATTGCTCAAGTAGAGCATGACATTGAGGCGGCATATTAGCTGATTTTAGTATCTGAGTTCCACTCTCTCTGTGCTTAATATCACGATCTGGTAGATAGCGAAAGCAAACATCAAAATCACTATTCTCTGATGTGGAATCCGATTGACCAGGAGGCCAGACTCTGGCACAGCTGCCGTTATGCCGTTGGAGTCAGGCTGTTATGCAGTTGACTTGAGATAACGGTACTCTCATATTCGATGCAGAGGGCATACTGGCAGAATTTGTGGACTATTATACCCATTTTTATACCCCTGGGCATTCTTACAATGCACAAGACTATAATACTTACTTTGATCGCATAAAATTGGCATGGTTGGAGTGGTCCCGAAGGGCCTTCCTAGCAGAGCCACTAACCATGGATGAGATTATTACTGCAATTAGTAGCTAGACAACTGGTACGTTTCCTGGGAGTGATGTATTCCGCTCCTATTGCTTCTCGTTTATTAAAGGTATACGAGGAAGCTTTACAACAGGCACCTTTCCACAGTTGCTTTTTGAAACTAATCTTCTAACACTTCTAAAGCCTGACAAGCCTCCTGACTCTCCAAAATCTTATCGCCTTTTTTCTCTCATCAACACTGATGTTAAAATATTTGTCTGAGTACTGGCTAATCGTTTGATCTGCCTGCTCCCTGAGCTAGTAATGTGGGATTAGGCTGGTTTCATTCAGAACCACTCCACTTCCAACAGCCTTTGGATGCTCTTTGTGTTACTGCATCAATTGACACCTGAGGTGAGGGCTGTGGCTGCCTTTCTTGATGCCAGAAAAGTATGACACTCCCTTGAGTGGTCCTTCCTATTTGTGGTTATGTGTAAATTCAGGATCTTTGATTCTTTTGTGCGTTTGACCTAACTACTCTATACTGACCCTCTTACTCGGATCTGGATGAATGTTCTGTTATAGGCCTCCATCACAGTTGGTGGAGGTACCCAGCATGGATGCCCTTCATTTGCCCTTGCTCTATTACATGGCTTTTTGAACACTGATGCAATATACCTTTAAATCTTATGGAAATGTGGAAAATCAAACGAAATTGAAGACACATTTGTAAAACGACTGTAAACATTTTAACAACAGATTGATTTTCCTTGTGTCTTTAAAAAAGAGACCAGCAAAACACACAAGATGATGGACGGAATTTTGCACATTGGCAAAACATTCACCCCCGTCACAGATCTGGGTTCCATCCATCGTTATTTTGCTCACCACTCCACCCCAGTTCAGACATGGCCGTATGCAAATCAGTCTTGACCCTGTGCCTCATGGGAACAGTCCGGCCCGAACTGCCAAGCCATGTCTTCCCTAGACCGAAATCAAGCATCCTAGGATCGGTTTTGGGGTTTCACCCCTCTTCAGCCAGGATAGCTTGACTCCAGTGGCGTAGTTAGCACAGGACCCACGCCCCCACATAGGGCTAATAGCAAAACACACAAGATGATGGATGGAATGTTGCACATTGGCAAAACATTCACCCCCAGTCATAGATCTGGTTTAATTGTTCTTTTTGCATTTAAAAAAGAGACCAGCAAATGAGGAATCAGTTATATTAAAAACAACAGTGACAAACAGAAAAATATATCTACAGCTGCTTAGCGCAGAAATGGTGCCTTCCCTTTAAGACATTAAAACGTACTGTACACGTCATACATTTGTCTAAATTTATGCTACTTTCACGAGGGAAAAAAAGCAATTTATGCATCACAGCTCAATAAACATTGTCCAATCAAGGACATTTTTAATTGTGTCTTAATGCATGGAAATTAAGTCGTTTTGCTAAAGGCGAATATTAAGCAGTGCAAATAAGTGAAGAGCTCAAACCCCCATTGTGTCTTTCGTTAATTAGTTGAGAATGACACATCGGGTGACCCATAAGCCTTTGAAACGTGCATCCGTGAAAACAAACACTGTTTTTGTAAGTGAACGGCAGGAGCTCGTGTTATGCAGCGAAATTCACAGATCTCTCTTCAACCGAAGGAGACAACAATGTTAGTAAAGTTGAATAATTCTGTCCATTTAAAATTAGTTTACACAATTACCCTTTACGTTTCTTGAAAGGTTGGTTTGTGTTTTAACAAAAATATAACCTTGCTATTTGAGCGCATAAATGTTAAAATAATGTAAAAAAAAAAATACAAGCACTACAAAACAAAAATCGTAGCACACCTTAAACATCTTCCCTAGAGCGGAAACTATGCAGGCTTCTGGAGGTGGAATGAGTATTGGATTAAGCAGAAATCAATAACAATGGTGAAGTTTCACAGCATATTTAAAAGGGCTTTTAGCTCGGCCCTTAATGTTGACTGCAACTCCAATCCACTTCACACAGAATTATTACCTCTCATCTCCAGCACTCCTGAGCCCTGTGGAGCCATATCTTTTTCATAAAAGACAGAAATGTTCTGGCATCTTGATAACAGAATAAACAGATCAGTCATCGGGAACTGGCTGAAGCACTGGGTCGTGTCTTTCCTTTGCTTTCAGCTCCTCTCCTGTAGTTAGTTCTGTAAGTAGATGAAGCCAGCAATCGATAACCTCTTAATGAGGTACAGGAAAACATGTGTAGCCCTGGCAGATGTTGAAGGCTCCTGATTTTATTAGCGAGACTACTGCTGGCAGAAAAACTTGGCAAACGAAAGGGTCTGTTTATTCCTGCGATTCTCATCCGAAGAGGAGGTCAGACCACAACATCATGTTGTCAGATGGTGTTGTCCAAAGCAGCACTAGTTGCCATTGGGTCCAATGTGTCGATTGGTGTTTTTTCCTCTGGACCTTTAATGTTCCTATCATAAAAGCATTGGGACCTGGGTGAACTCTGTGCTGCAGACATCCCAGCCCATATAACCTTCCTTATGTTTCTTCTTTACATGTTTGTTTGCAGACCTTTTCTTTACAATACATAACACATACTTAGAGTGTGGTTTGGGCCTGGCTGTAATTGAAAAGGAACTGGTGGAAAAAAGAATGGGGCCTGATTCATAAAGGAATCTGAGACAAAAGTGTAACTTTACTACTCTTGGTATTCACAGAGGTCATTTACAAGTCGTATCTTTACATCCGCAGTCGAGCCGGAATCTCCGGCTAAAGCCGTTCCACCCGGCCTCAGGCCGAATGAAGTGTAATCAAAGGAACATTAGGACCATGAAATGAATGGGAGAGGAGGCCATAAAAATCAGTTTGGGCAGGGAAAAGGTTGTGTCCAGACACTGCATCACATCCCAGAAAACTTTGCTCCTTTGCATCATGGCACATGCAGTCCACAATTTGCACTCCCCTCAGTGCTGACTGTAGTGTTACACCACACTCAGTGTTTACTGTAGTGTGACACCAAACCAAACTACAGTGGCGTGTCATAGAGAGCAGTGGAGTTTCATGTGCTAGAGTGTTATACATTGTAGTAGAGTGGTGTAAAGTTAATGGCTTTGGGGTACAGTAAAATGTCTTATAGTGGCATAGAGTGTGGTGAAATCTTGTAGAGTGGAGTTGTATAGAGTACAGTAGGGCTTCATACAGTGTACAGGTGAAGACTGTAGTGTTGAACAGTGGCGTAAAGTGGGCATAAGTATCATACAGTGGAGTAGAGTGGAGTAGAGTTCAGAGGAGTTGCATAGGATACAGTTTAGTAAACTGTAATACAGTGGAGTGTTATGTTATACAGTAGAGTGTTATGTTACACAGTAGAGTGGGGTGAAGTGGAGAAGAGTGGCCTTGTGTATCATTCAGTGTAGTAAAGTGTAATACAGTGGAGTGCTATTTGGTACACTGGAGGGGAATGGCGTGTCATACAGTGTTGGAAAGTGTCATAAAGAAGAGTACAGTAAAATGGCATGGAGTGGAGTAGAGTGTTGTACAGTGGAGTGCCGAACTGTACAGTGTCATAAACTGTAGTACTCTGTAGTGGTATAGAGTGTTGTAGAATCGAGTGGCATAGAGTTGCGTAGGGTCGAGTAGCGTACAGCCAAGTAGTGTAGTACAGTAGAGGAGAAGAGGGTAGTGTGTTATAGAGTGCAGAAGTAAAGTGCGGTGAAGTGGTGTAGCGGTAACTGCATAGTGTGTCTTAAAGTGAAGTAGAGAATTGTATAGTGGCATAGAGTAGAGTAGGGTGTTGTACAGTAGAGTGTAGGGGCATACCATTTAGTACAGTGTCATACAGTGACAATAGTGCACTAGAGCATTGTTGAGTGCAGTTTTTTAGAGTACAGTAGAGTGTTGTAGAGTGGAGCTGCCTACATTGGAGAGTCATACAGCTGGTGTAGACTAGGGTAAACTGTCTAACAGTGGAATCAAGTGGAGTGGCATAGTGTAGAGTGGACTAAAGTGTCAGATAGTGGAGAGGCGAATTGTATAGTACGGTGCTCTGTAGTGGTGCAGCATAGAGTGGAGTAATGTGTTATAGAGTGCAGTGGCATGCCGCACCATGGGATTGTATGCCATATTGAGAATAGGGGAAACTGTCGGAGAGTGGAGTAGAGTGGAGTGGCATAGAGTGGAGTACAGTGTTGCAGAGGGTAGAGAGGCAGAGTAGAGTAGAGTGTGGTTTAGTGTGGTACAGTGGAGTGGAATAGAGTGTTTTAGAGTTGAGTGGTTTACAGTGCCGTTGAGTGGAGTGGCTTAGAGTGGAGTAGAGTTGAGTGGAGTAGTGTGTTATAGGGTAGAGTGGAGTAAATTCTGGTGTAGTGGCATGGTGGGAGCTGCGTAGATTGCTGTAGAGTTAATTACAGTCTTGCACCATGGCATACAGTGAACTACATTGTTTTATAGTGTCATAGACTGGAGTACAGTGTTGAAAAAGGGAGTAGTACAGAGTGGAGTAGAGTTTGGGAGAGCAGAGGGGAGTGGAGTGTGATACAGTGGAGTAGAGTTCGTAGAGCAGAGTAGGCTTGAGTTGCATAGACTGGAGTGGCGAAGAGTGCAGTGTCATACAGTGTTGTGGCATAGAGTGTCTTATCATAGAGTATCGTTGTGTACAGTGCCATGGTGTAAGTGTTGTAGCATAGAGTGTTGTGGCATACAGTCGAGTGGTGTATATTTGAGTGGTGTAGATTGGAGTGGCATACACTGGAACAGTGTATAGTGGAGTGGCGTACACTTGAGCAGTGTGGAGTGGAATGGCATACAGTGGAATGCTGTCCAGTGGAATGGCATATAGTGAACTAGCGTAGAGGGCAGTGGCATACAGTAGAATAGTGTTGAGTGGAATAGCATGGAGTTGAGTAGTGTACAGTGGAGTGGGGTACAGTGGAGTGTTCTATACTGAAGTGGCGTACTGTGGAGGCGGGTAAAGTGGAGTAGCATACAGTGGATTGGGGTACAGGGGATGCGCTGAATACTGAGACACTGTTGGTGCCTGCGAGGGCAAACTCTAAATATCAGGCTGCCCTGCTCTTGATTCCTCCTGAAGGAGGGGCTGCTGCAGTGCTTTTAGCACAAGGACATTACCTGCAGCGCTCCTAGAGGAGCGCAGGATGTGTGTGGGATGTGCCCGGGCGAAGTCCAGGTAAAGAGCAGGCTCGTCTGCGCCCGTCAGAGCCCAGACGAGACTGAGCTGGGTCACCCCTCTTGGTCTGGTGATCTGATTACCAGTATTATGGAATTACGTCTATTTATGTGACCTAAATATGGGGAAGAGGAAGGCCATGGTGCCCAAAAATAAAACTATCATTGTGGAAGGGTCTAGATCAACAGCTACTATCATTAATTACTTCAAATCTATCATGGGTGGGCTAACTTCAGAAAAGTCAGTTGAAGAAAGAATTGGTGCATCCCAATGTCAATCTCATACCCTGCCATTAGAACCTGGAGTTATAATTGATAATTCTGGAGGCCATAATCATCTAGCTGCCTATAAACCTAGTACAACTGCAAAAACAGCTATTTTAGCCGGGAACTCAACTTTACAAGCCACCTCATTGCCCTTGCCAAGCTCCAATAATTCCCATCATATTGAAGTTAAAGCTGGAGATAGCCCGCTGAGCCTATTTACCCCACCTCCAAAGGAGATGTGGATAGGCCCCCTAAACCACGGGCTCAAGACTGCCCAAAGTCTGGCGCCAACTCACCAAAGAATTTGAACATGAGAACTGAAGAGGCAGCTAAGGAGCTTCTTGACAATGAAGCTACCTGTTCCGAGGTGTTAAAGGTTTTTCAGAAACAAGTAATAGAATTATCTTTAGATTTTTTACTGAAGGTTGAACTTATGCTGAATAATCTTTTGTCAACGAATTGATTGCAAAATAATGTGTATGAACAAAGACATATTGGCCCAGGGACATGCCTCGGTTTTGAATAACAAGGAGGGCCCTAGCAGAATTGTTAATTCGGGAGTGTCTTCATCTTAAGCAAGGTCCAACCCCCAAGTTTCAAATCAAGAAAATTAGTCTTTGCATTTAGGCGCAGGAAATCGTACCCCTATATTAGCAGCTGGTCAGTGTAAAAAACAGTCTGGTACTATTCCAGGGAAACAAATAACACTTGCAGTAATTTAATCATTTACCACCTGACTGCACCTCTTATGTTTTTGCTGAAAAAGATGTGCAAGTTATTACCCCAAGATATAAGGAGGATGACTCTTCTTTAAAGTGTAAGGTAGTACACTGGCTGGGCACAAAACTAGGGACCCTTTTTCATTTTTACAATCATATCTTGTTAGTAGAAAGGGTGGAAAGGATTGGACCCAACAAAAAGGGTACAAAAGGAGACTGTGTTTTAGTGAATTTTAAGGATCCTATGCCGGTTAGGCATTTGTTACACAATCTGCATGCCATCATTTTGAATCAGTCTGGTATCCAAGTATGCTTTTGGGCTCTTTTTATAGACCTCCTAGTACGATTTATATCCCACCACCTCTGATAGTCATGAGGGCCAACGCACAGGGGGCTATGGATATCAGCTTTAATGTTCCCATATCAAATCATTTTGAACCACTCAAGGGTCTAAACTCTAATAGTTGACAACCGTGTCCTAATAACGCCATTCAACCACACAACGTAACTACTACAGCTGCATCCACTGTGAATGTTATGCCAAATCATACCCAATTAGCTATGTAGACCTTTCTCCATGCTCCTCCGGACCACAGATGGGCCCGGCCCTTATTTCTTGGAATATTACTGTTGTCCGTATTATAATATATAATTATGACTGGTTATCCCTTGTGAGTAAGTTTGATATCATTTGTTGCCAAGAGACCAGGATGAGGGACGATACTCATATTGATGGCTTTCATTATTTTTTTCAACATGCAACCCCTTCAGCAGGCAGAGCAAAAGTGGGGCTGGCTATGTTTATTTTTGTCAAAGCCAAGTTGAGTCAGGCAAGTAAAATGTGGTCTTCACTATTCTTTTCGTTTACACCCCTTTCTTTGATCTTGTCTTTATACATTTCTATTAAAATAATTGTAACCAAAATACAGGAGAGCTGACAGTCCAGTTTGATGAGTTTCTAGAAAAAATTTGTAAAACAAGATTCTGCACCACTTTTTTATTTGGGCCAGGGATTTTAACATACCTATTTGTGGGTTTAGCAGCCAATGTGTATGCGGTTCATAGGGTCCGAGTAACAATGAAATGTCTCACTTTCGTTATTCTGTGTACGGCGAATCTCTAAATAACATTTTAATGAAATATAACTTGAAGTTTCTAAATGAGATGGTTACTTTACAAATCCCTACTTTAAATAGAAAGGACAAAGGGAGTACAATTGACTTTATAATGGCTAATCAAAAATGTGTTTAAGGGGTTTGTGATTATTACTAATTGTTCACAACACTCTCATGGCTTCCAGGAATATAATTCTGAAGAAGGCTGACTTGCATGGAAAACTGTTCAATTGTGAATACTGTAAATCGACAAGCATAAGATTAAAATGGAATATGGTCTTCCCCAACATTTCCACCGCTAAATGCATTAAAGATTATGAGGAGGCCTTTTCCAAATGTTTGTCAGGTGATTCTGACCAGCGTGGTATTTAAATAAAGTTAAAAAATATATATGCTTGTCCATTTCAGATATGTTACTCTCTAAGTGAGCCCTAAGGTTAAATCTTTTAGCTGGTCTGACACCACATGTTTAACAGCTAAGATTAGCTCTGCATTTGAACCCAGAACTCCAGTAAAAATGAAGCAATATATGAACAGACCTTGGAAGCAGGTAAAAAGGAGATCAGATGTAAAGCCTGGAAAGACCTGATAGAAGCAGGTAGAACTAGAGACCCTATGACATTTTGGGAGGTTGTAAATTGCCCATTTTATCCAGATCCCAGTATACCTAAGTGGAGTCTTTAATACCAGTTGAGACTTGGGTGAAACATTGTACTGATATTTTGTTTTATAGAGAAGATAGAGTCCGGCTCTACTTTACTAAAAGATGAAGGCGTTTTATTCGAAACTGAATTGCAGGAGTTTAAGGGTAATGTTAGTGTAAATGAAGTGCCTGTGGCAATATCTGGAAGCATTGCAAGGCAGGCACCAGGGATTGATAGCGCCCACTTCAATATTTTTAAAGCCAACATTTCGCTGTGGGCCCCTCTTCTGACTAATGTAATAAGAGCTGCTATAGTAGGCCCTCTGCCAGGGGCCCGGGGCAAAGTGACCCGATTTTTAAGAAAGGGGTCAGAGGACAGCCCAGATGTTATTGTCCGCTCTCCTCAATGGATTCTTGAGCGAAGATCCTAGGAAGAGTTATTGTGTCCTGTCCGGAAGCCTGACCCGAAGAAAATAATACTCTTTCAGAAGTTCAGCCCGGCTTCCAGCCAGAGATTGACACCATAGAATAGTGTTTAAATCTGTACCTTTTGGCTTGCAAGTATGTTTTAGCGAAAGAGGTTGCTCTCCATTTAGCATTTATGGACTTAATGAGTGCTTTTGACTTGGTAAATTGAAGCAAATAATGGGACATAATGGAACAAATGGGTTAGAAAAAGAATTGTTAGTAATGTTAAAACGTTTACATTCTGAAACTTTGGTCTCGATTCAATATGCTACAAAAGGAGATTTATCTTCCCAGATTAGAACACACTGGGGCATAAAACAAGGTTACATGATGGTGCCTTTTCCTTTTCAGTTGTATATAAATGATGTTAACAGATTTCTGATAATGAAGGGTTAAGATGTGCTGAGGATGGGAGCTCTTTCAATCCCCATCCTACTGTATGCCGACGATGCAGTTCTCATCTGTAGAACAGTAAATGGTCTCCAAATTTTACTGGACTCGTTTTTATCTTTTATGGAGGACTTGGATTTAAACGTCAATTTTACCAAATCATTTTTGTGACCTGCGGCCCTTCAGACACAAAGCTGACGCCCCACAGGCTGGGGGGCATTGAGTTAGGTAGAACTAGGACTTTTAATTATCCGGGGATTTTATTTAATACAACACTTACATGGAACCCTTTGCTAACTTTGAGAAATCAACAACTCAGCAAAACTAACCGGGCATTATTTAATGTTGCACACAAGTTACTTCAGAAGCCAGTCAATGAGCTAGTTCCCATTTACAAGAGAAAGTGTATTCCAATTGGGTCACATAGGGCAGGGATCTAGGGCTAGAGTAACGCGAGTATCCTACAATGTACCGAAAGTAGGTTTATCTGCAGATTACTATGTGCCCCAAGAAGCACTGCATCTATTATCTGTCACAAAGACGTAGGTTTATCCCACTTAGAAGATATGAGTGGCCTTGTCCCCCTAAGTTTATGGATTAATTGCTGGGCCAAACAGGAAGCAGGATGGGTGAGGGAATTTCTTGGGGACTGGCTATCACTTATAAATTCACATCGTATACCTTGGCACGCATATGTTGAGAAAATGTTTAAACAACTGAGAGCACCAGAACTGTTTAATAATGCAGAGATTTAAATTTGATGTGTAAAGTAAAAATGAAGCAGTGTTATCTGGAATATCGTATGGAGCAAAGGAGGGTGCATGCTGCTAATATTTCTAGTATTATCAGTTATTCTGCTTTCTGTATGTCCCCAGGGATGGAACCTTACCTCTCGCTTATGATGAATTCCACGGATCATTTTTATTTAACTCATTTAAGATTGAGCACAGTGCACTCTATTGTTGCTGCTCCTTTGTGAAGCACCTTTTATTTAGGATATCACTGCGTTGTCCCGCTGATAATATTTCCAGTCAAAGCAAGTCACTTTATGCTCTTTTGCACATTATGTTCAATTCCACGTCATGCATATCAGAGACCTAATCTTCACCAGGCTTATATTAGAAATTATATGTTAGCAATAACTTTTCTGCAGAGATTAGAAACATCTTATGTTTGTCATGCAGTTTTAAATTACTTTAGAAGTGCATTTCCATCAAGGAAGCAGATTGAGTCAGGTTTATCATCCTTTTAATGAGTAACCTACTAACAAAGTTAAGATTGGGGTATTTTACCAATAATAAACTGTTCTCTCATATTTTAGCCTGATTTAGATAAATTGTTGCATCACTAATGTATTAATATAAATGTATTTATTGATTATATGATACACATGGTAAAGATGATGTAATGTATCTGTGTACATGTTAAACTGTTCTTTTATGGCTATTTACATCTGAATAAAGATGTATTGACTGACTGAGCGTACAGTGGAGTGCCATACAGTGGTGAAGTATAAAGTGGACTGTCATAGAGTGAAGTGGCGTACAGTGGAATTTCATGCATTGGAGTGGCGCACAGTGCAGTGGTGTACAGAGGAATAGCGTAGAGTGGAGTAGCGTACAGAGGAGTGAAGTACAGTGTAGTGGCACAGACTGGAGTGGCGTGGAGTGGTGCAGAGTGGAGTAGTGTAGAGTGGAACACCGTAGAGTTGAGTGTTGTAGAGTGGAGCGGAGTAGAGCGTAGTTGGGTAGACTATACTAGAGTACAGTGTAATAGCGCACTGGAGACTGGCACAGAGTGCAGTGTTGTAGAGCGGAGTGGCATACAGTGGAGAGGCATAACATGGATTAGCATAGAGTCTAGTGGGGAAAAGTGGAGTGTCCATACAGTGGAATAGCATATAGTGGACTGTCATAGAGTCGAGTAACATACAGTCAAATTGCATACGTTGGAGTGTGGCACAGTGCAGTGGTGTAGAGTGGAATAGCTTAGAGTGGAGTAGCATACAGAGGAGTTACTTACAGTGTAGTAGCGCACACCTGAGTGGTATAGAGTGGAGTGGCATACAGTGAAGCGGCATACAGTGGAATAGCATACACTGAAGAGGGCTAGAGTGCATTGGCATTGAGTGGAGTAGCGTACAGTTGAAAAGCATGGAGTGGAGTGGCATACAGGGGAGCAGCGTGCAGTGGCGTCGCATAGAGTGGAGTGGCGCAGAGTGGAGTGGTGTAGAGTGGAAAACCATAGAGTGGAGTTTTGTAGAGTGGAGCAGGGTAGACTATAGTGGAGTAAAGTGTAAGAGCCCACTGGAGACTGGCACAGTGGCATACAGTGGAATAGCGTAGAGTGTAGTGGTGAAAAGTGGAGTGGCATACAGTTAAGTAGCATACAGTGGACTGGTGAAGAGTAGAAAACATTGATTTTACTGGAATACAGTGTAGTGACACACAGTGGAGTGGCACATAGTGGAATACCATAGAGTTGAGTGGTGTGTCACACAGTGGAATAGTGTAGAGTGTAGTAGGTTAGAGTGGAGTGACAGAGTTGAGGGGCGTAGAATTGAGTGGTGTATTGTCAGACCCTCTAGCATTTTGTAATTTGCAAACAAATTCAAAATCAGCAGTTTTGTAAAAAGCCCATGCCTTTCACAAAAGTGCCTGTAAAATTAAAAGAATGCAAGTTCTCCTGTTATTGGCCCACCGTTGACAACTGAGGCAAGTAAAAAGAGGGAGGTAGTGAGCAGGCAAGGTGTTTGTTTACTCACATTCCTGCTGCTGGGTCGATTCCCTCTCCCTGGAGGTGTCTCGATAGATGAAGACCAGAAGTATGCAGAAGGGAAGAAGGAAGGGAGAAGATGGAAGGGGATAAAGAAGTCAGAAGAAGAAAAAGAGAACACTGCTGCTGCTAAGACTTGAACACCAGACAGCAGGTAAGTTGTTCTGGCCTGGCAGGATATGCAGTCTCTCTGCTCCCCTTTCCCGTCTTTCACCACTCCCACCATCCACAGGCTGAAAGTGGAAGGTGTGACTGCTGTGGGTTTGCGGGAGAAGTGAGGTAGACAATGCAGCAGGTCCTGTGGACAACATATGTTTTTTTTCTTTTCCAAAGAAAAAATAATTCAGGTCCACCACCTGTAGGCATGCGGCGGGTCCCACTGGATGCAATATATATATATATATATATATATTACCTACTGGCGGTCGCCAGTAGGTAGTTATAGTTAGGACCACGTTTCCATAGGAAAACCTCAACATTCTATTTTGAATAACTTTGGCGCCGGTCGACGAATCCTCGCGAATTTTTCAAAATAGGTGGGGCGCTACGCTCCGCTCCTACCCTGAAAGTCTCGGGGGGATTCGTCAAGCGGGGGCTGAGATAAAAGGGGGGTCCCAAAACGCGTTTTTCCCATGCATTTTTCCATAGGACCTTTAGAACGAGCTACAGCCCGAACGGCTGAACAGAATTACTCAAAATTTGGCAGAGAGGTAGTCCCTAGGTCAAGGAAGTGCCTTTTGTAGGTTTGGTGTAAATCTGTTCAGTAGATTCTGAGAAAATAGCCTTTGAATCAATATATATATATGTATGCGCGCAGAGTGCGCGCTGGGTGCGCGCACCTTGCCGTGCGCGAGCGCAATTCTGATTGGTTGTTAGATCTTAGTAAACATTCGAATCGGTGGAAGTCAGGAAGCGGCGGCCGCCATTTTGTCTATCGCATAAAGAGGGGGTGATAAACAAAGGGGGAGCACTTGAAAAGGGGGCAGAGTGGGTAGAAATAGACCCAGTAGGCATTGTAAGGGGGTCAAAGTAGGACCTTGTAGGGCAAAAAAAAAGAATAATATTTTGAAAAAAAATATCGCTGAGTGCGCGCACCCTGCGCGCACCCGGAAAAAAAAATAATAAAAGAAATTTAAAAAAAATTGCATTTAAGTGTTTAGATATAAGGTGGCTCTAAAAAGAGCCCTTGTGTTTATTGTTTGTTTTTCGGTACCTACAAGTAAGTACCAACGCAGAGTCTGAGGTTCAAGAGGAAGACTCTGTTCCCTTCATCATTGAAGTGCACACCATCTCCTCTATAAATGTCTTGCATGTCGTAACGCAAGTTGTTGTGGTAAATGGAACCCATACCATAGTCACGGAGGAAAGCAGAAACAGATTTGTTGACGTGCTTCCTTGCTTTGTCAATCTGCGGACAAAATTGGTTGGACCAGTTCCACTTTTGCCTTTGTATATATATATATATATATTCACTGAAAAAACCATAGGTTTCACACATGTTATAGTTAGCTGTACATTTTACTGATAAAAAACCAATGAAATTCCCCCGTTATAGTTACTGTAGGCAACTATAACTCACGCGACCGCAATCCTCTGCTGATGCTAATACTGTATTTAGACACTTATTTGCCCATGTCTTCTTCCATTAAATTTTAGCTATACATATATTACAAATATTTTTTTTTCATAAAGACACATATGTCATCAGCAGAGGATTACGGTCGCGTGAGTTATAGTTGCCTACAGTAACTATAACGGGGGAATTTCATTGTTTTTTTATCAGTAAAATGTACAGCTGACTATAACATGTGTGAAACCTATGGTTTTTTCAGTGAATATATATATATATATAATGAAATAGTTCAAGCCCACCGCCCAAGGGCATGGAGCAGGACCCGCTAGGGGCATTATAAAAAAAAAAGAAAGAATTTGGGCCCACCACCAGTGGGCATACGGTGGGACCCGATCGGGCAATATATTTTTATTTAAAGAAAACTTTGGGCCTGCCTACCATGGGCATACAGCATGACCCACTTAGGACAATTTGTTTTTTTTTTCAAAAAAGAGAAACTAAAATAAATTCCCACTAAAATGGCACAAAATTTCCTTTGTTTGGCCTGCTAAATTTACTTATTTATGCGGCAATATCCTAGAGGATCTGTATTGTGTGATATCATGCAGTGTATTGTCTTATTCGGGAGTGGCGTATAGTGGAGTGGTGTACAGTAGAGGGGTGTAGAGTGGAGTGGTGCACAGTGGAATAGCATGCAGTGCAGTGGTGTACACTAAAGTGGTGTACAGTGTAGTGGCATACAGTGTAATAGCATAGAGTGTAGTGTTGCAGTGTGGTGTGGCATACACAAGAATATCGTAGCGTGAAGAGAAGGGGCATAAAGTGGAGTGGAGTAGACTGGAGTAGACTGGAGTAGACTGGAGTGTCATAGAACGCAGTGGCATAGAGTGTAATAGCATACACTGAAGTGGTGTAGAGTGAGGAGGCATAGAGTGGAGTCGGGTATAATGGAGTGACATTGAGTGGAATGGGGCCCAGTGTAATAGCTTAGAGTGAAATGGCAAAGAGTGGAGTTGCATAGAATGAAGTGGCCTAGAGTGGAGAGTGGTAATTGGAGCAGATGTAGTGAGAAAGTGTTTGTACTGACGTAAATGTCATTTGACAAGAATATATATTATGAGGTGTAAATAATTTTAGGTAGTATGTGTGAACAGTGTAAGTGGTGTTAAAGTTATACATTTTAAAATAGTTAGTTATATATTGTGCCACAGTATACTGCAGTCAGTTTGCTAGATACCACGGTACGTGCGGATGAGAAGGCAGTATGTGATTGGCTAATATCTGTGTTTAGCAAATGTAAAGGCAGGCATTCCCTTTTCAGCACGTTTGGCCGCTGCGTTCTGAGATAGTACTTAGATATAGGTAAGTAGTAGGTTTTATTGTTGATTCCTGCTTATTACCACTTTTTGAAAGCAGTAATAGGTAGAGAAATGTAGTTATAATTTTCTACATATTTTTACAGTAGTTTAGGGAGAACTATGCAGTTAAAAAAATGTTTTTAAGTAGCGCAGTCATTTGTAGGTATTGCTACGGTACTCCATAGACTTGTTTGTGAAGATTTAAATATGCTAATATAGAAAATACCCTGTAGTGCATTATATTTGTAAAATATAAGGTAGTACAGTGAATGTTAAACTTTGTAACATATTTATTTAAAAAAATATTAATTTCAAGTACCAAGTTCCCAATCGGAAATATGCTTCACCAGAGTGGATGTATAGAGCTACAGTGCCGAAGAAAGCTACTGATGAAGATGATTATTTCAATTTTTGTATTTATTTATTTTTTATTCATACCCAGAGTAGGCACTCCTAAAAAATGAATACATAATTCATAAGAAAAAAGCTTTAAGACCAATAAATACATTCAGAGAGGTAGTTGAAAACCTATTACACTTTTCTAATAGGTAAATCAGGATCCATTTCTCGAAGAGAAGATAGTGCCATATAGCACCAATACATGATTTTCTATGTAAACGGATCTAATATATTTACAGTACAGCATTTTAAAATAAGCACCAATTTTATCATGGTACACAATATCATATCATATCAAATTCCATTCACATATAGACTATTAAAAGATGCTAAGAATGTTACAGGCAGTATATACAAACAACAAGAAAAAGGTGCAGATATACAGTATATAAACCAAGGCTTTTCCCACTAATTTAGATTTCCTTTTTATAGCTAGATTGGTCTCATTACCTGTATTCTTGTTAATCAACACAATGTCGCAATCTGAACGCCAAAGCCGTCGTGTTCCGTATACCGCTGCAGTCCGCAACTACTACATTGCGAATGCCTCTGGCTTGGCCTTAATCGGTTCTTATGCAGTGATATCATTACTTACGTGAATATTGATTTTGGATCTTCCAAAGATCTTACTGGATGGGAGAACTCTTCCAACACAAATTCTATTATACTTCACAAGCACAATAAAATTCTACTCACCATCAACTACTAACGCCCTGAAGAAGTCGTTCATCAGGACGAAACACGTCGGCTGTTCTGTTTGTTGATTTCAAAGAATCGAAGTCTGTCTTTTCTATATATTATGAAAATGGAATAAAAGAAAATAACTTTGAAGAATTCGCATTACTGGAGATAATCTTATGATTGTGAACTGTAATTTTCTCCTGTGGTGCACCTGGGCTTTGATTTTATACTATTGGATTCCCGAGGGAATAGGCACTGTGGCAGCGGGTGCTGTTCAGTGTGCACACGAATCCCTATTAAAACTGAAAGGGAGAGTATTGAGAGAGTGATATTAGGTTAGGTGCTGGTCATTAGAAGGTTCCACTGTTCTTGGTCTTTGTTTATATGTCAATAAGTTATAGCCCTGAATTGTGAACCAGTGTCTTTTAACCCAGGGGAGACGGGTCTCTTGCAAGCATACAACGTCAAAGGAATGTAGCTTTACCAGCTCCCCCAATTTACCCCTCTTAATCACATCATTCAGCCCTGCTATATTAATCGAGCAGATGTTTACTCTTCCCATCTAAATTTGATATTGACGGTTCCTTGCATTGCAAACAATTCCCTTTTTCCTTTTGTTTTTACCCCCTTTCCCCCCCATCCATTTTCTTTACCACTATACAATTCACATAGCGCATTTCTCTGAATTACATATATGCTTTTTAATTGCCTAACTATTTTTCGTCTTCTCCTCTGGATATGTTTTTTTTGCAGTTTACCCCCACCTCCCTCCCTCCCCCTCCCAGACCCCCCACCCACCCCCCATCCCCTCCGAGAGACACTCAGACGTAGGTCTGTGTGTGATGGGTGCCTCGCACATAACTAAGAGCCCAGAAGCAAGCCATAATATTAATTGACAAATGCTGTGTAGTTACTATAACATCCCCCCTTCAGTGTCTTAGCTGTATTAGTTCTACCTAAAAACATAGAAAAAAGGAAAAGAAGGGGGAACTAAAAGAAGATGCCCCTGAGCAAAAGAGAGCAAAAGAGAGTGAAAAAGGCACCAGGTTCTAATGTCTTATCCTCCTGCTCACCCTGTTAAGCTATCCAGATATTCCTTAGCCTTTGCCTCAGACATAAAAGACCGTGTCTGTCTATTCCAGATAACGTTTTACCTGGCAGGGTTATTTAGAAAGGCCTGAGCTTTCTTATTCCGAAAAGGTCTTATCATCTGCCTCAGCCTCCACCGTCTTTCAACGGTGGTGTGACAGAAGTCTAGGCGAACAAAATAGGAAACCTCATTCCTGGTTCGTCTCGCCTCAGGTCTTGCCTTTTCAAAAATAGCTTGACGCATCAAGAAGCTGCCAAAATATACCAGGATAGCGCGTGACAATGACCCTGCTCTTACTGGCTGCTTTTGCACAAACGGGACCCTATGTGCCCGCTGAACCTCGGGGAAAGGCAAGATGGCGGTCGACTGAGACCGTAGCTCGCACCACACTAAGAGCCGGTAACCATCGATCAAATACCGTGAATTTTTACTGAGCGAATGTTGCAGAAGCTGTAAAAATGATGCTGGCGGAGTTTACCTGCACACCGCGTATTCCGCTGGAGCGATATTTCCAGCTGTTGGGAACTTGCATTGGCTTAGCCTTGTTCAGGTATTGCCGGAATCTAAGGAAGGCATTCCTGGCGTCTTCAGTATCTCCGACGGCCTCAGCGGTTCTGACTCAGCATGTGCACTAAGTGGAAGCAGGAGCAGGGGCGGTTCTCTGCGTGGTGGAAACTGCGCTGGATCCGACGGCGGCGGCATCATTGGAGGAGGCTGTATCACGGGCGACTGCCCTGAAGGCGGCGGAGCTCGTGGGGGTTAACGAGGCTGGAGAAATGGCCCCAAAGTCGGTGGCAGCACTGGCAAAAGCTAATGCAAGGCTTGCCTTGAAGAACTCCACTGCCACAGTGTGTACGGATGTGGGTTAGGCTGACGCGCTGGTTACAACGCCCACTCATAAGGGAGAAGGAGCTGGTACTCGAGCTGGGACAGCCTCAGAGAGCAAGAAAGCGGCAACAATGGTAAAATCAGCCGGTCCCACTGTAGTGGATCTGATGAGGGGGGCTGGGAAAGCGACTATTCCACCAGGGACCAGAGGGGTGAAAATTGTGAAAAAGCCCCCACCCACCCAGGTATTAGGAGATGTTCCTGAGACTGAGACTGATATGGGTGGGGATAATGTGCCCCCAGCAAAAGTAGGTGGAGGTGGAACTGAAGTGGGGGTGAGTGATGTAAGACCCCCCTTACTGAGGACAATATTTCTGAAGTCAGTATCTCTGATAGTGCTAATAATGGGGATAATAGTGCCGTTGAGATTCAAGCATCTACCGTATTGCCCCAGCCCCAGCCAGCAGAAATGGAGAGTGAAGGTGCAGGTGTGGAGAGGAGACCCGAAAAGGATTCTGAAAGGGAACTGGATTTCTTCTCTGTTTCGGATGGGGGTGATTGGTCAGAGGTGGGAACGGACAGTAGTAATCCCGACCTAAGTGACAGCGACATTGACCTCTCAGACACTGGAAAATCTGGAACAGTTCAGAGGAGAAGGAAAGTACGAGAGAGAGATCTTACTTGGGACTACACCCCCTCAGTACAGCTTACAGGTGCTCCAGTAGAGGAACCAGAAAAGGAACCGGGGTGGGAAAAGGGAGGAGACCCCAGCCCACCAACACTTGAGACTATCTTCCAGGCAATATCCAGTCATCGAGAGGAGATGCGGCAAGACGGACGTAAGGCTCAGGCTGCACTGAGGAAAGTACAGGGAGTGGTCCGAAAACTATCAAAAACTTATAGTACATTTGGGGAGCAGATGACGGACTTGGAGTCAAGGATCTGCACCACAGAGTCAGATTTGGCAAGCATGCAGGAGCAGGCTAAGTCACAGGAGGCACAGATAGCTGATATACAGTGGAAACTGGAAGAACATGAGAACCGCCAACGGCAGAATAATCTCTGCGTTCTGGGTGTGCCAGAGGGAGCTGAGGGGAAGGATGTTCGTAGGTATGTTATTGATTTGTTTAGGGAGTCGCTCCCTGAGCTCACGGACTGGAATTGGTCACTAGAGAAGATGATAATTTCCAAATGAATAAGTGCCATAATATGTTTGAAAAAGGATTAGATCGAGAGACTGACACAGAAGAAGAGCCACCTTAATGGAGAAAAGGAGACTTTGAAAAACTAAATGTTAATGATAATTACAATATTGAGACAGGAGAATTTTGCTTTAAGACAAAAATAATTGGAGAAGAGGAAAAAGAAAAACATACAGACACTGATAAATTCTGATGAATCTGATTCTGAAGTTTTCCTATTTACAAGGACTAATAAGTGAATACTAATTGTTATTAAAGACTGAATGAAGAAAATTATTTTTGCCACAAAATGTTTGTTTTAGTCTCTAACATGAAGTCAGGAAACAGCAGATTCAGTAAAATGATAGGGATGGTACTATTAACATTGATATTATTAGTATTAGTTGGCCTGTTGGTATGTTTACTGACTCATTTTGGGAATATTTCAGACAAATAACTAGTGAGACTGCAATTTGGTTTTATGATAAAGAAACTAAGCAAATACTACATTTACATGAAAAGCATATAGTTAGTTGTTTTAGAGATAATGTGTGAAGGAAAATGGTTGAAGAATATATTGAAATTATGAAAGTTGGTAGTTGTTACGTATGCACTTTCCTTACTATATCAGCAGTTGAAGGAGCTACCTATTTCCAAATAGAACTTTCCTATTCACTTTTCTGTAATGTTTTTGTAGCTATCTTTAATTATGAAGAGTTTCTTTCCTGATATTTGACTGATTATAATGTGACTGTGGAGAATTTTTTCATTAGTGAAAATGACAAGCAAATTAAATATGGTAAGCATTTGAGATAGATTGCCAGGACTAATACTAACATTGAAGATTTTTAATTTGTGTTTATGAAGCAGTGAAGGGTGTGAATTCATTAGCAAATATATTGAAAGAGGCATAGAGGTGGTGAAAACCTTGGAAGAACAAAAATAGCTTTAGATGTAATTAGAGAAGAAGAAGAATTTAGGTTTTCAGGGTTATATCCAAGGTTGAACATAGAGTGGGAAAGAAAGTGTGAAATGTGTATGGTAAGGCATAGTTACATAAAAGGAGAGACAGTAGAGTTTTTGGGTGAGAGTATATGGGATAAAACATGTGAAGTTAGTGGATTTCTTTGGACTGGAGAGGAAGCCATTAAGCGAGGTGTTTATTATGTTTGCAGAAAGAGTGCTTATTTTAATTTGGCAAAGAATTGTGTAGGTTCATGCTATCTGGCAATTGCTTTTCCTTGTGTTTATCATACGGAAGAACTAGAAGAGAAACATGGTTTGTGGACAGTGAAAAGACATTTTGGACAAGTAGTTATGGATATTTTAGGGGTTATTGTCCCTCCAACAGGAATAGCCATGAATGATGTGAAGATCAAGAAATTATCTAGAGTTGTAGATAAACCTGCTATAGATTAGTGAATGCAGAAATGTTATCAATGAGGGCAAAAGTGATGCAGATCCATCTTTTATTGAATATTCTCTTGGTGAAGGTCAGTGATATAATTGGGGCGAAAAAGTGCTATACATGTCATACATTTTGGATAATAGACGAATGATTGACTGTAGGATCCTGGATAAAGAAAATAGAGAGTGGGTTTGGAAAGTTAGGTGAGTGGCTTAGTGGTTTTGCTGGTGGAGTTTAAGAGGCGGTGTCAACAACAGTAATACCATTGATTTTTGGAATTTCCCCATTTACTTATTAAAACTAATAGAACGTGCAGTTAGAACATATACTAGAAATATTTAAAATAAAAGTGGCAAATAATTCTTCAAGAAAAATATCGATGAACTTTGAACTAGACAATTACCGGGATGAAGTATTCCAGCAGATGAAGCAGATCTCGGAGAATGTCCAAATAACCAAGTAGATGAAGGCTTTGAAATTCTAATGGCTGTTTAATAAAATCGTTAATGGGGTTAGGTGATTATTTAAAAATAATCGGGGGGATTTGAAGTACCTTTTTAAAAATGTGCAACTGTGTAATGTTGGTTGAAACTTATTTCTGAAATCTGGAGTTTTTTACGACGCATAGAGTCGGAAATGATGAATTCATGAAGTTGCATTCCTAAGCAAGTTTACAGAGTCACTTCGAACTGCAATAATACTGTGAAGTAGTTATTCACATTTTTAAATGAGATGCCATCTATTTTAATATGTATGCAGTTTTGAGTGTTCCTCTCTTTCCACAAAGCATCAAGTGAATGATGCCAAAAATTCAAAATAGGGTATAGTGTTAGGAAGTGTGCATTGTGTATTAAGCGTCTATCGTGAGTACAAAGTATCATATTCAAGGTTTTTCACTGGAAGTTCCACTGAAGGCATGCTAATTATTTGAGCAGATGTTGGACAAATGATCATCTCCGAGTGCAGTTGCTGAGAAAGTAGGTGGAAGATTTCTGTTACCTTAAGAAATGGATTAGTGTTAAAGATTTAAAATATTACTTTGCGGATTCTGATTTACCAATGCAACCCTAATCTTGATCATACCATGATTAAATTGCAGAATCTGGTAATAGAATATCTGATTTGGGTATCTAAATTCTTGAGCTTTACGATTGGGGGACTCATTTTAATTTTTTACGCAGCATCATTTTTATAGCTGGTTTAGTTGTCGCATCAACTATTGGGTGATTTTTATTTTTATCCTGAGACTCTCTCCAATTGCCTTAGATTTTCTTATGTAGATGTTTCAATAATCTTTAAGAGTGCAACCCTTTGGGATTTTGCATGAACATATTTAATTAGGGCTAAGTTTTAGGATTCTCTAAGTAACTGAGCATTTGTGGCATTTCTATTCATTTTTCTCTGTACCACATTTACAAAAAAGTCTGTAATATATCCTCTTCTATTTAGTTGTACTCTGCTGAAATTTATATTTTGCCATGAGAATTGTAGTCCCTAACTGCAAGATCCTTTGGAGACTCTAGAGTCAAATTTATTGGGTAAGGATTGCAATGTTCAAAATATTGGCGTTCAGATGATTATTGAGGTTTGGCCCCCACAATTGCTAACCCCCAATTTTCATTGCACAAGAAGGCAGTGGTAGGAAGCGATAGCAATTGGTACGGGAAGTAGAGGTGTAGCGGTTGCTGCAGCACCCCCAAAATAACTGTACTGATGTTCTGAAAGAGAATGAGCAATAAAGAGGCCTTTAAATTTTGTTTTATCTTCTCCCATTTCCTGTGCCTTCAAAAGGTAGAGGTCGAGTGTCAGGCTGTGTCTTCTGACAAATTGCTGCTTATTGTTTTAACATGGCAATTGGTGTCTACCTTTCGTTCCCTGACAGCAAAGTGAGAGGATTTTGTAAATTCAACTGTATGATAATCTTTCTAGGTTGTACATAAAGGCTAAAGGATGCAATTTTTTCTAACACAAAAGAACATTGAAATATCTATAAATAAACTACTATATTTCAAATATAACTGCAATTAGGAAACCACAAATGAAGCATTTTTTATAATTCGTAGTGGAATGGAAACAAAGGTTTTATTAGAATCAAAACAAAGCAAGACACTTTACTTGGTGATGTGCAAATGACAACTATTTGAATATCTGATTTCCATACATTATCGCCTGAGCTCCATGTAGTTTTACCGCTAAAACTGTATGTTTTTGCAAAGTTACTGACCATTTCAGTGGAGAATGTGCTGTCTTCAAATGATAGTGCATAACCTACAAAGCTCTGGATGATAGTGGCCCTGAGTTCCTAAAACAAGCATTCAATTGGTACAAACCCAGCAGGAATCTACTCTCTACAGGAGCAATGAACGTCATGTCCTCTAGATTTAAGAGAGTAAAATCACGAGGAAGTAGTTTTGTTACTGGAGCCACCAAATACTGGAGCCTCCTCCCTCCAACATCAGGGCTGCCCCTTCCCTGCTTACCTCCAAAAACCTCCTAAAAATATGGCTTTTTAAAATAATGAATTGTACTTACGGCTCTTCCAGTTGTGTACAAGCTGATGCTAGCGCCAAGACACCCCAGGGTAGATGTGTGCTACAAAGTTTTTAACATAACTGCACCAGGATTGAGGAATATATTTGCAAAATGCACCACCAGTTACATACTACACTCTTACCATGAATTAGTGTGGGTCATTTGCTACACTTGTTCTTTTTGTGATGCTTGGATTTTTTATAATCTCTATAAGTTCAGTGATGTAATATCGAAGGCAGCACTTCCACTCTGAAAATTGTTCCAGAACCAAGGAACAGTCTCTTCACCCCTTATCTACTTTCTGTTTCTTTCCAATTTTTATCATTTCCCTTAACCTTCAGTTGCAAATATGAAACTACTAAATGGCTAAGGGCCTCATGTAGGTAAATAAATTTTACCGGTTCTTAAATACCAAGCCGTACCGAATCGGTAAATTAGAATCGGTAAGTTACATGTAGGTAAAAATTCGGTAACAGTTACCGATTCGGTAACAGTCGGTAAATACGAATCGGAATTCACCGATTCGGTAAATACCGAGGTGATAATTACCGAATCGGAAAATACCGAGGTGGTATCTACCGAATCGGAAAATACCGAGGTGGTATCTACCGAATCGGAAAATACCGAATCGGTACGTACGGATTCGGTAAATAACATCACATGACTTGACGAAACAGCTAATCCTGTGCAACGACAGCCCACCCAACCAGGAACTGCCCACACCCAGGCAGGTGTACACAATTAGCCGAAGTGGCCACACCCAGGCAGGTGTACATAATTAGCCGACCCTGGAGAGGCTCGGAGTGCAGAGGAGAGGCAGGGAGCAGTTGCATGTGCGAGCGGGAAACGAACAGCATGTCCAGCCAGAGCACACAGAAAGACGGAGGGGAAAGGAGGAGGAAGCTCAAATTCAGCCCCAAGGAACTCCAGGTGCTGGTGGAGGAGGTGGTGAAGCAGCACCAGAAGCTGTTTGGGAGGCAATCCCTGCAAGTGCCTGAGGCCGAAAAGCGCAACATATGGCTGGCCATCCAGGCGCAGGTCAATGCTGTGGGAGTGACCCACAGGGAAATTGAGGTCCTCAAAAAGCACTGGTATGACCTGAGGATTGTGACCAAGAGGAAGATGGGCGACATCCAGAAGGAGGCCAGCCAGACCGGAGGTGGAACCAACAGGGCACCTGCCCTCACCGAACTGGAGGAGCTGGTGGCGGCCACACTCGAGCAAGAGAGCGTCGTGGGTCTTGGGGACGCCGACAGCTCTGCCAGAGCCGCAACACACCAAGGTAAGACAAAAGCACAGCAATGTAGCCGCCCCTACCCCTATCCCACATCCCCCATTGTGACACGAGAATCACACTGCAGTCCACACGTGTCAGTGCAGACAGGCAATGCATTCCGGGAGATGTAGTCAGGGCACCACTAACCATGACGTAAATGTCACAGGGCAACAAGGCATGTCACGCACTCGAGGCACAAGGAGACAGAGGACAGATTGGAATGTGAAATGATTTATTGTGACGCTTGCAATGCAGCCCTTCGGGGACACTGAGCCAATGTTGTTTTTCTGTCCACAGATGTGACATCATGCAGTACAGGGCATGCTGCAGGGGAGACGGCACACCGGCCACAAAAATCACCTCTAGCCAGCACGAGTGCAGACCAGGGAGCAGGCCCACTTGCAGCCGCACCACCTACGCAGCCAGCCTCGCCGCACACAGAGCCAGCATCACCTCACCGAGAGCCAGCATCACCACCACCAGAGCCAGCATCGCCACTCATGTTCGATTCACCGGCCACATCTCCGCTTGCAGGTGTGAGAATGAGGAGGCGTCCAGCAGCCAGGCTACGAGCCTTAGACACCTCGTCAGACGACAGCATGGGCCCAGAAGACCGCACCGGGCCCCAGGAAGGGAGCCATCCCACTGTGCCCCAAACATCACAGGCAGCACAGACGGGAGCAAGAGGGCGCCGCAGGTCGCGTGTCCAGAGTCCACCAGCACCCACTGACGGCCATGGTGTCTTCTTGGGGCTCGAGGGCCAAATGTTGAAGCAACAGCGCCTGCAATCAAAGGCAGTAATGTCAGTCCAGAGGCACATGCGGGTGATGAGGACAAGCTTAGTCAACATGGACACAAACATTGGCGGCATGGCTGCGGGCATTCGGGACATGTCCCAGTCAATCCAGCAGTTGTGCAGCAAATTAGATGCTGACATCGAAGCACGGCGCCGGGAACGCCAGAGAAGGGACACTACCAGCAGGGCACTCAACCGTCTGGCAACTGCGACTTCCCTACTTTGCCGGCGCTCTGTGACGATGCAGGAGGGCCTAACACAGTGCTGCAGCGACCTGTCACGGGGGATGGTGCAGGTGACAAGTGCACTAGGGGTGCTATTGACAAGTCAGGCGTCGACAACTGCTGCAGGGGATGCTGCGGAGAGCATCGACACCAGCAGCAGCATCACACCCCCGTCCCCGAAGCACGCAGGAGCAGCAGGCGGCTTGGGGTTGGCTCTAGTGAGGATGCACAGGCCGTGCAATCCACCACTGCAGCGCGTATGCGCAAACATTGATGTGGCCCTGCTTATCCACTTGCCATTGGGTGACGTAACCCTGGACATACTCATTGTATAGATGGCATATTGCCAGATTGGCCTGTTCATGTGTTCATGGCGTGGTGCCACATTAAACTACGTCATGACTTCTCACGACTCGCTGTGTCCCCTCACTTACTCAGAAATAGTTGCATGTGATCTCTGCCCGTCTCTCTCTCCCATCGATTGCAGTTGGCACTCTAGCTGCGCTGCCCTCTGGCTGGCCTGACTCATCCTCGTTGTCCTCAAAATATGTTAGTTCCACATCTGTACCTTTTTTCGTGGCAAGGTTGTGCAGCATTGCACAAGTGGCAATTATCTTGCAGCAGGTGATGGGTTTGTACTGGCGTGCGCCTCCGCTCTTGTGGAGGCAGCGGAACCTGCTCTTCAGCAGTCCAAACGTGCGCTCCACCACATTGCGTGTAGATTTGTGGGCCACGTTGTATCGTCTCTCACTCTGGGTTGCTGGGTGTAGGTAGGGAGTGAGGATGAATGAACGGCATGCATATGCACTGTCGCCTGGATGAGTAAAAGGGAACCATCAGTTACATGCCTCTATACACTCTGATTTGCAGGTTTCAAGGGGCGTCACTGTTACTTACCCAGCAGGTATCCCTCTCCGAATTCTCCGGCTCTCAGTCGTGTGTAGATCCCACTATTCTGGAAGATGTAAGAGTCGTGGGTGCTCCCAGGAAACTTTGCAACAATATCTGTGATGATGTTCCCTGCATCACAGATCACCTGCACATTGATGGAGTGGGTGGACTTCCTGTTCCTGTAGATGTGCTCTGTGTCAGCTGGAGGACAGATTGGGATGTGTGTACCATCAATACAGCCGATGACATGGGGGAACTGTGCCATGTGATAAAAGTCTGTTTTTGTTTTCTGCAGTGCAGCCTGTGTGTTTGGGAAGCTGATGTAGTGGTGCATTCTCTGCATCATGGCATCCAGAAACTTCCTGAAGAAACGTGACAGGCAACTCTGGGATACCCCACCCACCGCAGCTATCACCACCTGATAACTGCCGGATGCCAACAGATGTAGGCTGCAGAGCACCTGCACATGTGGGGGTATGGCGTGCGCCCTTCTTATTGGCTGGTCCAGGAGTGGGTGAAGGTCCCTGATTAAGTCCATGATGGTTTCGGGGTGTAGCCTGTACCTCTCATGTATCTCTGCATCAGTCAGCTGGAATAGTGTGATGCGCTGTCTGTAGATTTGTTCCTCCCGTCGCCACACCCTCAGTCCTGCTGCCTGTAGACGTAGGCGCCTTGCAATGACGTACATGGCGGCCATGTTGTCCACGCTGTTGCATTTTGGGATTGCTTATGTGCATTGTTGATGGTTACCACCTGCTTTCCATCCGTGTTAATTACCGACTCTTATTTACCGATTTTCCTGGATTTCTTAATTACCGACTGCTCCTACATGTCATTTTCAATTTTTACCACTTCATATTTACCACTTCATATTTACCGATTCGTTAATAATGTATTCGGTAAATATGAATCGGTATTTTAGAATTCGGTAACTATGAATCGGTATTTACCGCCTCATATTTACCGAAAAGTGGTTTTTGGACTCCTACATCTCACTTGTCTGAATACCGGTCGGTAACGGCATATTTACCGAAAATCGGCCGTTACCGACCGGTATTTGGCTACCTACATGAGGCCCTATGTGTGGGTCCAAGGATCAACCCTGTGATGGAACTGGATGGTAAAACGGTGTACGATGTAACTTCTGCTAACCTTGTCATTTTGGTGAATCAATGACAATGTTAATGATGTTAAACTACTTATGCAACAAGCAAAGTCAGGGTTTTTAAAGAGACCATCCTGAATAAAGAAAAAATTGGGTTTTGATATGTATTGTGACATAATGCACTAGGTGACCCAATTAAAGTAAATGCCTATGTATACAAAGTGCAAAGTGTTTTTAGGATGGGCCTGGATTATAAGAAAACGTAGTATTGATGATTAATGTGTTACCGGCCCCTGGATATGAATTTGTACTACTGTGAGTCTGTTTTTATTGTATTTTTTAACCTATGTATATATTTTAACGATTGCTTTTTTAAACTCATATGTTTCTAGGGATTCTTAATGATTTTTGACTTGCATATATACTGTTTCTGTACCTGTTTCACCGCTTTTATGCCAAATGTCGAATAAAGCTGTTTTGGATTGGATTGGTAAATGCCTATGTGTACATGATTATTGTGATATGATTTAACCAAAAAAGGAACTTACAGGTTGTACATTTTCCTCTCAAACAAGCACTGACAATGACAATAGTTCTGGGTTTTTGTTAGTCAATGTGCTTGACACTTATTGGGTAACTTTGTATGTGTTTATTTGTGGGTTTGCATAAGTAAGTCTTTTATAGATTGTAGGGGTCATGTGAGATGAGGATTGTAGTCATAGAGTGAGAAGTGCAGAATAGCCTTTTCTCACCTACATGATTGTGGCAATCATCCTAACCCTCAATCATTTATTCGCTCATTCACTCATTCATACAGCTATACACTTGTCTATCCATCCAGCCATCTGCCTATGTATTCACTCACTCATTTATCAGTTCATGATCTCACAAATGAGCACTCGTCCTTGCACTCATTCAGGCATGTAGTACTTTAAAGAGAAGAAAGGCCATGTGGATGGGTCGCAAATATGTTTTAAAGTTTGAAGTCTTGGTTCTAGAAGTGCCTGCTTGTGAGACACTTACACAATATATGCATAATACACATTATTTCAAAGTTGTCTAGCCAGGCTTAACAATGACCACCCAGACAAGGAATGAAAGTCTAGAGCAAGAGGGAAAACACAAAGTCAATAAAACATCTGTTTCAGAGCCTTCTGCCCTAAAATGGTTGTTCTACTACTCTTACTACCTCCGAGCTGACAGTAATACTGTTCGTATAAATGCTGGAGGTGTGTAGATTAAAATATATGGTAACTAAGCATATCTTAACTCCTTCCAACTCAGGAAACTCCTGAAGGCTACATTTTTCATACTTGTATTCTTGTGAAGAATTATGACACAGTTCCAGTGACAGAAGAATACTGGATAGGGAACTTCATACCCCACAACCCTTTGGACTCGACTATTCTGCAGGTCTCAAAAGTGCACTGTTCTATAGCAAATCAGAACAAATTACTAGGGGCCAGACTGCAAACTGGTGATCCTTTTTTTTTATTCATGCCACACACCAATACCATATACACACATTGGCCTAGGCCTGATCTTTCAGCAATGTTAGGTTCTGGAGTGTGGACCATGCCCTGAAATGAGTGAGGCACAGCAAGTGCACCCTCATAGTGGCAGAGGCGGCTTGTTTCATACATGGCAGGGCATCATGGTTGCTAAATTACAGTAACAGGATTCTACCTGTGAGACATAAATGAGTTCTTACAGGTTCATACATATAAAATTCCCACATCTCTCAATGAACCCTGAATACTGAACGCAACCTGTGCAGTGTATGTGTGCATGTGTGCAATATGTGAGAGTGTGCCATGCATGAGTGATACAGGCCTGCTGGTTCTATTTTGTAAGCCCACAGTCTGGAATAGAGTGCAAGATGGTGAAGAGGTTGCTTTCTCCAGACTGTACATGCATATTACTGCCATCTCCTAAACAGGAGGGGGGGAGCACCAGAAGCTATGATGAGGAAAGAGGAGACAGGCTTTCCTTATAAGTACCAAGGCCATTCCTGATACATTGGGCTGTAGATGACACTAGTTCAAGCTGCCATTAGGCTGAGAGTCCCAATGTGTTGCCTGCAGTATCTCTTGACAGGGAAAGTAGTTCTTTGAAGGTGCACCGATTCTTGACTTTCATTCCCAACTCTGTGAGGAACGGTCGTATATAGCTGGGTGCAGCCTGCTCACACCTCTATGATCTCTTGTGGTGAGCACTACATCTGGAGACTGTCCTGCTGGGCAGAGAATCCTTGCAGACAGAGGTCAGGCCTTGTAGCTTGCCTGGCTTGGGCTCATGAAAGATACTGTGATTATAAACAATGCAGTCTCAAAAACTTTTAAATCCCCTTTTCACCTACCAAATAATGCATCACCAGCACAAATAAGGCTTGAGTTTGGTCTAAATAACCAGTTGTACACAAGAAAGGGCCCTAAGCCGTTTCCAAAGAAGCAAACCAGGAAAACACACCCTCCATCTGGGTCCCTGATAGTGATCATAGTCAACAAATAATCACCACAAATTTGTCGAGTAAAAAGCACTAAACGTACCTGTCCACGCAAGGTCAGACAGGAACTATCAACTATAGCAAACTCATATGGACGGCACATAACAAAGAGGAGACCAATGAACTGGAACAAAAATTGGATAGAGATTGTTTTGAAGATAAGACCTTGATTTCTCAAATCGAACAATGGGTAAACTTTACTCGGAAACTTGTCAAATCCCAGGACTCTGCACCTAAAGCTAAGGAAAAACAAGTGCTACAAGGAGAGAAAAGGAAATCCAATATTAATTTACCATACACTATAAAGAAACTGAGAAGGACTCGTAACAATCTAAGGAGACAGATTACCAATTTTCCATATAATGAGGAACTACCAATCATATTAAAAACCTTAAATCAGAATGTGAGGAAACTGATCTGGAATGAAAGCAAGACCTGTGGTCAAACGTTTTTTATGCAAGCAACCAAGCAAATTCAAGGGAATTTTGGAAAATGATAAATGGCCTAGTTAGACCTAATAAATCTGTGGTCTCATCCACACTAACGGAAAAAGAATGGGTTAACTTTCTGGTAAATCATTTCAACACTGACTGGAAAATAATAAATCAGGAAGGCAATCAGAGCAGGATGGATACATCAAATTATGACATTGGCGGTGAAATTGATATATAAAAATCGCAAGTCTCTAAACTATTAACTAAACAAAAAGATGGGGAACCAGGACCCAACGGTATTCCATTCGCCCTTTACAAAGAAAAAACGGACCTATGGTCAGAACACCTCACGGTAGTGTTTAAAGAAGTAGTACGGACGGGGAACATACCCGAATCCTGGAGAGGGTCGTTAATATCCCCTATTTATAAAAAAGGAAACTGGGCTCATCCTGAAAATTACCGACTAATAACTCTTCAAGATACAGATGCTAAGTTATTTGCGGGAATTTTAGTTACAAATCTCGCTGAATGGGCAACGGATAACAAGATACTCCAACCGAATCAGACTGGATTTATTAAAGGACTTGGAACTACAACAAATACACTAGCCTTATCACTTTTAATGGACAAAACAATTTTAACGAAACAACCCTTGTACTTGTGCTTTTTAGATTTTAGATCGGCTTTCGATTATGTGCACAGATATCTTCCGTGGAGAAAACTGCAGGAAAAAGATATTCCAGAGCAATCGTTAAAACTAATTCAACTTTTGTACAGCAACACATGGGTTAGAGTGTAGATGGGGGATGGCCAGACATTAACAAAGGAAATATTAACGACAGCAGGTCTTAAGCAGGGGTGCGTATTGGCTCCTTTACTTTTTAATTTGTTTTTAGCGGACCTAACGGATGCTTTGAATGAAATAAATGCACATCCACCCAAATTAGCTGGCAAACAAATATCTAATCTGCTATATGCAGATGATGTCATTCTCCTAAACCAAACAAAAGTTGGGTTGCAATGCCTAATAGATCGAATATCTTCATACTCAAAAGAAAACGGGATGGTGATAAACGAAACAAAGACTAAAGTTATGGTGATCACTAAAAACGTAAGATTAAAACATAAATTCAAGGGGCGTGGCTTGAACGCCGAAGGAATATGGCGGACCCTGCTTGAGCTCCGCTTCGTCGCGGGACTCGGAACCTGCTAAATACCGTTGTTTCGGCAGTGGTGCTGCTGTGAGGGACTGCAAAGCAATAGGGACATCACGGTGAGTCTTTTGACCGCCTCCGCTCCGAATTTCCTCACATTTGGCGGCCTTTCTTCGCATCGGCGGTTTTCCTCCCTCAGAGATGCGAGCGGCCGCCATTTTGTTCCGTTTTTCGCGGCGCTCGCTTCTCCCTCTCCAGTCTTTGTCGACTTCTGAATTGAGGCTGCCTTGCCTCCAACCAGTTTTTTTGTGATGCCTGAAGCCCACCTCTGGATCTACTATTGTTGTTTTTAGCCGTTTTTCACCACTTCCTGATACTGCAGTGCACTGGCCCGCCTCCTACTTCAATATGCATTGCTTCTCCTCACATGTGCTGTACTTCATGAGGTGCCATTACGGTTAGTGTTTTCTCCAATTTCTGCTGCTTTTGCCAGGTGCTCTCTGTCTATTATTGATGGACTACTTTCATTCAAGGCTTGGGTCCACTGTTTTTTTATTACTTACATCAGTGCATTGTCCTTGGGGTACCTCGGTCTTGTTCAAGCCCAAGCTCACGTCCATTTCCAATCGCCAATTCCTGAGTTGATACAGTGCACCTGCGTGAGTGGCGTACTTACCTCCTTACATTGCAGTACCGTCAAAACATTTTCTGCTTTGGATTTACTTTCTCGTCTGACTTTCTGGTTTGACTTTCTATTGTTTTTGATGATGGCTAGCGATCCCCACATGTCCAGACCATCGGTTTCTGGCACAAAACCGAAAAGGCACAAAAATGATCCACCTTCACCAATTTTATCATCGCAAAATCCAATCCTGGATACCATCTTGGATGAGGTTCGAGGCCTTCAGCCCTTCATGACCGCCACCAATGACAAGCTTAAGCAAATTGAGGAAAGATGGATTGTTATGGAAAGTAAAGTTCTTGATCTTGAGCAACGAGTCAGTGACATTCAAGATATCTCTACAAAGATTCCTCTTCTTGAACAAGAAATTTTGAAACTAAAACTCCACACTGAGGATCTTGAAAATCGTACTCGTAGAAACAACTTACGCCTTTTTGGCCTGCCGGAAAATGTTGAAGGGTCTGACCTAGTCTCATTTCTACAGAAATTTCTTCCAGAGCTTTTGGACCTTCAGTCATTGTCTAATCCTCTCAACATACAAAGAGTGCACCGGTTGGGTCGGCTTCAGCCATCTGCTAATAAACCTCGTGGTATTATAATGTTGTTCTAGGAATTCACCAAACTCATGCAAGTTTTGAAGGCTGTCAGATTTAAACGTCGCCTTATTTGGTCTGGTCATAACATTTTCATTTCTCAAGATATATCTAATGCTACAAACGCCAGACGCGAAGAATTCCTTGCTCTTCAGCCTCAATTGCGACAACTCAACATTCAATATGGAATTCTTCATCCCTGCCTCTGCAAAATCACTCATGAGGGTCGCTCTCGCTCCTTTGAGGATCCGGATAAACTCAAACTTTTTGTTCATAACATTTCCTCACATGGCATGGATACTGGCTCTTGATTTCATTTACATTATTGGATTGTTCCTGCTTTAATTGTTTTATTGACTTGCCTGTTTTCTTATGTTGATTTTCTGTCCTTCTTTATTCTTGTGAGGCTTATAGCCCGTTTCTTATTTTTTCTGCCCCTGCTTTCATTGTGGTCCGCGTCCTTCGGTGTCACTACGTTTCCCTGCTCTTAGATCTTCTTTCTTTTTACAGATCTGGATGTTCTTCCTTGGTCTGTTTACTTTACTTTTCTCTTCTTCCCTCTTTCACACCTCTTTCCTCTTCCTCTTCCTGCTTTCTATTTTTCTTTTCTTCGTTCTTCCTGATTTTTAATCTTGTTATCTAGGTCTGGCTTATCTCCTATGACTTGTCTTTCTGTTTTACTTATTGTAACATGTCTTTCCTTTTTTTTTCTTGTCAATCCTGCAGTTTTATGGTCCTATGTTCGTACGTTCTCCTGTTCCCGGAAATATGGTTAATGTCGTGTCGTGGAATGTTCGTGGTCTGGGCCACCCCGTCAAGCGTCAAAAGGTATTGTCTCATCTAGCTAAACCTAACACCCAGGTTGCTTTTTCACAGGAAACTCATTGCAATGATAAAGAATCACTTAAACTTAAACGTCAATGGGTCAATCAGATTGTTTTCTCTCCTGCTAATGACCGACACGGTGGTGTCGCTATTTTATTTCATAAATCCATTAATGCTCAAATCTTATCATCTGAGTGTGATCCGAATGGTCGATGAATATTGGCTGAGGTTATCATTAATAAACGACAACTGACTTTTTTCAATATTTACGGGCCTGTTAAACCAGACATTGATTTTTGGAATTCTATAAAATTGAAATTATTATCAATTCCCAATTCTAATATTGTGATTGGTGGTGATTTTAATAATTGGTTGGATCCGTTCACTGATAGGCAATCCAAATATAAGTTCAAACCTGACAAATCCCACAAATCCTTTCAAACAGCCATTTGCTCTCGTCCTCTATTCGATGCCTGGAAAACATGTAACCCTGATACCTCAGAATTTACTTTCTTTTCACCTGTACATCATACTAGATCTCGTATTGATTATATTCTTATTTCTAAATCACTGCTACCTTGTCTCCAGTCATCTGAGATTGGATCTATTTTTATTTCTGACCATGCTCCTGTCTCCACCCATATTGACTTATCTCTCACCACTTGCAAACAAGGTAGATGGCGTTTCAATAACTTTCTTCTATCAGATCGTACTTTTATTTCAGAAGCGACCTCTTTTATTAAGGAATTTTTTTCTTTTAATAAATCTTTAGATACCTCCCTACACAACAATTGGGATGCTTTTAAAGCATCTTTCAGAGCTTTTACTATTGCCTATTCCTCAAAGAAGAAAAAATTGCTGCATGCTAAATATAAAGAAACTTTAACCCATATAAAAGCATTAGAGCATAAGTATTATTCTTCCAAATCCTCCTCATCTCTACAAGAGTTAATCAAAGCTAAATCCACCCTGAATAAGATTGCTACAACGGATGCCTGTAATATTCTCCTCAAGGTTAAGTCGAAATATCACGGAGGCCAAAATAAAGCCGGGAAAATGTTAGCAAACTATCTAAAAATTAAATCAGAACGAAAAGCTATTGGCCCAATCCATTCAGAACTTGACGACTCTCTCCTCTCATCTGATTAGGATATTATTGACACATTTCAATCGTATTACAAACTCTTATACACAGAAACCACCAATCCCTCTGAAGATGATTTTGCTACTTTTTTCAGGGATATCCCTAAGCCTCAAATTTCCCAAGATAATTTTCAACCCCTTGAAGAAGAAGTGTCCTTACAAGAATTATCTGATGCACTTAAATCTATGAAGAAAGTAAAAGCTCCTGGCCCGGATGGCTTTTCAATTGAATTACTTTCTGCTTTCTCCTCAATTTTTGCACCCAAATTATTAGAACTTTTTAATTCTTTTATCTCCAATTCCCAAGCCTGTGGTTCTTTTTTGGAAGCTCTTATCATTGTAATCCCCAATCCAGATAAAGATTCCTCCTATTGTAAAAATGTTCGTCCTATTTCATTAATTAATTATGATTGTAAAATCTTTGCAAAAATATTGGCTTCTCGTTTAGAGAAAATTATTCCCCTTCTCATCAATCCTGACCAAGTTGGTTTTGTTAAAGGTCGCTTGGCCTCTGATAATGCCAGAATGTTTTCCAATATCCTTGCTCTTAGTACAAAATATCCCTCCCCATTAGCGGCTTTATCCCTGGACGCTGAAAAAGCCTTTGACCGTTTTAATTGGGAATTTCTGCTTCACACCTTACGATGGTTTGGCTTTGGTCCGAAGTTTATTTCTTATGTTAAGTTGTTATACACCAACTCCAAAGCTTGTATTTTTGTTAATGGTCTCTTTTCCCCTTATTTTTCCCTTCAAAGAGGTACACGCCAGGGCTGCCTTCTTTCACCATTACTTTTCCTGTTATGTCTAGAACCATTTCTGGAACGTATCAGAAGTAATCCTCTCATTACTGGTTTCAATCTTAAATCTCAACAAATTAAACTGTCCGCATATGCTGATGATGTTCTTATTTATATGTCTAATCCTGTATCTTCCCTACCCCCCTTGTTGAAGGAAATTGCATCATTTGCTAAGGTTTCAGGTTACAACTTAAACTTCTCTAAAACGGAGATTTTACCTTTAAATCCTTCATGTTACAGGTATATGTTTGAATTGTCTAATTTCACATGGTGTCCCCAAAAAATAAAATACCTTGGCACATGGTTTACCCCCACCATTCGTGATACACTTGCTCAGAATTTCTCTGCCTTAAAACTTAAAATTACTAATTTGTTAAATCTCTGGTCTCCGTTGTTCCTCTCTTGGTGGGGCAGACTTGATACCATTAAAATGATGATTGTTCCTCAGATTTTATTTATATTGTCTATGTTACCCTTCAAAATTCCTAAATATTATTTTTCCCAGATTAATTCGCTATGCATCAAGTTTCTATGGAATAACAAGCATGCACGCATTGCCCTGGCTAAATTGATTCATCCTAAAAACGAAGGAGATGTAAGATTCCCTGATTTTAATTTGTATCATAATGCATTCTTGATTCGTCAATTTTTTGCTTTGTCCAGGGATTATCAAGACTTGCCTAAACCCTCTTGGGTTAATGTTGAATGTTCCTTGTTAAATGAATTTTCAATACGAGATGTTGTACACATGACTAACTGTACTTTTATTTCCAAATACCCTATTTTGAAACATTCTCAAATGTTGTTACACACACTTTTCTTTAAGAACCTGAATAATTATGAATCTTTTCTAGCGTCATCACTTTGGTTTAACAAGTACATTAAATTTCGCCACAAGTCATTCTATTACAAACAATGGAAAGAAAAGGGCCTTCTTTTTGTACATCAACTAATTGTCAACAATGTAATTCTCTCTTTCCATCAGTTACAAGTTACCTTCAATCTTCCTGATTCCTGTATTCTGCAATATGATACGTTAGCCCCAATTCTACAGGAGTGTCTACAGAAATTCTCTTCTCCTCCAACTCCTTCTTCCTCTCTTTCTGACTCTTCATTATTTCATACCTCCTCCGATACTATTCCTAGTGCCTCCTATATCTATAAATCTCTATCTACTCCTATCTGTACACGGGTCAAATCTAAGGTGGAACTGGAGTGGGAACATGACCTTTCCTTGACTCTGTCAGTATCACAATGGGATACGTTTTGGCAGAAACTATTCAAAACCTCCAATGCTGCAAATCTCACACAATCCCTCTTTTTTATTTTTAATAGAGTCATCATTACTCCTCTTTTGTTACATAAATTCAATCACTCTGTCACATCATCTTGCTGGTCTTGCCCTAATGCTGAAGGCTCCTTAATACATTTATTATTTTATTGTCCTAAAGTTTATGCCTTTTGGAAGGATATATGGTCAAAATGTACACGGATTTTTTCTAATAATGTACAACTTAATATTCAAAATGTATTTTTGAGCACTGTTTCACCAGATTTTGATCTAGCTACTCCTGCCTCTCCGCTATTAGACTTATTCCTTGCTGTGGCCTTTAAAGTCATACTCACTTGCTGGAAAGACAATTCTAAATTATCCTTTCTTCATTGGTGGAACTATATTTGTGACGAACATAGAATTGCCTCTATCCCTCAATCCTCCATTCACGTACAAATTAAATCCGACCTACTATGGCTACCCTTTACATCCTTCTTATCATCAACATCATAGTCTCTATCTACTCTTAACATCTTGTTCTTCTTCTTTTTCTTTCTGTCCTCTCTCTTTCCTTTACTTCTCCTTTCTTTCTCCTCCTATCCTTTTCCTCTTTATCTTTCCTTCTCTCCTTTTTGATAAAAATTTTCACTCTTCTATTTAAATAATATATTCGCATTATTACCTTTTTAGGAGTTTTATATTTCTTTGTGTTATACTATGCTTTGCTTTTTATTTCCTGTTCTTAGCAAACTTTTAAGTTTACTGTTTATACTGTTTAGATTCTGTTTACTCTTTACGTAGTATTAGCCTATTGTATAGTCATCATCTATAGTTGCTGACAGGTTTACAATTTACTTACTCCTACTGGCTAAATTTGTATTTGTTATCCTATGTGTTTTTATCTTCAATAAAAACTACTTAACTAAAAAAAAAAACATAAATTCAAATGGTTTCTGGAGAATATCCAATTAGAACAAGTTGAATCATACAGATACCTGGGAGTATTATTCGACTATAATGGAAACTTTCACTCGCACAAATTAGATATACAAAGGAAAGCAAATGCTCTGACAGCAGCATTCAGGATCCTGCAGAAATCATTAGGTAATCTTACTTATCGCCCATTTTTAAAGGTTATATCAGCAAAACTCCTGCATACCTTAACATACGGTAGTGAGGCTCTAAATGGGAAAGATACTGTGATTATAAACAATGCAGTCTCAAAAACGTTTAAATCCCTTTTTCACCTACCAAATAATGCATCACCAGCACAAACAAGGCTGGAGTTTGGTCTAAGTAACCAGTTGTACGCAAGAAAGGGCCAATTTATCAAAGTATGGAACAGGGTAAAAAATGATCATGAAAATCAAATGTCTCAGCTATTATGGCAAGAAGTAAATGAAAAAAGAAAATTACAAGCCTGGAAATATTTAAATGCATCGATGGAAGAATTTGATGTGATGCCAATCTGGAAAACTACAATAACCAAGGAATAGTTCAAAAAAGCAATCAATAAAATAAATCATCTATCAATTGTACGAGATAAATATATATTTGCAAAAAGAAAACATGCATGGCCAATAATGAGTGGTTTTCAAAAAAGAAGATTGAACCATATTTAGAAACACTATGGTCATTAAAAAACAAACAAATCTTTATAAAGGCACAATTTGGCGTATTACCTGGACTATGCCATCGCCCTCCATGGATAACATCGGAATAGGACAAATTATGTAGACTATGTAAAATAGGAGAGGAGAACATTATTCACCATTTATGTATCTGCCCTGAACTGCAAACTGAAAGAAAAACCATACTTAAGACACTTTTTAATGCTTGAGGAATAAGGTCATGTAGACAAGCTCTGATAATGTGTCTGCATTCTGATGATATAATCATGAATTCTGCTTTTGTAAAGTTTTTATTAAGAGTAGGAGCCAAACTAGAAGATCACAATTAAGAAACGCCTAGCACAATATGAAATATTTTTTATATTAAGGAATTAATATTTTAAAAATATACCATGAAATGGATTTTATCTAACTCAACTGGCTTAAAACAAATTAGATGCTGCATTTGTATGCTTGTTTATATTGTATTATATATTATATGTATATTGTCTCATTGTAAGATTTTAAGTAATTAAACAATAAAGAATTCAATTGCGCCCATTCAATTCACCCTTCATCTGTGAAACCAGTATAAAAGATTGGAGCTCAAGACCCATCGTTATTTGTGTCACGATTCACTCCCTGCATTCTCGTGCCCACCACCAGGGGGCTACATTGTGGGGCTTTCCAGTGTTCTAATATGCTTCCAGACACTCCCCTGCATACATATCCTGACTTCCAGGCATTTGGACACCATTTGGGAATTGACATCCATTCCCCATCCATGCCAGGTTTTGTGGAAGCCAGTCTGCTCATGCTGCAAACTACATTACCTATAATCCCCTGCTTACTGCTTTGCCTCCATCCCTGCAGGCCAAGGATGGGTGGGGGAATTCATCTCACCTGTGGCTGACTGCTGCTAGTCTGCTCACACCTGATGAATGTGATTACTGTGAGCTCTTTTAAGCCTCGGCTTCTTGCAGTCCAGTAGTGGTCATTGTAGCTGTTATCCAGTGAGACCAGTCCTTGTTCCTGAGATTTTGCTCTTCCTTAGCTATAGTCATTCCTTGTGCCTGAAGTAGCACTGCCTGCAGTGCTACCTTGTTCCCTGAGCTATAGTTGGTCTTTGTTCGTGTTCCTGGGCTTCAGCTATTTCTTGTTTCTGGTATGCACTGCTTGCAATTCACTCTTGACTCCATGTTTCCTGAGCTATAGTTATTCTTTGTTCCTGTTCCTGGGCTTCAGCTATTTCTTGTTCCTGATATGCACTGCTTGCAGCTCTCTCTTAACTCCACGTTTCCTTTGCTATAGCTATTCCTGTTTCCATGAACTAACACTGCCTGCAGTGCTACCTTTTTTTTTTTTTAGAGAGTTTTTATAGCGCAAACTTGACCCGAATCGGGTATCAGAGCGCTTTACATAGCACCAGTTGCGTTACATTAGGACAGATTTTTTTTTGTTTTGTTAGGCATGGGGAGATTAAGTGATTTGCCCAGAATCACAGGATGTTCAGCGTCATTGCTGAGACTCAAACCAAGTTCCCCAGATTCGAGGTCGACCGCCCTAGCCGTTAGGCCAACTTGACTCCTGAGCTTTAGTAATTCCCTGTTCCTGAACTAGCACTGCCTGCAGTGCTACCATGACTCCTGAGCCTTAGCTCAATTTTTGTTCCTGCCCCAGCACTGCCTTCTATGCTACTTTGTTTTCTTGCTTCCTGAACCTGCACTATTCTAGTATACCCTTGTAGCCTCCCCTTCTGTATATCCTTTTCTATTCCCTGCCTTTCGTCCCATTTCCTTGGTTCCAGTTCTAGTTTGCTTTCTTTCTATTCTGCTGTCTTGCTTCTGTTACCTTGTATGTGTGTTACCTACTTTCTGCCAAGTGTGCCCTTTGATTTCCTTCCTGTCCTGTTAAGCACTTCTCCTTGCTAGCTCCTTGTCTATTGTGCTTGTGTTTAGTTCTACCCCTTTGCTGTTACTGCCTTGTGTGTTCCTGTTTGATCGCCAGGATCCAAGGGCACAGCTGACTACCTAGGTGGTGTTTCTTGTTCACTGTGAGTATTGTCTTTGAGTTACAATTATAACATCACCATAGGTATAAGCTCCACAGACCCTGCCTTTGCATACATATCCTATATGTGGGTATTTTCAGTAAGTATCTGTAACAGCAATTGTGGGTGAGGAACTTAGGGGCATATTTACAAGGCAGCAATAAAAATTATCGCCGCTTTTGCGGCCGTTTTCGGTCAAAAAGCGGCGATAATTTTATCGCCTAATTAGCAAGGTCACGCTAACGCGTGAAACCTTGCATTAGCGCACAAAATCTTAACGCCTAGCTTTGCATCTCTAATGAGATGCAAAGTGGGCGTTCCTGACCTAACATGACAGTAGAAATGTCGCTAAGTGACATTTGTCCTATCATCAAGCCCCACGCTATGAAGCATAGCGGCAGGAAAAGTAGCGATAACCCCTATTATCGCTACTTTCCTTAAGCCTGCTTCAGGGCTGACTTAGCCATGATATCCTATGGAAGGTGGATATCATGGCTACGTTTGTGAGTCCCTATCAACAAGCTAACGCCACATTTCGTGAGATTATCGCTGGGTTTCCAGCGATAATCTCACGTTAGGCAGTTAGCGCTAGCATTTTTATCGCTTTTGAGATAAGCGTTGCTGATTGCACGCTATCTCAGCGATAAAAATCCACGCTAGCTGGCGATAATTATCCTAGCGCTAAGTGTGCTTAGCGATAATTATCGCCGGTCGTGGCTGATATGCCCCCTACTGAGCTTCAGTCTTACCGTGTGGAGCTCCTAAGTGCTTTACCCCACATTTATTTTATTGTTCATGTTGTATTATATATATGTCTTGTAGGTTTATCCTGGATGTAGTTAGTCTGAATGCTAAATCACCTCTGAGGGCCTGTCCTTTCTGAGTCCTACCTCTCTTATTCTCTTATTCCCTTTCTCCTTTGACTCACTGTGTGATCTTGGGCAGCTCTATACCTAGTATTCTGCCTACTTTGTATTCCCTGGCACCAGTCATTGCCAGAGTCGCTGACACATGCCAGTGTCCCGGACTGAGTTCTGACAATTTGTGTTTGTGGTCTTTTCTATAGAGAAGGGGGTACTCCGCAGAGTACTGAGGGACTACTATGAATCCAAGTGACACTGACTGCTCACTCCCATGAAGCGAGGGAACATAGGCTGGAATCAGCTCTGAAAAAGATATTACTGTACTGTCCTGAGTGTCAAGATATCTCACCAGTAAGTGAGTGAAAGATGAACCAACCCTGCCGGAGGACCGGATCATGGTAGACACTTGTGTAATTAACCCTGGCCTAGGGTATGTCCAAGAGAGACTTGCAAAGGAAGTGCACTGAGTGATGCAACGTACTGCCAGTTTGGGCAGTACGTTGTGTCCATCGTCATTTCTCCCTGTCATAGCCAGCAAGCACTTGGAGTGGTGTGCCCACGTGGTAGGCCCATGTACACCACATGTAGACCCATGACTGTGCCACTGCCAATTGGTCTGTTGGTCTGGAGTCAGTCAGTCCAGAACAATCTGTGACCTGACAGGTGCCCTCGGGAGTGCCTCTTGAAGAATGGAGGTTGTTTCCTTGAGTCACTGTATGCTGAATATAACGCATGGCATCCGATGCACTGAAGAATTGACATCTGTGGGCATGTTGCCATGTTGCCATCACGCTCAAGAAGAAGTGCTCACCAGATTGAGCTGCATTGTGAATCAAGTACCCACCAGAGCACCAGATTAAGCCATGATGTGCAGTCCACTGTAGTGTCTTGTGAGTTAGAGATGACGGGACCCTTTTGGTTCCTGACGGACTCTGTAGAACAATGATGTAAGTGCTTGGGTGTGGTTGATAGAATTCAAAATGTAAGATGTTAAGTTAATCATTACATGCTGAGGAATAAAAACATACAAGATCTAGCTCCGAGTGTGGCGCAACCATATACATGCTCCGAGGCTGGGGAGGACACTGCAACTGGCAACGAGATAGGGGTTATGTAACCCGAAGAACCGACAGTGCTCTCCCAGAGAGTTTGCCGTGGTCCAGTAAACTGCTTAGGCGTGCCACACGTGCTTCAGTCGAAGTGAAGATCAACAGTCAGCGGATGTTGAGTCAAAGCACCACTCAAGTCAGTGCATAGCTTTTCAAAGAAGATGAAGGCCTTACAGAATTTTCTTTTCTGTATTATTGGCCAGGAACTTGCTGATGAGGCTGTGAAGAGGTACTGCGCTACAACTCAACACAGAGCCATAACCCATATGGAACGATAACGCTGAATGCAGTGACAGCAAAGTATGAGGAGCAATAAAAGCAGCAATAGCCTGGTGCAAGGAAGCACTAGAACGGAAGTAGCCAGATACAGAAAAAGTCTAAAGGCAGAGGCAACCAGTTACAATGCAAAAGATTGAAAATGGTGATGAACACATGCAAGAGACATAAACAAGTACTTACTGTAAAAGAGAAAGAAGGCACTGTGCGTCTAGTGTGTAGGTGAGACAACCTGAGTTCAAGTACTGAGCCAAAAGTAGGTGCCCCTCTAGCGCTATCCAAACAGCACATACTCTCAGCATCAGTAAGTTCCACAACTATTTATAACGCCGCTGATATCCTCAAACCACTGCTTACATTCAATACTGTCAAAAAGCAGAATATCACCCCCAAATATACTGCGTGGATTGAAACTTTTAATGACTTCATTGATGCATTGGAAGAAGCAGATAAAAAGAATATCTTCAAATATCTTAAGAATCTTGCAGGTGAAGGCGTAAAGGAAGTAATAAACAGAATATCACACACTCATAAAGTCTCATACCATCATATCAAAGAGGCGTTAAATATTAAGCTAAATCCAATGTCGATTGCGAAAGATATATTTTCAACCAAGAAAGGTAGAAAGCTAGTGAAACAATCAACAACTTTGTTGAAAGACTTGATATGCTCATCAAATATTGTAAGTTCAAAGAGTTCAATGATGGAGAAGCCATGCGCCTCATAGTCATAGGTGGTGTCCTTTCTGATGTATTCTGACATCGAACGCTGAGAGAAAGGCTCAGTCTGAAGCGAGTACTCATGGCTGCAACAACGAAAGAACGTGCAGACCGAAAACCTACTCACATGGAGGCCGGAAGAACCCAGAGTGAGTCAGCACTGAACATGAAAAGTAAGCAGAGACACAAGATCGAGGGCCACAAAGTGATGTCTACAAAGAAGAAGAGACTTTGTTGCAAATGCAGCTTTTATTTTCCACATGAAGGTAAATGTCCCACCAGTATTCAAGGGCTGCAGGAAAGAGAACCATTTTGCAATGCCTTGCAAAGGTAAGAAAAAACTAAGTGTGTCATGCTGAGAAAACAAAATGGATGCCCAAACGTTCCAGAAGCGACGTTCTACTCACGCTCACAAGACCAAGTATCAGCTGAGGCAAATAGAAACTAAACTAAGTTGATTGTTGTCTAAATCTTCCTCCATATGTTCTACAAAGTCATTGTCAAGTAACAGTGAAGCAGATGGATATGTAGTATTGATGTTAACTAAAGAGAAACATGCATGGCACAAGTTGGGGGTTCTCGCGAGTACACGGCTTCCACCGCTATTTTCACAGGGTGGTCACCATCCACCCTGGAAGAAGTGGGCCCCACTGAAATATGCTGAATTTGTCCGTGGCACGGGGACACATTCAGCAGTGCCTGCACGTTGTCTGCTTTCTTTGACAGCAGCAACATTCAGGTGGCGAGGAAGCTTTTGTGTTTTACACTCCAGCAAGGCTGATAACAAAGGCTGAATTTCCACTATCCTGGCAGGGAGCTATCTGAGCATCACACCTAGATGCAAGGTGCGGGTAACAAAGGCACACAGCTTGTTATATCTTCACAAATACTTAAGAGGCATGCTTTTTACTTTGTTCAACCACTGTATACAAGAGGTATGCATGAACTGAAAGAATGTCAAATGTGCTGGTCTGTCATCGTATTTATACAAAAAACATTTTTAGTACCATTATTTAATTTTTCTATAGTGCTAATCTTCCCAATGCAGGTTGTCAGAGGCTTAACATCACACATTAAGCATTGACAATAAATCACATAAATGTGTAAATCAATGCACAGAATGTGTTACATAAGACAGTGAATCACTGCTGGGAAGTAACAACATGATCTCTGTGTTAAAAGCAGTAATCCACTTATCAAGCTACATAAAATAAAAAATCATTGATTTTATTCAAAGCTGGGAAAATAGAAAACACAGATCTCTCCAGCACGTGTTACCCTGCGAAGTTACCTTGAGATTAATAATGTTCCCTGGGATTTACTGGGCATATAAAGATATTTGTAGCAGGTGCCTTTACCACATAAGATATTTAAAAATGCTGACTTTTTAACCAATAAAGCAGAATAGATTTAATGCCACACTGTTGCGAATGCGAGCAGGGAAAAATGGTGAGACAGTGCACTGGTATTACCCAACATGAGAGAAGCACTGGGATTTGGCAGAGCGGGCTGGTTTTACACTCCAACAGGGACTGGGAGCTTGTGCCTGCTGTTCTCCATGAAACTGCCTGGTAATATCTAAGTGTGCATGTTTGTTTGACCGTCCCAAGACAGCCGGCCAAATTGACATGCGCACTTGCAGTGCCCTGTGCCCACCACTCCTCCTGCTGCTCTCAGAGAATGGCCCCACCCTCAAGACTCAGCTCCGTCTTGTGAAATAAAATGATAATTAAGCAATTTTATTAATTGTTTTATTATCATTTAAGGTACATATTTTCATCTGCTGGCTCCAGCTTTGGGGCTAGCCTCCTCCACTTCATGTCTGAGGAGAAGTACAAAGAAATGCCCCATCTCACACTGTCAAATACTAAAGTGTATACATTGGCTGCATCAACGCCATTAAAGAGTCATGGTTCCTTTGTAGCAACCATGAAGCATACAAATGATACATGGTAGAAGCACCAATTCACGTACTTCAAGGTACTTCATCAAGTGCTTGTTTACTCAGTTTCAGTACAGCTGCTGAAATGGGACTGATATTGGTAAATAACAACATAAATGCTCAATCTGAAATAGTGAGTCAATTTCCATCGTTGTTTTCATGGATTCGGAAAACTTAAGACAATGAAAGTGCAACTGCATAATAATGAGGACAGTTGTCCAGTTGTTCAACGACATTGTCAAATTGCATTTAATTTACAGGAAGCTGTTGAAAAGGAAATTGAGACATTACTAAGGCATGATATCAAAGAGGGATCTACTGATCCAACACCATGGGTTTTGCACATAGTGGCAGTGCCTAACAGACAGGGAAGTAGCTGTACACATCTGTGTTGATATGCACAAGTTAACAAGGAAATTGAAACAGAATGGCATCAGGTCAACACATTGGCGATATGATCCCCCAGATGAATGGTGCCAAAGCTTTCTCTCGCCTTGATCTGAACAAAGGATACAATCAGTTGGAACTAGAAGATTGCAGGTACATTGCTAGGTTTTATACCCATATTGGTTTGGTCACATATAAGAGATTACATATTGGTGTGTCATCGGCTGTAGAAATGTTTCAAGATGTCATTTGCTGAATAATGCAGCCTGTCGTGTGTGCTTTCAATCACAGTGATGATATATTGGTATTTGGGGCCACACAAAAGGAACATGATAAAACTCTTACACAAGTGTGTGATTTACTTGCTGATGCAGGTCTCACTTTGAAGTGTGATATCCACAAAACAAAACTCAGATTCTCTGCCCACATTTTCTCTGATGGGTGAAAGACTCTAGATCTGACTAAAGTACAGGCTTTGTCAGCCACCTGTCCTCTGTAAGATGTTGCCATGTTACTCTCTTTTCTTGGCACGGCCACCTACTGGTCTAGGTACATCCTTAACAAAACCAAATGCTTAATTTCAATGGTCATGTGAATGTGAACAAAGCTTAAAAAAAATAAAACATGCAATAGAGAACGCCACTGAAATGGCCTACTTTAAGGGGAGAGGAGGACGCTACACCCACCAACCTAGTAGAGGGTCTCCATCAGAAGAGTCCACTCTTGCCGCAACCCTAAAGATGCCCTGGCTGCCACGCAGCTCCTAAGAACACTGCTGTGTGCACCTGGAGGCTCCTGTTGCTGGTGAGGTCCCACTAGAATGTTGGGTTGAGCACAGCCCTGTGCTGCTACTACGAACTTCGTGAGAGACTAAAAGGGCCTAGTCCGAAGAGTTTGAGTGCTGAAACTAGATCAAAAAGTGGGTCACACCCACAATCTACCTTGAATGCTGAACCTGGAGCAGAGAGCCCAGAGACAGGGTGAACCATGATGGGCAGGTGGAGGACTAGTTGGCGGAAGTCCCTGTAGTTCAATGACTCACACCAATTGTGGCCCTGTAACCCCTACTTCTCCTGTGGCTTCCCGAATGGGGTCTGACAATCAGGCACCTAGATGTAACCTATCAAGTAAAAGTGTAAAAATCCATCTGGGACTACAGGCTGAATGTTATGCCTTCAACAATAACAATTCATATATGGGGCGGAGGAAAAGGCTGGGATCTTTCAATTGCAATGGCAGGTTTTTAATAAACCATCACATTTTTTTGCTTTCATATAGATTATAGTGTGATATACAAACTTTTGCAGCTTTTTACCCACAAATGTTTCATGTTTTTCGCAAACATATATGAAGGTTGCAAAGTTCTTGTAATGGACATCAAAGCGCAATACAAATACAATACAATACAATCTCCCTATTACCAACATTTTGTAAGCAATGTAACTTTATGTTGGAGTCCCCATGCAGGTGTTGAGTCACACAGAAAAAGCTATGCCAGATATGTAAATACAACACATTTACAAGTTAATGCGCAGCGTGCTTTCACAGTAACTACAGGAACGACATCCAATTTCAACACACACCACCTCATGTGAAAAAAAAAAACAACATACATACCAGTGCAAAGGGGAAGCGTAATACTCAATGAACTAAGTGAAGTACATTTTCTGCAACTATATGAAACTTTCAACCTATAATATACTATACCCCACCCATTACTACATTTTACTTTGACTTAATTCATTGCATGTTCAGTTTGACTGGAACCTTAATTGCAGAAAATTATGAGTGTGCTTTTGCCAACTTTTGGTCAGATGTAGAAAGGGATTTTGCGGTTGCGGGGTCTCTGATTCACAAAATGTGAGTCTTTGCAATGATTACTTAATCACAGTTTGGGTTTACAAGTACATACCAAATCGCTATTTGGAACAGAAACTGCCAGGTTGTGGAGGTCCTTAGTTTGTTGTTTTTCAGGAACAAACTACCACAGATGGTGGCCGTGAACCAAACCTTTTCTACCTTGAAAGAAACCACCATGTCAGTGGTTCCTATCAAGGTGTAGAGATGACCGCTAGGCTAGTGGTCATCTCTAAATTTGAATGACGTAGTACCATCAGAATATCATCAAACTCGAAATCTGCCACTGCATTTAGAAATTTTTAGGAAGTCCTGCCAAATATAGCACTTGATTTCTGAAAAATACCTGGAAACCACATGCATACCAAATGTGATGCAATATATTGCAATTAAAGTCAGCTGTTGTCAAGAGGATCAAGGTGTATTTCAGGAAAACGTAAATTACTTAATTGTTACAGGCTAGAGGGGTAGTAAAGGTTACAATCTGAAAGAGAATTATGTTTGATGGTGCATGAGTATGACCACAGTGAATCTCAGAAAAAAGGTCTTACCATGTTAATTAGGCTGATGGAGGAATAGTGGTGGATGTTCATTGTAGTATTACTTAGTTAGTTGAAAATAGGCTCCTAAAGCCATTTAGAGTTTGTGGCAATGTGCTTCAGTAAGGGGGTTCTTGGCTCCTATGGATCACACTCTACCGAGGGGACTCTATGCCCCACTGTCCACCAAGCTTGGTGGTTCCCAGAAGGGGGAAGGCCACCTGAATCATTATATTAAGCGCTACCCGCAAACCCGCTGCATGGGACAACTAATACTAAGCCAGGGGGTTCTTGGCCCACAGGGAACGTACTCTACCGACATGACTCTATGCCCTGCTGTCCACAGCGCTTGGAGGCGCTAGTGCAAACTTTCCAAGGAGAAGGGCAGGGCCTTCTGAATTGCACTGCAAAGTTCCTCCAGTAAATCTGCTGCACAAGAGGCAAAGTCCAGGACAAGGGCATGCCCATCTTGCACCCATCATCAGCCGGAGGAGGCTGGGGTGTGCCACCCCTCTGACACTGGGGTTTCATCAAACAGGGGCCCCCTTCTGACATTGCAGGCCAGGGTGGAAGGTTTAAGTGAGACTTTTGATCTATTTCCAGACACTATTGTTGGAAGAGGCAGGGTTGGTCTGTGACTTTTTCATTTTTTATACCAGGCAAGCAGTTGACCTTTAATGGTTGTTTTGTTACCTTAAGCCCTCACCTACAGAAGGGCTGGGTGTTTTGTGAACCTGCTGTACATAGGGGAAGGAGGTGGTTATTAGTCTATGTAGTGCCTGGCTTCCTCCCCCCGGGTCTTGCACCCTCTGATACGGGTGGTTCACTGCCGGGTGTCGTTTCTAAGGACTTAGTCCATAATGACCTCTACAAGTCATCAATCCTCTCATAGTTAACAACAGCAGTGGGGCCCATAAATGCTGAAATTAGTACAGTGGAGTGAGAAGTAGGGTATTCGATCTGCCCTTACGGAACCTGTTGTCGCTCCTCTGCCTGGCTCTGATCCGATGAGGAATGCTGCCACAAGGAAGCACGGTGTGACTCAGTTAGACGGAGCTACTGATACAATTGTTACTGTAGATGTCCAACACACGGAGGCCAAGACTGAGATATGGAACTCCCCAGTTGACTGTGGTCTCCCGGCATCTAAACAGAAAAGAAGTAGAAAGTTTCATACAGCTGAGACACGGACTGGGTTTAAGGTCAAAGGCAGATTGGCTCCCTCATCAACCATAAAGGACACTGGTCATAAATTGCATAGAGATCACACTGCCATTATTAATTCAGACACTGCTGGATGGCTTTGTTAAGCACATAAATGGTCTCAATCTTTCCATCAACTATGGTAACTAAGGGGGACTAAGTCAAGATCATTCCAGGTTCTGCACCTGAGCTGTCCAGGGTCTAGACCTATACTTACCTAGGAGTGGTTTTTGATGATCGATCTACATAGGCATCACTGAAAATATCTAAGAGACTAGCCCTTTCTCGCTCCATTGGGGCAGTTTTCTCCTTCTCCTCCAGAACTGGCTGCAACCCACTGGGTGCATTGATTAAGATCGATCAGGCCCAATCCGTCTCAGTAGCTACATTTGGTAGTGACGAGTGGGGGATCATAGACCCAGGGGAGCTTTGATTGGTTGAGAATGGGACCTACAGATGTCTTTTAGCAGTCCCAGCCTCGACACCCGCTTTTATGGATCATGAGGAGTTGGGGTTGCCATACTTGTTGGACCTTATTGCTCTGCATCTGCTGATCAGCTGGCTCACCCTTCGGGTGAGACCTGAGAATCATTTTAACAGGGAGACTGTTTGAAGCTTCAAGGGTGGAGGTCAATTAAATGGTTGGCTTATATACGGGACACCTTTGTTAAGCTAGGTAGAGCAGCACTGTTTGACTTACCCCGTAATATCTTGAAAGCACATATGACTTGGACTTCAACAACTTCCTGCTACAGAGGAAAGCAGAGATAGAGGGAGTAGAACTTGAGAAGCCCTCAGTGCGAGTGCATGCTCAAAGTCTAACAGGGTCTGCTGTTTAACCCTATTTTCTCTAGTTACTCAGTGTCATCATCGTTTTATCCTCACTAGATTCCAGTTTTAAAAAATGTCATTTGTTGCTGACTTGTTCTAATCCCAGCACCTGGCATGTGAAGCTGAGGGCTTGCACATGTGATAACTGGTCTGCCCAGTATCTTATGGACTTTGTATTTTTCTGTGGTTTTTATGAAGCTCCACGTAAGTCATTTGTACTAGCCCACTCTCATGCATCTGCAGTTACTTCCGGATGCTCAAACAATTTATGATGTTTCTTGCTTCCTGGCCTCCTCTCTGAGGCTGCAGAAGTGGTTTAGCACAGGATTAGGACCAGCTTGATCATCTACATATATATAATTCACTTTACTCTCATTATGAGATTTTTTTATGATTGGTATTTTGCTGGGCCAGTTGGTTTTGAATGTGATGCACTTTATCGTGAACTGCTGCGTTCTTATGCTTGCTAGTGTGGTTTTAATAAGTATAGATATCGTTCTGGCTACAAACAGTTTTGTTGGTTTACGTATTTGCCATTTTGCACCACGTTTATTCTGTTTTTAACTATATGCAGTTTAGGCTTGATCTGTTATCTGGATCTCAGTGTAGCGTACTCAAGTGTCTAGGTTGTTTTGTGTCATTGTAGTAAGTGGTCTTATCTAGTACCTTCTTTTTTGACCTTGAACTGCTTGTATGGTTCATGTACCTGCTTATTTTTGCACACTATGTCTATTCAAAAAGCTTTATTCGGTTGGAAGAATACAACCATATAAGCAAGCAAACAGTTAAGACAAAAATAAAAATTACATAGCACATAAGAAAGCCTTCATCGTATTATACACTGTATTTTTATGCATAGATATGACCTATTTCCATGCAAAACAGAAAGACCTTCAGATATAAAGTGCAAAATTCACCTAAAATTACGGATGTGCTAGAAAACCGTGCATGAGAAGTGCAAAAAAGACAAAAAGGCATATTATTAAAGTGCAAATGCATCTCAAACAGAGCTCAGGTTTGTAATACATAAAAATTACTAACAGTACTAGATAAATGTGCAAAATACGCAGATCAACAAGAGCTATACAATTATAGACTTCCTTAAAGATATACATTTTAACACATAAGTTGCGGTAAAAAAACAGGTATCAGTGCTTTCCAGTGTTGTTAATAACTTCAGTGCAGATTTAGTGGACCGAACGTTATATTTTAAAAAGATGGGTTTAAGATAAAACCTCCTAAAATGACTATAAAATTTACAAAACAATAAAAAGTGACAGCAACTTTGTTTTGAGACATGGTCACAGGGGCACATGTTGTCAGATCTGATTTTCATATGGGGGAATGAAACTAAGTGATGTACAATCCCCAACCTTGTACGCGTTAAAACGAAACGGTGAGAGTTACGGGTGACTAAGGAGAGGTAGGCCTGAAAACCTTTTCTAAGATTCAGATCATTATACAATGCAATAGTTGTTAAATTACTAGACTGCTTCTCTCTAGCCGCATTCTTGTATGAGAGAAACTTCAATTTTAGGTCTTTCTTGAGTATCAGTCCTGATGCCTCAGGATTCGTGCGAATATTGCAGTTGAATAAAAGATTAAACCAATAACAAATATAGTTCAGCCAGGGTATACTTGATGAATTATCAAGCCTCATGCAGTCTTTGATAATTGATTGCGTGAAAATCGTTTCGGTTTTAGACCAGATAGAGCGCCAGAGTAACAATGGGCGTAAAGCAGCTAAATCTGCAACATGGTCTATGCCTACTTCCTTATGAATTAGCAGGGTAGATGCTGATGGGGGAACACATAATAGTTTTTTAAAAAACTTATTTTCATCATTCTGTAGTGCATTCACACTATGGTGTCCCCACACGCCCGCCCCATATAGTGCAGATGAAATACACCTGGCATTATAAATTGTCATCATTTCTTTTATCCTTCTTTGACCCAATTTAGCAGCAAATCTAAAAATACTATTAGTATTTCTACTCATCTTTGATCTAACATTTTCATCCTCTTGAAGCCATTTCCCATCGCCTGAAAATGTTATTCCTAGGTAACAAAACCATTTGACCGTTTCAATCTTGGCTTTATCAATATAAAAAGCGGTGGTGGTTGATTTGACTTTCCTACCACATGCCATTGCGAAAGTCTTGGTCTTGTTAACTACCAGTTTTCTATCTTTGATAAATGTCACAAATCTGTCTATAAGACGTTGTAACCCGACCTATGTTCTTGACAAAAGTACAGCGTCATCAGCGTACAATAAAATTGGGGTTGCATTCCCATTTATAATAGGGGCATCCGAGGGTAGTTTACATAAAATGGAGTCAATCTGATTAATAAATAATGAGAATAAAAACGGTGCTAATACACAACCCTGTCGGATGCCTCTTGCTACTTTAAAAAAAGGTGTGCATTCACCCTGGGGGCCATAGCGAACCTTACAAGATAACTGTGAATAGAGCCGCGCCAAGAAGTAAACGCACTCCTTTGGGGCATTAAGTTCTAATAAAATGTCCCACAAATGTGTCTATTCAGTTTTCAATTATGTATAGTCTAGGAATGTAGTGGTGACCTAATTAGTGATAGCTTTAACTCATATGCGGTCCTTTTATTGATTATTCTATGTATCCGGATGTTTTCGGCTGAATTGATGTAATGATTCTATCTAGACAGAATAAAGTTATTTTGATTGATTGGTTGGTTTGATTCTTGCAGTTTTGAGCAGCAGAGAAATAGATGGAGTTTAGCACACAGGTGTGTGTAAATGTTAGAAAGCGTGTGGAAGTGATGGACCTGAGAAGATGCTTAAATATATGGTACATTTCTTCTACTCAGTTTTGGATCAGAAAATATTGGTAATTCTGATGGTTTCAATTTGAGGTTGTGCAGTCACTGCAGTAATGTATTTGAATGGAGCATGTTCAGAATCTGTGTAAAATCGCTGTTGAGAGACTGATAGGACATTTTCACTCAAGAGTCTGTTAAAAAATGATTGCTGAAAACATGGTTGCTTTGCAACAGGGAAATATTAGACTTTTGAACAGGTCACAACTTGTTAGTGAAGTCCTGCTGGATCTCATTCCTATACGTAGCCCAGAATCAATCACTTTGTTGTGTTGCAGTACAAGCCTGGTAACATTTTTATTATTATACGCTTACTATCCTGACTACTCTAACTGTACTGAGCCCCTTTAAGATTAGACAATCTGCAGCTTCTCTATTTACCACAGAGGCAATGATCCTCTGATGAATCTATCTCCGTAGACAGGAGTGGTGGAAATTAGGGGGACCAAACACCACGTTAGCTGTCCAATGAGTATCATTAATTGTCAGCCAACTCACAAATTTGAGATCAAATTTAGATAAACCACTCTTCAAACTATTCTGTAGAAATAAAAATTTGCCACAGGAAGACCCAACCTCCTGAAGAAGTTAAGTTGTGTTCCGATTATGCAGACCAAAAGCTCTGCAACAGCAACGCAATACAAAAGAAGTAACACTTGATTTTCTGTCAGAGCTCGCAGTTTCTCTCTAGAACACATTTAAGTCATTAGTAAACAGCACAGTGTGAATGGAAAAACAACAGGACACAATAATAGACTTAGGCAGATATGAGAATAATTTGGATATTGTATTAAAGATTCAAAGTTCATTGCCACGAGCAATAAATTCTTGAGGATTTCAGTTAAGAATATCACAGCTTGTATAAAAATGCCAAACAGTCAAGCAGGCTTTATTGGATGGTTATTATCAGAATCAGTTTACAGAGTTACATAGTCCCACCTGCATAAAGGCAGAAGGAGAGTTCATTGTCTCAAATCCTACGAAGAAGGCAAAAAGGTTTAAATTTAAAGTCCATTTAAGGGCGAGTCCATTAACACAGAAATATGAAATAAAGGAAATGAAAAATGAAAATGGTTCGGCAAACAAGGTTTCAGTCTATCAGCTACTTATTGTAGCATCAGCAAGTTCCCAAAAATCAATCAGCATAGCATCCTCTCACAATGGGAAAAGAAAAGTATGGCATTCGCGTCAAGAAGCAAAAATCAATGGGGTTGTCCCTCCTTTGGGAGTTCTACTTTTATAAAGTCCCTAATGGTGTCATGATTATGTAGCATCACACCACCATTGAAAGACTAGCATGTGTCCAGCTGCACATAATGTCAAAAGTTAGATGCTTTCCCATGTTGGTCTTGTGAAACTAAAGATTTGAGAGTCCACATAGGCTTTGCATCAGTGGAAAAGAGATACAAAGTAACTATCTATAACAATAGCTGAAATTCTGTTCCCACAGTAATATTGTGAACTTTGAATAAACATTCAGGAATGTCGGGGCTTCTACATGTACAGAAAAAATAAAGCAACATTTCACAAGTGGTAAATGGTCCATTGTATTATGTCAGGGGAAATGTCAGCATCGGAGAAAAAGTATTTTTGAAAACGCCTTTAAGTTAGCATCAAACATTTTAAATGAAATAAACTCCAAACCAACATCAAATATAATGTAATTAAATCAATTCAAATACAGAATATATAGAACTTTCACCAGAGATTATTACATGAAGATAGCTAACGTTAGAAATACCCAACTACCACACATTTTCTCAACATTCATATAAGTGTATGATTTTCTAACTTGACATCACAAAATTTGTTTTTACATTTTCATAAACTATGAAACCTCTAGTATTACTATGTAAAATTTCAAGATTGTATCTAGTTTCTACACTTTTTTGCACCGACTTTTCTAATTGACTTTTATTTTCAAGTCTGCTTATTCCCTCCAGATCTGGAAACCTAAAACTTTTAAGGACAAAGGGCATAAATCGTTAGCAAGTCTGAGCCCAATACACTCTTCTGAACTATCCCAATTATAACCTAACATCTCCAAAATTGTTTCTGCTAGCTTTTTATTAATTTTGGGTATGATGCAAGTGTCACTGATTTCTTACATGTCCTGAAGGCATGTTGCTAATTCTATTGTTTCTGATGTTTTACTGTATAAAGGATTTCACATTGCCTGTATATGGCATTGGCATGGCAATTCTTTAAGTTTGCATGATTTTGCATGAATCTAGATTATAAGTGTTAATTTTCTTCCCTCTTTTAGTTTTTTCCTACATATTGTGCCAAATTTTTTAAAATTCAAGACTGATTCCATTGGAATATATCAATTAGGCCACCTCCCAATACATCAAGTGTGTATCTTGCATGCTTTTGTGTGTACTTGGGCATACCTAAGGTACAAATTTCATGCAGATGACTGTCCTTAACATTGAGGAAGTATTTCATGAGATGGTTGTAGCAGGCGTCAAATCTCAAGTAGCGTTTTGATGTAGAAGACCTTCAAACACCATGAGCTGGCATCTTGCCTAACTTCTTTATATGATGGCTTAACCTATAACCCCTACGAGAACACGTGCGAGGAGGACAATGCACCTCACATCCCCAGCGCGGGGCAGCGGTCATCCTGCGTGAACGTTAAATGTATCTGGACACAGACCTCTAAGGGTCATCACCAATCAATAGACTGAGCGGGAGGGTTGTACAACCTTCAAATTAGGCGCTCTTATGTCAAATTATGTTATAACCGTGCAATATCACTTGTACGCCAATACCAACGGCAGTGAAAGATGTGATGTATGTAATAATCTTAAATGCCAATAAAAATGTTTTACAAAAAAGAAAAATGATGGCTTAACCTACATGCGGTTTTCACACAGACAGCTGCCCAAGATCGATTAACGTGCTATGTGTTAATTTTACAAAATCTGTGTGCATTCTTGTGGAATAAATTATTCAATTTTGCCCACCCACTGTCAGCAACCCATCTTGCCCACTGTGATAGGCCAATAAGATCTTGGTTGTGCCTCCGGAATTTGCCATCACTTCTAAAAGTCATTCTGTCTCTCTCCACTCAGCACGTACTCTCAAATCACCACCATTATCTTTGTGGAGAAACTGCACAGCAGATGAGTCTCGACAAGGAATGAGGTCATACATTTATAGAAGAAAACATCTGTGCAAATCTTGCAAGAACAGAACATTTTGTCTTTGGGAATGATCCAACAAGGTACCACATGATCCCCTAAGAGATTTGCAAACATGCAGATTCCAAAAATCAAGCATGAGCTTTTTGTTTGTTTCTTAATCCTGCGTTAGAACATCTAAATCCTGCTTCTGAATTTGTTTTTTAGTCCAAGGAGGTTCTTTGTCAAACAGGAGTAGGGGTGGGCTGGTATTAAGATTTGTGATTCCACTGCACCAAGGGTTATGGTGTCATTAGTGCTGCAGGATGGATGATTGAGGATCACCCCTATTCCGAGCAATGATTACCTCCTTTATTGTACTAAGCTTTAAAAGAAATCAAATACAGAAAGCTGCAAATAATCCGTCAACAATGCAGTATCCTTCATCAAGACTTGAAAGTTATGCAAGCTGTTACTAGTAAATCACAAGTGAAGGATCTAATTAATTTCTAATCACCTCCTATCTCTGGTATTGGTAGTTCAGAGCAATGGATGACAGGATTTGAGACCCTAATCAAAAATATGTGAAAAGATACTAGATTTAGCTACTTGGTTGTTTTTAGCGGCCACAGAATAAAGTCCCCAAGCATAGTTGAACATCATTGGGCTCATCAATATATGTGCCTATTCCCAATTCCCAAGCTTCATCGCCTTTGATTTAGATATATGTTTGGTGGCAGCTAGAAAATGTGTGCTTTTTTAAGGAATATTTAGTTTTGTGAATTTAGACCACACTTGAAGTAATTAATAGTATTTTGTATCTATTCAGGATAGAGCAGATGGATCCAGAGAATAGGCACATCTACTCCTGGTATGTAAAGATGCAAGAAATACCTAGTTCTATGTAGAGATTACCTCATCATTATTCTATGAAAACCAGGCCACCAGAGACTTTTAACCTAGAACCTTCCCTCCTGTAGTATCAGTGGAGATGATGCTCTAGGACTTAGTTGTTTTATTCAATCTAACTGTCTAGAAGATGTGTAGATAAAAAGTGTATTCCACAATTACTAACACACAACCATTGCACAAGCAACTGAACATTTTTCTAATATTCAATTAAAAATCAAGACTTGGAGTATAGTATTATAATGAGAATGAGGGAAACCAGTAAAGGATGGAGAAGCCACTGAAGAAATGTGTGATAATTATTCCTTTAGATGTTGGTATTATAATTCAAGAGGGAACTTTGCATGGAAACAACTGTAGAATACCACCAGAAATAGTTGTGAAGCAGAGAGAACATTTTACTAACATCAAAGTGGGTTGAACAATTTTGAAGCATACCACTACATAATTTCCTGTAATTCAAATGTAAGTAGTAACATAACCCCTTTTTGATGTGGTTACCCCTTCACTATGATTTAATTGGCAAACCAATAAAGATCCAAGGCAATGTTAGTCAGAAGACTTATTTCTTTCTTAAATCGCGTTTATAGCATTTTTCAGGTATTCTAGAAAGAAGATTAAGTATGGTGATCACAAAATTTGCAAATGAAGATCAGAAAGTTTTATCTCCGGTTGTGAGTTGACACATTTTTCTTTTTAACAATATAACGTTGCTATGACTAGATAATCTTCCTAGAAGTAATTACTATTGATGCAGTGAAGGTCTTTGAATGGGTCGGTCGGTTCTACCCCCTGGGACGTTCTGTACCTGCTAGGAATAAAGGGATGATATGCAAGTTCAGTACAGGCGTAATCTAAAGTTCTAACTGCCAAAATAGTAATAAATGGAAACATGACATCTAAATCTAAAAACACAAGAGGAGCTAGGCAGGGATGTCACTTGCCATCATTATTAGTTGAATAATAAAATGAAACTTTGTCCCAGCAACCTAGATCAAAAAGGCCATCATTTCATTTATATGTGGAAAAGTAAGGAATTCAGTAGGACTATATGCTGATGATTTAATTGTATACAAATCAGATTTAAAACAAACTCTTCCAAAATTGAAAGAGATAACTAATCATTTTGGCAAATTGTCTGGACACCTAGTAAATTATGCAAAATCAGAAATAATAGCATGGAATTTGGTAATCAAAGATAGTCACATTCTGGATGAGATAGCAAAACATAGAGATAAATGTTACTCATGACATAGGGCCTGATTCTGATGTCGGACGGACCAGAGTCCGTCCGACATCAGTTGGGAACTGGAACCGAACGACCTTCTGTCGTCGGTTCCAGCCCAGGAAGTAGGTTCGGTTGCAATCCTATTCTTTAAAATGGTAGCATGCATTCCGAACAGAATGAATGCTTTTATTGCAAAGAGCAGAGGTACAGTTCATCTCTGCACTCAGTGGCAGGCACCTTGAGGTGTCTGCCATGGGGTGCAGAGATCAACAGGGAGGCGCCATTGTTGCCCCTAGGCTGCCATTTGGTGGCTCTGCACCATTGGGGGCCCTGTTGGGAGACCCCAAAGGCAGATTCCCAATGCCTTTTTTGTGTCAGAAAGGCCGGCACAGAAAGGCAGTGGGAAGTTACTATCGTAATGCCTCGGACAGAAAGAGCCAGCCGAGGGATTACTGCAGGCTTTCCGGATGGCGGACAGGCTCTCCGAGCCCATCGGAGGCCATTCGGATTCTCTTCCGACCGACCCCATCGGAATGAGTCGGTCGGAAAGGAATCCGGCCAGCCGAATACGATGCGGGCTGGATGGCTCCGACCGACGGTCAGAGCCGTTTCAGCCTGCATCGTAATTGGGCCCATATACAAGATCCCAGGGAGTAATTTACAAAGAGTGGGACAAGAAATCAACAACACCATTAAGAGGTGAAAGAGCATTACTTTACAAGTAAAAATGACAGTTAATTATTAAGCCCATTTGTTTTTTTTTTTTCAGAGTTTTATATAGCGCAAACTTGACCCGAATTCAATCAGGTATCAGACCGCTTTACATAGCATCAGTTACGTTACATTAGGACACACATTCATTCTTTGTTAGGCGCAGGGAGATTAAGTGATTTGCCCAGAATCACAGGATGTTCAGCGTCATTGCCGAGACTCGAACCCAGTTCCCCAGGTCCGAGGTCGAGCGCCCTAGCCGTTAGGCCAACTCCTCTCCCATTGTGCCAAAATTAGCATACTAATTTAACTGCATCCCACTAGCATTTAATAATAAAGAAATAATTAAATTGTATCCTATGATACATTGTTTGACTTGTTTTTCAAGGGTCCTAGACTTTCAAAGAAGAAATTAAGAAAAGGTTTAGATGAATGGTGACTTGTATTACCTGATTTTGAACTCTCCTGTTGGGCATCTAGGAAAGAGGTGTGGTGCCGCGGCCAGGGCGACTGACGCTGGAACTCTGGGTCTCACGGTTTGATCCCCAGCACCGGCGGCAGGTCAGCCCTGCACAGGGGTGTAACACAGGCCCCTGCATCCCCCGCAGTGCGGGGGGGCCCCAAGCTCCAGGGGGCCCCCTCAGCACTGCACTTTGGCCGGGGAGCTCCTGATAGAGTCCGGAGGGTGCCCCTCCATGTACCTTGCAGGAGGGCCCCCTCAATTATTGTTACACCACTGCCCCAGCACCTGGGCAAGAGCTCGCTTAATCTTCCCGATGGCCCCCAGCGCCAGGATGCCTTTGGGTAGCTGTTCGCGCTTTACAAATACTGGATTTACATTTTGTTTTACATTTCAACTGAAAAACTGCAGATCCCTAAACTCTTTGCCATACAATTCAATCATAGGGTTGTTTCAGGAAATGCTGAATGGCAAATTGGTAGCAGTCATTATGTGAAGTACCTTTTTCAAAGTATGAGAAAGAGACTTGCCAATAATGGATCTTGACAACTTTCAGAAAGTAAACCTTCTTTATATGACAGTAAAGTCTGCATCATTAAGGAGAAATCATTTCTTTATCCTTCATAGAATCTACTGGGCCCCACAAAAAATTGCCAAAATGTCAGCCCAAGCAGATGGGAGATGCAAAAGGTGTTGGAATTTACAGGCGGTTGATATCCATATGTTTGTGAGTTGCCCTAGTTTAGCTGACTTCTAATCAGCCTTTAATCAGATGTAGATTTATGAAGGAAGTCAATTTTGAATACAGTGTGGGACCGGAAAAAGTTGTTATTCTATTTAATGTTTCTTGCCACATATGAAGTTTGGAAGAAGCAGGCCTTGCCCATTCTTCCTTTAGGTAGTAAATGGTTAAAAAAGATAAATTGCAAATATACATTTCATAAGAAATGTTCTGCTAGAAAGAAAGATTAATAGTGGGCATTTTTATATATATATACTGGTCTGTTAAAGCAAGATCCAATTATTACACCAAAATGAGTCTCTTGGGCGAAGGTTGTGGATCTTGATGAAAAGTTCACATTGGTTCTGTGGAAGGCAATGAACATACTCAGTATTTCCGGAGAGACGTGTTTCCCAGAGGTGGATGCCTAAGCGAGATGATATTGTAATATGAGGGCTACAAAACTGTGAATCAGTTATATTCTTATAAAGCACAGCCCTCAGACATCTTTGTTGGTATGGTCTTAACAACAGAGCCCTTGAAATTATAAGCTAAGAATTTATGAGCAAGCAAGATAAAATCCACAGCACAAGAAATTAATTTAGCAGTATCTGATAGTGTGAATAATGACCAGATCTTCAATCAGTTTATCAAGGAATAAAATAATTAACTGTAATCCATGAAGGCGTTAATATCCTGGCTGGTTTAAAAAACTGCAGACTGGTAAATTTCACTATTTTTCCATGTGAAACAACACAAAGGTACTATGGACCTTTTGGATGTTTGCATGTTACCCTTGAAGATATATGGCGCATCCAAGGTTGTTATGTAGAATAGAGACCAGGCATTTATCGTCTACTTTAAATAGCAGATAGAAACACGTGAATCCATGAAAAACGTTATTGCTATCCAATAACAAAAATACCTTCACCCAGGATCATTTTTCTGAAAAAGACTTTCTGCCTTCCCCTGCTCATTGATCTTCAAGCAATAGCACTTAATACACAATAAATACACATTTAGTAATATCATAATTTCCAGGCTGATAGTGTACAAAAGATTTACTGGGCCGCATTTATGAAAAGTGACGCATCACTTCGAGAAAACAGCGATGCGTCACTTTTCATTGCGCCCTCCTCGCAACACCAATGATGCGTCATATTTACAGTATGACACATCATGTCGCAAGGAGTTACAGATATGCCAGTATTTCTGACGTATCTGTAGGTGCAAAAATGACGCATTGCTGGAGTGTGCCACAAAAGTGACGCAACTCCAGCATTGGGTAATTACACATGGACAAGTCCCATGTGAAATGTGCCTGCATCAGTCTTAGGCCTGCTATGAAGCAGGCATTAGATATTGACGCATTTGCATCCTAGAAGTGGAGCAGTGAAATCTTACAGATTTCACTGCGTCACATCTACGACCCTTTCTTGCGTCGGAACGCCTCCCCCTGCATACATTATATCTGGCACAGGTATAATGTGGCGCAGGGTTTTACAAAGTGACGCATCTACCTAGATGCGCTCACTTTGTAAATATGGTGCAACAAGGCTCATTTTTTACGCCGCTGGTGTGACGCAAGAGCTCATTAATAAGCCCCACTATGTCTTGGACTTTCTCCAGACTCTACATTCAGGCACAATGCTTCGGTCTGTGAAACCCCAACACACACACAATATTGCAGCCGACAAGGCAGTAGACAAGCCGATGTACATAATAATTAAATGTCAAGTTTCACACTAATGAACATCACTTAAGGCAATGTAGCAATGGATTATTTACCTTGGTCAGTTTGGTGCATTCATTAATTGAACACTGAGGGTGAAAACCTAGCCTAAACCCTGAGGTTGACTGGTAATACTGAACATTTTTAAAAACAACAGAATATCCTTAAAGGAACTGGTGCTGCTTTCAGAAAATAGAAGTTTCCTTTTATGAAAACTTTAGAAGAAGCTGTCAATGCTCCTCACGACCACTGCCTACTCTCACTGAAACTGCCAACCTGATCCCCAAGTGGCACTCAGTAACCATCCCCTTTGAGGAATCAGTCAGGGGCAGCTCCTCCACTAAGGAGGAGGAGCGTTGTCCCACTGAGCAGGTGAAAAGGAAAAAATAAAATGATAACTCATTTTTATTATTTTATTTGTCCGTTGTTGCTCTGCTGTCTTGGGCCGGCCAAACCGTCATGCACACTTTGCATATTCTCCACCCTGTATTACAGCCTGGGTAGAGAACATGCCCAGGCTCCCTGTCCCTGTCTGAGCACCTAACAATGGGGCCCAGTCCAATCACAACGCTTCTATGCAGTGTTGTGATTGGCTTAGGGGAGCCTGGAAGCCTGGGTGCTTCTTGGTTCTGCTTCCGGCTATGGAGTCCTGGAAGTGGGCAAAGAGGACCGAGATGCGGCGGCACACAGGTAAGTGAAGTTTTCATTTTTATCCACCCACCTCCCCCCACCGCCGTTAAAAAGCAGCCGAGACTGGAATCATTAACTGGTCATTGGTTTACAACCGGAATTGCAATTGCAAGCCATTGATAGAAAAGTTACAGAATCACAGTTTGGAAGGGGCAACTCTTTCACACACCTCCCACATTGCAAAACTATTTGAGCCACAAAACCAATTTCACGAGTCGGAAAAAACTAAAAATAGTAACTGTGGAGTCACAAACCAATTGAGCATGCCAATCACAGGGTTTACAATTGCAAACCCTTTAGTAAATATTGACCTAAATTCTGAAATGTGAAGCAGACTAAAATACAAATGTTATGTTATGTTGTTATGTTATGTTATGTTAGCCGGATTTGTATAGCGCACAGCTGCCCCAGCAAAGGGGCGTCCCGGCGCTTCTTGAGCAAGAGATCGGCACACAAGCAACCCAATGAACAAGCCATGACAGTACTAGGCAACCAAAGAAAACAGGAAGGTCTTAATGGCCTTCCTAAAAAGTCAGGAGATCATCAATGGCCCGGATGTGGGCAGGAAGTGAGTTCCAGAGCTTGGCGGCAAGCACATTAAAAGTGCGGCCAGATAAAAACGATCGAAACCAGTCAAGTGCCACGTGATCGACACCAACCTCAACCAGACGCTGTAGTAGAATTGCGTGGGAGACGGTGTCGAATGCGGCACTGAGATCTAAAAGCACTAGAGCTGCCGTTTGACCAGAGTCCACCAAAGTTCGCAGGTACTCAACCATAGAGAGAAGCGCAGTCTCAGTACTATGGCCAGGTCGAAAGCCATTCTGAGTAGGATCTAAAATATTAGCAGAATGGATATGGTTACATAGAATAGTATTAACATGGGCCTCAGTCAGTTTTGCCACCCAAGGAAGGAGAGAGATGGCTGATAGTTCTCAAACTTTAGAGGATCCAGGGCAGGTTTTTTTAGAATAGGCATCACCTGCGCTTGTTTCCAACTGTCGGGAACGGAGCCAGACATCAAAGATAGATTGACCAGATCGCATAGCAAAGGAAAGCAAAGTGTCGCAGATTCTCTAAATTGGGCAGGTCGTAAAGGATCCATAGGAGAACCTGATTTAACTTTCACCGCGATTTTTTTAAATTCCTCCATCGCGAGCTCAGGAAAGGAGCGCAAAGACCTAAGTTTTCGGGCCGGAATCCAATTTCTCCAGAGATACCGAGGAAACAGGGAAAGAACGGTAAATGGCCTCCACCTTTTCCACGAAAAAGGCTGCCAAGCCCTCACAATGAGTGGCCGAGCCAATGTCAGCGACTGGGGCTCTACTGGCTGTAAGATCCTTAAGCACCTTGAATATTAATTTAGTGGGATTGGTGCTGGTATTAACTTCACGAGAAAAGTAGGCGGCACGGGCTTTACAGACCGCCCTATGATACGTTTTTATCCTGGCAAGATACAAAAGTTTTTTATCAGACAGATATGACTTATGCCAGGCCCTTTCAGCTTGTTTACAAGATTTCCTTTGGAGCCGAAGTGAGTCATCATACCAAGGACTGGGTTCGGCGCGTCGGCGCTTACTCTCAGTCATAGGAATCAGGCAGTCTAAGGCTCCCGTCAGCCATCTGCAGAAAAGATCATAGCCCGCCTCAGCGTCAGTAAGAGAGCCCAAAGGATGTAAACCAAGAAGCCGATGAAAATCGGCTAACTTTAGTTTTTTCCATGGGCGTCTAAGAGACGCGGGCGCGCTTGCTCTAAGAGGGGAATCCTCAATCCAAAGGTGTCATTCTATGAGGTGGTGGTCAGTCCAAGCCATAGGCCTGGGGGGAAGCACTTTCACCGTAGATAAATTGGTGAAAAAAGGGTCTAGAATGTGCCCACCAATATGAGTACAGTGTTCAACCAACTGAAGTAGCTGAAGGGCTTCCAGATCGGCAAGGATGCTACTTGCCGTAGGAGAGTGGCAAGCATCAAGATGAAGATTTAAATCACCAATAATGCTAAAGTTAGCAGCCCTTAGATCTAGAGCGCTGACAGCTTCAGGAAGAGCAGATCTAAAAGCTGCATCCGGCCCTGGTGGCCGGTATATGAGTAGTCCAGAGAAAGTAAAATGCGGACTGACAGAGATACGGAAATGGGCACTTTCGCAGCCGACTATATCCAAGACCGTCCATAGGCATGTATAACAGGATTTGACCGCGGCCGCAATACCACCACCTCGCGAGTTGCGGTTATGTGTATGAATCACATACTCCGAAGGAAGAGCTAGATTGACCGCAGCCAAGGCTTCGTCATGCAGCCATGTCTCTGACATAAAAAGAATGTCAGGACTTTCCTCCATGAGTAGTGTGTGAATGTCCAAATGATGTTTAACGAGCGATCTCACATTAAGATGACAAATCTTAAAGTCATAAGGGGCCTGTGGAATTACTAGTGGTGTAGGTGGACAATCTAAGCACTCAAGGGGAATTACCCTGTGGCCAGCAATGAGAGCAGGGGATGTAAGCCTGAAGACACACTCCTGACACTGATAAGGGCCGGAGAGGGGGTGTAGACGTACCTGAGTACAGCGCGATGAGTCGCGAAGCCTAAGCAGCTCCTTTCGCGAATACATCCGAAATAGCCTGTCCAGTCACGGCGCCACTGAAATCAAGCTCTAGGGCCCCACTCGATCCCTGACTCGGCTCCAGCTACACTCAATAGCCTATCTCCAAGCATTTCACACTTCTATCCCATTAGAACTAATTTGGGATTTGTTCCCTCGTTTGGTTCTTTTCAAATGAAAGTAATTCATCATGTACATGGGGCTAAATCTATGCACAGATTTAGTATCAGCACCAAAACCAAGAAATGGATCCACTCCTTGATAAGTAACCAGACTAATGCCCTGTAATGATCTGACAGTGGTCTGCTTTTTTAAGCTCAAACAATACTAATTATGCAATTTTTAAAAGCTTATAACTTCTTAAGATGATATTGAGTTACATGTAAGACATTTTGCAGAGCAATAAAGGAATCTAGGAAAGTCTACATAATTTATCAGTAAAAATAAAATGCCCTAATAAATAGGACAAGTGATTGCAATGGTAGTGGCTGATATAAGTAACAGGAGCTATCTGATCATCAAAATACAAATATTATTCATATAATTTACCCATATTCCTAACAGATTGAGTGGCTTTGGAGTAATACAAATGTAGGCAGCCGAACCCCTTAGTCAATCAATCAAAGCCAGCTTTGGGCCTCATTATGATGTCTGTGGGACTACCACTGACAGTCTGCTGGTGAAGGTCCCACCGACAGACAGCCCTTCAGTCCGACCGCCGCATTAAAATGCTGGTGGCCTGACCCTTGTCTACCGGAGGACTGACATCTGCTGCCGCCAGGATCAGTGATCCAGACCGACCTGCGATCGGATTTGTGATCCCGAATAGAGGCGGTACCGAGGAAGTCACCGCCATCGGGATTATGATGTACCTTTCCAACAGCCTTTTCATGGAAGACCGACTGCCATGGAAAGGCTGTGGGAAAGGGACTTTGGGGGCCCTAAACATGGCCCTCATCCCTCATGGGCCACTGCATGTAGTGCCCCCACACATGTCACTGCACCATGTGCCATGCACCACATGGTGCATGGCACACAGTGCATGGATGTGCATAAAGTGCTCTTTTACACAGCGGCTTGTGCTTCGGCCCTTTTCTTCCTGGGGCACAGCACAAACTGCCATGAAAATTAGCACTTTGCAACCACCTGCCCTGCGGTCGCATTGTGATTGGGAAGTCAGACCACCGCCTGCTTGTCGATCGGTCTCCTGCTATCATAATAAGGCCCTTTATTTGGGTTGAAGTAAAGCCATAACAGTTCAAGACATCAACTGACAATACAGGAATCAATGCAGAAGAAGCGATAACATCTACAAAATTACTCATTGATAAGATACTGTAATAAGATTCTTGAGACATGTACATGGTCATAAAAGTGCATGATGATTAGAATATAATCATACGGTACAGGTTGATATTAAAATAAAAAACCTCCTGCATCCCAGCCATTTCACTCACATTGAGGTATTTAAATGATCCTGAATCAAAAATAAGCTTTGCTTGGCAAAAGCCAGTGGCAGCCGGTAATTGTAGGAGGAGGGGCGGACTGGACACATGCACACATACACACTCACAACCATGCATTCACAACCCTCATCTCTAAATAGTCAAACATAAATGTATGCAGGCAGCAGACATTAATTAAACAAATAAATAATCACACTTACCTGCAGCTCTGCCTCGGAGGTCACAGGAGGCTTGGGACAGCTGCATTCCCTCATTGGCTGAGCTAATGTCAGCCAATGATGGAAGGCAGCAGTCCCTACATTGCCAAAGAGTGGGATGGGTGAGTGAGACTGCTTACCCCACCCCACTCTGTGACGAAGTGTCACTGACTGACACTCAACCCTGGGCGCTTCAGGGCTTAAAATTGAAGCTCCCAGGTGCAAGGCAATGAGTGAGGCTACCCCTCGTCACTGAGGGGGAGGATCTCAAGGACCTTTGCTGAGCTGACATTCTGTGCCCAGCAAAGTTCAGCGCATTTAACACATGTCTAGCTCCTGGCTGCCTGACCTGAAAATGAACATTGTCTGTCAGGCCGACCTTTGCTCAGCCTGACAGACACTGTTCGTGAGGAACAAAAGCTGAGGGGCGTGGCTTCTCAGCCCCAATAGACCGGCCGCGGCTGCAAAAAGCAAACCAATTTACCAATCCTAATTCAGGGGTTTATCGCTTGTACATAAACTTTAAGATGCAAGAAACTGTTAAAATGCTGAGATACAATACTATCAAATAATAAGAAACTTAGCAAGATATTATGGCGGTATTGGAATTGTACGGACCTTCAGCTGTTACCCCATATCTCTTCCTTGTAAATAGGGAGCATCTGAAATGTATTTCCACATGGCTTGTGCATAGGGAACTTGGTTGTTTTAAAAACACTTGGGCTATCTTATGCTGTCTTACATTTGCATCACACAAAATTAGGACCAGGAAGCCTTTTTGTTTTAAACTTATACCACATGCAAAAAGCATAAAATGCGCTGTGCTTTGTTAAAAAATATTATCGCAGGTACAAGTTGATAGATTTGAAAACCAAGATCCCTGCATTGGTAACACAACTAAAATGTGGGCAATTTAAATTGCAAATGGAAAAGGAAAAGTCTATGCTCAGTATTAAAAATAGAAGTTAAATAAAACTCAGGACCTGTTGACAGATCAATAATGCAATAATTACTGCATGATTTCATATTTTTAAACTCCCTTGCACAGAGTTTAAGTCGATAGTTGAAAAAAAAAAATAGACCCTGAGTTTGTAACCTGCTGTAAATCTTTCTGGTTTATTGAAAAAGTCTGGGATTCCCAAGGTGTTAAAAACGTGTTGAAACATACGATCCATGGAAAAGCAGAAGCATTTTCAAGCAAAAGACAATCAGCTTAAATTTCTCTTGAAAAACTAGCTTCTGGAGTGCCCTAAACCTTCAGCCATAGTAGCAGCTGGCTAATTATAATTGTATCTTCTAGGTAACACAGCCCTGCCTCTGAATGACACATAAAAGTAGAGAAAGATGTTGGTACTGCTAGCAACCTACATAGTCAACTTTGTTGCAAGCTATGCAAAATTTGTGTTACGCCAGCATAGTCTCATGAAATTTCGATAATTGTGCATCACTCTTCTTACATGAACATCCCAAAATGATGCTATGATCCATGTCATGCGATTGTCATTTGTGGTAAAAAAGTTTGCACGCTGGAACAATGACGATGTGTGAGTCTCTTGTTCACAGTGCATTTGTTATTTTGCACTCAAACCCAAAATTTAGTACCAATTTCTGGTTTCGCATTTTGTGTAATTACATATAATTCTACATAATTTTTAAGAACTGTTGCTTAATTACACAAAAGCAAGTTACACAAAGTCCGCACACACCAATTTTCTTTGCACTTGAGAGCATATTCTAGATTTTAGTCGCATTGAGACAACTTCTGCTGCCTTTTGATAGAAATATCATGTGCATACCCACATACATACACTCACATATACATACATACATGAGCAGTGTATATGATCAGTACCCAATCCATCAATTCTTTGATCCGCCAACTCGACTTTGAGTTAAACAGACTGTCAGCTTTCCAACAATAGTGACACTACTGGCTTTGTCATTGAAAACTCACTCTGTTGGCCTGAAAGAATAAGGGCCATCGGAGTAGGCTATCAGACTTTCTACCCTGTTTTAGGCAGATGATAGGATGTCCTTTTTTCTTGTCCATCACCACCAGGGAAAAACCTGACGAAAAATAAAACACATTGAAAAGGGATGCACTCAGAGAGTCATAAAGACACCCTAAAGTTCATAATAACAATTACTCAAATATTATATTAAGAGTCCAAATATATATCCATTCTCCATTCAGTTCATTGATTCACAGGAGCCAAAATACATTGTATTCAATTTTATTCTGCAAACAAGAATTCTCAGCCCAGCCAACACGTTTTGTCCAACCAACAGGACTTCTTCAGGGCTGGTCCTGGGGGGCACTTAAGAATAAAAGTCAGGTTAACATTTGCACTTAGTATGCTTTGGTCTTCATCTTTACAGCAACCATAACCACCATTTGCCCTGTGCTGAAATCTGCTGCTGTGTGAGTGTCTCCTGCTTAGCTGCTTCCATCCTGAGACTCCATCTCTCAGCACTTCCTGTCCCCCTGCTTTCCTGCCAGTCCAACACACCCTGGGAGAAAACTCGCAAAGAGCCAGAGTCATCATTTGTGTTTCAAAAACAAGCTCCTACTTTCAGAGTTTGTTTTTTAAAAAAATAAAAAGGATTGGTGCACCGCTGCCTAAAAGATGGCTCCTGTGCACCAAACTTTCAGTACCTTCTTAGGAGACGCTATGTCAGCGGTGTCTCCGAACACACAAAGATCACTACTGGGTCAGCGGGGACCTCTAAATATAGCATTCCTCTGCCATAATGGTGACAGGCGTAATGATCTCTGCCACCCTGAAGGATAACAAAAAAAAACCGACACTTAAAATCAGAATCTGAATTCTTGAATATCTTGTGCTTCCAAAATATAAACTTGAAAGAGGGCAGCTCCATGAACAGTGTCCCATTTCAATTGACAACCAGATTAACCAGTTACGCTTTTAAGAAAGCACAGTTGACAACTTGTACCGAGCCCTCTGTGAGATTTTTGGTGAATGAGGGACCATCCAATAGAGTCAAATCCCCAAAGAAATTAGGACTTTCTCATAGCCAAAGATCCTCCACCACTCTTAACTGACAGAATCTCAGAAGCATAAGGGGAGACGTCCATAAAAATCATAAATGGGAAGGCCACATCATTTCATGTTTATTGGTGAGCCTACAATGCATAGCATCTATCCTCTTGTTGAGTTGGGGGTGACATATCATTTTGTTAGGTGACCAGAGAAACCCCTTGGAAGTATGAGGCTGTGCCACACCTTTTATTTTTTTTTATATCTAAAGCTTGTGAGGGTGTGCCACTTGTTCGTGTATTGCCATTGAAAGTTTATCTGCTTGCTAATTTAAATGAAACTTTGGCAATGCCCATTCTTCATGCTCCTTTGGAAGAGTAAGGTCTTTAAGAGAGATCCTGTCTTTCCTGCCATTCCATACATACAACAAGTCATCTTAGATAGTTCACCAATGAAGGACAACTACTAGCAGCATTGTGAACAAAACCGGAATCCTAAGTTTTGTTACATTTCGACTGTAGTCATCCATCTGAATTATGAAACAGAATCTCTTTGATACTTATTTACATTTTTCTTAATCCGAGATTATAAAAAGAAAATGTTGACTTCACATACAATTGTAAGTTATATGTAAGTTACGCACGCTACTATTTGACTGTATCGTGAATCGCAAGAAAATGGAAATTAAATTGTTCAGAAACTCCAAACACAGGTGGTAATTTTGAGTTTGATGGTAAAGGAAAACTGATCTATTTTGCCAGTTCTCACCTTTCAAATGTGACCTCATGGAAAGACCACCGAATGCTATTGGAGCTATCACCACCTCTGCCGACAGTCAGTGAATGGCAGTTGTCAATTGCCACAAGACTACTGCCTATCAATCATCGGAACGTCCACCATATTTAGGGCAGTCCTCTTGATTGATGTATTGCCTGCCCGGGTCTGCCATACATGGCATGGTGGACATGGAAAGAGAAGATAAACAATAGCTTCCAGGAACTGGACAAAAACAATCCTGTCCGTCAGGGCTATATTTTACATTTCCAAAAACAAACCTATGTTTTGGGGGTGTGTCTTTGAAAAAAGAATACTATGCAGGCATTAGTTTTTGTCTAAAATGCATCTGGTCGACTTCAGGATTCACTTTCCCTACTAAGCAGGCCATCTCTCAATGGGATGAGTGGGGTTGAAAACCACCCCGAATGGCAGGTTCTCAAGCTGCCCACCAACTTCATTTTCTCTGGCTTCTCACCCCCAGTCCAAATGATGCCTGAGGAGGATTGTTGCATAGTAGATCACATCACAAATGCAAACACCCTGTACAAAGAGATTGAACATCCCTTTGAAGACAAGATCAATACAGTTGCACCAAGGAATGGTAACATCTGGAGTACACCTTCATTGTAACATTCTGGCTTTCCGTAACACCAAGAAAAACGCAAATTCTGTCCATCTTGAAGTACTCTCTTGTCCCATTTCTCACAGTCTTATCCAATTTGTGAGTAGTCTTGTCTGAAACACTCTTCCATTTGTAGCTTGGAGCACAGGGAACCATGGAACAACCTGAGATATTGTTATGTCAGAATCAACCTTCCACCCACATCAAGCTCCACAGTGGAGAGACATACAGCAGGCATAAGGTGCAGTCCATGGAAAACCTCTCCCTGAGAAGAGAAGGGACCTCAAGTTAGAAAGAGTTCAAGGTGGACTAAATGTAGCTCCTGAATCTCTCTCTCTCTTGCCATTATTGCCCAGGCACTCTCTTAAACGCTAGTAGTCTGCCGACCAGTGGCATCAGGTGATCTTTGAAACTGGAAGAGCATAATACTTGCCCTGAATTTGCAGTAAAAAAGTACAGTGACTGAGCCTGACTGCATTTTACAACCAGTTTTTACATAAATATGCTGAAAAAACCATCACCTGTGAATTAGTGAAGTACCGTCATGGGGCCGTATTACAGAAAGGGCCCTGGGGTGCAATGGCACATATGTAGCATTAGCACTATCTTGAGATTTGCATGGGGGTATGGCCTCATGCAAATGAGGGAATCTCTTTATCTTTGCACCCACACCCATAATATGGTATGGGTGCAGGGAAAAAGCGCTGTCAATAGGTGCCCTGACAGTGTGCCACAAAAGTGCGCACCTTAAGGGCAGCCCTCTTAAGGGTACAAAGTGGGCCCCATGAACGCCCCAGACATCCCCTTGTAAGCGGTGCAGTCACTCACTGCACCCACCTACAAGGGCATCTCTTCCCTCTCTCTAAAGTGTAGGCGCGTGCCGCACGCGCAGTGAAACACGGAGAGGCTGATTAAAGATGCCACTCTGTATGTCACCGTATGTGCAGCCCCCAAGGCAGCCCCGAGTTCATTGCTGTCCTGAGAGCCACGCACGCATTGTAATCCGGGCTACTGCTCATGTTTGCGCCTGTCACACCTGTTTAAAGGTGCGCCATGGCACAAACATGAACAGTGGCCTGATATATAATATGGGCCATGGTGTGCTCAGGCTTACTCTCCCTCCACTCTCCCTGCACATTCGTCTGCCCTACGATGAGTTGTGTCACAATGGTGCAACTACCATCAACATTTCCATAGAAAAAAGCCTGAAAACGCCATAGCTGAAGTAGGCAATTCAAAGTATTCTTTTTATGCAATATATCATTTACCGTAGCATGAATCTATCTATATTTTATTACCTTTAATTTTTCCATCTCTATCCAAGAAGAATCTTAATTATATGCAGATCTTGACAGATTTCATTGGCTTCTACAGAAGTTCTATAGCAGTGATTGCAGAGACTTTATGGGAAAACGTACAGATTACAATAATCATTAAGATTAGGATTTTAGAGAGTGATGCTGATTCTTACTCAGATTCACATTTGGATTTGGGAATGCTATAGCTTTGTTCTCAAATATCAGTTTATCGGTTTATGCAAATGCACACAATTTGCTATCAAACATAATTTTATCTTCTTCTTGATAAATCCCTATTTGTGTCCTGAAATTCCGCATTTTTTATTTTTTTTATTAACCGTCAATATGCCAAGGCCACCGTTTTGCCCAGGGTGGGAACTATAATGCTTTGGAGTTTGCACATGGAGCACACTCACACGCACAAAGTTCAGAAACTTTTTTTACTTACCTTGGTTTTGATTTGCTGAGAACAGAGATAATGGCAGGCTGCTGCAGGTCAGAGCTTCACTCCTCTGTGGTGAGAGAATATAGGAATCACGAGCTGAGTCAAGTGAAGATACAGGAAACTCCAGGGGAAGAAATGGCTGTCTGTGTGTGAAATATTCCATCTAACGTGTATTATTGGTTTGCATATGTTTGTCAAGTAGTTATTGATATGTCTTGTGCTGGTTCTGCGTTCAGTGCACTGTTTGACATGAACCATTGGTTGCTGCACTTGTTAAGTTATCAACATGGTCAGGTATTGCTGAGTACCAGCCCCTTAACGTGGTAGCAGACCACCTACTACCCCCACCCCCATTCACCACCATTTGGCATAGACTACATTACACATTTCTTTCAGAAAACTTTTGGGTTAGGGTTCGTAAAAACCCTGGCCATATTTAGTACACACAAAACACACAATTAAAACTTTAAATATCATTTTACAAACATTCATATGCAAAAACACTGAAGACACTCCAACACAGAATTATTTACAAATTTGTATGGCTAACCTTAACAGAGACTCTAATAAATAGCCATTCTTAACCATAAACTAATCATTGTCCCTGCGTATCCTGCATTGAGCCTACAAGTGAGATGACTGGTCCACCCGTGAGCCAGTAGTCATCTTGTGCAGGGGGCCCACCTGCCCACAAAGGTTAGCTACATCGGGGATCTCCTTCACCCTCAAATACTCCCCCAAGGGCCTGTGCTGCTGGCTTTGGCGCCAAAGCACCTGTGCGGGGATTGGCCGTAAAGGCCTGTTGGCAGTGTACACTCCCACACCCCGAACCCTCTAGCGGACTTGCCGTAAGCACAGCTGTCGCCACCTATTCTAGGTAAAAGGATGCCTTCTATGGAACCGAAATGCCCCACCAATCATGATGTCACCACCGCTGAAGGAAGCTGGCTCTGTGTATACTATACCAAAGTAAGGTATAGTGTGCACAGAGTCCAAGGAGTCCCCAAAGGTACAGCTGAGGATGAATTAGGTAAGTACTAACAGCTCTCATTATGGTAGTGAGGGTGAGCGGTTAGACTTATCCAGAGGGTGTGTTAAGCATTTATTGTATTCACTCAATCAAGGACTGATGCACACACTCAGAGACAGAATCCAGATCATGAGGTAAGTATTAAAAATATATAAATGTAAGACTGTTCAAGGTAATGCAGTTATGCTTGAAATTACAATTGCTACAGGTTTGTATCACTTTTAAATGCAGTTTGTATCATACAGTAAGTATTTTCAGATTACTTTTGAGTTACTTTGGATTACTTCGAGTACTGGGGGTGGTATGCCTAGATATCACACCTTAGAACCTCTACAAACAAGGTAAGTACGACTTTTTATACTTTGCAATTGAGTTCACTTTTCTCCATACATTAACAGTTCCACACTTAGAAAATGTTTAGGCCCATAATCTTATATCATGGGTTCCTATGAGAGAAAAATGGCTATCAGTTTTGAAGGTAATTTATCAACCTACGAGGGTGAGCTTTGGGGGTCAAGACCAAAGTTACCCATGGTCTAGATGGGCACTCAAGTTGCACCACCAGCGGCACTGGGGCGGCCGGGTGCAGAGTGCAGGGGCCCAATGTGTGCCAATAGGGCTAACTAGACCTTTGGTTAGGCACTTCTGATGAGCAGGCAACTTGGGGTTAAGGTCAGCACTGTAGGGGCCAATGACCAGCACAGCAGCTACACCACCAGCATTACTCGGGCTGCCGGGTGCAGGGTGTCAAACAGACGTCGGGGGCCATGTGCTTCCCAATGGTGACCTTCTGTTTCAGAAAGATGCTGCAGGCTCGGGCAGAGAGACTTCCTGAAGGCGACCACCAGCTGAAGAGGTAATTTGGGATCTGGAGGAATGCCTGGACACATCGGTTGGGCCACTCAATGCTGTGGGGCGTCAGGTGCAAATTGGCTTGTTGGCATTGGGTTTTCTTACTAGCTGCGGTCGGGGATACCCTTCATGTTGAGGCTGCAGGCGTCGTCGGGAGTCTTGAGGGAGGTCGGGGATCACCAGATCCCAGGTCAGGATTGCTGGGGAGACCTCCTTGGGGTGTTGGGCCACTCGTACACGGGCCCTGGCGGTTAAGGGCAGAGTGGTGCAGAATTGCGGCGTCTACGGAATCCGGATTCTGGAGGTGAGTCTTTGGTTGAGTAAATCCAGTGCTCATAGGAAACAGAGTCTGTGGGAAGGTCGCAGGACAGGTCCTCCATGCTCTGGGAGTTCCTGGCTGCTGGACTCGCTGTACTCTTTGGGGTTATTGCTGTTCGCAGGTTGTAGACGAGACAGGCCGGTAGGGCTGAGGCCAAGGCAGTTGGTGTCCTCTTCTTCCTGGGTCAGCACAGCTCTTTGGTACTTTTTCTTTCTTCCTCAAATCTGTGGAGGCAAGGTTCAGGGTCGCTAAAAACTAAATTTAGGGGCTGTAAAGGGGTGTGCAGGCTGGCTCCAATGGGTCCCTTCCTTGGGGTGAGTACACCCCCTATTATGCCACCCTCCAGTGGGATGGGGACTGAGTCTCTTCCTAATTGGTTGAGTCCCCTCTTTTTTAAGATCGAGGGGACTGAGAAGTGTGCTTCACTACGCCTCACCCACCTGAGGGGTGGGGTTGGCAAAGGTGGGCACACCTCTCTTCCTAGCTTGGATTATCTGCCGATTCTCCCACCCAAAGTGGGGCCCAGAACCGGTGGGAGCCAGTTGCTGGGGGGAGCAAAAGGCAGGGACAGCATCCGAAGGTGGCAGGCCTTTGAAGCTTCACCTTTCGTGGACCCAGCCCATCCTGGGGGAGGAGACATCACACCTATGCCCAGGATGAGCTTTGTTTCTGGACCCAGAGAGTGGAGGCTCTCCACCCAGGTGTCCAGAAACCTGTCTGGTCGTGGCACATAGTGGGCAGCCATTCAGGAACCACATCAGGGCTGGTCGATTTTCAGGGAGCATCTCAGATGCCTTCCGAGTACTTTTTACATTAAATCCCACACCGGCATCAGTGTGAGTTTAATGTGCTGAGAGGTTTGCTACCAAACTTCCTTGCTTTAGTAAAGCCATTATGGAGCTGTGGAGTTTGTAACGACCAATTCCCAGATATATACTCTTTGTGGCTTTACTACACTTACGTCTGTGAATGGACTTAGACACTGTAGTGGTACAAGGCTCATGCCTCTGTACCTTCAATTTAGGGCTAGTGCACCCTGCTAGAGGGTGACGTACCTAGGCCTCAGGCAGTGGGTTGCAGGCATGGCACACAGAGCTGCACCAAAACACGCAGCCTGAAGTGGCAGTGGCAGTGTGTTAAGGTGCAGGGCCTCTAAGCGTGGCACAATAGGTGCTGTAACCTTAAGAGGTCTTCCAAGGTCACAGTGCCCTTGGTACACATAGTACCTTTTACAAGGGGCTTACCTTTGGTCAGGGATGTGCCAATTGTGGATACAAGGTACAGTCTTGGGAAAGAACACAGGCTCTGGGAAGCTGATTGGCAGGGACCCAGAGCACATCAAGTCAGGTTGCATCAGACGTCAGGCAAAAAGTGGGGGGTAACCATGCAAAAAGGGGCACTTTCCTACAGCTGCCGACCAAGGATACCAATATAAAATATGACAAACATTTGTTCACTGCAAGAAAATAGGGGTTAAAAATGCAAATGAGCAGAAAAAGACCGCAAACCCAAACAATGCCCTTACATTTTGTAAGCTGAAAAGCTGAAACAAAGCACATAACAACCTGTAACAGGATAACTTCAGTACTAACAAAAAAACCTCTGCCTCAGGGGATAGTCGGAGGGACAAAAAACAGATTAGTATTGCCCCATGAGGGCAGAGAGTAGCATCGGTCTACTGGAGACGTTGAGTGGTGAAAAGAGACCGCCGCGCCGCTCTGCTGCCCCTGTTAAAGTGGCGGTCCAGCAGAAACCAGTTTCTCGTGACCCGGTAGTATTTTAACACTTCTGGGTTCCCGCACGCCCTGCAACCAAGTACTGCACGTTTTATGGGCTGGTGCCGGTGGCTTCATCCACCGCCGCCATCAGCCCCTGAGCCAGGACCGGCATCCCGCCATAGGCTCACAGCCCTCTAGTCGGCATGCATGCTTGTGAGAGCTTGGTGAGATCCAACTACATGGCACATCTGCGATGGACTCGATACATATGACGTTTTTTTGTCTAACATGTCCTATTGTGAACAATGCAGACCATACAAACTTCATGTTGTTTAAATGTGACTGTTCATCTTTTGCTCCCAAAAGTAACTGGAAGAAGCCAATAATTTTCTCAATAACCATTTCACCGCTGAAACTGGCAGAAGGAGGGAGGGAGGTCCTAGGCGCTTGCCAGAATCCAGTTTGTTAACTGTCCTGCATTGCAGGTTTCCATTTTGGTCACTCGCTTCCAGTGGTGTTCTAGTCCTCAATTGCTGTGGTGGATTGTGATGGGGTGGTGGTAAAGTGGTCTTAGCAAATGCAAGTAGTAATCATTACACTAAATCTCCTTTTCCTTGTCCCCTTCTGTAGTGTGACCATACCCAAAAGAGACCTCTTTTGTTCCAAAGCTGTAATCTTTTTCCAAACTTAACAATCTTGACATTATTTAACACATACTTAGGAGAATGCTGTATAACTTAAAATTACTCCTCGTGGCTTCCTGTTTCTATTCCCAACCAAAAAGAGCTCCATGCCTCAATCACCAGTGTGATGAGTAACAGGATGCTGGCTTTGATAATGATTACAAGTTTGTAGTTCTTACATTACCCCCTCCTCCTTCTTCACCACATTGAATACTTCTGTTAATATACCAAAACTGATCAGTGCAGAGCTGAAACTTAAGTGCAGAAACACAAAGAATCAGACACACACTTGTTTGAAGAGCAACACGTGTGGTGTATTATACTTTATAATAAAGCACTTGGGTTTTGGGACACTCCACAAAGGACACTACACTGGCTGCCACTGGATCCCTTTCACATCTGTAATGATTATGGAAAGTTAAAAAGGGTGGTAGAGTTTGCAGGTGCAGCACTGGTAGCCTGTAGGGGGGAGTCCCTCACTTGTCTACCCCTTCCCTCTGTTGAAATCCCTGACTACACAGGGCCAGCCCTCCTTCTCTTCCTGCTTTCCGATAATATGTTTACCCCAAACCTAACTCAGTGATTTAATTATGCTTTGAGAGGAGTAATATATGCCTTTACTGGTTAAACTGTATTAACACACCTTTGTCTGCATGCAGCAACAGCATTGGGTGTAGCAATTAGATGACTTGCTCAGGATGGCCCAAGAAGACTACAATCCCGATGCTACAAATGGCCCCATATTCAACCAACCCCTAGCCCACCTATTTGCCTGTAGAATGTGTCACCTCACATTTCCCAAGCTGTGCCATGAGGAACCTCAGTCATACTCATGGATGGCCTCACCATGATATTGTGCCTCAAGACAATTAGGTAGCAAAGGTTTTTCCACCTCTTTGGACTCTAAGCCACACCTTAAATTGGCACCATGCCCAGGGTAGAATTTAACCTACAGTAGTTCTGGTAGGGTGTGGTTCCAAAGGGGAAGCTTTTGTACACAGGAAAAATGATCTGCAAAAACTCCAGGCAACAGGGCAGTTTATTTGCACAGTTCATAAATATTTATTGTTTAAGACAGTGACTTTGTGTCTGTTTGCAAACTCTGAGTTTGTATCTATCTTTGTATACAAAACCATGGAAGGGTGCATGTACAAGCATACATGCATGAACACAAGTGTGCATCTGTGTGTCTATTTGATAGACCTGTCCAAGGTATTTCTCAATTTGCTTAATTGACCAGTCCTCTTGCCTTTGCCAATGCATGTTTCTAATATTATTTTCACACGATTTGCTGTTCCATTTGACCACTTATGGAATTATACATCAATCTTTCTTTTAAGCACAAGAGAACCAGGTATGCTGGGTAAATATCGAGTTTTAAATAGTGTGCTACCAAAATATCGCGTTACAGCAAACAAATGATGGACGGAATGCTGACAATGCAAACATTCTCCCCCAGTCAAAAGATCTGGGTTAAATCCATCGTTCTTTTGGCCACTACGCCACCCCAATTTGGACTCAGTCATATGCAAATCAGTCTTGACCCTGTGCCCCATGGGAACAGTCCAGACCGAACCGCCAGGCCAGGTCCTCCCTGGACCAGAAACAAGCCTCCTGGGACCGGTTTCAGGGCATGTCACCCTTCTTCAGCCAGGCTAGCTTGAATCCAGTGGCGCAGTGAGCAAGGGACCCACGTCTGGGCAGACCCATCCCACTTAGGGCGAAAAGTGTTACAGCAAACAAATGATGGACGGAATGCTGACAATGCAAACATTCTCCCCCAGTCAAAAGATCTGGGTTAAATCCATCGTTCTTTTGCCCACTATGCCACCCCAATTTGGACCCAGCCATATGCAAATCAGTCTTGACCCTGTGCCCCATGGGAACAGTCCAGACCGAACTGCCAGGCCAGGTCCTCCCTGGACCGGAAACAAGCATCCTGGGACCGGTTTCAGGGTATGTCACCCTTCTTCAGCCAGGCTAGCTTGAATCCAGTGGCGCAGTGAGCAAGGGACCCACGTCTGGGCATAGCCATCCCACTTAGGGCGAAAAGTGTTACAGCAAACAAATGATGGACGGAATGCTGACAATGCAAACATTCTTCCCCAGTCAAACTGGGGTGGCATGGTGAGCAAAAGAATTATGGATTTAACCCAGATCTCTTGACTGGGGGTGAATGTTTTGATTTGTTCTGCATTCCATCCATCAATTGTGTGTCTTTTGCTTTCCCGCCCTAAGTGCACCAGGTATGCCCAGACGTGGGTCCTGGGCTCACTGTGCCACTGGAATCAAGCTATCCTGGCTGAAGAGGGGTGAACCCCCGAAACCGGTCCTAGGATGCTTGTTTCCGGTCCAGGGAGGACCTGGCTTTGCAGTTTGGGCTGGACTGTTCCCATGAGGCACAGGGCAAAGACTGATTTGCATATGGCCAGGTCTAAACTGGGGTGGCATAGTGAGCAAAATAATGATGGATTTAACCCAGATCTCTTGACTGGGGGTGAATGTTTTGATTTGTTCTGCATTTCGTCCATCAATTGTGTGTCTTTTGCTTTCTCGACCAAAACATCGCAGCCAGATTATTGACTAGGAACACACTGTGAAGGTAAGTATATATAGGTAAGTTTAGTTTTATTGTACTTTAACTCCACATATATGTACCTTGACCATATATATAAATTCACAGTAGGTAGATATGGAGTTAATAATAGCACATTTATACTTTCCAATGAGTACTTACTTTCTTGATATTTTGGTAGTCAATATTCTGGCAATGATAGTCTGGAAGCACAATACTTTTGTGCTTAATAGTCTGAAATACAACCGGTACCCATATATCTGTTTATATTACCTTGTCTACATGGTTTGCTGTTCATTTAATTAGCATAGATCACTGTGCTTTTTATCTCCGAGGACTTAAAAAGTGCCTTATAAAAGTGTGTGCACAGTTGTCGTGTTGGCGACCTGTGTTGATTGTGCCGCACACCATGGGTTTGACACTTTATTTGTGAAAGCTACTTTTGTGACTTTTAACATTTGGCCTGTGTTCATGAACAGACTCCTGAACATATTGGTGATTTTTATGTCCCACTAACAATTGCTGTCCTTAAGAAGACCCTTCCAATTTCTGGTGTTAAGGTTGAAACTTTGTTGACAATGTAGTCAGTGATTGTTAGGTTGAATTGATTTTTTATGCTACCATTAATTAAACTAAGACATACCAACTCATCCTTTTTTGGCATTTTTCATTATATTACAAGAGCATTCATTCTATTGAGTTGACATGTGACACTTCTCCCAACTAACACATCGCAATATGTCTTGTGCTAAGCACTTCACTAGAGATCATGCCTTGAATTACAATTCCATAGAGGAATACAGGCTAGCCTTCTAAGTATGCTGGCATACAAATGTTAATCACATGTAATAACAACATGAATGTGACCGCCTGAAAAACATGAACATGGATACAGCATAGACCAGTGTAGTTCTTGACTGGTCGGTGAAAGGGGACAGGACTCCGCAGGAGAAACAAACACAGACACTGTTTTCAAAGAAGAACATTTCATTATACTTGCAAATGCATCTAAATTATTACACAGCATTCAGGCATCTTAATTACTTGCCATTTCGTTAACACTTGCAGAACGCTCTGTCCAAGAACTGGTAACACCCAATCTCAGAAACGGGCCTCCCCTAGCATTGTCTCATAAACACATGTGGCTCATTCCAAGACTACGTTACCTAGCAACGGTAGTGCGGTGCCTAATTTCCCCCAGCAGGTATCACATGATTAACATTTACAAGGACAAAAAGGAGGAATGTCAAGCAGAAACTATACAGCCATTTCATGGACTTCGACATGTTTCTCATTTTTATCAGCAGCCTGTTGAATGTATCCAGCACATCTGTTTATTTTTTGATATTTTGCTCTCCTTTAATGCACTGACACAGACATTTGTTGGACATTAAGTGAGACAGATGGCAAATATAAGGAATGGATCAGTCAGAGAAATGTTCCAGATAAGTTGTGGGACTCTGACCAAGACAATTGTGTCTTGTTTTCCTAACCCCTTCATCCTCACCCTGCCAAGGGTGTTATAATTAAGGTCATAACCTTGTGTCTTTCTTTTAATTACCTGACTTACATTTACTTCAAGTGTACACACATTCGTGTGTAAACTATTGACAGTCAGAAATGCATGCAAAAAAAATAACTTTTTCTTTGCTAGAAAATATAGGCTGTCTTAGTAGCTGGAAGCAGGATATGTCCTTACTAAACAATTTTCAAACTTTTAGGATAAGAATACAAAATGCGTTGGAAAACAGCGCTTAAACTGTTTAACATGCTTATTAATTCATTGTTAGCAACAAACTAACAATGGAAATGAGACAAGAAAAACATAAAAGCTTAGTTCAAAGCACAAGTAAAAAGGCTGGCTGTGAGACTCAAAGGAAAGGTTTTGATGAGAAACCACAGGTGCACGCCACATGACCAGATTAAAGTGGATTTCTGGTGACTCTGAGGTGATTGCTGTCTGCCTCGCGTTATGCAGGCGTATCTGTTTTAAAGTTGTGCACCTGTTTTCTATTGTTTTTTTGTATTTAAATGATAGCACCGTGATAGGAGTAGGCAGCTAGACGTAAAATCCTGCAGCTTTTAATCTCCGGGGCTTTGAGACACCCTCTCTCGGCTGTCCTCCGAAATTTCAAAGACAAAATAATAACCTTTCTAGTTGCAGATATCAAAGTATAGAATATTTAAAATACTTTGGCCCTCATTTACAATATTTTGGTTTGGGGCAGCGCCGCAACCCTTCCTGCTGTGCTGCCCTACGTCAAAAGAAAAGGCAGGAATGCTCCGTATCTATGAGATACGGTTCATTCCTGTCCATTTTCACAGCGCAGGTGCACATATTGCTGTCATGCGCCAACGCAGGAACCCTTCCACCATGGTGCAAGGGTGTCTGCCTTTAAATCAGGTTGTTTTTGTGGGGAAAGGAACACCTTCACAAAAACAACCCTTACGCCACCCCTGGGGATGCGTAGGCTTTTGACGCATTCCCAGGATTACACCATGTTGCAATTCTGAGAATGTGTCAAATGCCATGGATGTTACATGGGAAACCAACTGTAACGCCCATCGCACGCCTCCCCAAGGCAGTCACAGGCAACACAGTGACTTGCGCTGCGTTGTCTCACACCATATGTACGAGGCCATGAAAATCAGTGCAGGGTGGCGTTCGTGGCATCGTAGATATGGGTGAGTCCAGTGCACCACTGTGATGTCATAAAAGTGACGTTCTGGCAGCGCACTGGGTTTGTAAATAAGGCCCTTTGTTGGAACTGATAACAGTATCTTTGTGCAGGGGTCGTACAATGATGACGTTTTCTGCCCTGTTCCAGTGCAGGAAGGATCTGGGGGCATCCATGAACCCAAACTTTCTCTGAGTTAAAACATGTTTTCTACTAGAAGAGGTCAGAAACGCAAGGGAGTAATTGTATTAGCTCTGAGATATTTCAAGCTAATGTATGTACACAGATCTCTTCTTTGCTGGTGCAGGGCAATGCAGAAAACAGCATCAGATACCATCCCAGGTCCATCGTCGGTGCTAGGCATGGGCAGTGTGGGCAGCTGCCCAAGACCCATGCTCACCCCACCAACTTAGTGTGACACAGCCAGGCCACGATGGCACACCGGTCCTCTTGCTATTCCAATTTAAAGAATGTTATGTCGCTGTAATTGGGCATGTGGGAGAGGGCCCTCCTCCCTGGGCCTTGCTGCTGTGTTGTAGCGAGGTGAGGCCCAGAGGAGGGGGGCCCTCCTATGATCCCAGTTGCAAGGAGATACATTCTGCAGATTTGTCCTGCAATTTGACACCGTGCCTTGCTGCCCAAAGAAAGACACTGGGAGATGCCTATTGCCTGTCAGAGGCTCGGCGAAATGCCTATTGTCCTGCAATTTAGCTCCCCCATCCCCTTCTCAATATTACCAAGCAAGTATCAAACCTTCAGTCCTTTATGAGCTGAGAGGGAGCGGCAGCAGCCCAGGAGGGGTCCCAGGTCAACTCCATCTCCTCCTACTGCTTCTTCATCCTACGCATGCCTTGCAAGATCTTCAACTGGCTACCCTAGTGCTCAAGACATGCCATTAAACAAGCCCTCATCTCCTGCTCATTAGACTACGGCAATGCTCTCTACTCAGGGATTGCATCCGACCTCCTCCAAAGGCTACAGACCATAAAGAACACCGGCGCTAGACATGTCCTTGACCTCCTGCGATGAACTCACATCACACCTCACCTGAGAGAACTCCACTGGCTCCCAGTATAGAGGAGATTCCAGTTCAAGCTACTCACCCACGCAAGGCCCTACACAACTGAAAACCTGCCTACATCAACCACAACCTGAATTTTAACCAGCCCACCGGGCACCTCCGCTCTGCTGCCCTCTTGGCAACATCCCCTGCCCCCGCCGAAGCGGTAGTGTAGGATGCTCTGTCTCCTACCACGCAGCAAAGACATGGAATGACATCCCCCTTCATCTCTGGATCTCCCCATCTCTACCAGAATTCCAAAAGCTGCTGAAGACCTGAACCACTGGACCCTGCCAGTGCCTGGATACCCTCACAGGTGACAAGCGATGCTCTATAAATCAAATTATTGATTGATTTATTGATTGATTGATTGTCTGCACAGTTCAGCTTCATGAGCAGGGGCATCTATTGGGATGGTAACAACCCTGAATGTTGTTTGCAAGTTAGAGGGGCCTTGAACATTTCCTTTCTGTCGGGGGCCCCAAAAATCCTAGAACCGTCCCTGCCCTCATCTGTAAAGAAAACACACCTGTGCACGTTTTTGTATGGGAGGTGCCTAAAGTTCAAACATATAACTCGGAATTTCTGTTAACACATGAACTTTGAACACAAAAAGTCAGAAACAGTGTTTCCAAATTTTAGGGAAGAGCTGCTGACTTGGAAATTGGGAACCAGGTTTGAATGTCAGCATTGACTGAACATCCTGTGATGCTGGGCATAACACTGAATTTTCCCGTGCCTACAAAGAAAATAAAAAAATGTGATCTTGTGTAATGTAATGTAATTTGTTGCTGATGTGAAGATTTCTAATACTCTTGTATAAAGTGTGCTACGCAAGGATGCAATGTTCATGAATTAACTTGGTGAAATTCCAAGGGAAAACGCTTTAACTTTAGATGCCACAATAGTTCAGTGATTTACCCACCACCATCAGGACAGAATAATGGTACATGTGCGATCCAGGGATCTAAACTCCAGTAGACTTTCTTGGCGAGAGAATTTGTAGTACTAAAATAGCAGAATTCCCAATTTTCCCAGGTTCATGCCTCTGATGTTGAACCAGGTCAGTTGTTAGGTTGAAGCAGTTTGCTAAAGACATCTTGGGGACATTCAGAAAGACTCCATGGGAATGCATTCCACCCGGTTCTTACCATTGACTTTGAGGCTTGTACCTCACATTTTGTGGCTTTCTATCTGTTGGCTTTATTTGTTTTAGCCTGTCTCGCTTCAATTCATCCCTTCTAAGGAGCAAAACCTTGTCACACTGTCTCTCCTTTTATTCTTCAATGGTGTATCTTTCTGTAAACTGGCCTGTGAACACCTTGTTCTTAACTTGCTAAATATGCTGTGCATTCAAAGACAGAGGTCAAATGTCCGGCTCTGTCTTCTGAGGGAGCTTGGTGTTTACTTTTCTTTCTCTGACTTCAAAGTAAGAGGATTTAGTTGACAATCTTGCTGGATAATGGTGCAGAAAATAGTTTTCTTTCTAGCACACAACATTTGAATGAACTTTGCAAGTATTTCAGAATATATCAGAAAAGCACAAATGGAGCACATTTTTGTTTATTCTGAAGTGGGTTGGAAACAAATACTTTAATGTGATCACAATAAATCAATACACTACTGGATGTCATTTCCATACATTGTCATTTGTGCGCTATAAAGCTTTATTAGTAAAACTGTATGTCTGTGCACATGTAATAGTTTTTTCAATTGAAAATATGTTGTCTGTAATGGCAGTGTGCTACCACACCACATATACTACACTCTATACCACTACACTCTACTCTACTCTAAACAACTCCATGCCACTAAACTATACTCTGCACCACTCCACTTTACAGTATTCCACACCACTGCACTATGCATGACTGCACAGAACCCCACTCTGCGCCACCCCACTCCACACCACTGCTCTCTATGCCACTTTATTCTACTTTGAACCATTCTACTCTATGCCAAAGCACTCTACGCCACTCTACCCAATACCACTGCACTTTACGCTACTGCACTCTACAGCACACCGCTCTTTGCCACTGCACTCTAGCCACTCCCCTCTAGACCACTCTACTCTACTCTGCCCTTCTTTACGCCACTGCACTCTAAGACACTCTACTCTGAACCATTGTACTCCACTGCACTCTATGCCAATCTACTCTAGTCTGCACTACTGTACTCCATGCCACTGAACTCTACACCACTCTACTCTGCACCACTGTACTGTACTCCACTGCACTCTATGTCACTCTACTCTTCACCACTCCACTCTGCGCCAGTGCACTCTACTTTTCACCACACTAATCTATGCCACTGTATTCTAATATGCTGCATTGTGTGTCACTGAATTCTCTGCCGCTGCACTCTACACCATTGCACTCTGCTGCACTGTATTCTGCAGCACTCTATGCCAATGCACTGTACACCAGTCCACTCTACTCTACTCTACTCTACTCTTCTCTATGCTACTCAACTCCAATGTACACTACTCTACCCCACTGAACTGTACTCTGTACCACACCACTCTACGCAACGGCATTCTGTGCCACTGCACTCTACACCACTCTACTCTACACCACTGCTCTCTACCCCAATTCACTCTAGGCCACTTCACTCTACTCTGCACCACTGTACTCCAAGCAACTGCTCTCTATGCCACTCTACTCTACACCACTGCACTCCATGCAAGTGCACTCCAAGGCACCCAACACCACTGCACTCTGGGACCATCTTCTCTGCAACACTGCACTCTACACCACTGAACACTATGCTTCTCTTTGCCACAGCACTCTATGCCACTCTACTCTGCATCACACCACTCTACCCGACTTCACTCTGCAGCACTTCTCGCTGTGGCATTGAACTCTATGCCACTGCACTCTACAGCACTATGCTCTACTCTGTACCACTCTACACCACTCTACTCTACTCTTCCCCACTGCACTTTATATGCAACATTCTAATTTACTTACATTACTGCATTCTATGAAGCTGAATTCTATGCTACTGCACTTTACACCACTGCACTCGATGCCACTATACTCTGCCACACTCTACGCCAATGCACTCTACACTAGTCCACTCTACTCTACGCCACACCACTATACGCAAGTCTATGCGACTCCAATCTATGCCACAGCATTACACGCCACTCTATGCCACTCCACCATACAACACTCTACTCCACTCTTCTCCATTCCACTCTATAACATGCCACACCCCTCTCCTCCATGCCACTATCTTTTATCCATGCTGAACAGCAGCCAAGCTGGAGTACAGCTTGGCTAAAACACATAGGCAACGCCAATATCTCTTACCTAGGTGATACCAATGGCTTTGCCAGTGCTTGTTTTTCTTTGCATTGGGATTTGCAGTCCTGCCCATTAAATCATAAAATCCGTACTACAAGTTCCAAAATGCAGAGACATACTTTTCACTGGGTGGCCACACATACGTGGATCTAAGAATATTAAGTGCTTCAGCAAGAGTGATAAAAATGTTTTCAGCTTGTATTTTGTCATTCTCCTTCAGGTGTCAATGTGCAACTAAATAATGCAATATTCATGTATCTCATGATTAGCTTAAGTAGCCAAGAAAATGTGTATTTATATGTTTTGCGACCTCATTGGAATTACTTTCAATGCAACATGAAATCCCTGACCTAGCATGTTGTTCCCTTATTATGGGTGCTAATCACTAAGGCATACATTCCAACATTTAAGGAATAGACAAGAGGGAGTTATAGAAAATAAAGTCGACAGAATTTGCTCACTTCTTTCTATTTAGTTCCATTGAAGTCGAGTACTGTTTAAGTGGGTATTTTTTATGACTTTTTTACTTTAAAACTCAAAAGTCTTCCTTACAAATTCAGAGTATTAGCATGCAGCTCACAAATGAGCCAAGCAAGTGGGTGAATAAGATGTGACATCTAACATCTTGAGAAACATCTGAGTTAGACTGGGTGCATACTGGGACAAAGTCAGCTTGTTTGGGTTTCAATTGTCTGATATAATCCTGCCTCCCAGTCAGTTTTTCCCTTTACTTCTTTCTCTTCTGTAATCCTCTTGTTGTGCCCCAATACTTGCTTCCTCTTGTACAAGTATCCTTTGCTTTAAGTGTGCTTTGCTCTGTTTAAATTTGCGTACTTACACATATATAAAGGGGAGCTGGGCTTTAGTCAAGCGATATGGGGACATCGGATGAAGACTGAAGTGGCATCAGACACTGGACACAGCCAAACCACTGACCCTCCTCATGCACTACTGACCAGTCCCTTCACATAGCCATTATTTTGGGAACCTGACATTAATTCTTCTTTTTACAATAGGACATGAGTGCTGTCTTTAAAGCACTTGCACCCTCAATTGTCTTCTGGGGACTGGCACACGGTGGGAGTGCCAAGTAGTAGCTTCATCTCACTGGAAGCAAAGGGACTGTTAGTGAATGAGTGAGTGTCAGATAAAAAGAGGTCCATTTCTCCATAAGAGAGCATATAATTTTTAATATATATTGTGTGGCATAAATGTGGTGTTGTGGTGGCTATTAAGAGGGTCCTATTAGGAATCAAGCAGAGTGATATCACCTGGTGAGATTTAACCCCCAAAATTACAAATGGCCCAGTGTTTAATCAGGAATACCAGGCCCACTTTTGCCAGTTGGAAATTCTGCCAGTGAAATTGTAAAAGGATTAAACTGCTGCCTGACTCCCACCTGACACTCATTTAAGAGATGGAAGCAGGGCCAGACTGGGAACGCAAACTGGCCCTGGCAATTGAGTCGTGCTGCCTGCGCGGGGAGATGTACGAATGTAAAACACTGCAGCTGCTTTTGTTACAGGGGGCTGATGTATGCTGAAAAACTGGCCCCTGGTAACATAAATGCTCCCCCCAAGAGTTCAAAATTGGCCCTCACCCTTGCTGCCCACCAGGAAAACGCCCGGTGCCCGCTACGGCCAGTCCGGCCCTCGATGGAACACCATGGAATTCCTCTTTTCTCAGCATCCCAAACCAACCCCTTTCCCACTAACACCTTATTTACCACTTTTCACCTCCCGAAATCCCTCCCTGATCCCGTACTCTTGCTCCCATTTGCTAACTCCTCAGCATGTTTGCTAAGTGTTATCATTAATCCACAAAGTATTGGGAAATCAGTGTGTAATTTCACCTGAAAATCCAGGTGTGTGTGGTAGTACACAGTTCTATAGGGATTAATTAGTAACATCTGGATTTAGGTTTTAGGATACCGTCTGTAAATCTAATTTCTGTCCACATGGAGTCACCGCACCTAAATTCAATTGACTAAAGATGAGAGCCAAGTGAGCACATTGTGCACATATAATAAACTTCAATAACGAACTGCTGGGTTAACCTACAATGGTCTGTTTAAAAAGCAGATTTAATGGTGTGCACGATATTTAGAAGCTTGTTTTCCCAGTTCAAAATATGGACACACCGGTGAAACTTGCCCATGCGACAGATAAAATCTGTTACATCTGAAGCAATGATTTGTAACAGACTAAGCATCTATCATGAATACATGCCCTTAGACGTAATAGCTGCTGTGATTACTCTGTTATTGTTACAAAATAGTACAGCCATAAAGAATACAGTAGTAGGACTACAAAGGGCACCAGAATACTGTAGTACAAATGATGAATTATAATACTGTGCAACCGGATAAAGCTTCCAAAATAGTTACACGGTTCCTATCAGTGGCAGTCCATGCATGTAAGTGATGGGGCAGGTGGGAGGAGGGGAAGTCGACAAATGACAGAATAGGGAAAATTAAATAAATAAATCATTCCTATTCCATTGTGTGTAGACATCCACCCGCCCTGGCCACTGCGCTTACCTGCACGGACCGCTGCTGGTTCCTATGAATCTAGTTGGACTGTGTACATAGAACAACACAACTTCATAATACAGAGACTGAGTCTTCTTATATAATCAGTAATTATTGGTCTGTTTGGCTAGCTCACAGTACCACATCCAAACTCTCAATGCTACATAGTTATAGATGGTGTCAGTAACCTAGAACATGAATCCTCAATGAAATCATTAAAACGGATCTGAACCTTTGGTTTGTCACTATTGCATGCCCTGTGGTTACATAAATTACATAAATGACACAATGATTGATGTGAATGCCCACTTCCCCTCAAATCATATCCATTACATAGGTTACTGAACCTAATGATGAGTTATTGTACATCGATTGGCCTCCGTCATCCATGATGCTGGCCTATGTTTTTGGAGAACACTGTAATTCAGACAAGATGGGGATTACTGAACATGTCCATTGACTGGTTCGGAACACCCTGTGAATGACACAGGTGGGTTGGTGTTGTCCACATCTGTACTTTCATGCTGACATCTGTACTCTTTAGCTACCAATGTTAGTATCTTTCAGGCATGTGTACTGGGCTTAGTCCTTGTCACCTATGTGACTGCCTACACACTCACAGTCTGTTTATTTTCACACGTTTATTGAAAAGCTCTAATCTTTGTAAATAAAATATGAAGTGTGATTATGAGAAACATCATTGTTATAAGCATTATTAGAATTGTGAAAAACACAAACAATTTAACCATGTTAATTGTTCATAATATTACTAAGGGCCTTATTACGAGTTTGACGGAACCTGAGCCACAGTACTCATGTTCTCGGTCCGACAGCCATATTACGAAATGGGCAGATTGCATTTGGGAGGCCGTGACTGAACTGTGAACACACTGTAAATTGCCGGGGTCAAGGTCGGGGTAAAGCAGTCGCCGTAGGGCAGTACAGGAGACTTTCACTGCATCCATATTATGAGTTGGCTTGTCAACGAGCTGACCGTGGCAGTTGAAACACCAGCTTCACATTTTTCAGTCAGAGTTTTATGTGGATCCCTTTTTTCAGGTCCCCCGTCACAGCAGCATCTTCAACCTGAGGATTAATACCCTGTTTGCAGAGATATACAGGTGAGTCCTTTTTATATCATATACCCATTACCTGGACTTCTCAAATATGAACCAGACTCTGGCAATGTATAGGAGGTATTTTTCCACATGTATCATGAGTATGTGTGCATCCAAAATATATGCAGTCGAATGCTCACACATGCATTGATACATATGTAAATGTTATCACCACCACTTCAAGACCTCCACAGCTAAATTGGGCACTGAACCAAACTCGTAATACGGCGGTCGGAAGACCACTGGCGCTGCGGTCTTCAACAGACAGCGGTGTTTGGGCAGTCGGACTGCCAAACTCGTAATAAGGCCCTAAGGTTCCTCCTATTTACCACTAATATCCCTAGGCTAAAGAGAACATGTCAGAAGTACCCCTCTACCAGGCCTATTGGAGGGACCTAGCGCCATACTTTAGTACAGTATATCAGGAATTCGGCCTCTGTGCATTAACGAATGCACCCGTCTAAGTGTGCAGACCTGTACACTTCTCTTGTATGGTTATCTTCCTTCTTGGGATGAACATGGGGTACAGCGGAACTCCACCTCAGTCACAGCAGCATTCCATGATTACTTCAGCTGGAAGTGGACCTCTCACTGACTGTAGCATGGACGCTGTTTAATTAATTAAATGGCAAGCTTCTCACACTGTGCCAAAGGCGCAGAGCAATGTTTTAATTAGACTGAAGAAGAAAAGTCGTCTCCTACGAGCACAGAAAATAAAACAATGCATTGTGCTCATGTTCTGAGCTGTGAGACCCTGGAACTAAATGTGCAGACTACAGGGCAACAATGTACATCAGGAATAAATGCTCGCATAGCACATTCTCGCAATAGGGAAAACATGTGCAAACCACCATTAGAAAATGATGTTAAGTTAAAATGAAAAGCTAAAATGGAGACTAACTGAAAGCTACATAACAAAAAACTTTGCATGGATTAGTGCTTGGCAACATATTTGGTTGACAGCATGCACATGTACGATGGGGCCGAATAATTTGACTTTGGATTATTGTATGAAGAAAAATGTTCTCACCTTTGCTGTCTGCTAAAATGAACACCCTTTTATAGAAGCAATTTAATTGTACATCACATCAAGCCTCAGCTGCTACCTGCGATCACTAGTAAGAGTAATAATGCAGAATGACATAACTTGAGAAAGAGTATTGCTTTAAAACTCTGCCTGTTTATTGACTCTCCATATGCTCTGATGAAATAGTCTGTCTCTGCTAGTTACAGCACTAGGAGCATTTTGGTTTTTGGGATAAAAAAAAGTGTATGATTGTTTTGCCTTTGATGACACTCATAGTTAGCCAGAACACTATTCTAGGTGAATCTTGGTGATTTGTATGGAGTTCTGTCCTTAACTTGGCCTACAATCTCTCTGAGATGCCCTATTTATAACATTAGGAATCATTTCCCTTTGTTGTTAGTATTGTGCAGGATTTTCACTCAAAGCTTTGTTCTTGATAATAGCTAAGACACTCAGAGCTATGTTGTCAATGAGATCCAGACTGACTTAAGAGCCATCATTCTGATACCAGAGTGATGCTCAAATGTATGCTATTAATAATACAGCTTTATTGTACCTAGAATGTAACGGGGCTTTTCTCTTGGTAAAAGAGCTCTAGAAGAGTGCTCCCGATAACACTCGTCTTCACTTATAGAATTGATCTTGTTAATTTCTAGACTCACTGAGAGTTCTTCTATTGATAATACTCTTACTTCTATTGAGCTATGCTCTTCAGGATACAGACTCAATCAGAACGTTGCCCCTGATAATGTAAAGACCCTCAGATGTTTTTGTTTGATATAGCCAGACTCACATAGGAAAGTTCTTGGGATTTTCCTCTGTACCCCTTCTTGGCAGAAAGATGTTCCAAAACTAAGATCCAAATAGATTTCTTTACATATTTGTAAACTTTATGAGCACCTGTGTTTAAATATCCTTTGCAGTCCATCTCTCTTCTCTATAGGACTACAACAAAAAGTAGCACTAAAGTTTCCATTGCAAAATGTTAACCTTCTGTAGCAGGACAAGTGTTAACATTGACCTAATTAAAAATAAAATCTGTTATTCCTAGGAATCTGAACTCTAGAGTACTTAATTTATCCCCAGAGTGAGTGAATACCTTTTTGTATGAGCCCTTTGGGGACAATGGTTACTACTCAATGTTCAGGGTGGGTATAAGTGGTACTAATAATTTATGGGTCCAATATATCAAATACAAAGGTTTTATAGTGTGTACGTGTTAAGGCACTATAATTCAATAGGGTATCAATGCACAGTGTCATTGTATGAGTTGGGTTTGTGAGTTCTCACATATCATTGTAGAGTGTTTGATTTCAGTTCTACTATTACTAAATGTACTTTCCCCAATGATGGTTAAAATAAAAAGTGCCCGACACATTGTTATTGTATTTTTAGTATGATGTCTGCCCGTTATGTTAGCTTGTACCCAGCCCTGTATCGAAGAGGGGCAACTCAGACTGCAACACTATAGGCATATACAAAAAAACCTTAAAATGCCGTTGTGGCCAAAATATCTAAAACACCTAAAACCCAACATTCAAAAGTGAAATGATGGGAGTGCCAAATAGATGGGTCTAAAAGTTAAAGTCAAAGGGCCATATGTCCAAAATTATTTTACATTTCCTAAATAGCGAATCCTAAGAAATCGCTATTTAGGAAATGCAAAATGGAATGTACAAACATAGAGGTATCCAAATAGTGATTCGCTATTAGGAAATCGCTATTTAGGAAATGCTAAACCATTCGTTCCTATGGGCCTAAAAGCCCATAGATAGGGATGGTTGTGCATTTCCAAAGGCATATTTGGTAAGGCAAAACCAAGGGTTCCTATGGTCCTAAGACCCCCCCCCCCCATGCATCCCCCCCAAAAATGAGGTGCACATGTAAAGTGCACTAATGCCCTTTAGGCAAGTGTGCACTTTATGGCACTTTAAAAAAAACTTTTGGGGTGCTTTTTTTAAATTGCACACGGTTGCCATCGACTTGGAGTCAGTGGTAATAGCCTTATTGCCCATTTTGCATTTAGGAAATGCTTTGTGCATGTGCTAGGAAATCGCAACTAGGAAATCCCTATTCGTGATTTCCTGTTTAGGGAATCGCAAAATGCAACTTCTACTGCTTAGTTTTTTGTGATCCCCTATCTGCCTTTGTACATTATGAAAAGGCTGTTTTGTATTTCTTAACGGACCTAAATTGCGATTCGGCCTGTTAAGAAATACAAAAAGCTTTTGTACACATGGCCCAAAATGTTTAGTACAAGAGAGAACTGAGTCTTAAATTGAAATGATAAAAGAAGTGTCAATGAGTTTAATGCACAAAGCTGGTTAACAACACAAAAAAGGTGGATGCTAATTAAACTCATTCACATGTCTTTTATCATTGCAAGCCATAGACTGCAATGATAAAAGAAGTTTGAATGAGTTTCATTCATAATGCTGAAAAACAACACAAATAGTGTTTAGTTTCATAGGCATAGCGGCTACAAGTGAAGTCGGCATATGACTCTAAATATACATTTTTCCTGAAGAAAGCTGTCTGACCCTACAGACAATCAAATATTGCTGAAACATATAGATTTACTGATGTGGGAGTCCGTTATCACCACATTGACACCAAACAATTGTTTTTCATCCTTGCAAAGGATCCAAGATAAATATGATAAGGTACAGGATACCTGCAAGCAATTATAAACTGATATCCCTCCCCAAGAAAATCAAGAGCCCCTCTGACTAACGCCATAGAGAAGGCCGAGATACATAAGGTACTACGGATGAGGACGTGAGGATAAAGTATGCCTCTAGTGGGTGAGGGTCCTTTTAACAAATAGAGATGACACCCACTCGATATTTTAGAAAGGCTTAAATATAATTGTAAGTTCTCTCACCTTTGGTTACAAGTATTTGTCATGTTTATATGCATATGTTTCTGTTTTACACTTATGTTGTACAATGTTTTTAATATTATTTTATCACAGTCCTTATGCTAGCTATATGGGCATGCAATTTCCATTTAATTTCCAGTTGTGAAAATACAGTGCAGACAGTCGCAGCCCGTGCAGATAAGAGCAGGGAGTCGGTGGGGCCAGGTGGGGGGAGGGAGAGGGGAGATTTTCACAGACAATGATGAGAGAAAATTAAATTAATAATTAATTTTCCCTCGTCGTCGTCCGTCGAAATCCCTCCCCACCGGGCCATACCGCACCACCGCTCTTACCTGCACGGGCTGCTCCCGCGAATCAGCAGGAAGGCAGGGAGGGGGGGAAAATGGGTGACAAATGCAAAAAGAACAATTGATGGACAGAATGCAGAATAATGTCATACATTCACCCCAGTACAGAGATCGAAGCCTAAATCCATCGCTTTTTTTCTCACCATGCCGTTCCAGTTTGGACCCAGCCATGTGCAAATCAGTCTTGACCCTGCGCCCAATGGGAACAGTCCAGCCCGAACTGCCAAGCAAGGTCCTCCCTGGACTGGAAACAAGCATCATCGGACCGGTTTCGGGCTTTCAGCCCTCATCAGCCAGGATAACTTGACTCCAGTGGCATGAAGAGCACGGAACCCACATCTGGGCATACCCGTCCCACTCGGGGTGACAAATGCAAAAAGAACAATTGATGGACAGAATGGAGAACAATGTCATACATTCACCCCTGTACAGAGATCTGGACCTAGATCCAACGTTTTTTTTCTCACCATGCCATTCCAGTTTGGACCCAGCCATATGCAAATCAGTCTTGACCATGCGCACAATGGGAACAGTCCAGCCCGAACTGCCAGGCCCGGTCCTCCCTGGACTGGAAACAAGCATCCTAGAACCGGTTTCAGGATTCCAGCCCTTATCAGCCAGGATAGCTTGACTCCAGTGGCATGGAGAGCACGGGACCCACATCTGGGCATACCCGTCCCACTCGAGGTGACAAATGCAAAAACAACAATTGATGGACAGAATGCAGAACAATGTCATACATTCACCCCAGTACATAGATCTGGGCCTAAATCCATCGTTTTTTTGCTCACCATGCCATTCCAGTTTGGACCCAGCCACATGCAATCAGTCTTGACTTGCACTTACCTGCTGTCCGGCTGGCTGGCCGCTGCCTCTCTTCCATCCTCTTGCTGGCTTCTGTTGGAGCAGGAAGCAGGATAGGCTCCCCTAAGCCAATCACAACGCTTTGTGTTTTTGGGTTAATCTATCACATTGCTACATTAAAGAATTGCCCAGTGGTCAACAAAGAATGCTAAAAAATGTAAGGAAAAGCATTCCTAAGTCTTTACCAAAGGTTGCCCAAAGAGGGTGTTTAAGTTTGAAGAAGAAGAAGAGTTACTTGACATACATGAGTAACTTTGAACGTTGTTAAATCCATGTAAAGTTATGTATGTATTTAGTAATCAAGATGATGACCTGTGCATTTTGCATGACTCTACGATGTCTTCAGGCCAGAACTTGGTCTGTTAAGAGAATTCCAGCATCAAATAATGTTAGGCCAACCCATTAAACAAAATGTTAGAAATGTGCCATTATTTGCAATAAAAGAAGTGAGAATTATGCTTTATCAATGGTAAGTAGCAGGTGATAGAAAAAATAAATGCTTCACACTGTCTTTCACTTGAATTTATAGCAAGGAAAAGAAGTGGTGATGTAAGGCTATGCATTGATCTATTACAGTTAAGTCACCATTTGGAGGTTGGTTGTTCATCATTGCTGCTAATTTAGGAGATGGTAATGATGAAAAGCAACAGTTTTCACCGTGTTAGGCTCGACAGCAACATATTATCAAATGAGACTCCAGAAAGAATCCAAAAATCTGACGGCATTCATAGCACCAGAAGGAGAAGAGCAATTTATTTGCATGCCTTATGCTTTACACTCTAAATTTCAGAAATAAAATTAAGGAATACATTATTTGAAGAGCCAGAGGGAATAAGTGTCTTTACATTCCACATCTATTGAATTTCAAAACCAAAATTAGTGAATAAATTATTTCAAGAGCCAGAAGGAAAAGACGATGTACTATTTTTTTTTACTAGAAAAGATGAGCATGTGAAAACTATGCATATGGTGCAATAGAGTAATCAGGAACATGGTCTTACATTAGTAAATACAACTGCAAGTTGATTCAGTATACTGTGGAATATCTAGTCCTTGACTTAGAGGAAACAGATTTTTCCCTAAACCATCAATCGTGTCCATTATATCTGATACAATTTTGCAACCTCATTTGTAGTTCTGCTAAAATTGAGAAAATTATAACAGGCATAAGGTAAGCGCTATTTAAGGTATTTCAAATGCATACAGGAACATTTGTAAATCGCTCCTATGTGATTGCGCATAAGGATTTGAACTAATCACCAAACACTTTAATGGTAAGAAACACAATATCACGAAAAATAGTAACAGTTCACACAGGATCCAGCCATCTCTCCAGGCACCATTCTTCGATGTACGGCCTAGACCATAGAAATTCGATAATCCTACACAAACCAGTATTCTTAATTCCTCATTCTGGGTGTTAGAAAATCCTGATTCATGTTCAAACTCCTTACTCAGAAATCTGGATTTGAGTAAAACACACCTTCAATTTTGCAAGGACACTAAAAAACCAGGAGACATTTATTTGGTTTAAATGACAGAAAGAAAGGGGAGCCATGCGGTATAGAGAGGGTGCAAAACACTTTTACCGCCTATGATACCTCATTCTGATAAAAAAAATTGTGAATTGGATGGGGACACACTCCTATTAATTATGGTTCCATGTGCTGTCAGTAATCATAGTGTTATAGTGTGGATGGACCAATCACTGCTGGGTCGAGCAAAGAGCTGCCTAATGGCCAACTGGTGTTGCTTCAGGTGCTTTGTACAGTGAGAAATTTGCTGTTACTATGAAGAGGGTTTTGTGCTCCAATACTGAAGTATCCACACCAGGCTAGGTCATATCTCTTCATCATATCACCACTTTCCTAATCTACATTTTCTGAGTCCATTTATAATGATGAATATTAGAGGGATACACAGACAAAAGCCGATCCCAGCATGAAAGGTACAATTGTTGATAAATAAACATGGTAAACAAAATAGGAGAGCGAGAAGATGAGATAAGCTTGTTTCTCTTCCTCTTATCAATTTAACAAACAAATGAAAATGAGCTCACTACTAAACCAATATAACATCACAAATGCCGTTCACTCATGTATCCAGAAAAACCATTAGGTTTTTTAAAAGAACCTAGTTGGTGGCATGCTTCTTCACTGGGTTCCCACCCAAGACGCCTAATGCATCTCAGGTGTGCTACGACACCTGATTACAGCAGAGCTGTTTTTGTAATGAAATTGTGAATTTGTGCGAGAATTAAAACTGCCTCAAGGAGATCCATCCCTTGGTAAATGTTAATTGTGGATCCCTTGGGTAGGATTAAAAAAAGTGATGGTTGACATGAAGTGAGATAATTATGGTCTCTCACATCCTAATGTTATATTGACATGATTCAGCAAAATATGCACACTTTTTGAATCACAGTGGCTTTCTTCAGGACCAAGTTGCTAGGGAGACCCTAGTCAGTGGTTGCATGCACGCTAAGGCATACGATTTGATTTAAAGCGGTTTGTAGCTTACGATGGTCACCGATGTGCTTGTTATTTGCACACATCGCTGGCTTTGCACACATTTCTTCAGCTCTATGAGTTACCATAATTGTCTGCATACTGCTTTTTTCATTATAGTCACTCTAGAAATAACAAGAAGGTTGCTGAAAATCGTAAGTTATGAACCAATCAGTGAAAATGGCAAAAAACACAGACATCCACATTCTGCTCTTATCGCCTACCGGGCACATCTCAAGGTCCGCGCAGCTTTGCATATCCTAGACACCGGTTCGTTCCAAAGAAGGACAGGCATCGCTACTGGTCCATTCTGCTGCCTGCGCCCTGTCTTGGAATACTTTGTCCAGCGCCAACACAATCATAATGCATGGCACAACCTGTGGCAGCAAGGCAATGGTTGTCACAGAAGTTCTACAGAGTTGCCTATTTCCCCAGAGACCTCAGAACTATTGACTATATTCAGAATGCCCCGTAAACAGCTGTTTTATATCAGAAAGCATTGGCATTCAATCAATAAACAAGTTATTTCTGAAGCCAAAGGCATCTTTCAATATGTGCATGACAGTTTCAGGGGATCCAGCCATGACAGCTACATATTCAGATATTCAGACATTCTGCGGAAGCAGCACAGTTGGAAGCAGGAAAGCATTGAGGCATGTGGCAAGTATGAAAGTGTTGTGTGAATAAAATAACCTGACATTTAAAGTTTTTGAAAATGTATAATGAAATTACATATAACCATGTCCTGTCAACCATGGAACCGCAACGTATGTCATGAGGTATGCAGCAATACATTTATTCAGCTAAAGCCTTTTTTCAACTATACTTTCCTGAATTCAGTCTACGTAGTGGGACAATAAGTACACTGTATTTCTACTGATCAAACTTTTTACTCTTTACCCCCAGAGACATTGGTTCTCTGATGAATCTTTTTCTGTCGTAGAGAGGGGTGAGACTTCAGGATGTCCAAAACACTGTTAGCCACCCACCCAATGAGGAACATTAATTTGTGGCCAACTCACAATTTCGAAATGAGGTTCAGATAAACTACTCTTCGAACCATACTGTAAAAATAAAGTATTGCAAATGGAAGACCCAACCTCCTGAAGAAGTTTAGACTGACCAAAATGATACAAACCAATAGCTCTGCTGTGCCACATGAAAAAAAAGCAACAGGACTTGATGTTCTGAAAACAGTCTATGACTATCTCTATTACGCATTTAGAACCAAACTATTAACACAGTTCAAAGAAAGAACATCAGGAAACAAAAACAGGCTCAGGCAATTTAGAAGGTTTTGTTATTAATGACCCAAAATCAATGCATACAAGCAATATTTTAAGTAGCTCAGTTAGAATGTCAATAGACGTAGTATTAAACCACACCTTAATCAAAGGTCTTCAAAAACGATAGTTCGAACATTGCAGATTGCCACTACGGATGAAGGTAGAATGATGGTTTACAAGGGGAAAGCCTAATTCTGGAAAGGGATAAGGGGTCAAGTTAAAGTCCACTAGGAAAATGTCCACGAACATGGGAAAAGAACAAATATCTGCAAAGTTCAGATTTGGTATTTTGCCAAACAGTCCAAACGAGTTCAGTGAGCAAGATCATTTGAAAAGAAAAATCAAAGCATTGATTTCAGGTAGTTGGCAAGAAAAGGAGTTCAAATCAATTAGCAATTACAGCAGCAACTGCAAAAGCATCTCAAGTTGTCGAGCAAAAAATGCCAAAAAGTATAAGAGCTCTTCTATACCCCTCCTTTGGGAAGTACATCTTTATAGTATAGATGATGCAGTTGTGACATCAGCAATCGGATCACAGTGGTTTCTTCATTGTGCGCTCATCTTCCTTTTGCCAAGTACAGTTTGCTACTCCAGCATTAATTCTCGTAAGTCATGAGAAACCACAGTCTTTGTAATCCTCACAGGTTAGTTACAAAACAGACATATGTGCTTGTTACTCCTTCATTGGTACAGTGCAAGGCTCAGTTTCCACCAAGTCACATACACAAGGAATAAGGCTTTATTCATTGTCAAATTGTTTCATTAGGCAGAAACAGTGAAGCAGCATTTGAAGGAAACATGTCAAATTTCATTTCACTAGAACATGAAATAATACAGACTAAGCAAACAAATTTCAATTCATTAAAATCATCTTTTTTTACTGCATCAACTCCTTATTAGTTATTCAAAACATAATAAAGTAAATCAAATGTTTCATATTAAGATAGAATGGTAGTTTTATCAGTCTTAATTATATAAAAAGTATCGCTCTTAAATATGGCCTACTCATATTAATTTCAAAAGTAGCAACATCTAAACTAATACAAAAAAATCACTAAAACAAAATTGCTGTCATTAATATACATTCTTTAGGATGTTAAGCACTTACACTGACAGTTTCAAACATGCAATCTTCAATAACATTGATTTGCACCGATGTTGATTTTGTTGGAAGACTCTGCAATTGAAATCGATACAAATGCTACATTTCACATTAGTCTTCATAACATTTGTTTATTTTTATTATTTGATTGTTATCTAATCAAGCACGCTTTTACGGTGCTGATAATTCAATGTTTTCTCTTATTCTGTGATGTTTTCCGTCAACGTGTGTAAGGTGAATGTTATGATTTCAGTGTAAAATTGAATATGTATGCCGTGTAAGGAATAATCGATATCTACTCTGTTGCAGAAGTACATGTGCTAAATACATCACGGAACATCAACTAACAAGATAAAAATATAATGCAAGAGACAATGCTTACCCAGAGCAATCACATCTGCTGAGGCCATTAAAACAATCCAATATACAAAAAAGTCACTGACACAATTCTGAACATCAATTGCACGTCAATGGTACATTCTACACGTCTATCCCAAAACTCTACTTTGCAATCATCTTAATGTGAATAAGTGCCAGTTGTAGTCCTACAACCAATGTGTTGCCTATCCTCTACTTCGCTCTTTTTTTTAGGTCATTCAACTTTTTTGTGACTTCGTGGGCATTTTGTGCCAACTGCAGTGCAGACATTCCCTCTGAAGTGTCTGCTTAATCCAGACTCTTGAATCACTGCCCAACTATTCAACGGTGGTGATAGTTGCCCAAACTTCTTGTACACACATACAAGATTGATCACATCCTCTAAAGTGAAATGGAAGCCCTTACTGAATGTTCCTCCACCATGTTTGTGTTTTGGAAGTAGGGTTAACAGAACTGCTTGATTTGGGCATCTTCTGTCCTGTGGATTCTGTGAGTTTTGTCACACGTGTGATGCTCGTTAGCCATGATGCAATTTGCCATTGTGACATGAAATATGGACTCATGATACACACTTTGATGACACAAGGTTCTATGTGCGATATTGTTACATGCCAGAAGTTCTGAAGAAGGTACACAACAGTTATTGGACAATAAAACTGTGCTGTAACATGTTGGCTATAAAGATGAAGCTCAAGCAATAATCCTCCTGCTTCAAGTCTTGTGTGGGAGAAAAACCACGAAAGTCTCATAGCTGGTTCTCCTTTGGGTTTTAATCTGCTAGTCAGTGGCTATCTGCTATTAAATGGTGACTATTTTAGACAAAGAAAGGCTCCCACTATGTGGCCAAGAGACTATGGAGCATGAATGTATCCATCTGACTCCAAAATCTCTTACGAAATTTATTTGAGGACGTAGGATTCTTCTAGTCCGGGTCTGCTGGCTTAGTGGACTAATGCATCCACTGCAGGGGCCTGTGTTTGACCTCATGGTCACAGGTTCAAATCCCAGTGGATTCACTCAGCCTTTCATCCACCTGAGGTTAATAAAATGAGTACCATTGAGTCAGGTAACAATAAACATCTGTTATTCAGCGCCTTCAGACCCACAGAGGATAAGTGTGCTTTACAAATACACATGTTATGTTAGTTATGTAGATCACTTGGATCACATGTAGGAACTTGTAGTATATATGTGGGGGGCCCACAACACTATTAAGAGTCCTTTCCGGTGAACTCAGGGTCATGAGATAATAGGATTCATTTGCTGTATTTCGAATAGGATACAAAGTGGATTGCACATATGAAGTTTTCCCATGAAGAGGTCTGTTTTCTATCTAGTTACTTGTTTTATTTATCACTGTTTAAACGACACCTTTAATGTGCACATGGACAGAGAGCTTTGTGTGTCTGGTAAATCCAGACACAAACTTTAAACCCCATTTCAAATATGTGCAAATAGTTTTATAAAAAGTGGTGCTGTTCGCGTTTAAATATTTTCTTATCAAAACAGCATTAAATTTCTAGAAAATGCCTCATGTTCTTGTCTCATTGTGGAGGTTTCTGAATTTGCATTTCATCTATTATTCACATATCTCACGCTTAAGAAAATAATGAGATGCAAGTTGTTGTCTCAAGGGGAAGAGCGTGTGTTGGACAGCGGATGCGGCGCCTGTTTGTATTTTGCTCAAACAGTCGGGAGCTCCTCCTTTTATCCTTCACATTCACCCCGTGATATTACATCCGTGGAGCTCGAGATATGACACTCAAACATCACAAAATAAGTGTCCGGATTTTTTGAGCAAACAGACGTTGCTGCGTCGTTGAGCATTCACAGGCTCAGCAGAGAACCCTCACTTTCAAATAGTTCAAACAATGGCGGGGAAGAATATAGTGTTAGCGCGCCAAAGTGCACGGTTTTTTGTTTATGTTTGCGTGCTGTTCGAGGGGTTTATCACAATGAAACAGATGGCACATGGCAAATTGGTGTACTGTTCCTCAGTTTCTTACAGAAGGAACAGATGTCTTCATTACAAGGCACACAAGGGTTTGTAACTGAATGTGACATGAAGCAGAAGTATGAAAAACGCTGACTTTTCTTTTTTGTCTTGAAGTGTTTCTAAGTCTTCAAAATACACATGGGTTTTTGTCAGCATTGAGCCGGAAAGATGTTTAGAGATTGCGAGAGAGGGTACTTAGTTGCACAGGCGTTAGACCACCCTCTCTGTTAAACTCCCAGTCCACCTGCCCGATTTAGATGTGGGCAGACTGCCAGGTTTAGGCTGATAGAGTAAAATTGGCTTTGATGCCCTACATCTCATATGACGGCCCGAGGAAGTAGGGGTGGTAGGATTTAAGCCATCAGACTTTATACCCAATCGAGAGAGGGCTGTCGAATGGCTTTTTTATTGTTCTTCACCCCCAGGTATATCCAGGTGGTTAGGGACAGTAAATAACAGAAAAATTACCCTGCACCAAAGGTCAAAACTTCCATGGTGTGGGGGTCATTAATTTGTTTTAGGAAGATAGAAATCTTTGTAAAGTTTAGTGGCGAGCCACCACATATTATAGAACCATCTGTCAAACGTTTCCTACATTTACAGGAACTGCAATTGCATCTCCACGCACGCAAGGCACTCCACAAAACCGGCCCAGCCTATCTCAACAGTCGACTCTCCTTCTACGCACCCAACAGGAAACTCCGCTGCGCTGACCACGCCCTGGCCACGGTCCCACGCATCCGGTGAACTACTTCCGGAGGCAGATACTTCTCCCATCGTGCCGCCAGGACCTGGAACACCCTCCCCCTCTACCTGCAACAAACCGAAGACCTGCTGACCTTCAGGAGATAACTCAAGACCTGGCTCTTCGACCAATAGCAGCAGCACCCCCCCCCCCCCCCAGCGCCTTGAAACCCTCACGGGTATGTAGTGCGCTCTACAAATTATGTGATTGATTGATTGATTGATCAGTAGTGATGCAGTAGTGGAGTACAGTAGAGTAGTGCCTCATAGAATAGAGAATATTAACCGTGGTGGAGCAGTAGAGGGGAGTAAAGTAAAATGCTGTACAGTGCCACTGAGTGAAGTAAATAGTTATACAGCGTAGTGCCATACTGTGGAGTATAGTGTGGTAGAGTGGAGGGGTGTAGACTGTTTCTGAGTGGAGTATAGTGTTGAAGAGTATTGCATAGAGTGGAGTTGGGTATAGTGGAGTGGAGTAGAATGTTGCAGTATACAGTGGAGTAGCTTAGACTAGAGTGGCCTACAGTGCAATAATAGCATGCAGTGGAGGGGCACACAGTGGAGTGGCATTGATTGGACTAGCACAGACTGAGTGGGATAGAGTGGAGTTATTAGTGGAATAGTGTAGAGTACAGTGTCGTAGAGTCTACTGACACACAGTGAAGTGGCGTTAACTGCAGTTGCATAGAGTGGAGTGGTGTACAGTGGAATAGCATAAAGTGGAGTGCAGTAGAGTAGAGTGGAATAGAGTTGAGTGTGGAAGAGTGAAGTGGTGTGCAGTGGAATAGCGTAAAGTGGAGTGGTGTAAATGGTAGTGGTGTAGAGTGGAGCGGTAGAGAGTGGATTGGCATAGAGTGCAGTGTGGTATAATGGAGTAGTGTACAGTGGAAAAGTGAACAGTGGAGTGGCAAACAGTGGAGTGGCATATAGTGGAATACCATACAGTATAGTAGCATACACTAAGTAGGGTACAGTGCAGTAGCGTAGAGTGGAGTGGCATATACTGGACTCTCCGTATATGGGAGAGGCATAGTCGGAATAGTGTACAGAGGAGTGGCGTAGAGTGAAGTGGCCTACAGTGAAGTTGCACAGAGTGGAGCAAGATATAGTGGTGTAGTGTACAGTGGAATAGCATACAGTGGAGTGGAATACAGTGGAGTAGGACAGAGTGGAGTGCATTAGAGTCAAATAGGGTGGAGTTGAGTGGCATAGAGTATAATTGCATACAGTGGAAAAGCATATAGTTGAATGGCGTAAAGTAGAGTGGGATACAGTGGAGTGGCGTAAATTGGACTGGTGTAGAGTGGAATGGTGTACAGTAGAAAATCATACCGGGAAGTGGCGAAGAGTGGAGTGGCATAGAGTAGAATGGCGTACACTGGAGTGAGGTACAGTGTAGTGATATACAGTACAATAGCATAGAGTGGAGTTGTATAGGGTGGGGTGGCCTAGGATAGAATAGCGTATAGTGGAGTGGTATACAGTAGAGTGGCGTACAGTGTAGTAGTGCAGAGTGGAACAGCATATAGTGGAATGGCGTAGATTGGAGTGGTGTAGAGTGCAATAGTGTAGGGTAGAGCGACGAGAATGGAGTTTCGTACAGCGGAATAGCGTGGAGTGGGGTTGCGTAGAGTGGAGTAACATAGAGTGCAGTGACATACAGTGGAGTGGGGTAGAGTAGAGTGGCATACAGTGGAGTGTCGTGCAGTGTAGTGGCAGACAGTGGAGTGGGGTAGACAGTTTGGCAGCATTCTGTAGAAAAGCATAGAGTGGAGTGGTGTGAAGTGAAGTGGCATACAGAGGAGTGTGTTAGAGCTGAGTGGCATAGAGTGGAATAGAGTAGAGTGGAGTTGGGTAGAGTGGAGTGGCAAAGAGTGGAGTGGTGTACACTGGAGTGGAGCAGAGTGGAGAGGCATAGAATGGAGTGACATAGACTGCAATAGCGTAGAATGGAGTGGCGAACACTGTAGTAGCATACAGTAGAGTGACATAGCGCCAAGTGAGGTACAGTGTAGTGGCATACAGTGGAGTGTTGTAGAATGGAATACCATTTGGTGGAGGGTTGTAGAGTGGAGCATGGTAGAATGTAGTAGGGAAAGACTGTAGTGGGGTGCAGAGTAATAGCGTACTGTGGAGTGGCGTAGAATGGAGTGTAGTGGCGTACAGTGGAATAGCATACAGTGGAGTGGTGTTGAGTGGAATAAAAATGACTGTTACTGGCAGACAGTGTAGTCACATAGAGTGGAGTGGCATATAGTGGAATAGCGTACAGTGCAGTTTCATAAAGTGGCATAACACAGAGTGTAGTAGGGTAGAGCGGATTGGTATTGAGTGGATTGGCATAGTATGGAGTAATATACTGTGTTATAGCATACACTGGATTGTCAAAATCGGGGGTTGCGTATAGTGGAATGTTGTATAGTGGAGTGGTGTACAGTAGAGTGGTGTACAGTGGAATAGCATACAGTGCAATAGTGTAAACTAAAGTGGAGTACAGTGAAGTGGCATAGAGTGTAGTGTTGTAGAGTGGAATGCTTACAGTGGATTAATCTACAGTGGAGTAGAGTAAAGTGGCAGGGCGTACAGTGAAGTGGCAAACACTGGAGTGTCTTAAAATGGAGTGGGGTAGAGTGCAGTTGTGTACAGTGGAGTGATGTAGAGAGGAGTGGTGTACAGTACATTAGCGAAGAGTCGAGTGGCGCATAGTGGAATGACATAGAGTGGAGTGGCTTAGCATAGAGTAGTAGCATAGAGTGGAGTGGGGTAGAGTGGAGTGGCACAGAGTGGTAATTGAAATAAACATAGCATGAAAGGGTGCGAACAGAGGTAGAAGCAATGTGACAGAAAAATACATTATTAGGTGTAAGTGGTCAATTTTGGAAGTATGTGTGAAAAGTGTAAGTAATGTTAAAGTTCTAAGTTATAAAATACATAGTTATATATTGTGCCATGGTATACAAATGTAAGTTCATGGTATACGGCGGTACATGCGCATGAGAAGGTAGTATGTGATTGGCTATTGGCTGTGTTTAACAAACGAAAATGTTGTTCTCAACCCGGTTTGGCTGCATTCTGCATGTCACTGGGTGAGGATCTTAGATATAGGTAAGCAATAGGTTTAGTGTTTTTCCTTACCTGTTACCATATTATTAAAGTGTTAATAGGTAGATGCCTATATTTATAATTTGCTACATATTCTTACAGCATGTTAGGGAGAACTTTACATTTCTTTTAGTATGCTATATTTGTAAAATATAGGGTAGTAGAGTATATTTTCAATTTTTTAACATAGATATATATATTTTTAATTAATTTTAAGTACTGCAGAACCCCCAAGGCAGTACGGTTGTACCCTGTACATTTGTTTTTTTAAATATATAGAAACTTATATTTTTCCCTTCCTATCACCACTTTAATACTGTGTTGATAGGTAGGGGAAATATCAAACCTACTACTTACCTATATCTAAGGGTGAAATGCACAACACAGCCGAACAGTACCTAAAAACAACATGATGCCTTTAACTTTTGGAAAGGCAGTCATGAGCCAATCATATCATGCCTTGTCCTCATTATGTACCGCGGTACTTCCATATATTAACGCACAATTTTGCAAAAATACCACAACAACAGATAATACCTAATTTAAATGCTTTGTAACTTACCAAATACTTTCCCTATTTGCCTGCAGTACCCAAAAGAATCATCTGCACACCACAATGTCATCCAGCTGACTCTGAAAGTGCACCGTAGTCAGCTAAATAGGCCCCAGTGCTCTCTCCCTAAAGTATGATGCATATGAATTGGTACCCCTAATTGTCAAGGAGTTTAACCCCTTTATAAGTTCCTGGTAAGGGATAACAGCGGTACCCAGGGCATGAGAGTTGAAGGGGGTCACCAGAGCCTGAAGCACTGGTTGTGCCACCTTTGAGTTACACAAGTAAAAATCTGACAGTAGTCCTGACATTGCAGACAGCATGGGAGGTGCCAACTGCTCAAACTCGACTTTGCCCTCACCATGAGTCAAGTCATAGCACATATTTTAATATATGCCACTCACCCGTAAGGTAGGCCTCTTGAGCCCAGGAGACAGGGTGCATTATATTAAAGGTGTGAGCGTATAAGTGCAAGCTTATATGTACCTATAGTAGCCACCTATAGTAGCCTCCTTCCATTTGGGGCTCTCATAAGTACTCACGAGGCCATTGGATAACATGGGCTAGCACCTGGGCACTCTTAGTATGGTCCGACTTAAAAGTGTCATGGTTGGAATCGAACAACTTGTCTTATCAAACCTGACCTTTTTCCAAAGATGGATATGATATGGTGTGCACCCAGGTGGCTACCTTAGAGGTTGCCCACCTGGTTGCCCTAGCCCTTCCTGTGCCCTGGCTGGCAGCCTGCACCTGCTTCTGCCAAGAGAGCAATCTAACCTCCTGCTGGGAGGTGTTAACAAGCCCCAGAGTCAGAAGCAAAAGCCTGCCTGGGAATATGTCACCTCCCCTCCTGACCGGATAGCTCATGAAGTGGCATATCAGAGCGGTGAGCTTCAAAGCTCTCACCACTTCTGATATGCAAGTGGGCTTCCTCCCAATGAAGGAAGAGCCAACCCCCTGCTGCAAGCATGTTTGCAACCCGAGCTGCCGGTAAAATTAGGTAGTCAGGGGGCATACACCCCCAGAAGACTAACCACACCTCTAGGGTGGGCTACTTGGTCTATACAGCCAAAGAAGGTTTCTGCCATTTTTAAAAGAGGCAGAATAGAGGCTTCGGGGTAGAAAAGGTGCCACACTCCCCAGGTTCTCGTTACCTCAGGTGTGGATTAGCTAGGATTTAAGGAGCTCCACTGGCACCGTAACCTCAGATCTAAGTGACTGGCAACCAAAGGACAAAAAAGAGACCTGAGTCTGCGCCTTTTGGACCTGCACCAAAAAAAGGCAGCAAAGACTGCACCTGTGGCAGCCAACACACATCTGCATGAATGCGACTTGTCCTGGACAGAGACTGATTCCAAAGGAAAGAAGAGCTCCTCTACAATCCAAAGGCAACTCTAGAACTCACTTGGACTGGAGGTACTAGTCCTCTGCAGTCTGCAGGAAAGAACCTCATCCGGATCCAAAGAATCACTGGCCATAGGGCCTACCAAGGGAATTGCTCAAAAGTAAATGGACTAGTACATTGTGGGAAATCTAGTCCTGACCTCCAGCATGTTTCAGGCAGCTACCATTTTTCCCCGCACTCTAGGACATCGAAGTGGCTGAAGGCTGAGCTTGCCACTGCCAAGGCTTGTTGGTGGCCAGGATACCACCTGCTTTGTTCTACGCTGTGCCTCAAGGGAACAATTCAGCATCTTCAACCTGATGCCTCTGTTGCGCCTTTGTTGAGAGTTTTCATGAACCCTGGGAGGTTAACTGCGCTCCGCCCACGGAGTTTGCGTAGTTTTGCCTACTCTGCTTTCCGCTGCGAATGCAGAGTTCAGGGAAAACTACGAATCCGTGGCGGAGCGTAGTTAGCCGGCCCCTCCACGCTCCCAAAGTTATTAAAAATAATTAAAAAGGCACTTACCTGTCGCGTCTTCTTCGGCTGCCTCGTCCTCGCAATGGGTACTCTCTCCTGCCTCCTCCTCGTACTAAAAAACCCCTATGTTTTTGTTTTGCGGAGGCGTACGCGCAAGACATACAATGTAGGGGTTATTCAATGGGAGGGCGTGGGGCGTAGTTCCACTGAGTTTTTTAAAAATTCCGCGGAACTACTCAGAGCACCACTCCGCACACTCCCCCCAGGGCAAGTTTTCATCCCCTTCCACACCAGCACCTCTACGTGGTAAAAGCAGCAACAGTGGCTCCTGTTCTTCAGCACCCAAGACAGCCAGGACTACTCTGCACCTGGGCTCCCTGAGTCAGGTAAATTTCAACAAACTCTCAAAGCCTGGTCCTGGGACCTCCCTCACCTTCACACCCAATGGTTTCCACTGAATTCAACCTGCAAGTGACTGATTGTCACTAGTCCATTTCCCCATTGACCTCAACGATACAGTTTCGCAGGAGTGAAATGTACTGATTTAGTTTGCTTAAAAAATCTATCAATTCGGTTATACTCGTCTGATTGTGTTCTTTTTAGTGTTTAACATTATATAAAATCTGCTTTATTTTCATAAATTAGTGTCAGATTTCTATAGAGTTGTGTCTGTTATTTATCTTCCAGTGGGGTACTCTGAAATGCTTAACATGTTCCTCTAGTAAAGTCTGATTACTCTGTGCCACCTTCCCAGGACTGAGCTAGAAATTTATTAGTGTAAATCCAAGGACCTATTTGGGGTAAAGTGAAGTTATGACATAATGAAGCCTAACCAGCCTCACTGTATATTAACCCACATTCCTACACCTTACCCACCAATAAACCCTAAAAATATCCCTACAACCCAATAACCTTGCCCATCCCTGAATCTTAAAAATATCCTTATACACCAATACCCTTATTCACCCCATAACCCAAAAAATACCCATACCAACCTATATCCCTATCCACCCCTAAACCGAAAAAATACTATTACCAACCTAGAATTCTACCCACCTCTAAATCCTAGAAACACTATTACAACCCGATATGCTTACCCACCCCTAAAACCCCAAAAATATTAATCCTGGGTGGGAACGTGTAGTGGCACTCCACGGAGCTTCACAGAGTTAATAAGAACTCAGTGGAACTCCGCTCCACCCTCCCAATAAAAAATAGGAAATAAACATACCTACATTTGCGTCTCTGGGCTGCCTCCCTCCTCGCAGTGGTCTCTCCTCCTCGCCAGTCGAAAACCCCTACGTTCTACGTCTTGAGTGGACTGTGCGTGCGCATGCACAGTCCATTCAAGACGTACAACGTAGGGGTAGCGACCGGCGATGAGGAGAGACCACGGTGAGGAGGAGAGCAGCCTGGAGACGTCAGAGCAGGTAAGTGTTTTTTTTTCTTTTTTTTATTGGACGTGGGCAGGGGGCTAACTCCGCTTCGCCATGGAGTTGGAGTTTTGCCTGAACTCTGCGTTCTCAACGGAGCGCGGAGTAGGCAAAACTCAGCTGGCAGAGCGGAGTTCGCCACCCAGGCCTGAAAAATAACCTTTCCACCTAATACCCTTACCCACCCCTAAATCCTTAAATGCCCTTACAACCCAATACCCTTACTATTAGACTTGGCATCTTTTGACGTGTTTCCCCTGTCTTTGCTTTCTGACATCCCGGTTTTTACTCTGTTTTTGCTAGTTTAGTGTCTCTGCGCACTTTTCTCATTGCTGTTTATTGTTAAAGTGCAAGTGCTCCTATTGTAAATTGGATTATCGATTGGTGTTTCCATGATTGGCATATTTGATTTACTGGAAATTCTCTAGTTATGTGCACTGAGAGTGCCAGCACCTGTAAATCAAATGCTTCTTGTGCCTGCAGCACTGGTTGTGCCACCCACACAAGCAGCCCTACAAAAGGTTCTCAGACCTGCCCCTGCAGTGTCTGCATGCCGTTTTTACTGCCATGTCGACTTGGCAAGTGCACCAACTTGCCAAGGCCTAACCTTTCCTTTTATTTCATGTAAGTCACCCCTAAGGTAGGCCCAAAGTGCCCCTATGGGCAGGGTGCAGTGTATGTGAAAGTTAGGCCATGTGTGTGACATGTCCTGATAGTGAAGTACAGTGTATTTCGTTTTTCACTATATAAGGGCTATCTGTCCCTTAGGATAGAATGTGAGTTTACTTACAACATCTTATATCTTCCCATTGGGATAGAGAAATTTAGTTTTTATGCCTAAACTCAGAATGTAGAAATGCATCTTTTAGTAAAGCTGATGTTTCTGACCTGTGTTTCAAAATACCACTTTTAGAAAGTAGGTATTTTCTTGCTTGGCCATCCTGTGTGCCTCTGCTGGGTTGTGGATTCACTGTCTGGCTTTGGAGTGACAGGGGCTGGGCATGTGCATTCTCTTCAGACAGTCGCTGGGGGGGACGAGAAGGGTCCTGCATTTTCTGGATGAGTCAGGGCTGGGATGAATAGACCTGGGATGCATTTAGAGTTGTGGGAGGAGATTTCCTTGCACCTGAATGAGCCTGGTCTGCCTTGGACTATGCTGTCTCCACCTCTTGTTGGGAAGCTGGGCCAGAGAGGCCCAAACTGGTTTGGACTAAACCCAGACTCTCTCTGCCCAAGAGAACATAGATAAATGCAGTATAAATATTGTGGTCCAGAACCCAGAACTTTAGAACTCCTTTGGAACAAGGAACCTGCCAAGAACAAGAGCTGGAGAAGCTATGAGGAGGAACTACCACTTTGCGTGTGCTTTGGAGTGCTGACCTGCAATAGCTGCTTCTGTCTTGGGCTGAGAAAGGACTGGACTGAACTTTTTACAACTTCTATGTGTGAGTTTTTCCAATAGTTTGAAGTAGAGCTTGCCCCTGTTCAAGAAGTATCAGGAACATCAAAGACTTCATCTGCTACCAGCACTGGGAACTGTGCATTTTGTGCTGCAACAGAAGAAATGGAAACCTGACACCATTATCGATGCTGCTGCCAACTCCGTGTCCGGCAGACACTACAGAGGGCACCGCCGCACCTCACACTGCAACCCTGGTCTCACTGCTGCCGCTGCTTGCACCTGACCTGTGGGAACCGCACTCTTTACCGCCCCGCTTCACGCCGCCGCCCTGGTATCACTGTTGATGACACGACGCCAACATCGACGACGCAGTTTGCACCGTGGTTCGAGGGCACCACTTGTACGTTACATGACGCACTGCACTCATCCGGCACCACAGCCCTGGCCTCCCGACACCGGCATTATCAACTCCGGTTTGTCAGCTGACGGCAGCGCTTCTGCATCGATGACGCCTCTGCTTGCACCGTGATCTGTCAGCACTGCGGCGAGCACTGCATTACTTTGCAACGCAGCCCTGGTCTCATCGACGCTGCTGGACAACAGTCACTAAGCCATTGTCTGCACCGCAACCTGAGGTAACCGCCCGCCGCACCGCTGCATTTCTCACCGCAGCCCCGACGCCTGCCGATGCTGGAGCTTCTGACTTCAACAGTGAGGAGTTTGATCTGCAACGCGTGTGACTTCAAGGGCCCGACGACTCCTGCACTGACCTCGGGAACTGACACCTGCAGAAGCCAGCTCTTCGGAGCTTAACGAGAGGTCACTGACGCCCTGCATTTCTAAAGGCACTGTTTTGCAGGTCTTCATGACGCCGAGCTGGCCTGCGACATCGCGGTAAGTCAGAACTGTTTGGAGTTGTTGGTCACGATGCTGTGATAGCCCGGGACAGAGCGATTGACTTCAAGGAACTGTATTTCAAGTCTATTTTTGAGTATTGATATTTCTGAGAACTGTATGGCTGATTTTTATGGTTCTTGGTCTTGTTTGCACAGATAAAATATTGGTTATTTTTCTAAAACTGGCGTGGTGTCCTTTTGTAGTGTTCTCACTGTATTACTGTTATTTATGTCCAAATGCTTTAAGCAGTGCCTCTGAGATAAGCCTGACTGCTCGTGCCAAACTACCAAGGGGGTGAGCAGGAATTATTTCAGTAGTGTATCCTCTTATCCTGATTACAAGGAAGGTGCAAACCATTGCCAACTAGAGACCCCCATTCCTAACACTTACTCACCCTGAAACCTTAAAATGCACTACAATCCAATACCCTCACACACCCCTAAGCCCTAAAAATACCTTTACCACCCAATACCTTTACCCACCCCAAACCCTAAAAATACCCTTACAACCCAATGCCCAACCATAAACCCTAGTTTCTAAATATATATATATATATCCAGTTCGTGTTTGTAACCTTCGGCAATCAAAAACAAACAGAGCCGGCACCTTGCGGTTGTACTTCTATTCTTTAATCAGCTTCATCCATTACACGTTTCGGCCATAACGACGGCCTTGGTCACATGATAGGTACGTGACATTATGCGCTATTTACATCCGTTTATCGAAAGACATAGATAACAGACTACCCTCGCACACCTGCATATACATAACAATTCTAAATTCATTCCAGTGCATACAAGATTGTGAATAAATACCATTTTTGTTTTGTATAACTCTTCATATTTACTGCTAAAATTACAGTTTGCAGTAACACATACATAAGTACAATATATATATACTTGAAGGTGGAGGATCACAAAAAACAACAGCCAGCAAGGGCAAAAATCTGGATCCCCAGGATACAATGAGTCACAAAGAAATAAAATATCGAAGAAAGAAGTGACTCAAGCGGATGGATTTACCAAAGAACAACAATATATTTCCACTACAATGTTTCAGCTTCCTCAGGTAGTACAAGATGGTTTGCTCAGTGGCTACACAGATGACACAACTGAATTTCCAAAAAGCATCATGAGTGAAGATTCCATTTGGTATGTGAAATCAATGCAGTCCTGGGAGCTCTTGAGATATGCAGCATACAGGTGGTATTGTCATTAATGTTCAGTCCATCTGGATGTAGTGATTTTAAACGGTACATCCTGACAGAGTCCAGTAGTTCTTCCTTTTAGACATGTTCCACAGGGAAAATCTTCAAATCTGATAGTAAATAATCCATAAGGTTAAAATGATTGGCTACAGGCTGGTCAATTTTCTTATTAATTATTGCCGATTTGTGGTTCCTGAATTGTGTAAGGAGGTTATTTACTGTTTGGCTTACATATTGTTTTTTACAGCTTTGGGGTTCGCACTGAATCACATAAATAATGCATATTGAGCGACATGTAAGATGCTGCCTTATTCCATAGGTTCTTCTCGTGACAGAACGAGTTACTGATGATGTTTGCAAAAGGTATTCACATGTGATGCACCTTTTAGAGTCACGCAATGAACCCCTTCATTTGTTAAAACTTGCTTGAGTTCAGCTCTCACAATAAGAAACCGTAAATTGGGAGCTCTGCGATAAACAATGACTGGCAGCTTTGGAAAAACCTTTTGCAATTTTTTACAAGTGGACAGTAAGGGAAATGTTTTTTGCATTATATTTCCGTAGTTCGGAGCTGATGGAGCTCTGTCACTTTTGTTTCTGCTGTTGGTATTCCAAATAAGTGCTTCCCTGGGTTACTGCAAAGACTTATCAATTTGTTGCTGTATGATATGCAGAGGATAGCCTTGCCTTTTAAATACTGTAGCAAGCTCCTTAAGATGGTCTTTACAGGTGTCCTCTTTGCTGCAGATGCGTCTTATTCTGATTGCTTAGCTGTAGATGATGCTCTGTTTAGTGTGGTGTGGATGAAATGAAGTCCAGTTTAGATACAAATGAGCATCTGTAGGCTTGTGGTACAGATCAGTTGTATATTTTTGTTCATAAATGGTGAGAAGCACATCCAGAAAAGGGAGATGATACTTCTGTTTAGTATTGCTGCTGGTAAATTTGATGGCAGGATGGATATTGTTGATATGACAGTAATATCCATAGGTCTACAATGTAATAAGGCTTTTTGATCAACACAACACCTATGGGTCCTTATCCTCCACCCCAGTACCAACAGAATTTCAACAATAAACCTTTTTTAGGGTCTGGCCGAGGGCGCTCCAGGGGAAGAAGAAGAACACAACAGGCCCAGGTACACTGGAGCCCCCCACCATCCCCAATAGGAACGCGGTGCAACAAGAAGAAAACCTCACAACAACCGGGGACCGGCACCAAATCAATCTAGTTGTAAATTTAAGCTCCCGCACTCTGACTCCAGATGAACAATTAATGTCCGCACTAGGAGATCCCTTTTTGATACATTGTGAACTGGCCACGTTTTTCCGTAAAACACGTCTTCACTTTAGAGAAAAAAACTAAGAAAACAACGCAGAATGTGAAGATAGCAATACGGGCTTGAAAAAAAGATCCACTTTTAACCCACCAACACATTTGGCTCCAGTCCAGGTGCAAACCTTCGAGAAAGCTGTCAAGGCTGATGTTGAAGCTTTGCTCTTGACGGATAAGAACACTTTCTGTAATCTCCCTAAAAATGAACAACAAGCACTAAAAAATCTTATGGCGGATGATCAAGTGATCATCAAACCAGCAGACAAGGGCAGTGCCATTGTCATACTAGACACCGAGACATACCGCATGGAATGTCTTCGACAACTGGGGGACAGAAGATCATATCGCCCTCTCAAAACAGACCCTACAGAGAAACTGAAAACACAGATCGCTATCATGGTTGAGGAAGCCAGCAATGAGGGCTGGATTACCAATCAAGAGGCAGCTTTTTTACAGACTGAACATCCAACTATGCCATATTTTTATGTACTTCCCAAGGTACATAAACCGCAATGACCACCTCTGGGCCGGCCCATTATTTCAGGAATAGGTTCGATTTTAGAACCTTTATCTACATTTGTGGACTTCTTCCTGCAACCACTGGTCAAGGAGATGCCAACATATTTGCAAGATACTAAAGACATTTTATGTCTTTTACCTGATGTTGAATTTGACCCACACACCGATTATCTTGTGTCATTTGATGTGGAGTCCCTTTATACTTCTATTCCACAAGATGAAACACTTGATGCCATTCATAGCTTACTTGACAATTGTGATTTGGACTCCAGAACACCAGTTTAATGTGCACTTTGACGTCTTTTAATATGCTCAGATGTGGTTATTTCCTCATCTGGGCATTTCTGGACCTTTTTTCATTTCATTTCGTTTTTTACATTGTATGTCAGATACGGTGATTTAAGGATCCTCAGTGATGTTTTATAAAGAAATTTATTAAGCTTCCTATTAAAGTGAGCGAGTTCCACCTTGAGGAACTACAATTCCCAGCATACCTGTTACAGAACACACTTTAGCACATCTATTTTTAGCCTGGTTTTTGATAGACTTGGTGATGTTTTCGCAGGTCGGAGAATCGACGATGACTATACTTAGTGTGCATTGTCTGTCTCGCCAAAATCTTTGTTATCGATTTTCCAGATGTGCGACCTACCCACTTGACGATCGCGTAACACGGAGGTACTTTGATTTTCCGTTTTAAAACTGCCAGAGCTCCAGGGTCGCCACCTTCCCTTCGGCTCTTAGACCTACCCGGGGTACCGACGGATAGATAAGCAGTGATACCGGCGTACTGATGTTGTGTTTTGACTGACTTTACGATTTTTGAGCGCGTCTTTGTTGTGCCTGGCCGTTTGCTCGTCTCTCTGCCTGTCCGCCATTGGGCTGCTTCACCGCATTGTGATTGTGTGAAGATAAGATCATTATACATTGCTGATCATTGACTATATATCTGTGTATCAGCACTGGATGATATTTTACTTTATATATAACAGGGCAGCGCAAATTGCGTTTAGGGCATCGGTATTAGATGCTATTCTATGACACGTTGTTTTCTACATCTAGCGCTGCTTTGAGCACGTCTTTGCTGTGCCTGGCCGTCTTCACGCTTGTTCGCTATCAAGCTGCTTAGACTTGTTATGATTCAGTGCAGATATGACCAGCATACATTGCCAGCCGTGGATTTGTTATGCATTGGCACTGAATGACTCTCTTTCTATTCCAGATAATACAGGGCATCGCAATATGTATTTTGGGCATGGAAACCAAATACTATTTGCGGATATTATGTCCTTTAAAATTCGGCCCGAGCTTCTGACAGGCTTACATCACGTGTTAAACTATTTTTCCATATATTCAAACTATTCGGTGCTTCTGGTGTTTACCTCCCAGCCCTGGTGACCATGCAAATATGTAGACATAAGAGCCGGTCCACTTGACTTAGTATCAGTCTGTGCTTGGTCCTTTTAAGTATTTCTCTCACCACTGTAGATATTTAATGACCACAATGAATTTTAAATTTGATTGCACAATACTCTGAGCATTCTTTTGCTCTTAGTATCGCATACAGAGCGGGGTCTCAATATCCTGAGCGGATGTACGATAGTGCATCGCAAACCATTACAACGCAGGCTTTTAGCACGCAGTTTCCACATCGCAAAGACTTTTACTTCGCACGATTTTCCACCGCATGGCGTTTCAACGCCAATGTTGTTTACCCTATAGCACAATCCATTACGATGCAACAGAAATATCGCACGCCATTACAACGCGCAATGTTTTCTCTTTTTGGCTCGTAAACTCCCTGGAATTATGCTGCAGCGAAACCAGGGCTTTTTGTGTGGTGGGGTTGTCTTGTAATAGCGGTACATTTACATTACAATTTGCATTTACAATTATGGCTAAAAGTACTCTGGTATTGGACTCGATATGTTGAAAATGCTAAATGTAAATTTGTGATTGCACTGGATGTTAAGGTTTTTTTTTTGCGTCACACGGATGTTAAAACTGTGTAGTCTAATCAACATGTAAATAAAGCAATTCGTAATAAATGCTTGTAAGAAAGTACAATTCCTTGCAAATCAAGCTTGTTATTGTTATTGGCGTAGAATAAAGCGAGCAAGACGTGGCATATTACCATTCCCGTGTACATTAAATAATATGAATTAAGTTGTAGTCCCTAACCGTGTCGTAGCTCCCCGTTCCACCTGCTGGTTTTTTTGCGAAGAGTCCGGGACTGGCGTCGACGAGTTCCGGAGTGGCGTCAGGTCCGTATGCGCGTCAGTGTCACCCCCAACTGTAAAAACTAAAAAAGGCATTCAATGTCATGTCCTCTATATCAGGCCCAAATAATACCATTCTATATCTTTATATATCAATATATAGCATTAGTACCACTATTAACACCATTAGCATTATTAACACAATGTACCTCTCCGGGCCTGCTTTTTTGTTATTAACCAACGATAAATCTTTATAATTACCTCCCCCCTTCAGTTAAGATGTAAGTTGTTCAAAATATATGTCTTTAATTGGATGTAAAAAGTGTCTTATCTTAACGGACCTCTCCCGGCCAGCTTCTCAGGCTCGCGACGACGAAGGAATGACGCAATGTACGCTGACGTCACCATACGTCACGTCACCAAACCTCACCGCTGTGTGTGAAACTGAAAAAAGGACAATGTCACCCATCGCAACCAATGTTAACGTGTAGGAAAAAGAGAAGCACTACTAATAATACTTAAATTTTTGTAATATTTTTTTTGTATATCTATATATATATTTCCATAACAATCTTTCTATATAAATATTAGTAATTAATGCATATATATATATTTTATAACAATATGTTTTAATAATAATATTATTTAATTGGCCAGAAGATAAGTACTACTAATACTACTTTCCTCTATATATATATATTTTTATAACAATTTTTCTATATTAATGCTATTAATTAATCAATATTTTTTTACTCTATTACTTACCCATACTTGCGTAGGGAACTTGAAAGCTTTGGTAGTAATCGCTGTTTGTGAAAATAAAAAAAGTACAATGTCACCCATTGCACCTAATGATAACGCGTGGGAAAAAGATAAGTACTAATAATAATACTATAATTTTCTGTGTATTTTTTTTTAGATCTATATATATATTTGTATAACAATCTTTGTATATTAATATTATTTTATGTAATATTATTTATTTGGACAGACTTGCGTAGTACGCTATTAATGTAAAACAAAGAAACTATTACTTACCCAAAATTGCGTAGTAATAGCATGCTATGTGAAGGACACTGCGATGCAAGAACCTGCGTTGTTCAGCCGTACGATGTAAAGGTTCCCGCGAGGTGAAAATTGCATTGTGATGGCACCGCAAAGTGAGTACATCGTTGTAATGGGTGTTCGCCTCCTGAGCCGTTGCCAGGCGGGGTGAGGTGCTTTCCCTAAATAACACGGATACTCACAGTATCCGTGACACAGTTGGGGATTCGAATATCTACAAATCCAGGTGGCATTGTTGAGTATGCTCCAACTATGTTTCAGACAGTGACTATATGCACTGTATAAAACAACAATGATTTATTTACTTTTTGCACTTGATTTGGGCACTTTTTCACGCAGTAGTATTCCACACAGTGTTTTGGTCCGGAAGAAAGCCGTGGACGTAGTTAGTCCTATAGGCAGAAACATGTCGACCTATTAGACAGAGCCAGTTATAACTGTCACTGCATCATTTTTAACCTGACCCTCTAGGGACACCAAATAAAATAATTTTCCCACAGGGGTTATTTTATATTCTCACCTTTACATTATTCACACACTGCGTCCCTCACTCCCCTAATAATAGCTACATCTCTCCACATCTACTGGATCTGATTACTCCATAAAAACATCCGCAAGCTCCCTCTCATAGGTGAGGGGTTGTAGCACTTAGCGTCACTAGTGGGGCGCTAGGAGGAGACCCAGATGATGAAGCATGTCACTTCAGTGAGTGATGGGAATCCATCCTACCAATAGGTATGCCCAGACTAGTATGCTGGCCATTCCATATTTTGTGTTGTGTTGATCAAAAAGCCTTATTACATTGTAGACCCATGGATATTACAGTTGTTTAGATTATTGCATTTAGGTGAATATATCCATGCCTGGTCTCTAAAAGGTCCCTTAGACCCTCCCTCCTCCCCGGGTTGTGTTTTTTATTGTTGATATGAGCTATAAATTGTTGCAATGTTCTACTTCCTGCATTCCATATTATAAACATGTCATCAATGTATCATAGCCACACCAGTTGTTTGATGCTAGAAGTAGCAAGTACACAGTTCTCTAGTTTGCCAATGAAGATATTTGCATAGGATGGAGCCATCCGAGTGCCAATGGAAGTCCCTTGTACCTGCAGATAGTGTTTACCTTTGAAAGGTAAAATGGTTGGATTTAAGGATAACTCTTGCAAAGTTGGTAAGCACATTTGTTGATGGTTTTTTCACAGTTCTTTTATTAAGAGTGTTAGAAGCCAGAGATCCCGTGCGCACCGTTGTTGTCAAGTGCGCGACCCGGACCCCCCCCCACGCTTCCATGTTAGGCCAAGAAAGGACACCGTCCGAGACAGCTCTGCTAACCCCCTTAGTAGCCAGGCTTATCTCCGAGGCACGAGTGTTCAGTATGTGCAACCACGCCCACAGCAATCCCAATGATGTCACCACAAATGGACTCCACACAAGTTTGTATAAAACGAGTATACTTTATATAGAAAGATATACGAAATGATGACACGATACAAATCCAACATATACACAATGGGTAATATTGTTTCCAGTGGGTTGGGCGGTCCTAAACCCCCACCACCGCTTCTAACCAACTGTTACGCTGACTTTTAACCGTTCTCAACAGGTTAGGTACGTCGTATCACTAGAATCACACATGTTGCAAAATAAAAGGAATACTGCCCTACTTAATGATGGGTTCCTGTACAATGCCACAGTGAAACAATGCAATGCGTAGCGTCACGATCATGTACTGAGTCAACACAAGATAATGCAACTCGGATCGCTACCAGCATGCCCTGTTCAAGGAAGAAATACAGCAATGCGTCATGCTGCAATGACGTACAGTGCGATAGGAAGACAAGGCAATGCGTATCACCACCAGCATGCCCTGTGCAAGGAAGGAATAAGGCAGTGCGTCGCAGTGCAATTCAGTACAGTGCAGTAAATAACCAATGCAGTGCACCACGCTATGATCCTGTATCCTGCAAGAGAAACATAATGTAGTGCGTGGCGCACTAACCCCTGAGTTCGTTAAGCACCACTAGTGTCAGACGTTGTCCAATAGTTCGATAGTTCGTTAGCAGCAAATATGCAGTGTTATACAACTGTTTTCAGAAGTTGTGCGACCGGTTGCCCCCAACACGGATCAACGATGACACCCAAGTTCCACTCCGGGCCCTGGCCCCTGTACTGCCCCGTCCGGGACCAGCACGGACCAAGATCTGGGCTGAAGCAACAGGCACACACAGCTGCCAGCAGCGAGAGGCAGAGAGAGTGTCCCTCTGAGCCCGCACACTGCCCCAGGCGATGATCCACTTTACCTGAGGGGACACGACCCCACTCTCCTCTCCTGCAGCAGCGGCTTGGCCTCACTCCAGAACCTTGTCACCATGGGCAAGGCGTGCTCGGGCTGGCAGTTCAGCTCCTGCAGGGCTGCCGGTCCGGGCCACCAACGTTCAGCACAAACTCCTTCCACAAAGCTTTCCACACAACGCTGGTGCCACCCCATGTTGCCTTCGAGGGCCTGATCACTTGGACCTCCTCTCCAGCGCCGTTAGGACTTCTTCACTCCCCAGTGCTCACCGCTCTCCGGTTCTCCTCACCAACACCTCCAGTGGCACCTTGACACGCACCCTGTACGCCCGAGTCTCAATCCGTCTCCTGGTGCACATGATCTTCAGGCACTCTCCTCTAGCACCGCAACTGCACCCCCACATGCACCCTGCGTGCTGGAGACCCACCTAATTTCTTGGTGCACACGATGACCCAGGCGCTCTCCACTAACGGCCTGGTCACGGCACGCACACTGCACGTCTGAGTCTCACCTCTCCTCCTAGTGCACACGAGGTACCAGGCGCTCTCCACTAATGCCCCGGCTGCACCACCACACGCCGACCCGCGTGTCGGAGACTCACTCCTTCTTAGTGCCCATGATGTCCCGGCGCTCTTCGCTAGCGCCTTGACTGCACTGTGACATGCACCCCCTGCGCCCCGAAACTCGGCTCTCTTCCACGATGCCCAAAATCCACAGGCGCTCCAACACCTGTAGCCACACCAAGACACACACCTTGCGCGTCAGAGACTTGATTCGCTCCGGGTGCCCACAATTACCTTAGTCACCCCTTCGGAGGTCTCAGGCTGCCACGACATGGTCCCACCACCGCGCCACTTGATACATCCTGAAAACTTTTATGTTCCTGTGTTTCCGAACAGGGAGCCAGGTCAACTAAGCCCTTGGGGTACAGGACGCAGCACACAGCAAAGTCCTGCTCAGGAAGAAGGAAGGGCACGACCACTGCAGAGCTCCTTCAGTCTCTCCTCGGTCAAGAGCTACAAACTGCCCACAAGCCCCAGATCACGAAGCAAGGGTCAAGTGTCTCCCACAGCCTATTCAGCAACTCTTCCTGAGGAAGAGGTTTTCTTTCCAAACATGGACAGGTCAAAGCCGCCAGAGACTCAACAAGTCCACAGCGTCTTCAAAGCGCTCCCCGCACTTCTCTGAATGATACCGAGACCGTTCTCGATGACATCATCAACATAACCAAAGTCTTGGGGTTACAGTTCTTCTAGTTATACCCGTTATTGTCTTTGAAGTTTACTTGTGCTCTGGGGTCCCTGACCCCTCCCTAAATCAGTCTTGCGTATCTCCCCCCCAGTGTCACCATCCTCCCTTTGATACTGGGGGCCTGGATCTCTAATCACTCATAGGGAGATGGGTCTATTGTTTTATGACTCTAAACCAGGCCTCTTCACCTCGCAAAGCCTCTCCTTCTCCCCACTCCAGGTGCAGGGCAGCCTGGCGCTGTCTCCACCCCTCCCCTGGGGCACGACCTCCCTCAGCCTTTCTCACATCTCCCAAATCCAGGCGGGCAATACACATTCTGTTGAGACACACAAAAAGGTCTAAAGCACAAACTCTGCCATTTTCTCAAACAGCGGCTTAAGGACACACAGCGACAAAACCATCTACCCAAAAAGATGCGTTATGACGCTATGAGCTCAGACATACCAAACTTCACTGTTCCATTTTCAATTCTTGGGAAACTAGGCTAACAATACTACACCCAGCCTCCCCCATTCTGTCCTATGGGCAGGATGGCCTTTCACCAGGGAAAATGAAATGGAGTATTTTCCACTGTCAGGGCCTAGCACCCACACTGGCACAGGTCCTGACTTTTACCTACACTGCACCCTGCCTAGGAGTTACCCAGGACGTCCTACAGGGGTGCCCCATGTGTATGCAAAAGGGAAAGTAAGGCCTGACAAGTGGTAGCACTTGTCAAGACAACATGCTAATTTAGCATAATGCGCGCAGGCCCTGCACTGAGGACCTATGTTCCCTCTCTGCGCATTTCAGTAGTACTAGCCCTGGCACACAAACTGCACATCACTTAGGGATCTTGCTAGTAAAGCAAACATACCAATCAGAGACAACCAATCACCACTACAATTTATACAGGGAACCCAACAAACTTCAAGGACATTCCTGAAAACTAAGCTGCTCAGCCTGGCTGTGACTGAGTAACAACCCCAGATAAAAAATGACTGAAGCACTGGCATAGCAAGACTCCCATTAGCTCTGTTGCAATGTTGCAATGTGCAGAGCCTAAGAAGACTGCTGGAGGTAAAACCTCAGAAGTAAATAAAAAAGCAGTAAGAGTGAAGTGGATAACAAAAAACTCTGGGCCTAAATCACAAAGGTAAACTTAGACGTTTTATTTAAACTGAGATCAAATGTCTAAGTTTACGGCTTTGGGAATTCACAAAGGGTATTTACGAGTGCTATATTTATATTTGCACTCAGGCGGAGATCCACATCTAGCCCGTGTGCCCCCTTCTGCGACCCGACCGCGACCAGAGCCAGGAACCCTGGACCTCCGCACCGCCAATACTATGACCAAGCTGCACTCCACGCACTCAAACCAGGCCGCAACAACAACTGCAAGCTAACATCACCAGCCGACACCCACGGACCCTTCAGCTTTCACCTCTACCGACACACCTGCAGCACCGCCAGGAACACTGACCCAGCACAACCCGCCTGCAAGAACACACCCGAACTGAAGACCCTGCAATGCGTCCTCCTCAATATCAGATCACTCCGCAAACACGCCACCGAAATCTGGAACCTCCTCGACAGCACCACCCCGGACGTAGCTTTCTTCACTGAAACCTGGAGAAGCACCACCTCAGGACCGGACATTGCCATCGCCATTCCCCAAGGATGCAAGATTTCCAGGAAGGACCACCCCACCCACCCGGGAGGAGGAATCTCCATCGTCCACAAATCCACCCTCCGCCTGAGGACACTCCCCGATGAGCCCACAGACCTGATGGAACACCTTCAATTCAAGATACTGGCCAGCCCTACCACCACCCTCCAGGGAACCCTCATCTACCGACCCCCTGGACCCCACGGACCATTTGCCAACTCCATCATGGACATCATCTCCCAGCATGCCACCGCATCCACCAACTACACCCTGCTGGAAGACCTCAACTTCCACCTCGACAACCAACTGGACCCCAACACCGTATCCCTCCTGGACAACCTCCACAACATTGGACTCCGCCAGATCGTGACCGAACCCACGCACTCAGCAGGACACACCTCGACCACCTCTTCACAACAGGAAACTCCATCACTTTCCTCCACACTACCGAACTCCCATGGACAGACCACCAATGCGTCCACTTCACCTTCGGAACATCCACCATCCAGACACCAGCACGTGCTCCCACGAAGAAACTGGACCAAAATCACCGACAATCCAGCTCACCTCCTCATGCAGCAACTCCACCCCAACCATCGCGGAAGACGACGACCCCAACATCGCAGCCCGAACTCTGCACAGTTGGATCTCCGACAGTGCCAACAACATAGCCCCCCTCAAGAAAAACAACAACACTCACGCCAAGAAAGCCAGATGATTACCACTGAACTTCGAGAGTCAAGACGGACGTGCTGGGGCCTCGAAAAGGCCTGGAGGAACTCCAAATCCACAGAGGTCCACAACGACTTCAGAGCAGCCACCAACGCCCACTACCAACTCATCAGAAAAATGAGAAAAAAAGCAATTGAAGACAGAATCTCCACACACGTGCACAACAGCAAAGAACTCTTCAGCATCATCAAGGAGTTCGCCCAACCCACCAGCGAGTCTACTGACATCCATCCCTCACAAGTCCTCTGCAACATACTAAGCACCTTCTTCCACCTCAAAATCAAGAAAATGTATGACAACTATGACGAAGACAACCTCACCAGCCACCCCGGACACCCTGAAGCTAACAGTTGACAACTGGACAGCCCTCACCACCGAAGACACACTGAAGACAATGAAGTCAATCCACTGAAGGCCCCCACGGACCCCTGCACCCACCACATCTTCAACAGAGCCACCGACACCATCGCACCCATGTTTCGCCATACCATCAACCGCTCCCTGATGAACACCTCGTTCCCTGACGACTGGATACACACCGAGATCAACCCCCTCCTGCAGAAGCCCTCAGCGGACCCCACTGACCTCAAGAACTACAGACCGATCTCCCTGCTCCCGTTCCCAGCGAAAGTCATTGAGAAAGCCATCAACAGCCAACTCGCCACCTTCATCGAAGAGCACAACATCCTCAAATCCTCCCAGTCCAGCTTCAGAAAAAACCTCAGCACAGAAACATCCCTCCTCGCTGCAACAGACGACATCCGCTCCCTACTGGACAGAGGAGAAACAGTAGCTCTAATTCTCCTCGTCCTCTCGGATGCGGTGTTGGGGTCCAGTTGGTTGTCGAGGTGGAAGTTGAGGTCTTCCAGCAGGGTGTAGTTGGTGGATGCGATGGCATGCTGGGAGATGATGTCCAACACAGTCTCTCACCGCACCCTAATCCACAGACTCCACGATGCAGGGATCCGGGAAAAGGCCCTTGACTGGATCCTCTCCTTCTCTCTGGCAGAACGCAGTGGGTCAGACTCCCCCCTTTCCTCTCGGACCCTACACCAAGCACCTGTGGAGTCCCCCAGGGGTGCTCCCTCAGCCCCACGCTCTTCAATGTCTATATGGCTCCACTCGCCCCCATCATCAGAACCTATAGACTCAACATTGTGTCATATGCAGACGACACCCAACTCATACTCTCCTTATCCAATGAAACCAACACCGCCAGACACAACTTTCAAGAAGGCATGGAAGCCGTCACCAAATGGATGAAAAGCAGCTGCCTACAACTCAACACCGACAAAACAGAAGTACTCATCGTGGGTCCAAACCTCGATGCCTGGAACGACACCTGTTGACCCCCTGTCCTCGGAAGTCCACCCACCCCCACGGGCCATGCACGCAACCTTGGAATCATCCTGGACTCCGACCTCAAATTGGACAGCTAGATCAACTCTGTCGCATTCTTCTGCTTCCACACCCTCCGCCTCTCTTTTTTTTTCTTTAAATATTTTTTTATTCAGTCAAAAGAGATAAACGACCAGACAGAATACAGAGCAAACCATAAGGTTGAAGAGTAAAGACTGGATAGGCAAATATAGGTTACAAAATCCAAGAAGCATAGTGTGTGCAAACAAAATTATCGTTACTCTTTAGTCCCATTGTAAACACCGCCAAATTCGTTCTGTTCTATTCTGAGAGCGGGGTCCCCTAGCCTTTGCCAGGGCGGTTTCTAGTTCAAACACCCCCCTTAGCAGCTGCCAAAACTCCACAAACGTTGGTGGTTTAGGTTCAATCCAGACCCTAGCGATACATAATCGACAACAAGCCATAATAATAGAGAATAAAGCTGCTGTTATTAAACCTGACTCCTCTATTATTCCCAGCAGTATCTCTTTCTCCGAGATAACAATATTAGTCCCTGAGAGGTTACATAACTCCCTGGCAATCCTGGTCCAAAAAGCAGACAATAAAGGACAGGTAATAAACATATGTCTAATATCAGCAGCGTACAGAGTGCATTTAGGACAAAAAGTTTTAAATGCCAAGTTAGACGTAGACCATTTTGAGATAACTTCAGGTGTATAATATAGAAGAAATAGCATCCGATGTTGCTGAAGTTTTAAGTTAATAGAAGTGACAGAGGTATTAATAATCGACAATGACCTGTATAGAATAGTTGTGGTAATACTAGTACCAAAGTGGCGATTTAGTTTCTCAACTACCTGGGGAGCATCGTCTACTGCGTCTGAAATTAAACACTTATAGATCTTCCCAATGCAACCCCTGCCATGGATTTGTAAGAATGAACTTGCGGGTTCCCCTAATATGTTAACTCTCACTAGGCCTTCCCTATTAATAAGAAAGTCTCTAATTTGCAAAAATTTTAAGAAAGAGTGATTGGGAACCCCAAATTCATCTTTAAAAGAAGAAAATGGCCTGAATCCGTCCTGATCATATAATTGCCCTAGCTGCAGTAGGCCGCGCTGTTGCCAGACCTTCCAGGCATTATCACCAAATAAAATCCCCAACCTGGGATTCCCCGATAAATACGTGCTAGCGTGTAGCTCGGGAATATTATACTGCTTTGAAATGTCTCGCCAAATCCAAGCAGCATGCCTCAAGATCTTAAAGCGAACGCGTTTGAAGTAGTTTGGGTCTGTCATCTGGGCTAGTACGAACCTATAGTCCGACCCGCATGCTAACTGATATGATGTCCACTTTTGAGACGTATTGGTACCGTCCATCAGACTCTGCAAGCGCGTAGCAAAGGCTGCCCATAAATATAATTTAAAATCAGGTAACCCCAAACCACCCCTCTCATATGGGAGTTTAAGAAGTTTAATAGTCCGCCTGGCCCTTTTATACCCCCAGACAAAACTACCTATAATGCCGTCCAGTCGTTTAAAAAATGATGATGGAACCCGCAAGGGAATACTCCGAAACAAATACAAAAATTTTGGGAGGACATTCATCTTAATAACATTACAGCACCCCCAGATGGTTAAGGGTAGCTGATGCCACCTACGTAGATCCGTAGCCACTTTCTTGAATAGTGGTTCATAGTTAATCTTAACTATTTCCTCAGTGTGACTGTTGAGATTGATCCCAAGATAGGTGGCCTTTTGTGTAACACCCAAAATAGACGGGCAGGGGCTGTATTCAATGTTAGTAATCGTTTGAGTTTTACTGGTGTTGAGTTTATACCCGGATATTGATCCAAATCGTTGAGCCTCTAAAACTATCTCCCCCATTGCTTGGACAGGGTCAGTAGTAAAAATAGCTATATCATCCGCGTATACGGTTATTTTAATATACACTTGATTAAAGAAGATCGGGTTAATCCGCTGGTTCGATAGCAAATGACAAATAAAGGGTTCAATATATAAAGCAAAAAGAAGAGGGGAGAGGGGACACCCCTGACGGGTGCCCCTCTGGATGGCAAAAGTATCCGTGGTCAAACCATTGAGCCTAATAACGGCCTGTGAGTTTGCATAAATCGTCTGAACTGCCAAAACAAATTTGCAGCCAATCCCCACTTTCAACAATATAGCCCAGAGTGCCCCCCACAAGTCAAAAGCAGCCTCCGCCTCTCTACATAAGACCTTCAAATAGATCCATCTCGAGCACAGAAAGACCATCACTCACGCCCTCGTCACCAGCAGACCCGACTACGGCAACGCACTCTACGCCGTAATAAACAAAAACCTCACCCGCAAGCTACAAAACATCCAGCACACCTCCGCAAGACCAGTCCTCAACCTGCCAAGACACTGCATACAACTCACAGCACCTGCGCACACTCCACTGCCTCCCCATCAAGACTAGAATCACCTTCTAGATTCTCACCCACGCGCACAAGGCCCTCCACGACACCGGACCAGCATACCTGAACAGCCGACTCAAGTTCCACGCACCCCAAAGGACCCTATGATCAGCCCAGCTCTTGTACGCCGTGGACCCCCGCACCAGAAAGACCCGATTGGGAGGCCGCTCCTTCTCCTTCCTCGCAGCCAGAGCCTGGAACGCTCTTTCACTCCACCTCAGACAGACAACATAGCTCCCCATCTTTGCGAGAAACCTCAAAATCTGGCTCTTCGACAGACCCCCTCCTTGATGGACTGGAACCTGCACCCCCTCCACCCCATCGCCTTGAGACCCTTACGGGTGAGTAGTGGCGCTTAACAAACACCTGATTGATTAATTGATTGACGATGTATCATGCACAATCAATATCACACCACCACACTAACACAAAATCACAGAGTGCTGTTTGCACTGCTGGTGATGGTTCCATTACTGTACTGTTCTGTTGCCCTGAGAGAAGTTTTGATCACTATTCCACTGGCTGTACTTGTTCTCTACTTATGAAGTAGTATTCATTGCTGCAGACTGTGCTGTAATTGTTTAACACAAACGCAAGGGAGGGGGCTATCACGCGATCAGTCTCTCGCAATCTGAAGATTTGAGTCAGACCACAAATGTAGGAGAAACTATAAGAAATGCCACGTCTACAGATAATGTAACAATTGTTAACTTGTTGGACCATGTTCTCTCGAAATGTGATATTGATGTACTCAGTAAAGGATTGGGTTACTGTTCAACTACGTTACCGGACTTTAATCCTGTCCCTTCTACGGAAATGCCCCTTACATCTTGAATGCCCTCCCCAAACACTTACGATACAACCCTTCCTCCATCAGCTTTAAAAGAGATCTCAAAACTCACCTCCTCAATATATATTGGGGGTCTCTTCCTGCGTCTTAAACCTACTCCTCCACATCTTTAGGTTTTTTAACGCCTATTTCCTAGTACTAGCTTTACATGACATGTACCACCTCAAACCTCTTGTTATGCCTAGTCTTATCTGCCGTTTTTCTTATTTTTGATGCTGAAAATGTTGCTAATCTTGTTATTTCTGTTTTACCATGTATGTATATCAGCCTTGTTAAGCGCTCTGTCATTTTGTTTTTCATTGATGCTGTAACTTGTTTTTCTATCACTGTAACTAGCTCTACCCTGTAAAGCGCTCTGATACCTCTGGGTCCAGTCAGCGCTATATAAAACCTCTAAAATAAATACTTGTATTCAAATTGATTTGTTTAAGTTTGTTCGTCACTTGAAACTTAAAACGTTTTTTGAAGAAAGACCTGTTCCTCTGTACTCTGTCAATCCTACTTCTTTACCTTGCAACACAAGCATTAAAGAGATAGAGGATCTGCATTTACTTCTATTCTTAGACGATTGCTCAAACATTCCTCCTTCCATAGCAGACATTTTATCAGACTTGGACATTGTGCAAGATTTGAATCTAGATAGTGGCCTGAAACGAAAATCTATGTTTACACCCACATTACCATCAGACAACTTGGTGGACACTTTCTACAAAGCAGTCAAATATGAATTGCACACATTAGAAGACAAGCTCACTACTAACTGTGGGCACATTAGGCACAACCTGACAAAGAAGGTAAACGGGGCCTTGAAATCACTGGCAAGCAAGTCTGAGATAGTTATAAAAAAAGCATATGAAGGAGGGAATGTAGTTGTAATGCAGAATACAGACTACATCAAAGAAATTGAGAGACAACTCATGGACGGCCAGGCGTATGTAAAACTGACTAATAATCCACTAAGCAAACAGAATCAAAATTGACCATGTGGAGGGAACAAGGCCATATTACCAACTTTGGGGCATATTTATAATAACTGACGCATCCCTGCATATCAGCAGGGATGCGCCAGTTATTTTGCGCCCCAGCTCCGCCACCATGGATGCGCCGCATTTATAATGCGGCGCACCATGGGGCAAAAACGGCACAGATGCGTCACGCATCTGTGCCGTAAAAGTAACGCATTGCTGGAGTTGCGTCGCAAGCGCGACGCAGCTCCAACAATGCTCTGGGGGGCCCTATCTTCACAATGCTGCGTCAATCCTTACGCCTGCTTCAAGCAGGCGCAGGGTTTTGACGCAGCATGGGCTCAAAAGTGACTGAGTGAAATCTTGTAGATTTCACTCAGCCACTTTTAGGAGGCGTTCCTGCGCCGGAACGCCCCCACCTGCCCTGGAACGCCTACATGTGGCGCATGGCTTTACAACGTGACGCATCTCCCAGATGCGTCACGTTGTAAATACCCCGCACCATGGCGCTGGATTTGCGCCGCTGCTGCGTCACAAAAGTGACGCAACGGCGGCGTAAATGAGGCGCAAGTCAAACATAAATCTGCCCCATTGAGTTTAAATATCTGGATAATCCAACGCCCAGGGCACGATGCCTAAATATTTTACCTAAAATTCACCAACCCAGTGTTTTTCCACAGGGCAGACCTATTGTTTCCGGTATTGGGTCTCCGACTGAGCACATATCAGAATACATAGATGTATTTTTACAACATTTGGTACACAATCTTCCCACATATCTCAGAGATACAAGAGATCTTCTGAATAATTTGGAAGATATTGAGTGGTTCAGTGAGTTTTCTTTTGTTACTCTGGATGTCTGCTCCCTTTATACTTGTATACCACTGGAGAAAATATTACAAGCTTTGGCTGACTCACTTTCCCAAAGGGATGCAACATGTTTTGAACATACACAAATGTTATTAGACTTAACTCGTTTAACCCTAGAAAACAATGTATTTATACATCAGGGAAAACGGTTCAGACAAGCTGTGGGTGTTGCAATGGGTTCAAAATGTTCGCCCTCCTATGCAAATATGTACATGGGTAATTATGAACAGAAACATCTGTGGAGGGTTAATGACTCGGAGATTACAGAACACATTGTCTACTGGGGTCTCTACATCAATGATATTTTCATCATTTGGTTGGGTAGCGAGAAGTGCTTATTAGAGTTGTTAGAACATCTTAACAAAAATTCCAATAATCTATGCTTCACACACAAGATTAGTAAATCAGAGATAGATTTTCTAGATGTGGTGTTATATGTCAAAGAAAACCGCATCCTATCTAAACTCTTTAGAAAACCAACAGCATGGTCATAGCTTATCTTTGTAGCTATGACCATTCTGCGTCTCTGTATAACTTCATCATGGAAGGACACCAACCCTCCATTATTCTACCACTGGCTAGCTCGATTGATCTCTACTTGTAATATGGAAAAGGCTATATTCTCCAAAATGGGCAATAGGGGAAAAAAAGGGTTTTGCTATCTGACGACCGCTATCCGCTTGACTTAGATAGATAGACTTAACAGGGGCTTCAGCCATTTAAGCGATAGTTCCTGTTCTTCTGAGGGATATTCTGAGGGATATTTAGTGTACCCACAATAATGTCTGATCTCGTCTGATTTTAGTTAAGACATTCTCGTATTCATACTGCTGATGCCATAAATAAGTTTTAATGCTATAGGCTATATTGAACAGTCATGTCCATTTTTATCAGCCATTCTTTCTTTCCTTTCTTTTCTTCTTCTTTTCTCTTTCTCTCCGTCTTTTTTCCTTGGTCCACTGTTTTCTCGATCCTCAAAACATTAGACACTGTAATAGGGTACTCATCAACCAATGTCTACTCTGTTGTTTTTGGTGTCGGGGGTGGGGCGGAGGGAGGGTAGGTGGGAGGCACGTGTTCGAAAAGTTTTTTTTTCATCTTTGTGTTTGTCTTTTGTACTTTCAATTGAAAAAAAAAAACAACAGCATGTAACTCAGTGCTACACACCACCAGCGTGCATTCCAGTTCACCAATAAATGCCATGCCATGGGGAGAGATGACAAGAATTAGTAGGAATTGCAATGAAGATATTGTTTTCCTCACAGAATTGAGCAAATTGGAGTAACGATTTGTTAACAGAGGCTATTCACAAGAAATGCTTGATATTTCAAAAAAGAAAATCTTTACGAAATCAAGACAGTCACTCCTGCACAATAAGAACAAGACTATAAAGGGAGCCAGGGATACAAAATTGATGTTTGTCACTTGGTACAACACACATAGCCACAAGATTAATAAGATCTTACACAAGCATTGGCATCTACTCAGATTAGATAAATCAGTGGAAAAATTCATCTCCAGAAAACCTCTAGTGTCGCACAGCAGGGGAACCACTCTGAGGGAGATGTTATGTCCTAGTTACTTGCCCCCTACCAGTACGAACACCACTTTGTTATCCAATAGACCAGATGGTTTTTATAAATGTACACAATGCAACAACTGCCAATTTGCATGTAACAAACTTACGGAGTTTCTGTACAACACTCCTGCTAAACACTGCATACGGCATATTATAAACTGCAACACTAGGTTCGTAGTTTAGTGCATTGTCTGCTATTGTGGACTTATTTACATTGGTGGCACTCTCGCCCTCTGAAGGAAAGAATTCAAGAGCACATAAGGGCTATTTGGAATAGCAACTCCAGTTACCCTTTCGCTGTACACTTCAACAACGCACACTCTTTAGATAATATGACTAGCATCAGATTCCACAGAATCACACAAGTACGGTGCCATCCCAGAGGGGGGGACAGATTACTGACTCTGAGGAGAACTGAGAAACAATGGATTCTTAAATTGCGAACTGTGGAAAGAAGTTTAAATATTGATAGAGAATTACATATGTTCTTATCTGAATAATTAGTATGCTATTAAAATCATGTGAATGCATATTGTTCACGCATAAGGCCACTGAGGGCCGGCAAAATGTAGTTATTTGTAATGTTAGTTGGATGCCATGACATTGTTATCTTGATATAGAGGCATGTTAATCTGTTGCCCATTTGAGTTCTAACATTGCTCAAAATTATGATTGTTGACAGACAGTAAGAAATCCGATATAAAATTTGTCATCTGCATGCTTGCTTTGTATTGTGACATAAGACTGTCTCCTTTCTCTGTAGACTTTAAATATTCTTTTAATTTACACAATTGCTATTTCACAAGTTCTCCCAAGATTACCTTTCATGTCATTCAGTCCCGGTCCCGGGATCACCGCATGTTTAAAATTCCCCACGCTTGGGCAACTTCCTCGTAGTAGTACAGAGGTAACCGGGTCCACGACAACAGGCAGTCGGCATAACTGTGAGGTTAGTACTTATCAATGCACAGTTTTTCTGCGTTACTCCAGACAGGCAACTTGCTATTGACACGCAATAATGTTAGCTCAAGGGCATAGATATATTGCTTCACAGCAGTGGATTTTAATTAAATATTTATCGTCAGTTCCAAACATGGAGATTTAAATGAAGTCTTGTTTAACCAAAGGGCCCTAACGTGGTTTGTCGATGTAACATCAAGTCAAAACATCATACACTTCATGTTCAAAGGTACCTAAGTATTGACAGGGACATTGACATAGTGTCTTTTTGTACTTGCAGAGACCCATCATAGTCCTTTTGTAAAGCTGTGGTGAATTTCAAGTGTGGCCTCATACCGATCTGCCCGCCATTAACTCTTGAGACATGTAAGTGACTCTATTGGTGTAATCGACATTGGCGGCGGGCTTGGATCACCTGTTTTTTTTAATGCAACTGATTGGATATACTATGTTTCCCAATTTACAACTAGGGATCAAAGCCCTTAAGAAAGTATGTTTACCTTTCAATATTGGCCGTCTTCATTCCACATTTGGAAGGGAAAGAAGTGTATCCTTGTCCTAAGGCTTCTTTGACTGTTCCAGTCGCGATTAGGACTGAGACATAGGATTGGCCCCTGAGATAATTTTTAGGTCTGGCCTAGCGACGCAGCGCACGCGCCTTGGCGAGATCTATTTGTTATATCCTATACTTCCTAGTCCTGGCTGCTCAGCCTACATGAGTATGATGTCATGGAATGTTGGGAGTGTGTGCATGTTTTGAAGAGTGATCAGTTAGATTGAATGGGGCTGAGCAGCAGGATGCTGCTCCCGGTGGGGTACCTTGTACTAACTTACTAGAACAATAAATCTACATAACTACATCCCGGCTCCTGGTCTACATATGATGACAGCACATCTTTCTGTTACAAAAATGGCGACGATTTTTAAAAGAACCACGCGTGAAGAGCTAAGAAATTACATAAGGAACTAAAACAAGATGACCAGAGTCTGAAAAGAAGTCTAGAAACCAAACCTCTGCAACGCCTTGGATGCCCCACCGGTGTCTTTTCCAACAGACAGTCCACAGAGGTATGTGTTTGGCGTTGGACATTATGTGGCTTGAGTAGTTTGGAACCCGCCTGCTCACACACTACTAACTTTGAATATTTTGGACACCTGATCCTGTCTGGCCACTTTACAGGTTGCTTACACATAATATGTTTAGCCATCAAATTTTAAATATTTTTTGAGTTCAATAAAATTTTATTAGTCAGTGGAAAAGAATAAACCATTACATAACATCAGTTTGGAAGGGGAAAGGAGGGGGAAAGTGGGGAGGAAGGGGGGAGGGGGGAATAACAGAATGTGGCACGTAGAGGAAAATATGCAATAAAACAATAATCATGGGCAATGAGTATCCGAACAGTTAATCATGGGCATTGAAAAAGAAGAGAAACAGAGAAAAAAGAACAATGCAATTAAGAAAAAACTTGGATGTGGAAAGGGTATCAAGGGGGTTTGGAAACCTCTTGTTGGGCAGGCGTTGGGCGAGACGAATGAGCAGTACATTTATCTAGGTACAACGTAATGGGGAGCCACATTTCTGCTCGTTTAGTAGCTAATTGAACAGGAAAAACAAAAGCATTATCGAGTCTGTGGTTATGACAGACATTATACCACCATCCTTTGAGAGAAACATTAGATGCAGTTTTCCAATTTACAGTAATCTGCTGAAAGGCTACAGCTAATAACAGATCTACAATGCGAACACACATATCCACATTATCCCAACCCGGGGACAGGCTACCCAAGAAAAGATGAGTGAGGGAAAAAGGAATACAAGTATGAAAAATAACATTGACTTGAGCCCATACCTGTAACCAAAAGTCATGCACATACTTACAGAGAAATATCATGTGAAATAAGGTAGCATTAGGGGAGCCACACGACCAGCAAATGTCTGGGGTATTGGGAAAGCGTTTGTGCAGTGTAGAAGGAGTGTGAAGTAATCTGTTGTATATAAAGAATAAAGATTGTGTCAGGGAGGCTGCTCTGGAAGTTTTACGGAGTTTTGTCCATATTTTATCCCAGAGAGATATCGGCCATTCTGTTCCAAGGTCGGTCTCCCATTGGATCTCAACCTTAGATTTAGGTCTAAGTGATGGATGTGAGTGAAGATGTTTATAGATAAGGGATGCTTTGGGGCTTGTACGTAGAAGAGAATGGAGTTGGAGCATTGGGAGTTGTTGAACAGGGGAGGGAGAAGAAGAACCCGAGAGCCTCTCATAAACCTCTAAAACTGTACTTTTAAGTAATAAGTATTTAGGGGCAAAAGATAAAGGTAGACCAAAGGAAGAACTAAGATCAGAGAAAGAGAGAAAGATGGAATCAGAAAAGAGTTGCGAAATCCATATCAAACCTCGGGACCTCCATGTTTTCCAATAGAAGGGCTTATTACCGATTAGAAGATATTTATTATGCCAAATGGTGGAAAAGAGGAAATCGGTAACAGTCATGGGAGGGCCAGGGGCCTCAGATAACAAGAGCTTAAGGGTATATTTGTGGATAGGAGTAGGAATCGAAGAAGGTTTACGAGAAAAAGCAAGATATTCTGTAAAAGAGAATGGAGAAAGGAGAGTGCGCTCAACCTTGAGCCACAAAGGGCAGGGAACAATGATATCATGTAGCCAGAGGGAAGCTTGACGTAACAAAAAGGCCTTCTGATATGCAGGAAAGTCAGGGAAGTTGACACCACCCTCAGAGGCGGGGCGTATAAGTCTAGCGAGAGACATTCTAGGTTTTTTAGAACTCCACAAAAATGAAGATAACGTTAAGTTGATCTTCTTAAAGAATTTCATTGGAATAGATACTGGGATATTGGATAAGGTGTAGAGAATAATGGGGGAAATCATCATTTTAATAGTATCAAGGCGACCCCACCAGGAGAGATATAGGGGATGCCACTTTGTAGTAAGGTCCGTGATTTTTTGTGTACATTTGGACAAACAAAGAGAGATAGTGTCAGGAATGGAGGGGGTGATATATAGCCCCAGATATTTAATGTGAGTGGGGCACCAAGTAAATTGAGAGTCACAAAATTCTTGTTTGAAAGTGAATTTGGTCAGGGGTAGGATCTCACATTTATCATGATTAAGTCTATACCCAGAGAGGGAGGAATAATTCCGAACTTCAGCCAGAAAAGCAGGGACAGATTCCGCGGGATTGGAGAGAAAAAGTAAGATATCATCTGCATAAGCAGCAAGTTTAAGATGAAGGTCCGCAAACTGAAAGCCATGGATAGCAGGATTTTGACGTATTCTAGATAAAAAGGGTTCTAGAGCGAGGTTAAAAAGAAAAGGGGAGAGGGGGCAACCCTGACGAACGCCCCTACCCAGATTGAAATAAGAAGAAATTTGACCATTGGCAATTACTGCGGCTCTGGGGTGCGAGTATAACAGGGAAACTAAAGAAATAAATTTGGGACCAAAGCCAAACCAAGTAAGAGTGTGAAAAAGATATCGCCACTCAACTCGATCAAACGCTTTTTCGGCGTCAAGGGCAATCGCTGCAAGTGAATGTTGACAGCGGGAAGACTTTGATAGAATATTAAATAGAAGTCTGGTATTATCCGTAATATGTCGGCCCTTAACAAACCCGGATTGCTCTTCCCCAAGAAGATCCGGGAGTAGGTGATCCAATCGGACCGCCAGTGCTTTAGCAAAAAGTTTATAGTCAATATTGACTAAAGATATGGGCCTATAATTTTTGCAATGTTGTACATCCTTCCCAGGTTTAGGTATTAAACATATGTGAGCATCCGAGAATGTCCCTGAGGAAGTACCTTGGGCAATAAAAGTACGGAGAAGAGAGTGTAGGCGTGGGATCAACAGCTTAGAAAAATGAAGATAGAATTCAACGGTAAAACCGTCGGGGCCAGGGGCCTTATTAAGCTTAAGGTGTTGCAAAGCAGTGAGTAGTTCCTTTTGTGTGATGTCAGATTCTAAGGAGGAAAGGTCAAGAGGAAAAGTGGGTGGTGCGTGAATAGTGGAGAAAAAATGGGCAAGAGTGTTGGGGAGGGCTGAGTTTCAGATGTGTATAATGTTTCATAAAAATGGGAGAAGGCAGCCAAAATATCAACATCTTTATGCTTCAAAGTGTCATTAGAGTCATAAACAGATTCAATATTGAACTTATCATGCTTAATCTTTAAATAGTTAGCTAGGAGCTTCCCTGCTTTATTCCTACCCCCATAAAATTTAGCAGTAGATTTTAACAAGTATAGGGAGGCGTCCTCCGTAGCTTTCTCATTAAATTTCAATTTTGCAGCAACAAGGGCTGTCAAGCTATCCTCAGAGTGGGAGGTAAAATATGCGTGTTCCAACTTCTTAATATCTAAAAGGAGCTGTTTGGTGGATCTTCTGGCAGCCCCGCGCTTACTCGCAACGTATCTGATGATAAAGTCACGTGCAGCCGCTTTAAAAGCGTCCCAGATAGTATGGTCCGGAATATCAGTGTGGTCATTAATCAGAAAGAATTCATCAAAAAAGGAAGTGAAAGTAGACGTAAACTTGGGATCAGTTAGGAGCGAGTTATTAAATCTCCATCTTCTGGGACCATTAACCTTAGGGAACACATCAACGCTTGTAAGGACGGGGGCGTGATCCGAAAGTAATATCGGGCCAATCTCAGAATGTAATAGTGATTGAGCAAGGTTGTGGGAGACAAAAACATAGTCAAGTCTTGACTGGGAGCGATGACATGGAGAGTAAAAAGTGTACTCCCGTAATTTGGGGTTACAAAGGCGCCAGGAATCCACCAATTTATGCTGTGAGATAGCATGACTAAATAGCTTGTGGGGTTTGTTGGGAATATAGGGGGCCATAGATTTCCTATCAATAAAGGGATCTAGAGGTTGATTACAATCCCCCGCCAAAATAAAGTTGTGGTCCATAAATTTAGTTAGTAATGGAGAAAAATCAGCCCAAAAGGAGGGCTAACCCGTAGTTGGGCCATAAACATTAAGAAGGGAAATTGGAACACCTCTGAGTGATAGCTTGGCAAAAACCCAACGACCGGAAACATCCGATTCTTGAGTAAGAACCTGAAATGACAGAGACTTGCGACAAAGGATTACCACACCATTCCGTTTGCCATCACCCTGTGAGTAAAAGAGTTCGCCCACCCATCCACGTTTGAGCTTAACTGATTCTACATCGTTTAAGTGCGTTTCTTGAAGGAATGCAATATCAACATTCAATTTGGCTAGGTGTGACAAAATTCTTTGACGCTTAATTGGGGAGTTAATACCCTTCACATTCCATGACAAAATATTCAAGGACATAACGATAACCTATCTACAAAAATGTGAAAAAAACATATCAAAGAATGGAAAGCCCATGTACCTTGGAAAAGACATGAAAAAAGAAGAAGAAAGCGAGAACCAGTGTAAACATGCTGGAAAAGAGGAGAAGAAGAGGATAAATGAAAAACTAAAGAGTAAGTGCACCAGGAGGAGCAAGGAATATAACTCTTATATAAGCAGAAGATTTCAGTCGAAGATAATATGCTAAAATATAAACATGTGAACAAGAATACATACAAGAGAAGAGGGAGGAGGAAAGGGTAAGGAGAGAAACCATCAAATGCACAGGGAAAACAGATAGGGGAACGGAGAAAGATCATACCTACAAAGGAGGGGTACGAGGAAGGGTGGAGGAGGGAAGGAGCCACATGGGTGAGGCAGCACATCCAGGAGCAGCGAGGCAAGGACCAAGAGACATCATCAAACACGGGGAAAACTTCCTGTAAGACGAAAAAAGAGAACGAGAGTTGAAACAAATCAGGACATCATGCGAGAAGCGTGACTAACAAGAAAACATGGGACAACCATCATGCATAAACGGTAACAAATCAGCAAAATAAGCTACTGGAAGATCAGACAGAGTCGAGTGAACTGCAACTGAGAGAAAATCTCTGAGCAAGTACAGGAAAAAAAAAATACAACAACCACATGAGAATTATGAAAACATTAGTCAACCATGAGCAGAGGTTGACGGTCCGGAGGCGTCCATGGCAGATGACTTGTGCGCATTGATAAAACTTTGTAGGCGCACTGGGTCTTCATAGGTTGTAGTCTTGTTATTATAGGTAACTTTAAATAGACATGGGTGATACAGGCCATATCGCGCACCCATCGCCCTCAGATCTGCTCTTAGGCTCAGAAAGACCTTACGGCGGGTGGCTGTGGCTTTAGCATAATCCTGTGCAAAGAACAAGGGCGTGCCAGACCAAGCTAGATTCGGAGCAGATTTAGCCGCCGTTAGAACCATCAAAAGGTCAGTGTATTCCAAGAAATAGATGATGACCCCTCTAGGTCTCTGTGAGGAGGAAGCAGAAGAAGGTGGTCGACCCAGTCTGTGAGCACGTTGGATGTTAAGGGACTTGTCCAGTGACAAATGCAAAAGCTTAGGAAGGAACGACTTGAAGAAGGCGATTGGATCAGATCCCTCAAGTCCCTCAGCCAGTCCGTAAATACGGAGGTTATTGCGTCTATTTCTATTCTCCAACTGCTCCACTTGTTGTTGAAGGTCTGAGACTTGAGATTTTAGGTTGGAGACCACAGAGGACGTCTCTTGAAATGACTGAACAGATTTTTCCATCGAAGTTACCCTCGTTTCCATCTGCGACCAATTATCTGTAAGGACCTGGAGTTTCATATTGGTCTCTTCCATGAAAGGACGCAAGGACCTTATCTCTTCTAACAACAACTCCATTGATACTGGACTGGAGAGTTTTGGAGGTGAGAGAGAATTTGACTTAAGTCTTTTTGTGGTAGATTTAGAATTATCCAGCGTACTTTTGGAAGGATCCATTGGTGTGTCTGAACCAGACGAGTTAAGAGAGTCTTCCAGTTGCGAGAAAGCAGAGAAAACCTTAGAGTTCTTCACTAGCTGGGGTTTAGTCGAACGAGGCAAGTGCGACATTGATTTAAGTTTACCCATGTAGTAAAGGCGCGGAATGACTGATACAGCAGATGTCACAGGAACAAAAACGGGGTAAATTGAATGTTTTATGAGGAGGATATGGCCAATTTCACAGCGCTTAAGCTAAAAAACAGTCGTTAAAGCATACATGGACAGGCAAAGAAGGCCGTTAATGAGGAGATTACGGTAGCATGTATACGGCATATATTGCAGAGATTTGGCAGCAGCTCATCGCAACATATGAAGCGATTTTAATCCACACAGCAAGAGGTGACAGGAAGCGCCTCGCGACATGCCTCTCAGGAATCCACATTAAATAGCAATATCAATGATAGAAAGCAACTAGGCATGTCATAGAGACACCCCACCACTCGTAGACAGATTCAGGGCACATCGTGGATAAAAGAAATTATGCCTTGAGGAACGACTTAGTGGTAAACATGTGGAGCAAGGGCACCGCATGAAGGGACTTTATGTTTGCGTAGCACATAGGGTGAGTGGTACCATACTGCAGACTTGGTGCAGGGGAGCAGAGCAAATAAATGAGTTATAAGCCCATTAGAAATGTATAATTAGCGCTGGGCTGACTGAAGAAAAACCGCCACAAAACGCGCATATTTGGCGGATCCAAGATGGCGGCCGCCGACGTGAGAAACTCGTCAGAACTTACGAGTTCAGTTGCTGTGTCACGGAGGCACAAAAATTGTTCCACTGCTGCCAGGTGAAGTCAGGACATGTTCCGACACCTTTCCATTCGAGCGTCTTCAGGAGGCGAGGGCAGGAACCGGCTCGTCCCTCAGCGCCGCCCCGGAGCTCTACTCGGACGCCGCCACCACCATCAGGCGCCAAGCCACGCCCCATCAAATTTTAAATATGACCTTAAACTTGCTGATAAGAATTGGATCATTACATTCATATGGGAAGCTGTTGTAATGTAACTCCTGAGATAAACCTGTTCGATGTGCGGTGAACTGTGTCCAGTTTGAATATTTTGGCAATGTAACGGAAGAGAGCCTGAAATCTTATCAACCTACTAAACATTGTCAGCATAATTTGGAAGTCGATTTACAGCTGAATGTCGTTACATGAACGTTAAAGTCCCTTGCAACAGGTTTGATGCTCGAAGTGTGAATTTTCAATCCTGCGTGTCATATCGCTATGAAAGAAGCTGAAATATAGTCGAACAGCTGTTTCAGGCAAAGAGATAACTCACATAGTGAAAACTACGAGCGGAGCGGAGCAGAGTGTGTGCCATATGCTTATTGACGTTATGCTGGCCAGGTCCGTGTAAAAGGAGATCTAATGTGAAGCGTGGTGTAATACAAGTGAGAGGGAACGGCAATTGAAGTGGTTTTCCTACACGATCAAGGGCACAACTAAGAGGCTGTCAAGAGCGCTCTTCAACTGTGAGATGTGCGGTATGGAGAGACACATAAAGGGATCAGCTGCCAGTTTGGTCTACTGCGTGGGAGACTAGTTCAGGCAACATGGAGCGTAACTTGGGAAAGCAACTTCTGAGTGCTGTGAGGAGTGCTTGTGTCTTATTTACAACAAGTACGTTTGAGTGCGACATTCTCCCCTTTACTTTGCTCCGGTGTGCCTCCAGAGTCATTCAACTACTTGTGACGTCCATCTTCTCGCGTCAGCATCACTGTGCAGGGACAGCAAATGCACGTTGCACCTGTCTCTGCGCAGGTGACGTTCCGCCATCTTGTGGCTGTTTGAGCCATTTATTTCCTGTCTACCCTACGTGATCCTTGCCAACCAGTCTCCATTGTAACGATGCTGATTGGAATTTTGCCATCATACACCGTCATGCAGCTTCAACACTTCAATACCATGTCCGTCAGTTCCTCGCTTTGTTGTCGGCCGTTCTCATTAAATTGTGACTTTTTGTGCCTGACCTGATGTTCTATTGGCAGTGTTTTCGTATGAACCTCGGCACTACTAGCAGTAGTTGCGTGCAATTCTTACATCCTGAATATGTGTGGTTTTCCAGCGAGTGCAACTGTGAAGATTAGTACGAACTGACATACAATTGTGAAGATTTTTTGCACTACTGCGCAGACTACGGTGACTACCTTAATTTTGTTAGCTTGTCTTTTTTCTTGTTCCTTTTCTATCAGCTACTGTATATGCATTGTGTGTTGTATTTTTAATGCCAAACCTGAGTGGGTGTGGATACTAATTGATTGATTACCATGCTATATAGGTCGTTCTCTTCTTAGTGGTAGACGCATGTAAGAAGAAGTTTTTTTTTGGAGTCATATTCTCCGTGCAGTATTTGTTTACCTCGCATGTCACGGTTGCGCTGGGAATTTCCCTCACGCGTCAAGGTTGTGTTGGGAAGGCGCACGTCAAGGTTGCATTGGGAATTTCCCTCACACGTCAGGGTTGTGTTGGGAAGGCACACGTCAAGGTTGCGCTGGGAATTTCCCTCACACGTCAGGGTTGTATTGGGAAGGGGCACGTCAAGATTGTGTTGGGAATTTCCCTCACACGTCAGGGTTGTGTTGGGAAGGCGCACGTCAAGGTTGCGTTGGGAGAGTCCCTCACACGTCAGGGTTGTGTTGGGAAGGCGCACGTCAAGGTTGCGTTGGGAATTTCCCTCACACGTCAGGGTTGTGTTGGGAAGGCGCGCGTCAAGGTTGCATTGGGAGAGTCCCTCACACGTCAGGGTTGTGTTGGGGATGTGTTTTGCCTCATATGTCAGGGTTGCGTTGGCAGTGTTCCTCGCATGTCATGGTTGCGTTGAATTTTTCATTCTGCCAGTGTGTATCCTGTGGTGTTATCTTGTTTTTTTTCTCCATCTAGATGTAGGTATGCTGGACTGCATCTGTGTTCTTGCATGTCCCTTACCATGAATTTGCGGAAGTAGTGCTGTATTGTCGAGCACATTATTTTTGTCTTATGTCAGCATGCATTAAAAAGTTTTATTTCTCCCTCACACGTTATTTACTGTGCAGGCTACAATTTTTTTTTTCTTCAGGTTCATTTGTAGAGGGAGATGGTGTGTTGTAGTGTTCTTTAGAGTGTACTGGGTAGATGTAGTGATTGAATTCTAAATATGTGCAATATGTTATATTGCATCTTGCCAGTAACGTGCAATCTTTTATATGTGACTCTACAGGTTTCATTAACATCTTTTATGAAGAATACAATTACTTATGATATATGTTCTTAAGTAAATTTGAGAGGAATCATTATCTCTTATCATCTTATTTGACCTTATTTACTGTTAATATCCTTGAATGCTATCGTTTATTGTTGTGATCTAAGTATGCATTTACCAATCTAATGTGATTTTCGTGATCTAATTGAATTTATTTCCTAGTAATGAAATGTGATATTTTTTCCTTCAAACTGCTTCTTGTTGCTTTAATTGTTTCTAAAGGAAGGAGATATGTTATATCCTATACTTCCTAGTCCTGGCTGCTCAGCCTACATGAGTATGATGTCATGGAATGTTGGGAGTGTGTGCATGTTTTGAAGAGTGATCAGTTAGATTGAATGGGGCTGAGCAGCAGGACGCTGCTCCCGGTGGGGTACCTTGTACTAACTTACTTGAACAATAAATCTACATAACTACATCCCGGCTCCTGGTCTACATATGATGACAGCACATCTTTCAGTTACAAAACTATTGTTGTTGGTTTCTTGGCCGAAGGGGGACAGGACATGTGCACGCGTGCAGAGGACAGGAGTTGTGCACGTGTATGGCAGTGTTAGCACAACTCGAAGGACAGGAGATGTGCATGTGTACGGCTCGCGGCGTGTTATCACACCTCCTCCTCTCTCGCTCACACTCAAGCGTACAGCAGCGTTAGCACAACTCGGTGACACGCTCGCACGCATACAGCGGCGTTGTTAACGTCACGCTCTGTGCAGTCTTTCAGACACCCTCTCACCGGTCCTTGTTGCTGCCTGGGTGCGTCTCCTCTCTCATGCACACAGCAACCGCCGTCAACGCAGCCTTAATCCGCCGCAGTGCAGTACCATGGGCGGATAATGCATTGGACGATTTGTAGGAGGACGTTAAGCATGTGTGTATACCTTGAAGCGGTACTAGCAAACACAGCATCAGAAAGAGGATTAGAATCCCCAGGACTATACCGGAAGCAAGTGCAACAGGCGGCCATTACCAGGACAACGAAGGAAGCAACGGGGAGGGGCGGGGGCTAAAGACGAGAACGCTGGCTCCCCTACAACCGACAAAGCGCACATAGACAAGGCCACATTAGCTTTTTACCAACTCATTCTGTGCTATTCCTGAGAGCGATATGCAGCCCAGCAGATACCGGGGGCGGCTTACGGCTAGCAGTCCAGCGGTGAGTACAACAGCCTTTGTCTCCTCCTACTGGCTAGAGTGGGAGGGACATTACATTATGTGGTTGTCCTAGTAGATATCTAGACGGCAGTCTGTGAGATGTACACACACACACGTGCCCTAAGCACGTGACCGTGTTAACTGTATTGTTGAAGTTTCTGTATCCATTTTATTTCGACTGCATCGTAGAGGGCTGCAAAGTTCCCTTTCTTCATATATGTGACATTTCTATCTTTGAAGTGAGCGAATGCGTTTCCAGGACTGAGGTGGAACACTTTGAGTAACATTACCATAAACATAATTGCAGACTTTAGTTCTTAGCTGTAAAACATCTCTCATTTGTAGCAGGATGCAGGTATTGCTTTAGTAGTGTAATATTGGTCCTTAGCTGTGAGTTCTAGAGTGGTAGTGAAATTGCCGCAGAAGCACACATCGACTTCCGTGTACCCTGTGTTGAAGTATATTGAGACCCCTGTAGAAAGCTACCATACAGCCGTAAATGCCAGCTTGCAAAACATGGCATTGAAGCATTCTTCTTTCAAAGGGAACAGCAAAATATACTTTTCGGTGTATGAGACGAAACGCTCCTCAGCAACCGTGTACCAAGATGGCGTTTGGAGGATACCGAGCTTGCACCCGGGAGTTCATTAGATGGGAGACTGATACCACTGCACCTAGCTTTGACGATCTGCAGAGCCCCCCCACCGTCCCCACCCCAAGGTACAGCTCTGCCGGTTTAACCCCCTGTAGGGAAAGACTGCCTATAATATATGGTCACACAGCGGGGTTGCATAAACCAAAAGTAATTGCTAATCATTGAAATCTTTGAAGGGCTAGCACATTGGAATATATCTGCCCTCTTGCAAACCTTTTATTTCTACACATTGTGGGGACACTTATGTTTTGTATGGATAAGCACCAACAGAGCGTTAATAGCAACCTTTGTCAGAACGTTTTTCACACTAGCATTTTTAGCAATGATCGTTGTTACATTCTGTGTGATTAATTTACTTTAATGTACAAGCAAGGGTAGAGACTGATTTATAGGAGTTAAGGTTGACCCCTGCTCAAACTATCAGCTCCATCAGATTTAAAGTAAGAGTGCCTGCCAAATGTTAGAATAGGTTATACTCGTATAGTAACACATGCCAAGTTGGGACTTGTAAAAGTTAACCACCCTGTATATCAATGATCATGCTAGCTATAAAGTAGGTAGTGGTGTGTCCACGGTGTTCGTGGGTGGGTCTGTAATATTGTGGCATGCAGATGCCTCTCATGTGGGTCTACAGTGATGTCATTTTGCTTCTCCTCACTCGGGGTCTCTAATATTTACCATAGCTGTCATGCAGCTTTCTACAACTGAAATTTTGGTTGGAAGGGAATGGGGGAGTGACGCGGATGCACCTTCCATGCACTGTCACAAGGTCAAGTCTTGTGACATTATCACTTAATAACAACCAGTCTGCTGATGTCCTGAGAGAGGAAATGAAAGCCAGAGCACACTAATATGTTTTAATGGGCAGTGCGTCACAAAATTGGCTTTTTAATGTGAAAACAGCACATGTGGTCCGACAGCCCCTGGGGCGCATGCGCAGAACAGGCACTTTCACTTCTGCAGGATGTAGATGGCACTTTCCTCTTCAAACAAGCATTTGCAATGCAATAGGTCTCGCATTTGCTAGAGTTGCAGCTAATGGCATTCTAAATGACAATGCCTTTTATGTATTTGTTTTGAAAACCAACACATAAATAAAAGGCATTGTCACTTACAATGCCAATAGCTCAAAGTCTCACAAATTCGAGACCTATTGCATTGCAAATGCTTGTTAATGTAAGCTTTCGACTTAACGCCCATCTAATACTACTATCATAGCAACTATTTTCTATAAATTCAATTTCTTCTGTTCCTATTTTCCAGTATTGTTGGTCTACTTGAACCAAAAACATTCTAAAAATCACGCGAAAGTATTGGCGAGCTGTCTATCTCTGTACCAAAAGACAAAAATATCTTTTAGAGGTCAGATTCCTAAGTATGAATATACTGACAACCTAGCCCCCTTTTGCTACACTTCCCTACTAAAGAATATTCTTGTTAAGCTTCCTCACAAACGATGGTCATAAATCCTTCTCAATATTTGTTACCTTCACGTTGGGAAACCGGGTTTTTAAAATTCTGTTTTTGCACAATGTGTTTCTTCTTTTCGGAATGGGCACATTGCTCCTTTTTGCACGGTTGTTGAATCTTCTTTTTCTTAAAATTTTGGCCTATACACTCTTCTGTCTCAAGTAGACAAGATAGTATATGATAAACCTAATTATTCATATATGTTTTTATCATTGTCATTACAGCCTTGAGGAAGTCACGTATGTGACGAAACATGTGTTGGCTGTTTTTGTGTTCTGAAATAAGGACTGGACCACTATTTTACGATTATTGAGACTTTATTGTACAATTATATCTTGGAGTGTTAAGTGCTTCAGTCCCTTTAAATTGTATAAAAAACTTTTCTAGTTATTTTTTGGTACATAAGAAATAAAAATAGTGAATATTTTCTGATACATAAAATCTCCTGTGTTTCCTGTGTCAAAGGCAACTTTAGCGTTAACAGTTTTGACTAAACAGTGTTATAAACAAAACAACAATTTTATAGGAGGGTCAGAAGCAAAAAGGGACTTGGTTTAAGGACTGAAACACCTCCAATCCCTAATAGACACTATGAAACCAACAGAAGGAGTACAGTCCATTCAAAAAATAGCAGACTAATAGTTATTGTCAAGGTGTATACGAGATCCTGCGAATAATTGAGACACCCCCCCGCAGGAGATAGGAGTCCATCAGCCCACCCTTACTGGCGGAGCATCGTCATCTGGAACTCCAAGGAATCACTGTCTGAGCCTGAGATAGCAGATCGCCCAGGTGCACAGGCTAGTGAAACCCAGAAGGAAAATAAACTCCTGCCAGGGTGTATACCCAAGTAGTCGAGGGCTCCTGTGAAGTGCAGTGCTGAAAGAGTGATGTGAGGTTAAAAATGAATACTTGATCAAAAAATGTGTTTAATATGGATTAATCAAGTTTCATATCTAAAAGAACCTATAGTCTGATATGAATTTTGCAGGCTAATTCTTGGTTCGTGTAAAAAGTGTGGTCGACATGTTTCAGCCGGAACGGTCACTTGACCCGGCTTTCATCAGGACCGTGAGATTGAAAAAGAGCTACTGCCTAAAGTAATCACATAAAGTGAAAAAAACAAGCCCATGCAAACCAATTGTGAATGTGGGATATGTATGTGGCACTTGCCACCCTACCAGAAAAGCTCAAGCATTGAGCGTGAGGACAATGTCTTCATTCCCAGCTTTATGTGGGAGTAAAGCCTCACCTCACCCGGCTGACTGCTCGGAGAAGGAGGCACCGCTCTGTCCGTCGATACCTCTGACTGACTCACGAGCACAGCTCTGTCCGTCGATACCTCTGACTGACTCACGAGCACAGCTCGTGAGTCAGTCAGAGGTATCGACGGACAGAGCGGTGCCTCCTTCTCCGAGCAGTCAGCCGGGTGAGGTGAGGCTTTACTCCCACATAAAGCTGGGAATGAAGACATTGTCCTCACGCTCAATGCTTGAGCTTTTCTGGTAGGGTGGCAAGTGCCACATACATATCCCACATTCACAATTGGTTTGCATGGGCTTGTTTTTTTCACTTTATGTGATTACTTTAGGCAGTAGCTCTTTTTCAATCTCACGGTCCTGATGAAAGCCGGGTCAAGTGACCGTTCCGGCTGAAACATGTCGACCACACTTTTTACACGAACCAAGAATTAGCCTGCAAAATTCATATCAGACTATAGGTTCTTTTAGATATGAAACTTGATTAATCCATATTAAACACATTTTTTGATCAAGTATTCATTTTTAACCTCACATCACTCTTTCAGCACTGCACTTCACAGGAGCCCTCGACTACTTGGGTATACACCCTGGCAGGAGTTTATTTTCCTTCTGGGTTTCACTAGCCTGTGCACCTGGGCGATCTGCTATCTCAGGCTCAGACAGTGATTCCTTGGAGTTCCAGATGACGATGCTCCGCCAGTAAGGGTGGGCTGATGGACTCCTATCTCCTGCGGGGGGGTGTCTCAATTATTCGCAGGATCTCGTATACACCTTGACAATAACTATTAGTCTGCTATTTTTTGAATGGACTGTACTCCTTCTGTTGGTTTCATAGTAAACAGTGTTATACACATCAGTCATAAACACTTAGAGTGCCGGAATATACCATGTGTTTGTAACTCAGTTTCACAGGTTACCTATGGTTACCTGTGTCATCTGCACCCAAGGTAGTGTAGTGGGGTGTTATCTACCCTGAATGGCACCACCCTGAATTGTTGTCAAATTGGTCAATTGTAATTTATATTTGGTAGCCCATTTACACATGTTCCATCATTGATGTACGATCCATGTATCCACCACTACCGTCCTTTGTTCTGTATTGTTTTTGAGTGTGATGGCAGCTTGCTACATTACTGCACATACTCTAGCTTTTTTTTTTTTTTGAGAAAGCATGCACTACTGCTTGCTGCTCCATTATCGTTCTTTGTATGGGTGGAAAGCTGAACTTACAGTATCTGCTGTGCTCATGTGTGTGTGCACACGTCTGTGGTTTGCCTGTGTCTTTAAAATGATTTACATGTGATCAAAACATGCACTTCTATGGCACATGCTGAACCTTTGTTGTCTTTTCTGGTGTTTGGGGAGGGCGATAGGGGGAGGGGCTTGTACCAATTCTTCCAGCCATGTCTAGTGTGTCTGAATTTTAATGTCAGAGAAGTTTGTACTCAGTGCTTTAAGGGCTGGGTCTTGCAGGTGCTCAGCCCCAGCAGTTCTAAAAAGCAGGAGCTGAGACGGGTCCCCATCGTGCTCTCCAATTTTGCCCTCATCGTCAGGATAAAAAAATACATCTTAACTCTGAAGCAGTCAGGCTTGTTGTTTATTTATGTTATGCAACTAAAAATCATTGACAACGGCTTGTTGTAAGTGTAATGTTACTTGCTGTATTATATATATGGGTGTACTGACAGAAGTAGCAAAAATACCAGTCAGACGGCACACTAAGCTGAGCATGGATTTTCAGCGTATTTGTTTTTAAGCAACGCCCTTAATTACATCGGTCACGCCCCTCTGAGAGACCGCCACAGTTTCTTCATCCCACTTAAAACACTGTTTGTACTGATGTTGCTATTGCTATAATTTAGTTTCACTGCTAGCGAGCCGTATTAAAAACGATGGACTTTGTCATTGCTGGCTTAAAGTTTTTTAAAGTTTCCTTGGCTTCAGCTTCATGTCCGACAAAAGTATTTTGAACAGAAGATAGATGTTATCTGAGGACAGCTGCACTGATCATCCGTACTCTCTGTTTAAGTTCTGCATCAAAGGGTTTTCCCACAGACAGCTGAGACTCTCAAAAGGAAAACTACCTCTCAAAGGTACGTGCATAGATTATTGAAGGGTAATATGCAAGTAAGCAGAATGCACCTAGGTTATAAAAGGATATTTATGTGCAAATAGAATGTGTAAGTTCAAACTACTAATACTTATCGAAATCACACTTAAATTATTACTACACCGAAGAGATGTTTTGGTGAATTACTAATAGAGCATTCTTTTTCATCCATTTTCATTGTAATGAAGGGCATTTGTTTTAGGATTGTGTAAGTGACGACATTTTGGGGCATATCAGCAAGGGCCGGCAATAATTATCGCTAAGCGCACTTAGCGCTAGGATAATTATCGCCGGCTATCTTGGAATTTTATCGCTGAGATAGCGTGCTATCAGCAACGCTTATCTCAAAAACCATAAAATTCCTCACGCTAACAGCTAAAAGTGAGATTATCGCTGGAAATCCAACGATAATCTCGCACATTTTGGGGTTAGCTTGCTGATAAGGCTGGGCATACTTAGCCATTATATCCACCTTACATTGGATATAATGGCTAGTCAGGGTGAAAGCAGGTGTAAGGAAAGTAGCGTTAACTGTGGTTAGCGCTACTTTTCTTATCGCTATGCCTGTTAGCGATTCCCTTGATATTTGGAGAAATGTCGGTTAGCGACATTTCTCCAGTTATTTTGGGACGGAACACCCACTTTGCATCTCATTAGAGATGCAAAGGTGGGCGTTATGGGAAAGCGAGCAAAAGCAAGGAATCACGCGTTAGCGTAACCTTGCTGATTAAGCGATACAATTATAGCCGCTTTTCGTCCGAAAACGGACGCTAAAGCGGTGTCAACATGGGCTTCTATGGGGATATACTATGTTTCCCAATTTACAGTAGTGACTTATCATAGCCCTTAACAAAGTACGTTTGCCTTTGAATAGAGGCCGTCTTCATCCACATTTTGAAGGGAAAGAAGTGTATCCTAGTTCTAAGGCTTCTTTGACTGTTCCAGTTGCGATTAGGACTAAGGCAAAGGATTTGCCCCTGACAATTTTTAATGTAAGCCTTCAACTTAACGCTACTATTTCCCATAAATTCGATTTCTTCTGTTCTTATTTTTCAGCATTGTTGGTCTACTTTGGACCAAAAATATTCTAAAACACCACGCAAAAGTATTGGCGAAGTGTCTATCTCTGTACCAAAAGATAAAAATATCTTTCAGAGGTCAGAGTCCTAAGTATGAATATACTGACAACCTAACCCCCGTTTGCTACACTTCCCTACTAAGGAATATTCTTGTTAAGCTTCATCACACACGATGGTCATAAACCCTTCTCGATATTTGTTACCTTCACGTTGGGAAACCGGGTTTTTAAAATTCTGTTTTTGCACAATGTGTTTCTTCTTTTCGGAATGGGCACATTGCTCCTTTTTGCACAGTTGTTGGATCTTCTTTTTCTTAAAATGTTGGCCTATACACTCTTCTGTCTCAAGAACACAAGCTAGTTTAAGGTCAACCTAATTGTTCATATATGTTTTTATCATTGTCATTACAGCCTTGAGGAAGTCACGGATGTGACGAAACACGTGTTGGCTGTTTTCGTGTTCTCTAATAAGGACTGGACCACTATTTTACGATTATTGAGACTTTATTGTACAATTATATTTTGGAGTGTTAAGTGCTTCAGTCCCTATAAATTGTATAAAAAACTTTTCTAGTTATTTTTTGGTACATAAGAAATAAAAATAGTGAATATTTTCTGATACATAAAATCTCCTGTGTTTCCTGTGTCAAAGGCAACTTTAGCATTATCAGTTTTGACTAAACAGTGTTATACACATCAGTCATAAACACTTAAGAGTGCCGGGGTATACCATGTGTTTATAACTCAGTTTCACAGGTTACCTATGGTTACCTGTGTCCTCTGCACCCAAGGTAGTGGGGTGTTATCTACCCTGAATGGCACCATCCTGAATTATTGTCAAATTGGTCAATTGTAATTTATATTTGGTAGCCCATTTACACTTGTTCCATCATTGATGTACGATCCCTGTGTACAATATAATCAATGGGGGAGGGAAGGAGAAGCTGTGGTCCATTCGGATTCCTTTTATTAATGCAAAGAATCAATGAAGAGTGGACCACTTGTCCTGTGTAGCCAGGGTCTTTCTGCTCTTGGTTCCGTCATAAAAGAACCCTCATAACTGTACACAGGTGCGAAGGCGGTATATACTGGGTCACCGCTTGTGTGTACTAGTACAGCATCATCATAGGGTCTTTTTTGGTATGTATGCTGACCTCCGCCGGGAGGAAGACCAACTGGTTGTACAGTAGCGTCCAGACATAAATATGAGGGAGGGTGTGGGAAGTGCTCATGTCAAGTGAGGTTAAAATTCTCTTAATCGTTTTTTCTGATGACACTTTATTAGAAAGAATGTTGATAAGAGAAAAATAAAATGTTGGAGTGCGGATGAAGACCGAGTTACTGGTCTACCGTACTATCAGATGTCGAGGGTCAACATGTTTCAGCCTTCTGTAATAGTCTAAAGGCTGCTGAACTTACAGTATCTGCTGTGCGCATGTGTGTGTGTGTGTGTGTACACGTCTGTGCTTTGCCTGTGTCTTTCAAATGATTTACATGTAATCAAAACATGCACTTCTGTGGCACATGGTGTACCTTTGTTGTCTTTTCTGGTGTTTGGGGAGTGAGATGGGGGGAGGGGGGAGGGGCTTGTACCAATTCTTCCCGCCATGTCTAGTGTGTCTGAATTTTAATGTCAGGGAAGTTTGTACTCAGTGCTTTAAGTGGGCCGAGTCTTTCAGGTGCTCAGCACCAGCAGTTCTAAAAAGCAGGAGCCGAGACGGGTCCCTATCGTGCTCTCCAATTATGCCCTCATCGTCAGGATAAAAAAATACATCTTAACTCTGCAGCAGTCAGGCTTTTTGTTTATTTATGTTATGCAACTAAAATTCATTGACAGCGGCAATAGTACTGACTTGTTGTAAGTGTAATGTTACTAGCTGTAATATATATCTGGATGTACTGACAGAAGTAGCAAAATACCAGTCAGGCGGCACACTAAGCTGAGCATAGATTTTCACGCCCTTAATTACATCGGTCACGTCCCTCTGAGAGACTGCCACAGTTTTGTCATCCCACTTAAAACACTGTTTGTACTGATGTTGCTATTGCTATAATTTAGTTTCACTGCCAGCGAGTCGTATTAAAAACAACGGACTTTGTCATTGCTGGCTGAAAGTTTTTTACAGTTTCCTTGGGCTTCAGCTTCATGTCTGACAAAAGTATTTTGAACAGAAGATAGATGTTATCTGAGGACAGCTGCACTGATCATCCGTACTCTCGGTTTAAGTTCTGCATCAAAGGGTTTCCCCACAGACAGCTGAGGCTCACAAAAGGAAAACTACCTCTCAAAGGTACATGCATAGATTATTGAGGCGTAATTTGCAAGTAAGCAGGATGCACCTGGGTCCCAAAAGGATATTTATGTGCAAATAGAATGTGTAAGTTCAAACTACTAATACTTATCGAAATCACACTTAAATAATCACTACCCTCAAGAGATGAAGTTCCTATGCTGTTTTGCTGAATTACTAATAGAGCATTCTTTTTCATCCATTTTCATTGTAATGAAGGGCATTTGTTTTAGGATTGTGTAAGTGACGAAATTTACTTGGGCAAATTTGGAGAGACAATACTAGACTTTTAAATTATTATGCTAAAACGGGAGCCCTGGTCCCATTAAAAATGCTCGCTTTGGCCGTTCTACGAAAAATATGCATTCTTTCGCAATCTGCTTTTTATAGTAAATATAGACAGTTTCTTTACATGCTCTGACCTTTTGGGCCTGACTAGGAGTTTTGAGGACAGGGCAGGCACCTCGTTGAAAATGCCACGGAGTACCGTGTCCGCCAAACCATTGGACCGCCTCCCTCGTTTCAAGTTGGGCAGACGTCAGATTTCGGCAGATGGAGTCCCTTTCAGCTCCGTCCATGGAGATCTTCCTTGGACAGTCCGATGGCTTAGGGACGTTAGACCAAGGACATAAAACTGTGCATTGGGAAATAAAGGGGGGGGGGGGCGAGCCGACACAAGACCAGTTTATTGTGTGTGAAAAAGGCCGATTTATTGAAACAGGTGCATATCACAATTTCATCCCTTGGCCACTGCCTTACAAAACTAAACACCTCAATATACAAGAATTTCCTGACCCCTTGTTCCTCCCCCCACCCCTACGATCCCCACATCAGGTCCCCCATCCCACAAAATACAACATAACATTCCATAACCATAATATAACCCAATCCTACACAATCTAGCCTTTCCAAATCCTAAACTCCCCTGACCGTAATCGACACCTGCCTTTGTGCTACTGTAACTAACCAACCTCTAATCTAAACTTATCCTACCTGGTTACCCTTTTCCTGCTCCTGCTCACAAACTACCAAACATATAACAACAAACTCCAGCCAATCCCGGCCAACTGTCAACCACCCCGCCTGCACCTGTTCCAAGCAACAATACACCAAATTACCCCTTATGTACCTGTTCCAACAAATGCCGCCCACAAAAAACTCCCAACGCCAAAGAGGCCAAACCAGCAAAACAGACCCCCCCCCCTAAACCCCTGAGACTAGTGAGGGCGGGTGGGGACAAAAAACCTGCCCTACAAAGCGCTCCCAGCCACCAGGTCACCAAACCTAAAATGATGGCTGGGGAAGCGCGAAAATTCGTTAAATAGCCCTTGGGCTATATTCTACAAAATTGGGCTACATTTGGGCTATTCCCAATGTAGCCCAAATCATGCAAAATGGCCGCGATCCGGCAACTCCCATCCCCCCTCCCAATCTGCCCGGGGGGCAGACCTCGCTCTGCTCGGCTGCCCCCCCAAGCTCCCAATATAGTTTTTTCATGTCTGTCTGGTGAAGGACAGGAAAACATTAATAATGACCCTCCACTGCTTGGGGTACGGGAGATGTTCGGGGTGGGAGGGGGGCTAAGACGGAGAAATTGTGTGACTATTACCGAGCACTGACAGGTTGACACCTGGCGGTCCTATGGATAACATTGAGATGTTGGGGAACTGTGTCGTCAATAATATATCCTATGCAAACTGCAGTTCATTGTAGTTGTTTTGTTGTTGAAAATGCGAATAAAAAGAAATTTAAAAAAATAAAATAAAATAATGACCCTCCACACCCTTGAAGAAAACTCCCAGGATGCGGGAGTCATTCGTTTTTGTTTTTTTTCAATAACAAACTCCTACTTTTGGAGTTTGTTTTTGAAAAACAAAAAGTTTTGAGAATTTTGCCATACTCCGTCAAAACCGATGGCAGACGTACACTAAGCTTTTGTACTTTGAAAGGACACACTGTGACGGGGGTTCCTTGCAAAATACAAAGTTGTCCACTGGGCCGGCAGACAACTCCCAATTCGGCAGCAGGAGCATCATCGTGATGACAGAGGTAATGTCCTCCCCATGCCGAAGGACACTACTCCCACAAGTTCTAAATTGGTCGCTAACTTTTCAAATGGGGGTGTCATATGCTCCTGTCTTACAAATTTCTTAAGGAACTTCTAGGAATATATGTTAGGGAAGCTACACACTGGGCTAGGTGTAACCTTAAAAATCAAGAAATCCCTTGCCAATCATCCTCTCCAACATCTTGGGTGACCTCACTAATACAGCCTGTGATTACCTCGCCTACATCTCAAGTCTATGCATTTGTCTCCCTATCACTGCCTCTTCTCTCAAAGCGCATGTATAGGGCCGCACGTGTAAAGCCTCGCCTCTCAAGTACCACCTCTAATGGCAACGCACTAATCACATCAATGCATTTTGAAACAAGCCATTAGGATAAGAGACGATTGCCCATTCCTCTTTACAAGGTGCCCTCTCTTTCACCTCTGCATGATTTACCAGGCGAGTAGTCAATATTCTTCCCCTAATGACCACATGCATCTTGATTAAAGTTCTGCGCCCGCATCCCGGGTGCATCATCTTTCAAATACTGGGGAATTATTAGTGGACAGAAGAGATCATGACTTATGCATAAGTTTATCATCCAGCACCATACAGGGTAAAAAGATAAAAATGTGTTGGTGTGCATGGGGGGGCAATTAGAAACAAATACCTAATAATTACAGCAACCCAGCATACCAAAAACAGTGTAATGAATCAGTATAATTGCAGTGGAAAAGGAATTGATCTTTTTCATAGCATTATAATTATTGCTATAAGATAATACAGTAAAGCCAATACCTCAGTAACTGTAAGCGCAAGCAGTGGCCATACTGTGCAAAGCATAAACAAGAAATATTTTGTCAAAATCTGTAACATTTTACTATTACAGAAGAGAACGTTGAAGGAATACCGACATTTGTTGACGCTGTGTATGGAAGAAGTCGAGATTCATCATCAAGTGTGATAAAATAGGACATTAATGATAATATAATATATTGGAGTTAGTAACCTTCCTATTACAGGTGCAGTCTAATGCCTGTCATTTAAATATTGAGTCACTATTTGCTTGTAATAATTCATTATAAGTGATTAGTGACGTCACATTGTTATCTATCCAAACTTCAAGGCAGATTTTAGGGCTCATCTTCTCCACACTCATCAAATCCAGCTGCATGAACCTTGCGCATCCAAGAAGCATATTGTATTGTAATTGCATTTATATAGTGCTTACTACCCCTGACGAGGCGTTGAAGCACTTTTTTGGTGAGTAGCACACTACTCTGGGACCCATCAAGGATTAGTGTTGAATTAGTATAGTGAAACATGAAAGTAATTTTAAGTGGTGGATAGGTTAGTCAGTTATTTGGATTCGGAAGGTTAGCAGAAGGATCAAAGAGGAAAAAATGTTTGTATTTATATAGCGCTTGTTACCCCGATAGGGTGTTGAAGTGCTTTTTATTTTTTGTGCGAGTAGCCCGGAAACCCATAAAGGATTAGTGGTGAATTAGTATGGTGAAATATGAAAGTAATTTGAGTGGTGGATATTAGTCAGTTATTTGGAGTGAGAAGGATAGCGGAGGGATAGAAGGGGAAGAAAGGTTTGCATTCATATAGCACCTGTTACCCCTGATGGGTGTTGAAGCGCTTTCTGGCGAGTAGCACGCTACTCCGGAACCCATAAAGGATTAGTGTTGAAACTTCGTGTAGTGAAATCTGAAGTAATTTGAGTGGTGGGTATGTTATTCAGTTATTTGGATAGAGTAGGGTAGGTGGCAGGATAGAAGAGGGAAAGAGGTTTGTATTTATAAAGCGCTTGCTACCCCAGATGGGGTTTTGAAGCGCTTTTCTGGCGAGTAGCATGCTACTCTGGAACCCATAAGGATTAGTGTTGAATTAGTATGGTGAAACATGAAAGTAATTTAAGTGGTGGATATGTTAGCCAGTTATTTGGATTGAGAAGGGTTGGGGAGGGGTAGAAAAGGGAAAAAGGTTTGCATTTATATAGCGCTTGTAACCCTGATGGGGTGTTGAAACGCTTTATTGGCGAGCAGCACGATACAATGGAACCCATAAGGGATAAAATGGTGAATTAGTATAGTGGAATATGGAATTTGAGAAGTGAACATGTCAGTCTGTTATTTTGATTGAAAAGGATAGTGGAGTGATAGAAGAGTGAAGGATTTGGATTTTTGTTTTTTTGGGAGGTCATAGCAGTAGGAGGAGGCTTTTGGATGAGTAAAAAGGGGTTTTGGAGGGGAAGAGTCAGAGGGAAGTGTTTAGGAAGATTTGTTTTGGGGATCGGTATAGTAAAAGAGGTGTCAGAGGATGTAAGGAGGGGTAAAGTAGGAGAGAGTCTAGAAAGGGTTATTTTGAGGCTCATAGTAGTGGTATGGGGTTTGGGATAAATGAGAGAGTGGATGTAGAGGATATATTGATAGATGTATAGGGTGAGAGATAAGGTAACACATTGGAAAGAGTAATAGAAAGAAGCTTGGGATGAGTCAGAAAATTGGCTAGAAGATATATTGAGAGAAGTATAGGCTGAGAAATAGGTAGTGCATTGGAAATGCTAAATTAGAAGAAAGTGATAAACATATAGATCCATAAGTACATTGAAAGTATATAGATGCATAAAGGAGGTAAGTATATGTAGTTGAAAGATATTGATAGAGGTACAGGATGAGAAATAGGGTAGTGCATTGGATATGCTTTTTCAGGAGAAAAGTAACAAACACGCAGATCCAAGTATATGGAAGGTACTTAGATGCACAATGGAAGCAAGTACATGTAGACCGAAGATGATTTTTTTAAACAACATAATTATTCTAAATGTTTATACAAAGCAATACACAAAGATAGGTACATATCTATAGTGAAAATAAATGCTTATTTACAGAGGGATATGCTGTAAATTTCTGTTTGCGTATGGTGCTTATGTGGGAAAGAGCCAATTAGCCTGTGCTTCTATCTTCAAACTTTTATGTTCAGCCACTGGAGGTGGGTACTGAGTCTTGTGGCCTTTTTTTCATGTATTGCTAATGTATCAATTGTGCTGTTTTTATTGTCCTGTTTGTTTTAAGTCTATTGTTAATGCATCAACTTTGTTGTGTTTACTGTGAACTGTTCTGATTTTCCACGTGTGTAAACCCAAGGAAGAAAGAGAAGAAGAAGATTGACTCAGCCCTCTTGCTCATATCACACTTGAGACATGGGATAGTGTGGCCACATGTGTAAACACCACTGCCTTCCAATCTCTGTTTACACCTTAAACATAGGGGAATCGTGAATATTTTTAACAATGCTATCTTTAAAACTCTTGCACAATGGCAAATACAGTTTGATGTTGCTAAAACAGAGCACATTCACTATACCAAAATACAGCATTCATTGATGCACCAAACAATTAGAGAAGTGGCAATAAGAGATAAGACCGTCTTTGAGCAATTCTACTCTATGTTCATAACATCTAAAGGAGTTATTTCTAGACTGTAAGAGTTTTCTAGAATCTTGGCTCTTAAAGGGTCAAAATGGGAGAGGATCCTGTATTGGGAGATTTCTGAGAGTGAGTGGGAAAGTGGATTGATCTCCATAAAGCACACTGTGCATGGGAAACAGAGAGGTGTACTTCAAAATAATGTGCATATGGTATTATACTTTTGATATCTTTCCTGGGAGTAGCCCTAACTGTTGAAGGGAATGTGATCAAAAGGGTGAAGCTTTGCGTATTTGATGGTCTTCTCCCTTACTGATAACCTTTTGGACTGAGGTGTTTGAGCAGGTACAAAGGTGATGGGCTATCCTTTACAAGTGGATCCTGCAGTAACGCATTTGGGGTTGAAGCCAACAAAGCAGTGTTTTAACTGAGGATGGGCCACATCCTGATTTATCAGTTTTGGGTTGGTGAAACTGACAATTACAACTTGGTCGAAAAAAAATGGAGTCTCCTTCGTCTCTGATTAGGGCATGTAAGACTCTAAACCATACTAGTCACGGAAAGGGAAATATAAGGCAAGCGTATTTAACGTTGAATGCTATCTGGAATTCTCCTCTTGACTATATGCCCGTGGGGACCAGATATTGGCTTGAAAGCTTGCTTTCGTGCTCTGGATCTTTTCACTTGCCCTAAACTGATGTGTCCTGGACTAATGCTGAAAACAAACGGCCTTTCTGAAAGGTGCATTTCCAAATTTGACTCTTGTCATTGATAGGGTTGGCTAATGTGTTTGACAACCTGCACGTACTGCATGTTCAGAACAGTGTGCGGACAGAGTTAGGGGAGTTTGGTGAGGGCATGGGATGTTTAGTTTAGTTTCTATTATTGACAAGTTGCTTCAGCACATATAGGTGATCTGTAATAATGAAGAAATCAATGTTTAAAAATCTTTTGAAAAAAAATAAATACTAATAATTATTGCATACCTTTTGAAGTGATACATTTTGTACTTTAGTTTTGTTTACTGTTTTCAAAGTGAACAGTTGAGAGGGGTTAGCATGAAATTCATTAGAATGGCTCCATGCTTTAAAAGGGGTGGGAATGTAAAATATTAGTCTTCGCACAAAACTAATGAAGTAAATGAACCGCAAAAAGCAAAACCAGTTGATCTCAATGGACTTTTAGAAAGAAAATATCTGCAAAGTGAGATTCACATACAAAAACTGTGTGGCTTACACTGGGCCTGACTAGGACCTTGGTGGATCGAATCCTGCCATGACTTTTTTGGCGTTCGTCCCACCGGCTGGCTTGGCGGTCCACCCATTAGTGGATCCATAGATGGAAGACCACCACCAGGAAATCTCGACTGCGTCGACGGCCGGATAGGCAAAAGCAGCTGTCGAAGGATTGACCGCTAGTTTCCCCGACCAATCACAATGTGCCTTCTCACTGACGTCACTGTGGCAGTAAAACCTCCACACCTGAGTAGGCAGAATGACAGGGATATAAGGCAGAAGCTCACCTTTTCTCCCTTTCACACTTCCTGTTCTGCCATGGATCCGATCTTCCAAGTGCTGCCACTGCTGCTACTTGATGATGAACAAAACCAACACTGTTGTGGAGGCAATTTACAGTAAGCTCCACTTTTTACTTGTTACCTATTGACTTGTCTGTTAACATTTGTACAGGACTCGTTCATTTATAAATCCCTCCTACAAATAATAGCATGCCAAAGTGAAATGCATATGTCTGTAATGTTGACGTTTAAGAAATAGAAAGACACAGACCTGTGTGATCATATTGTATGTATACATTTGGTGCAAGATGCTCTAAAAAAAATGGACATGCTAAAAAGGTTATCTGAATAAAAATCAAAAAGCCACTATACAAGTGTGTTTAAAGACATTTCTAAAATTCCCACATTAAAAACATATGCAACACACATCACAGGGATAAGTGCAATCTAACATGATGTAGAAAGTGCACTAGACAAGGTGTAACCTTTACCTAAGAAAGTAACAGTAACATCAATGTCCATCACAAATTGGAAGGATTCAACGTATACATCCATTTAACATTTTCCCTTGTCTAGTGCAAGTCTTGCACTGCACCCAGTTTCAATAGTCACAAAATATTTAATGTTGATCAGCAATCAAGGTGAAACAAACACACCTGTAGTAACACATCCAAATCAAATTTGTAACATTGATTAGTTGGTACAAGTGGCAATTAAGATAATTAATTCCTGCACCTATATTCTAATGACCATCACATATAATGTTAACCAGTGTATGCAGTGAACAAAAAAGACATTTAAAAAATCAGCTCTTATTATGGTAAAGAAAAAGAAGTACTTCACATTTTACCCAGAAACACTGCTAGGAATCAAACAATTGCCAAGGAAAATTAATGCCAGGACTAATTTGGTGGAATCAAATGGATGGATTTATTCCACCAAATGAGATAAGGCTCTCAAAATATTATTAAAGCCAAATGGCAGTCCATCAAGTCCAAAATTGTTCACTGTTGTGCAGTGGCACAATGCTTGCCTCCTAATTCACTACCAAGGAGAACATCCTCAGGAAGAGGCATCTAGTGGACAGAGCAGACACCTCACAGATCTTACATGGGAGGGGGCATTGGGGTTGGAAAGGGTGCATCTGGGTTTAGGAGGGGGTTGGGGCATGGAAGGGGTGGGTTGTTGTGTGGAAGGGGTAGATTTTTGTTTAGTGAGGGTGGGTTGGGATATAGAAGGGGCGGGTTGTAGTTTGGAAGGGGTAGATTTGCATTTGGTAGGGGAGGTTTGGGATGGGAAGGGGAGAGTTGGAATGTGGAAGGGGTGGGTTGGGATGTGGAAGTGGTAGATTTGCCTATGCTAGCGGTGGCCTGGGTTTTGGAAGGGGTTAGGGCAAGGGTGAAAAGGAAATCTTCTATTGGAAAATGGGTTGGGTGTTCAGCATGGAGTTGGATTTGGAAGGTAGAGGTCTGATGTGCATGTGTTTGTTGAGGGTGCAGATGCCTGTGGATCTGGTGTATGTCGTACACATTTGGGGGTGTCTTGCCTACTAAGTGTCTGTTGTTTGCTTGATTGTGGGTGTTTGAGTTTTTTGGATGTGTATTCTAAGGTGTTTGTGTGTGTGGATGGGTGTGCTATGGAGGTGATTGGTGTGGTTGTGATGCATGTAGTGGAGCATGTGGGTGTGGTGGTGGTTGCAGTGTCTGTGGGTGTGCTGGTGGTGGGGGTGGTGCATGTGGGGGTGGTGGTGGGTGCGTTGTCTGTGGGTGTGCTGGTGGGTGCAGTGTCTGTGGGTGTGCTGGGGTGGTGCATTTGTGTGTGATTGTGGATGTGTGCATGTGCTGGTGGTGGGTGTGGTGCATGTGTGTGGAGGTAAGAGCAGTCTCTATGGGTGTGCTGGTGGTAGTGCATGTGGATGTGGTGACTGTATGTTGAATTAAATGAATGTTTTTGATGTGCGCCTGTGTTTTTTGTGATGTTTGTTTTCTGTGTGGGTGTGCTGCTTGTGTCTGTTTGAGTGGGTGTGCGCAAAGGTGTGAGTGTGCTTGGGGCAGATCTGGGAATAGGAAGAGGTGGGAGGCGGGGCAAAAGGTTTGAATGGTTGGAAGAATGTCATCGCTGAGGAGGCTAGCCCTTGAAAAGACCTCTGTAGGCCGGACATAGAACTGTAGGCTACCATTTTTTGCAATTGACAGCCAAGATCCTGGATGGCATTTAATAATGCAATCTGGTCTACAGAGATGTTCAGGAGGAGGTCAATAGCCTCCTCACCAAGCACAGCCAGGGGACAGGGGCAGGGGGTGAGGTACCTGCACGAAGGAGAAGCCACCCCTTTTAGGGGGGCAAGTTTGGCCAACTCAGGGGAGCGAGAAGGAAGGTTGAGATGATACTCTGGGTGGCAGACAAGAATGCATTTGGTAGACTTCCTGTCAGTTCTGCCACTAGCAGGAAGTGCTCACTTGAGGAGTCCTCCGAAGAAGATGTTGAGGAGCTGGATGCCTCCATTGCACTCCCCTCATGCTCCGTGCCACTGGGTCCCTCTGAGTTGTTGGTGTCTGCACCCAAACCACAGTGGCCAGCTACTTCCCTACCTACATTGGAAACTTCTCCTTCGCCTGCTCCAGATGATGCTAAAATGACAAATACAATAGTTTCATTGAATCTGTGTAAACAAAACTGTTGATGACCTTTGATCACAAAACAGTTCCCAGGTTTTCAGATTTCACCTTTTTCAAGGCTCTCAAACTTTGTTTCTACATTAGCATAAGCTCATGCATGTAGGCAACATTTTCAGAAAACATTTGGTCTCAGTTATGTCATTCCCATGATAGCTTTTATATCATGTATGATCTTGTCTCTAAACCATTATTATGTCTCTCCAGGAACTGGTTCACACCTCTGAATAGTTGGCCTTTATGGTTTAGAATGGTGAACTGATGTCAGCAAAAATTATGTCAACCAAAAATACCTTTGTATAGTGTGCTCGCAAGGCCCTTAAACTGCATACTTTTCATTCTCAAGAAGTAAAATATGAATAAATGTGTGTAAACTAATACTGCAATGCTGTACCAGCATTAGCATAAACTGAAAGCAGGTTACCTTTGTTTGGAAATTTCACAATGGTAACACTTACTTCAAGTCACTAAAATATGTAAAATAGCAACAATTATAAATTAATTCTGTAGTGAAGTAGCTTAGTAATGTATCATATACTATATAGATACCTACAATGTTGAAGACAATACAAAACAAATATTTGGGTGGATTGACAAATGACTTCTGCATCACAAGTGAATACCCATGAAACATTTCTAATACACTTCAGGACAGAGCAAGTTTGTTGTATCGCAGTGAAATTGTTTTACTAAATATGCAGGCAATCACTGTAGTCAAACAGTTGTAGAATATCACAGTAATCATAACATACACTGATTCATATATAATATTTACTTCTAAGATTCAAATATAAATCACAATATGCAACATATTACAATTTGATGCATTTCAGCATTTGCCTAATGAGTCATGAGTTTGGCCTCCTGAGTTTTCCTGATGGAATACTCTTACATATATGTTTTGGAACATTCCATCTTCCAAAATCCCTTTACGTTTCACATTTTTCCCCATCATTGATTTATCACCTGGAAATGACAAATGACATTGAAAAATAGTTTTGGGTAAGCGTTACTCTGTCACCAATGTGTACACATTCCTGTCTGTATTTCAACAAAAATTGTAATCCTATCACTATTATTTGTCCCAAAACAGACTGGTTAGTTGTACTGGTGTGCGCTTTAACGCAAAAGGCATGATAAGTTTGTCTGCCCCATAGATAAATATAATTAACGATTTAGTTTCACATATTACAGGATATCAGCCTAAACCTTGTGTCTTCATACATAACACAACCACTATTAAAAACGTATAGAGTACATCCCAGCCGAAAGGCGGTCTGGTGACTAAAAGCTGGCTAAAAGCTGGCGAGACCATAACTCCCCCGCAGATGGGAATCATAAAGTGTGGCTTGCTAACTCAAGGCAGGTGCAACCACTACTTTCCCGCAAATGGGAATCACAAACGATGGCTTGGGTGCGCTATGAAGCAATGATATCCAAGGTTCTTTACAAAATTATTGCGCTACGTATATTTTACTTTTGCAATGGTTAAAAATAGCATATAAACAGAAGTCAACCTATGTCGCAAAGCCTTGTTATTTACCCGTTCAACGAAACAGTAGTACTCTAAAGACCGCTGGGAGGACTACAAGTCCCGTAACCCCAGTGGCACAGTGTTTGCTTCTGTGTACCGGAGGCCCACAGCATTGGGAATGGGGAAAAAGACATGGTCCTCGTTAAGAGTACTAGCTAACACCACTATGAACCAGAATCAACCATCACGGGTAAAGACACAACATGCATAGTAACCTCAACACCCACCCTGAATACTGCCCCATCAGAGGAAGAATTTAGGAGGTCTCGCATAAGAAACGTGTGTACTGTTCCTACTCCGGGCCATTTAAGACTGAAAACCCTGTTCCAAACGCTTACCCTTGTTTGGCTACGATTTTGATCCCCGTAGGTAGCTATAAAGTCATCCGTCCAGCTAACCGTTCACTATTCGTGCTCGATTTAAAAGCATGAACAAAGGGGAGGATGAACCCAAGACACGCCTGCACATCACTTGCATACACGAGCGCGCAATTTGCGTCGATCTTTTTTTTAATTTCAACCGCATCTACACAAACTTTACTACACATTGTAATGGGGTGGACAAATGCTACAGCAGTGAATTGAGAACAATTCACATAGCTGTAAATAAAACTTTTTTTCTCCCGAGTGAATCTGGGGTCATGAATAATTTTATTAGGCATGTAGTTAAAAAAGTGGGCAGAAACAACATCTATGCACTGTCATCAGAGCATTTATAGAGCTAAAACATCATCTGCAAGCAGACACAGGAAAGCAATGCCGATGTGACATTGGTGGGCAATGCATGCACTGGTTACGAGTCCCCACTAATTCTATGTACATTACGGTACACGCAAGGTGTTTCGGTAATACGGTAGTGGCAAGAACGGCTCGCCAAAGCTTAATTGGGCACCTATATATAAACAAGCATTTGCAATGCAATAGGACTCACATTTACGCGAGACCTATTGCATTGCAAACGGGAGTGCGGGTGGGCGAGAAGGCATGAACATCGCGAGTGCAGGGGAGGGAGAAGGCACGCGAAGAAAATAGTGTTCACAATCTAAATAAAGCATACTGTGCAACACTCGAAGTAAAGGGGCCAGGAGCCATGGAAGGGAATTTGACCGGGGCCTCGCAGAGAGTCAATCCGGCGACTCCTCACTGAATCCGGCTTGCTGCCGAGGGTCGAGAGATGTCGGAAGAAAAGCTCCAGAAACGTTTCTAAGGCCCTTATTACAAGTAATGTGTGTCCAACCACCGCAACATTGCAGCACTGTACACCACATTATGAGTGTGGTGGTCGGTCCGCCACAGGACCATTGCGTCCCCTGGGGATCAAGGATCCTGCTCTAGTTACTCAGTGGACAGGGAGCCGTAATATGCTGGTGGTGCCGCAAGCATATTACAAGTTGATTGTCCACCGCCCTTTTCATGGCGGTAAGCCCACCATGAAAAATGTGGCGGAGAAGCAACAAAGAGGGCCCTGATATGGCTCCCTTCCACTCCTGGACCTGGGGGTGCATGTGAGGGCACATGCAGTGCCCCCTGGAACTGCACTGCCATAGCGCAAATTGCTGCAGTGCATTATTTTTTTACTAAGCCATGCAAATACACTCAAATTGGACTTTGCATGGCTTAGTAAACATTGAAGTACATTTAGTGTTGGTGCTCCATCTAAAAAGTGATGAAACCCCAATGCAATGCTTTCCTGGCTGCACACGTAGCCCAAATGTGAAAGCAATTTTTTGCCTTTCTGTGGTGTGATATATGTGGTTCATTTTCCCATTGTGTCTGAAGTAGTATCATTTTGAAATTAAATATGATGTTAAAAACATTATTTTGCTTGCTCATATAATTTAGATATGATTTCAACTGTTATACATTATATACTTACATACATGCTTTAATTTGCCCTTAGTTTTCTTCTGTTTGTAGTTGATGTTGTAAAGATTTCGGTCCGATGGGCTGTTCGTTTATTTGTGGTGAGAACATGTTTGTTTTATAGACATGTTAATAGTAGAGGTTTGGCTAACCTTGGAGGATGGTGGGATTTTAGTTTTTTGTTTAACATATGATGACTGTTTTGTTCTTATAACTTTGTATTTTACTTACTTTGAAAGTTAGTTTGTCTAGGTATGCAATGTGGAGTTGGGTTTTTTGATGTCCAGTTCTTTGGCTTTTACTGTAGTGGCTAAGTAGTAATATCCATACTAAAAGAGAGACTTTGACAATTTATTTATAGATGTGCATTTTAATTTCATGTCAGGATTTTAATTGTTTTAATTTTTAAACTTACTTGTGAAGGTGCCTCATTAATTTTTACAAGTCTTCCTTCTGGTATTTGTGCAGTCTAGCACATTGCCTTTTTTGCAGTTGATTATTTTGTCCTGCGAAAAAAAGTGATTCATTGTGCTCTTTCTTATACTTTTCTGTTAATGATGTACATATTGCTATTTATTTTTTTGTTGTACAGTGAATATTATTGTCAATTTTGTGCCTAGTTTGATTATTTATTTTAGTTATTATCTGTATTGGTGGGCGATAATTATTATTCCTATTTTACTTTTTAAAGTTTGCATTTGTTATTTTGTTGTAAAATTAGTATAATTCTAATGTTCAATTTACTGTATTTATATGAAATATGTGTTGTAAAATTTATTTTCTTGTAATAATGTTCTTTTAAATGTGTTTTTTAATAGTAAATGTATGGCAAATGGGTTTAGTTTTATATGTGAATATTTGTATGTTTCATGATTTAATGGATTGTTCTTGGTTTTTGTTTAGTTTGTTCTTATTTATTAATATTTTTATAGCTGTTATATGTAAATAAAAGGAGTCTAAGATGTAACACATTCTTGCTTATTTTTAATCATATTATTGTAGTCGATATTGTGTGGTTTGCTATTTTTGATATTGTGTATATATTTAATTAGTAGATATCAGTTTTGTTTGTGTGTTCAATATTGTTACATTTAGATATTTTTTACAGCAATATTTTTTCATTGATATATGTGTTATTTTTATTTACGTATAGGATGGTGGCATTTTTGTAAATTATATCATTTTAACAATATTTTGGTGATTCAGTAGTGTTTTCTACAATATTCTGTCATGGAACCAAGTATTACAATTCTGTATTTCCAACTCACTCACAAGTAGGACCTAAGGCTGAGTTTTCTTGGTGCATAAGTGATTTCCCTGCAAAGGAACTGCCAAGCATATGCAATAACTTGCATGTGTTTTTTTTGTTTTGATTTATTGTTAGCAAACACTGTAAGAAACAACAGTTTTGTCTGTCAATTTTATATTGAAGATCTCCTCTTTCCAAAAACCCATTACAGTAAACTGGCTGCACAACTGTTGGAAATCAGGACCAGTTTGCAGTCCCCCTCCCCTACTTTTTTGTCCCATTTGAGACACCTGCATGCTGGTTTTTCTGACTCTAAGTGTGCCCTGGGCTCTGCTGGGCAGGCCCAGGGCCAGTGCTATGTTGAAAACACACACAAATATAAGGATACACTATATATTAGGGTACATGTATAATTGGCATGGCCTACCCTATAAGTGTCAAGTACATAATAGGGCAGGGGGGTTTAAAACTGCCTTTAAGGCCCTAGTATATAATAGGGCATGGCAGTTTAGAAGCCAGCAGCCCTTTCTGCACTTGCATGCTTGCACTGCTGAGAGTCTGAGGTCATTTTAAAAGTAACCCTGTGTTGCAGCACTACTTTTAAATGTAAATTGTGCCCAAACTCGACTTTAGTGGCAGGGACACTTACAAAAATGAGGAAGTACAACATTTTGGAGTTATCCCAGCGGTGGGTGGTCATGTACTTATAAGGAGGGCCCTTATAAAAAAGGTTTTATATGCCCTGGGTAGAGAGAAAGTGAACATTTCCCTTCCCCCATTGTAGTAAAGTGCTTCCCAAAATTGGCTTTTGTACTTGGAGCACTGTGGAGTGAGGATCTACACTGTTTTTTCATATTCAGAACCCCAACATTTTCTCCTAGGTGTCCCAGGGGCGGGGGGGGGCTACCATAACTATAAGCAGGGTCCTTATAAAAGATGTTTTATAGGTTAACTTGTCAATAATTTATCAATGAATCACTATCAATAGGAACTCACAAAAAATATCATTCACGGACTTAGGAGAACGGTATTGATGAATACAACAATATGTTACTGTTGAATTTATCCTAAAACATGCAGAAAAAACATTATAAGGCTTTCTTGTCTGTAAGCCAAATTTCTGTCTTCCTGTGGTCTCCCCTGATTGTTCACAGTTCAGAAGATTAGCCAGGCTGCCTTAATGAAGTAATAAGTGGCTCACCCAGTGAGAGGCTATCTCTTATAGAGAGCTCGGCTGAGCAGGAATGCCAGAGCATGGGGGAGAGGTCATAAACCATGCAGCTTCAAAGGGGGATAGGATTGGCAGGGATTGCCAGGCCCATCTTTGCAGCAGCTCCTGTGTCCCAGACAGATGGCAGGCTTAAGGCAGGAATTTGCAGATGGTAAGGAAGGGGAGCTATGTAAATGAGCCATACTGGAGGACGGTTTAACTAGTTCTTGCTGCTCTACTGAATATTCAGAATTTTGGAGAAATAGTGTTTTCTGGGAGAAGCTTATGCCACACTTTGGATAAAGTGGTCATGCTCTGGGGTGTTGCACTGCACCTCATTGGACAGAAGTGCTCTCCTGCTTGACTCCAGAGACCACTGAATAAATATGTGGGAGGTGCAGAGCATAACAGATCTGCTGCTTACAACTAAGAGAAAAAAAGGCTTACCAAGCTGGAAACTTGATTTGGATGATCAGGCCCTCCATTCTGACTGACTGTACCTGCTGCATTATGTGTAAAGTTAGAAATTGGATTTTTGGTACGCTAGGGCATGTGCCAAAGCCAGGCAGAAACCACCACTCTAGTCAGGATAAGGGAGTTACACTCCTAAAAACAGCCCTGCTCACCCCCTTGGTAGCTTGGCACGAGCAGTCAAGCTTATCTTAGAGGCAGTGTGTAAAGCATTTGCACATAACTAAAAGTAATACAGTGTAAGCACTACAAAAGGACACCACACCAGATTAGAAAAATATCCAATATTTTTATATACTTAGGACAAGACAAAAAACGATACAAATCCACAATACAGTACTTAAAAATCTTCAGTTATCAAAATATGCTTGAAAAACAGTTCCTTGATGTCGATAGCTCTGTCCGGGGCTATTACAGCATCGTGAGCAAACAAATCCAAACAGTTCTGGCTGACCACGGTGTTGTGGGCCAGCTATGGTGTCGGAAAGACCTGCAAACAGTACCTTTTAGAAATGCAGGGCATCGGTGACCTCTTGTTGAGCTTTCGAAAGAACGGCGTCCGTAGACGTTGGATCCGGAGGCCAGTGCAGGAGTCGCCAGGGCCCTTGAAGTCACACGTGTTGCAGATCGATCTCCTCTCTGTTGGAGTCAGGAGCGCTGGCATTGGCAGGCGTCGGGTGCTGCGGTGCGAAGGGCAGCGGTGCCCTCAGGTCACGGTGCGAGCAGCAGCTCGGTGGGGGTGTCAGATGGTGTCATCGGTGAGACCAGGGTCACAGTGCGAGGTGAAGGCAGTGCTCGTCACGGTGCTGGCAGGTCACAGTGCAAGCAGCGTTGTCGTCGTGGCTAAAGCGCCGTCGTCGGCTGACGAACTGGTGTCGCCGGCGTCGGTAGGCCAAGCCTGCGGTGCGGGATGAGGGCGGTGCGTCGTGTAACTTTATGAGTGGTGCCCTCGAACCACGGTGCAAGCAGCGCATAGATTTCAGCATGGAGCGGTGTCCTCGAGGATACTAAGGCATCTTTGTGAAGCGAGGCAGTGTGGAGTGCGGTGCCCACAGGTCGCGGTGCGGGCAGCTGCTCGGTAGCAGCATCAGCAGGCATCGTCAGTGAGACCAGGGTCACAGTGCGGCACTGTGGCGGTGCCCTCTGTAGTGCCTTCAGGGCACGGAGTCGGCAGTGGCGTTGTAGACGTCATCGGGTTGCTTTTCTTATGTTGCAGCACAAAACACACAGTCCCCAGTGCTGAGAGCAGAAGAGCTTGAAGTCTTTGCTGTTCCTGAGACTTCTTGAACAGGGGGCAAGCTCTACCTCAAGCCCTTGGAGAAACTCACAAAGTAGATTGCAGAAAGTTTAGTCCAGTCCTTTCCCTGCCCAAGACAGAAGCAGCCACTGCAGGCCAACACAGCAAAGCACACAGCAAACTGGTAGTTCCTCCTCACAGCTTCTCCAGCTCTTCTTCTTGGCAGTCTTCTTGGTCCAAAAGATATCCCTTCTTCAGGGGTATGGGCCCCAATATTTATATCCCAAAATCCTTTTATCTCTTAGGCAGAGAGTGTCTGTGCCCAGCCAGAACCAGTTCTGCCTTTTTTGGTGTGACTTCCAGCCAAGAGGTGGAGACTGCATGGTCAGAGGCAGATCAGGCCCTTTGAGGTGCAAGGAAATCTCCTCCACCTTCCCCAATTGCAGCCCAGGTCTTTTCAGCCCTTTCCTGACCCACCTAGACTATCTGGGGCCACTCCTGCTCCCCAGCCTTCTGTCATCCAAAACACAGACAGGCAATCCACATTCCAGCAGAGGCACACAGGATGACTGAGCAACAAAATACCTACTTTCTAAAAGCGGTATTTTCAAACACAGAATGTAAAAATCACCTTCACTAAAAAATGCATCTTTAGATTCTGAGTTCAGGCATACTAAACTTCATTTTCCTACCTAATTCCCCGGGCCAGTTATGTTTGTAAGATGTTATAAACCAACTCCCCATTCTATCCTATGGGGAACAGGTAGCCTTGCAATAGCGAAAAACAAAATTGGCCCTACTTCGCTATCAGGACGTGCCACACACACAAGTGCATGTCCTACCTTTCACATGCACTGCACCCGGCCCACAGGGGTAACTTGGGCCTACCTTAGGGGTGGCTGACATGTAAGAAAAGGGAAGGTGAGGGACTGGCAAGTGTGCGCACTGGCCAAGTCGACATGGCAGTTGGAAACTGCGCGCAGACTCGGCAATAGCGGGTGTAAGTTACCTTTTCAGGGCTACTCACGTGGGAGGCACAATCAGTGCTGCAGGCTCACTAGTAGCATCTGATTCACAGGCCCTGGCAAACTCAGTGCACTTTACTGGGGACTAACAAGTAAATCAAATGCCCAATCATGGAAACACCAATCCATAACACAATTTACCACAGGAGTACTTGCACTTTACCACTGATCAGCAGTAAGAAAAGTGCGCAGAAACACTACTCCAGCACAAACAGAGTCAAAACCGGGAGGTCAGAAATCAAAAACTCAGGGGAAACACACCAAAAGATGCCAAGTCTAACATGTAAATACAATCCTTTGGATGTACCTTGCTTCCAGAGGAATAAAGAGTGGACTTCCTGGAAGCTATAGGTTAACAGAGCTTACCTGGACCAGCACCAGCAAGAATCCCCAGCCTAGAGTACGTCCAGTGGATTTGTAAGGGTTTTGTCCAAGTGCTTTGTGGGAACTGAAGTCCCAACCTTTCAAGGACCATCTTGGAGATTCCAGACCCTTGGATTGTGTTTTGGACACTTTGGGACCCCCAGATGAACTACAGGAAGAAGTTCCAGACGTTTGGAGCAACTTTGAAAAAAAGTTCTAGAGAGGGACCGACTCAACTATGAGAGCTAAGCCGGTGACCTTTCAACACAAGCTGGCCTGCCATGCTGGTTTATCCTGATATAAAGCACTGGAGGTCCGACTTCCAGAGTTTGATTGGGAGCTCCCTAAAAAAGCAAGCTAGTGAACCCTCACTGAGCTTGGCCTGGTGAAAAGCATTGACGGACCCCGGCAGAAAAAGCTCCAGAAAGGTTTCTAAGTTAGAAAATAAAATCTTGACCGGGGCCTACCACAAGGGGTATCTGGGCAGGGCTCCATCGCGGTTATCCTGAAACTTTGACTTTGTCCCGGTCAAGCGGGCGCTGTATGTTTTGAAGTGCTCTATAGTGCTAAATCTTTAAAAATGTATATCTCCGGTTTCCTACATTTGATGTTTTGGTTTCATTTTAAAGATAAAAATATTTCCAATTTTTATAAATTAGTGTGGGATTTTTATTTTGTGTTGTGTCTTAATTATTCACTGATATGGTGTTTTTATAAATGCTTTACATACCTGTCTCTTATATTAAGCCTACCTGTTTGCAGCCAAGCTACCAATGGTTGAGAATGGGAATAATTTTCTGAGGCCTATTCTGAGTCCTAGATTACGTTAGTGGCCTTATTGCCCGTGTTAGATGCATATTTACCTCTACTAATGACCCACTTTCCAACAACTACCCTTGCTTCCACTATAACCCTACATGACCCACCCCCTGGCTACATGATGCTACCATTCACCTTAACCTCTACCCTATGGTCTGTGCCCCAATGATCGATCCTTGGCTGCACAATCCTACCACTTACTCGAAACCCGAAACTCTGATTCCCCTGTGGGTCCATTCTATCACCCACCCTAAACCTCACCCACCCATCCACTTGCTGCACAATCTTACCATCCACTTTAACTTCAACAGATCCATCTTGTGAAAAAAGCACCACACCACACAAAATGTATTATTTAGCTGATGTTCCCCTTATGTGCTGGTGAGTTGGCAGCACAATCTGATCACCACATCAGCTGGGACTGGGACAACTGATAAAAATAGAAGGTAGGAATGGACAGTGAATAGTGGTATGCTGCTTCTCAGTAAACTAAACAAAGGACAACATCCCACTAAACTAATGTGCTCATAGGTCTCAGTATTAAATGCAAAATCACATCATCTTAACAACATTGAAGGTGAAGCCCAAAGGTTCTCAAAAATAGCATATTGATTGATACATTTCATATTCACATCTCCTATACATTACCATATGCAATTACTTTTTATTTCAATTTACATAAATGAAACACAAAAATACATATATGTTACCTTTTGCCATCCCCTGCCCATCACCAATCACCCACTAAAAAGACTCCCATCATACTCACACTCATACTACACTCATACAATAAAATAACACCTACAAATCAAAATCAGCAGGCCCCCGATATATCCCAGGACCTAAGGCTTGTTGCATAGCACAATATATTTTTTAATACATTTTCTTTGATTGCAATCTTTGTTAAAAGTATATTAATAAATACATATGTGCATCCTAATTAAGTTCATATTTATAAAGTACATTCCTAACATAATCATACAAATAACACTATGCCGGTGTGCTTTTTAGTGTAGAACTCCAAAACTGCCATACACCTTCCTCACGGCATCTCATAGATGTTTACCATATTAACAAGGGGGAGGGGGATAGAGCCCAGGAACCACCTAGAATAATAAAAAATACAGTAAGAACCAGGGCTATGTAAATAGATATTTAAAAGGATTATACCTTTTCTCAATTTCCAAATGCAACTGACAAAAAACTAGGGATGTGAATAAGTAAATCATCTCCACCACATTAGTACTTTATTTCCACCCATGCAGACCAGCAACCTTAGTGGTCACTCAAAATTCTCAAGATATCCATATTCTAGTGCAGTGCCATTCCCAAATTATATCAAAATTATCTCTACACAGCCACATCCTATCTGTACCTTAGTCTCTTCTTGGAGGGTACTACTAGAAAATATATACATCTACAGCTATACGGCTAGAGCCACAAGAACTGTTTTATTAAGAAATAAATCCCTTTAAACAGGAAAAAAAAATACATGTAAGCAAAACGGCTTCATCAACTAATCCACCCAACCTCCATCTGAATCTAAGAAGATCCAAACAATACCTTCATGAATAAGAGTATTTCCTATACTATTGCGATTGATATAGGGACGCTGAATCTTCCTGGTTCCAAAAAGATTTGAAAGGTTAAAAAAGAATTTCGAGACCTATATAAAGATTGTCCACTGTTTGCAATATGGTGCACAAGAAATATCAAAAGAATAATCACCAGTAGGAAAAAGTTCCCCATAACTGACATTCCATTGCCACAATTGTGTACGTTGCAACAATGTTATTGTGGATGGTAGTGTTGTGCATCCAAATAAGGGATACAAAATATCATTGAAACAGACAAAAGCAATATTCATGACAACAATAGGAAGCTGAATGTAGCAGGGCATTTTAATGAGTACAGACACCGTGTGAGTCATCTCACGATCAAGGTGCTGGAAACAAAAAATCCTGTAAATGGCACTGACACAAACAGCCACATTTTATAAAGAGAAATAGTTTGAATGAAATTGTTGAATATCGTCCAGCCTAACGGGATGAACAATAGAGCTGAAATGTCCTGGTTTTTATTTTATAAACCTTCTGTTTCATGTTGAAAAAACATTTTGCAGGTTTACCTGGTCCGCTCAAAATAACAAGCATTTGCAAGCAATAGGTCTCGCATTTGCGAGACTTTGAGCTACTGACATTGTAAATGACAAACCTTTTATCTATGTGTTGGTTTTGAAAACAGAGAAATAAAAGGCATTGTCATTTACAATGCCAATAGCTTAAAATTGCGAAAATGCGAGACCTATTGCATTGCAAACGCTTGTTTTGTTACTGGGGTCAAATTTTGCAGCAGTGCCGCAAAACCGGCCCCCAGTTACAAAACCAGCCTCCCACCCCTCCAGCCTCTTGTCCCATGCTCGGTATTGCCAGTCTGACCTTGGTGCCAGGGCCTATTTGTTTTCACAGCCTGACCCTGAATGGGGTCTGGAAGGGGCTCTGGTGCTAGGGGGGTCACAGAACTTGTGCTGCTTATATGCAATATATATTTTTTTAAATGTCATCAGTATGTTTATAAAAGACCACATCCCTGAACACAGACAGAGCAGCCATACACATTGAATAAAATACCATAAGATACATTAAATGAAATAACATAAGAAAACAGTTGATTAAGACATTTAGGGCCTCATGTAGGTAGCTAAATACCGGTCGATGTTGATAACGAATACCTTTCAAAAAGCTAAATTTGGCTGCTTTAAAAGTGCCATGTGGCAGACATACATGCCCTTAGGGCATGTATGTGCGCCACATGTGCACACATGCACGAATCAGGGGTGCAACAGGGTGTCAATGTGACACCCTGCCACCCATAATTATGCTTCCCCTATTACCGATTCGGTATTTACCGAATCGGTAATAGTAAATGGCTTCCCATTCATTCCTATGGGCCTCCAGGCCCACAGGAATGAATGGGAAGGGATGCATTATTACCGATTCGGTAAATACCTATTCATAAATACCGATATTTACCGAATCGGAAATAATTACCGATTGTTTACCTACATACTATTTACCGATTCATAAATACCAAATCGGTAAAATTCGGTATTTATGAATCGGTAAATATAATTTATCTACATATGGCCCTAAACGTTTGTAAAAAGAAATGCACCAAGGTATTCTTTAATCCCAACTTACTCGATGTTTATTTACGAGTGAGCATGGAGTTCAGAGGCAGTCCAGGCTCGTCTTGCAGGCCCCAGTGTGGAGAAAAGTGCAGAGCTGTAAAAGAGGGGCTGGGGACCTCTGGGCAAGCACGTAGAACAATTTCCTGGAGAGGCTGGTGGGGCTGGGTCAGCTGATGGCCTCTTCTACAGCAGCCACCTTCCTCCTATTTTCCAGTTCTGGCTGGGTGGAGAGCAGATTTGCAGCCAGCCAGGGATTCCTCACTGAATCCCTTTTCTTCTTTTTCAGGAGGTAGTGTCCCTCAGTCTGAATGAGCCCGAAAATAAAGGGCATATGAGGTCAAGAGCAGGGCCACCAAAGCTTCCTGATGTGACCATTTTATTGGTCACAGTGGGGGCAGCCAGGTAGCGTTGGCAGTAAATGTGAAGTAAATCACTGAAGCACCAGAGCCATCAGAGGTAGCAGTTTTCCCACTGACTGACCTTTCAGTGTTGTTTTTCAGGCCCCTGTCCCCAGATACGGAGGGGAAGGGGAAGGAGGTCGTAGGCACTGCAGAGGCCTTCCTCTATATGCACCACACAGGGGACACGGCTGAATGATTAAGCCATCTTTTTGATATGGACCATTCCTGCGGTCCTGGGATGTTTTTTTAATAAAAAGAAGTAGGGAAATGGACTGTAATACATTTAAAAAGTAGGGGCACGCCGTGCCCTTCCGATCCCGCCCACTTCGACCACTTCTATAGAGCAGTTACTGTGCGCCCAGAACAAATGCCCCTTGCTAAGTGGTGAAAGTCCTCCCTTGAGTGCTCACTAAGCTAAGGAGGAGTCAGAAGCTGTGCCCTTACCAGGCGGCTGCAATGGGTTCAGGGAGAAACAGCACTCTAGACTTGGAATTCAGAGCAGTGCCATATGCTGAATGCGAGTGCACTCACCAAGTGAGGCGCAGAAATCTTTTTCAGAGTAATACTCCATGTGTAGAGCAAGGCTTGAGGGGGCCTTGCTCTCTGTGTCAGGAGTAGTACTTCTGGTGTTGGACTTTTGGGGCTGCGTCTGTTGCTGAACCCAGTAATGGGTGATGTACTTTCCCTTAACGAGTGCTTGAAATGTTAAAATAGCAGTGGAGAGTACCTGCTTGTTTCTGAGTAGTGCTGGTACTCTCCAATTAAAAGTATTACATTTCTCTTGAGAAGTGCCAGTACTCTCCCTTTCAAAATTAAAAAAGTGCCAGTAGTCAGTACTGGCCCATTTAGAGCACTGTTAACAGACGAGTGTGATATGCAGCACATGGAGACTGATTCTGGAGCCCTGGCTGTACTAAGTGAATACAAGGACTATGACTACCAGAATGCACTGGTGCTAAGTGTGACCCGAGCAGATCATTTTTGGGTCAGTATACCAGTAAGTCTAAATTTGATAGAGCTCGTTCTGCCCAGCCTCTTGGACTAACTCTTTAGAAGTTAGAGTTAGCAATGCCTTCGGGAGATATATAGTTTGTTTTGCTTAACTATTCCCATGTTTCCACTTTGACCTAAAAATAACTTGTTTCAGAGCTCATCGTCCTTGGGGAGACGCCCGGCTCCCACGCTGCTGCTTCCTGGCTCCGCTTTCGATGAGCGGATAGTGTCCTGGTGGAGCGGGGTGCAGGCAGAGTCTGGGTGAGCCAACTGGGACAGGCAAACCTCTTCCATCATTCGAAAGAATAATACAAGCTGTCATCAATGCGCGAATGCAGCCGCATGTTTATTTTTGCATTGCACTTTCACTTTAACAATAGCAGTTAAAGTGAAAGCGCGATACAAAAATAAACATGCGGCTGCCTTTGCCAAAGCCGAATGAAAAACAAAAAGTGCTTACAGACTAATTGAAGGAGACAGTGTTATGCTGCAAGTAAAAGATCCAGTCCTGATGGGCGGTCCCAAAAGGAGACAGGGTGGTAACAAGGAGGGACTAAGAAGTCTCATTCTCAATGGGAAGCCAGCATTTACCATGGACGATGACGCGAGCCAATGAAAAATATGGGCAGGACTTCCAAACCACTTCTAAAATAATACCCTAATACAGCATGCCTCTCAAAACGAGCACCTCATGAGCTGCAACGCTAGGCGAGACCTAAAAATCTTGTGTTTCCTGTGATGTCTCCCTCATTTAGATCTGTTAGGGAAGCCAGTAGTTAGTCGCCCAGGCAAAACCACTACATCATCTGCTACCTGCAGGTATGGTAGTGACTGCAGACGGTAGGGCAGTACGTAGCTATTGCTGAGATGGTGCTCAAATGACATCAAGTCATGAAGGAGAATTATCAATAGGGCATGGTCAGTTTTCCAACAATGATTGCAGGACAGTGGAGGCCCCATTTGGGGACAGCCAACTTTCAGGGAACCCGGACATCCTGTAATGGATTCGCCTTCAATCAGCTACACAAAACATCTAGGCTCTGAAACAATCTTGGGCAGCTGTCTGACTAGTTGTTGCTCCTGTAACTAGTGGAACTGAGCCCATCGCCATACTCACTAACTTGCTAGTCTCCCCCAAACCCTGTGCCTACCTTGTCTATCTGTACTGCTGACTGCTCTATCGAGGTCTGTCTTACAGCAGACAGTTACAGTTTATCAGCAAGACCATGTCTTTTGTATGAACCATGTCTGTATACCTAAGAAACAAGTGTGATTGTTTTTGGGACTGCATTTAAACCCCATTCAATTATTATTAATGGTTGTTAGTAAAATGTGCCTAAAAATGAAGAAGTGTCACAGATTTTCCCACGGATTGCTTAAGGGAAAATGACCCACCGCATGCTTAATAGAATTTATGGTTTGTTCTGTTTTCATCACTTTTACGCCCTGGTGGAACTTTCAAAACACCATTTGACCCAAATTTCCTGAACCCTACTGGTGCTCTTGACTTACTGTGCTGTAAAGGGCATTGAAAGATATTGGGTTGTTTGTTGAATAGGGTGCAAGCCCCACTCAGGTAACAACAAAAATCCTTGTCAGAGTGAGCCACAAAATTAACCTGTGCTTAAATCTCTGCTAGCTTAGCACCAAGCAGTCAGGCTTAACTGAGGCCAAACAGGAATAAAGAAAAAAACAACACACAAGAAAAATTCCAATCAATTTAGTAAAACAGAGCATTTTTACTAAATAAAACTATACTGACATGATCCAATTCTAATCAGCAGAACCAGAGATAAGAATTTCTAACGTTTCTAGCGAAAATAGCGCTCAAAAGCACAAAGTGCCAACTGCAGTTATCTGGTCGCGCTGGACCAGGACAAAGTCACAAGTTCAGGCTCACCACGATGGAGCACAAGCTGAGTACAGGACCAATGTCAGCTCATTGTGAGTTGTAGCTTTTGTACTTGTTGCTGTGATGTGAGCTCCTGCATCAGTCTACGCTGCGCTGCATTAGTTCCTGAGAAGCTGATGATCAGGAGCTGTGATGTGCTGCAATGCGAGGTACTTCTTTACATTGTGTCGCGCTGCATCAGTTCCGGTGAAGCCATCAATAAGGAGCTGCAAGGTGCTGCGATGCAAGGTACTGCATCGAATTGCGTTGTGCTGTGTTGGTTCTGGTGAAACCGTCAGTTGCCCCAGGAGGAGTAAACTCTGACTCCAGCTCAGGGTCCACGACCTTGAGGACAACCATTGGGAGTTCAGGAATAAATCACACAGAGGCCAGAAGAAGGGGCCAAGTCAGGTCCATTTGGGTCTGGTCAGATGGGAGGCAGAAGAGGGCTCTGGAAGTTTATTGTGACCCTAGCAAAATGTAGGTCAGCCAACTGACCGTTGGAGTAAATCTGGTAGCCTGGGATCAAGGCAAGCAGGTCCAATTTTCCTTCTTAAGACAGCAAGGCAGTCTTTCCAGCATTAGGTCATTCCTTCTACAAACAAGGCAATCCTTCTGTATCTTCCACAGCTTCAGGAGAGTTCTGAAGAGTGATTCTGAAGGTCATATTTTTATACTTGGCACCAGTCTTTGTGTGGGGAGATTCCCTGACCTACCCCGAAAACCGATTCTGGTCAGTTCTTCTCCTTCCTCTGGTCCTAACTTCAAATTGTCTAGGGTGACAAAAGGCAAGGCAGGCCTAGTGTGAGGTTCCTTTGTGTGTGTTGAATGCAGGGCTCTTTGAAAGAAAATCAGAGCAGAGTGCAGCTGATCTCCAGATATCCTTTCAGAAGGGCCCTCTCCCATCACACCTAGATTTCCTTTGTCTCACTGTCTGGAAGTAATACACACATCTCATCTGCATAGTCATTCACAGTCATGTGGCCCAGGACACTGGCAGAACGGAACAGTTGGTTGGGACAAGAAAATGCCAATGTTGTAAAAGGGTCATTTTTCAAAATTGTAACCTAAAATACAATATCACCATTAAAGAGGATTTTAAATGACAATTCATTTCAGAGTAAACAGTGTAGCTATTTCTGCTCCCAGTCAGCAGTTAGCGCTTATTGAGTGTAATAATTGTGTTCGTCTATGGGAGAGATAGGCCTCACAACAGTGAAAAACAACTTTAGAAGTTTTTCACTGTCAGGTCATATAAACATTTAAAAACACATGTCCTATTCTTTTAATACCATGCACCCTGCCTTAGATGTAGTTAGGGCCTATCATAGGGGTGAACGTATAATTATTAAAAAGGAAGGTTTAGGCCTGTCAAAAGGTTAATTTTGCAAGGTCCAAATGGCATTTTAAAACTGCACTAGATGCAGTAGTGACAAGCTTGAGAGATGTTTTAAAAGTCTAGTTTAATGAGTAGCAGAATGAGTGTTGCCGCCCACTAGTAGCATTTCATTTTGAAGGCCCTGGGTACATGTAGTACCATTCACTAGTGACTTACAAGTAAATTAAATGTACCAATGAGTTGTGGGACAAATTTAAAATGTTTTAAAGGAAGATCACAAGCACTTTACCATTGATTAGCAGGGTAAAAGTGCACAGAGTCCTAAAAGCCAACAAAAGTGGTTTGAACAATGGAAGGCAAAAATCTGGGTTGACTCTGCAGAAAGGGCCAGGATCACAAATCATTGTGAAGGGAATCTTGTGCTAAAACTTTACAAAATACCTCAAAACTACATTGCATTCCTTAAACTTTTTCAATATAATCCAATTTTTTAAAGAATACTGTGGGGTGAACCACACCCCTATCTAACACCAAGAACGATTTTATGGTCTATTTGTTCCCTGGGGCCATGCCCTCAAACATGTACCCTTGGCTATGGGCCTTCCCACACCTGTAAACATTTTGGAGGCATATACAACCCTGAAAAGGTAGAAGGAGCTAGAGAGGATTTTGAAATTTCCCAAAACTCCTAGTCTTTGGGAAATCCTGCCTAGGGGAGTCCTCACCCTATTTTATTTGTGGAATTTACTCACAAGCAATATTATGCCACATAGGATAATATTGCATCTTCATAAAATGATTTTAAAGTCCATAGGATTATTTTGTTATTACTATCACTCATAGATCAAGCATTTGCAATTCTAAGTCAGACATAAGTGTGAAACCTATCAACACAAAATAAGAAATTCACATATTTCAGTCGCCTTGTATGTTGAATGGCATCTGGGCGGCATTCAGACAACCATGTTCTCGGTAAGAACCCTTTATAGATATTATCGACTGTAATCTTTTTCTGGAACTTCTATTACCTTCATTTGCAAGCAAAAATAATTGTTTTAAAAAATTACATTGTTAAGAATAGGATCTAGACGGAAAAGACAAGTTCACAAGTCTGCTTAACATGTTGACAGTAGCTCAGTAAGATCAAAATATTACCTGACATGTCTGCCACACCTACCGTCTATGCGAGAATCTCATAATCATTTCATTTTATTGAGTATATTTGCTATTACAGGTAAAATCTGATTAAAGCGAATTCTGATGTTGTATATTTGCAACATCAGCTATCTCATATTGATTGCTTCTGTCTGGAATGAAGAGAGAATGGGCATTTACCTCAGTTCCTCGCGTTCAAACAGGCACAGAAAAAGAACACATTTCTTCCAAAATATGTAATCTAAATGTTAATGTGTGCTCTTTACCAAAGTAAGGAACCTTTAATAACTTGACCTGCAGTTCCAAAAAGTCAATACCAGATTTAACGAGACACTTGCATGCAGACCAATATCTGTTTGCACTTTACTCAGCGATGTAGAGCATTTGAATTTTTTTATTTAAAAAATAAAACTGGCCAAATAAAGTTTTAGTGTGACTTTCTATCATTCATGATACTGCTTCTTGCTTATACCACGTTTGAAAGCTATTTCCTCCTAATACTGGAGGACGATAGTGTGTCATAATCATCCCGTCTATAAGTCAAGTTAAACATGTAGGGGCAGATTACTTTTTGTGCAACGCTGAGGAGCAACTAAAGATGCTGCGCTGCCGTGTGCCAGGGAGAGAAAGCAGGGCAGAATCATATTTATTAAAAAGAAGGCTTGCTGCCCTCATCTCCTGTGCTGGCACAAAAACAGGCTTCCTAGCACCATGCGTTGCCTTTGCACTCGATGCAGAGATGGGTGCATAATGTTTAGTAACCCTGGACGTAGCAGGGCTACGCGGAGGGCCACGGAGTTGAGAACAAATTCCGTGGAGCTCCGCTACACCACCCGCCTCCCACCCCCCCCATTAACAACTGCTTAAAACTGAAGTAAAACTACTTTTAAAGTAAATAAAAACCACTTACCTTGGCTGCGGCGTCCTCGGGCTGCTCTCCTCCTCTTCATCGCCGTCTCTGGGGAAACTACGCATGCGCGCGTCCGCGCATTTCTCGTGTTTTAAGCAATTGTTAATAGGGGGGGTGGGAGGCGGGGGCTGCCAACTCCGCTCCGCCGCGGAGTGTGTGGAGATTTGCCTACTCCGCGTTCTGGAAAATCTCTACACACTCCACGGGCAGAGCAGAGGTCCCTGCCCGGGGTTGATGGTAATTATAAAAATTTGTATTAGAAACCTACCCTTCCAATACAAACTCCTATGCATAGACAAATACTAAACATTTCATGCATGGGTTTGTGCTGTATATTTTTTTTAATATAATTTTCTTGTCATTTTTAGTCATAGTCATACATCAGCAATATAATATACCATCAGGAATAGGAATATATTTGCCCCCCTTTTAACCTTTTCGTCTCTTCACCATACATAGAATGCATCTTGACATATATTCTCTGTGCAATGATCATGCCAAAAATAAACCATAGAGCTCTCCCCCACTCCTCCCACCCCATCACTTGGTGTCAAACATTCATGTCCTCACTTGTTTAAGTTATTCATGAGTATCCTGGCTGCGAGTATATGGTAAGCAAGTAACCTGTGTTCTATTGTACCTACTGAACTAGAAAAAACTTGAATTCAAAGGGAAAACAGCACTGGACATAAATGTGGCAAACTGCCTAATGGAATAATATATTGGACGCATTGGTCTTTCTATAGTACAGAGCAAATCTAAAAGGAGGGCAATGGAGCGCTATACATAGCAGTATGGCTAACATAGGAACTATAGAAAAGTAAGGGCCTGAATATTGATACCACTGGTAGGGTTCATCATCGGCTAACACTCTTTGGGCCAGTGCACTTATTTGGATACAAATTAAAAACTATTTACAAATTGTGTCTGATTATTAATAAGCCATCCGAAACATTTATGAATAATGCAGCACCTACCAAAGACTCTAAACTGTGTTTGGCACACATAATAATTAATAAATTAATAAATCATCTGCACCTGAAATAATATGTACCCATAACATCTCCTAAGGTATCGGGTGAGTCCAAGCCCTGCACTGCTTATTAGTTGGGATATATGCAGTGAAGTAGTTGTGATGGCTCCTGAATGTAAGAGCATATGACTCAGTGAATTATCAGTGTACTTGAAAGTGGTGCAATCAGATATTTGAAGGCCCGGATCACAATTGGGCAGCAAATTCCACTTTTGGTACAGCTCCCTTCTGCACACATATAGACATGATGCATATATCTGCAAAACTAACACAAAAAAGCATTTTAATTACCGGATAACCGGTAAAATCTTGTACACTTAAGGGCCGTATTACTCAAAGTGCCCCATGGGCGCAACAGGCATTTGCGCCTCCTTTGTGCACTCGCAGGTCAGTATGGTATCACAGAAGGGTCCGCAGACGCTTGTGCAAACTGTTCGAAACCGCTGGTGCACATACAGTGCCAGTGCTTTCTCAAGACGGCGTTACCTCATTTGCATGGGGGCATGGCCACATGCATATGAGACAATCCGTTTTCCTCTGTGCCCGTGCTGTATTTTAGGCAAGGGTGCAGAGGCAAAGAAGCTGTCAGGGTGCACACTGACAGTGACCCACCTAAATGGAGGTGCACTATCAGTGCGTCCCCTGATAGCAGCCCTCAGACAGGGGGAAAGGGGGTCCTCTGGATCCCCCCAGACATCCTGTTACAAGCGGGTTCAGTCACTCACTGCACCCGTCTACAAGGGGATCTCTAATCCCCTTTAAAAGTGCATGTGGGTTGCCATCTGCACAGTGAAACACAGAGCGGCTGCTTCAAAGCCTCTCCAAACTTCATTTGAATGCTCTGCCCTGCGGCCAGCATGAGTTTGCCACTGCCCTGGGGGCAGCGCATTCCATGTAATAGGGCGCACTTCCCCTGTTTGCGTGTGGCACACCTGTTTAAAGGTGCACTGGGTGCAAACAGGGAAAGTGCACCCTGCACATAATAGGGCCCTTAGTGCGTTATTCCCCATGATTGGGTCATCAGACTCTCCTGCAATTTACAAACATGTCAATAATTGCACTCCACACTGAAGCAAATTAGCAGGAGCACAATGTGCACTCACAAGATGTAGGCGAATGGTGTCTGAGCCCTAAATAGCGAGAGCATATGAATTTAGATGTTTTAATGGGGAAACTTTCAGCCCATAGCTATATGCTGCCTTGAAATCCCTTAAAAAACGAATTTTAGTTTCGGCAGCAAAAAGCTAATTTTACAACTATTGTAATTAAGATTTTTTTTTTATTAATATCATTATAGCAGCATATTGTACCTTTAAATGTCATTGCGACTTTCATTTGCTGCTGGCTGCAAATGAAAAAATATATAAGTTGTTTACAAGGTAAGATTACATAATTGCATTTGACTCTGGTAAATTAGGTTGCAAAGGTTTTTCCTTCCTCCACTCTTAATTAAGCAATCCATCTTGATCTCCTTTCAAGCCTTGCTTCAAACACTCCAGTGTCAAACAAATGACCCAGGCAAATATGTAAGATGTAATTGTGTCCGAATTTTTTATCTTGAAAAGCTGAAAGTGGCTGTGTTTAAAATATGCTGCATTCTAGGTCAGATAAATTGTACTTTTGAAAACAACGGATGAGAGAGAGTGTTTAAAGAACTTCGTTCTGGATTGCACACTGTTTGCCATGAATACAGAAAAATATTTTCAAGCAATATCTAGAATGGAATTGGTTTATCCACCGGCTGGCAAACAGAGCCGTAGATTTAGTGACAATTTCAGTGTACACCTTGCATTGAATTCAACGGAGCAGTGTTTCTGCAATAATTCCCTATTTCAATGTCTTAGCGAAGTATATTTTGCTCATTCTAAGCAAATGTTTTACATTAATTTAATCGACTTCTCTTCGCCCTTGTATGATGCATGTGCATCCCTTTCTTTAATACTCATCACATTTGCAGTGGCGGCTCACATAGGGCGTTCTGCGGGGCGGTGTGCCGGGGCGGAGAAGGGGCAGGGTGGGGGGGGGGAAGTAAACTTGGACATACGACGGAACGGAGGAAAGTTATTACTTTCCTCCGTTCCGTCGTATGTCCGAGTTTACTACCCCCTACCCTGCCCCCCCCCCCGCCCGCCGACCCGCAGCACGCCCTATGCAAGCCACCACTGCAAATTTGCACAGTATGAATCGGTGTTCCCCTATTTATCTAGGCATTTGACCCCATGCAAATGAGGGACTGCATTTACATATGCGCCTGCACCATATTTTTGATGCAGGTGCATGGGCAAAGAAGACATTGAGGTGGGCTCATATTAACTGTGTGCTACCTATGAGTGTACCCCATAACATTGCCATTTGGGAGGGGGCATGGTGTAAGTTCCATCCTATGAGCCTCCTCCCCACACACAGGTGCAGTACAGATTGTACACTGATACCACATAAAGAAAATCCAATTCTACTTGCCTTCAACCAGAAAGTGACAACTTGAACTGAGGCTTAATAAAATTATGCCATTAAAATAAATTAATGCTTTCGTTTCTAAAAGCACCTGTTATTCACATCAATCCTTTTATAGCACTGTATAAAACAAAATTATTTTTTTTAAAGGCCTTAGGAAGACATAATTATATACCTGCACTGGCTGCTACATAATCTGCACAGCATAAGCTTCATGTAATATAAAAAAGACACTACCCAGAAAGGGCCAATAATGCAAAGTCCTCGCCAAAGAATCTGATGATAAGTTTCGTCTTAATCTATTGCAAAAGTCCAGGATGAGTTCACAGTAGTGCTTAGATACAGGTTGAACCACCAATAGTCAGAAGCACTATTTGAAAATTACACCCATCTTTTTAGGCTGCAAGTGCACAGGGTTTATGCCATTTGCAAAGCAGATTCCTCGATTCGCAAAGCCATTTTTAGCCATGAAACAAGTTTTATTGATGGAAATGGTGCCATATATGCCTGTCAGGTATTCTCAAAAGCATACTTTGCAGGCATGCATGCTTATGATTATGGATCAGAAAACAGGGGTGTGGAGTGGGAGGATCAAGGTGTGGTTTGCCTCTAGATTTTGTGAATGCTGTTAAACTTGTGAAGTTGTGGGTAATAACAAACGCCTCTCTGTCCATTTCCCAGCCTGAATACTGTTCCAGATTTACTCCAGCAAAGCGCTGGAGTAACTCCCCTTTCATTGAGTGAAGAGGAATCAATCAATAAATCAATCAGGGGTTTATAAAGTGCACTACTCAACTGTGAGGGTCTAAAGGCGCTGAGGGGGAAGGTGCGGGTAGCTCCAAGGTCATCCAAAGAGCCAGGTCTTGAGGTCTTTTCTGAATAGGTGCAGTGTTGGGCTTCATCTGATGCTGAGGGGGAGTTCGCTACAGGTCTTGGCCGTGATGTAGGAGAAGGATCTGCCACACATTCTGGCCCTGTGGATACGGGGGACCGTGGCTAGGTCTGCGGAGTTGAGGTTTCTCTTGGGTGCATGGAAGGAGATTCTTTCATTGAGGTAGTGGGGTCCAGTGTTATGTAGGGCTTTGTAGGCATGTGTGAGCAGTTTGAAGGTTATTCTTTTTCTACTTGGAGCCAGTGCAGGCCATGGAGGTGCTGGGTAATGTGTTCATGTCGTGGGATGCTGAGAACGAATTTGGCTGCGGCGTTCTGGAGTTTGCGAAGGAGTGTTTTGTTGAATCCGGCGTAGAGAGCATTTCCGTAGTCCAGTATGCTGGTATTGAGTGCATGGGTGACGGTCTTCCTGGAGTCAGGAGGATCCATTTGAAGGTCTTGCAGAGTATGCGGAGGGTGTTGAAGCATGTGGAGGTCACAGCGTTGATCTGGCGGTTCATGGTGAGTAAGGAGTCGAGTATGATTCCGAGGTTGTGGGCGAGGTCCGTAGAGAGGGGTAGGTTTCCAAGGGCAGGGTGCCACCAAGTGTTGTCCCATGCAGAGGGAGTGGATCCGAGGATGAGGACTTCCATTATCTCTGTGATGAGCTTCAGGCAGCTGCTGCTCATCCAGGATGTGGCGTCCTTCATTCCTCCTTGGAAACTGTGCCTGGTGATGTCGGGTTCCTTGGTGAGGTAGAAGATGAGCTGGATGTCGTTGGCGTATAATGCTATGTTGAGTTCATATTTTCTGACGATGGTTATGAGGGGGGCCATGTAGACATTGAAGAGCATGGGGCTGAGGGAGGATACTTGGGGTACTCCGCATCTGATCTCTGTGGGTTCGGAGAGGAAGGGCGGGTGTCTTATTCTTTGTGTTCTGCCTGAGAGAAAAGATAGAAGGCAGTTCCCTGGATACTGGCGTCGTGGAGTCTGGTGGCTAGTGTGCGGTGGGAGACATTGTCGAACACTCTCAAACCTCATAGGGGCATAGGGAGAAGCAGTTTCTCCATGGAGAAACATGATTTCATCGAATAGGAACAAAAATTTAAAAAATCTGCATTTGCACTGCATGCTGACCTTCCTGAATGTGAAAATGTGTAGGGAAATTGCAAATGTCCGATCACATTCTCAGTAGTAGTAGTAGGCAACTTTCACAGGTGTAGGTTTACAGGCATACTGCTGGAAAGGTTTGTGAATTAGTAGCATTCATAAATCTGCACCCTTACTTAGGAGTATGTGCACACTTTTTGATTTGTGAGTATTTTTTTGTGAATCAGCCCAGCGTTTCCAGGGGAGTGAGTTCCAAAATATGCTAATATGGCTGATGCAGTTTGAGGCTTCTTATTGTCTGAATTTTTTGCGTCAATCAAAGGGAGCCACACAAGCGCACCACATTTGTTTACAGGTGATCCCACATAACGCACATTCAGAGCGGTGGTTCTTTGGGCAGATGGTATGATCATGGATAGAAGAAGCAAATGGTCCAATAGACATACTAAAAGGAAAGTCCAGACTGATGGGCATGAAATTTAGAGTGCAAATAAGGATTCATTATGCCATCTTTAAAGCAGGATTTTTGGAGTGTAAACCATGCCACTATGCAATAGAGTGCTCTATAGAAGAGGGTTAAGAGAGAAGGCTGTAAAAACTCTAATTCTGTTAGAAAGGACACAGGAAACTTGGGCATGGTAGATGAGTGTGACAAAAGAAACAGGATTGGCATTTAGTAGGTCTTTGTAGCGGTGTAATGAAACTTGACGGGACCTCCCTGCAAGGTACACGGAGGGCGACCCTCTGAACTTAATCAGGAGCTCTTAGGTTGGGGTACCTCACGGAGGAGGCCCCTGGAACTTGGGCCCACCGCATCATGGTTGCTGCAGGGGCCTATGTTACACCACTGGGTCTCTGAGTGTCCGACTGAAATCTAGAGCTGCTATATTGGGCTATTAAAGCCTGAGAGATAAGGAGCTGAGGTGAGAAGGGAAGACAGCGGAAACACACAACTAATTGTCTGTGACTCTTAAGTGGTTAGTCAATCATTTTAAGAAAGTCTGGCTGTTGCTTTGGTGGCATCAGGGCAACAATCTTTGTTGGCACCGTGACCTCCTTCTCCAAGGATTTCCTTACTACCATCCACCACTGAGTAGGAAATATGTGCATGGTCTTGAGAAACACCAGCTCAAAATGTAACACAGTGGTTCGGGTTGTTTATGCTAATAAAAATGTACTACAACTCAACTGAACTTATTTAGCATACTTAGAATAGTGCAAGATAAAGAAATAAAAATAATAAGGCTCTGAACCTATACTGACTAGTCAGCAGGCAACTCGTTGATGCTGGTTCACAATACGCTGTGCCATTTTAGAAGGAGTATAACTTATGAACTGCAAGTAACAAAATGATATCTGTGATAAAAGCAGTAACCCACTGAGCTATCTGCAAATACAAGTCTGTGAACTGTACGTTACAGGTTATGCTCTACAGCAGGCCCATTAAACCTCTGTGCCACTTTAGGATGAATGTATTACATTACAATGCGTACTAATACCACGCATGCCATTACAACGCGGGATTTACTACGCAAATGCTGTTACAATGAACTACCATTCCAAAGCAAACTTTTACCATGTGCCTTTACCAAGCATGCCATTACAACGCAAATGCATGGTTTGTAAATTCATACAGTTGGTAAAAATGTTTATGGTAGGTAAATATATATATATATATATATATATTCACTGAAAAAACCATAGGTTTCATGCACGTTATAGTTCGGAATTGGCATTTAAAAAACCTTTGAAATTCACTGAAAAAACCAAAGGTTTCAGGGGCGTTATAGTTAGGAATTGGCATTTAAAAAACCTTAGAAATTCACTGAAAAAACCATAGGTTTCAGGGGCATTTTAGTTAGCTGGACATTTCCCTTGTACAAAACCCTAGAAATGTCCCTGTTATAGTTAGTTCAGCTAACTATAACTCGCGCCCCCGCAATGCACTGCTGATGATGTCACATATTACATCACTCATGACATGGTCAGTGACATCACTGATGACATCACTGATGACATCAATGATGACATGTCATGTATTTATGTGTGCAGCAACAAAATTATAGACACAACAGCACTAGGAAAAGGAAGAAGTGGGGAGGGGGTGAGATGGGCAGAATGGCACACATGCACAATTAAGTACAACACACATATAGACTAACAATGGCCAAAATGAAACACACCAACAAGGAGCACAAGTCACACAACCTGCCAACATCACACCACTGAACGAGCATAGAAGTGAAAACCATGCTGCATTCATAGAGGATGTGTAAAAAGGCCAGTCGTTGGTGTTGTGGGATGTCTGCGACCGTGGTCATCATGGATGAGATGCCCAGCATGTGGCACATGGTTGAGTTCACTGTGTGTTATGTTGCCAAATGGCTGCTCCTCCCTCCCACAAGACCCCACACTTTTGTACGGTGAGCTGTTGTATCTCGTGCACTCGTACGGCACGCCATTGCAATGCCTATTTGCGCATCTCCTGCTACATTCCAACTACAACATCACAGTGCTGTTTGGAGGTGGTGCATGCCACTATACAACATCGACTGCTGCGGCTCTTGTAACAGGCCACACCAGAACACAGAGACACACTTACCGCACTTCCTGTACATGGACATGTCCGAGACACCCCGTTCCCCTTGCCGGATAGGCACACCCCTGCACTGACCTGTGAACGACAGACCAGCACACGCCAGTTGTGCATGCAGGAGGATGCGTACGTAGCTACACATCCAGGCTCACTGCCAACGCTGAGGTGACAGCACACTGTGATGTTGCAGGGCTCGTGCATATCATGCTAAGACAATGACCACAGGGACACACTTAGTAAGATGTGGGTTTGGGGGGCATTGGCGGTCCTGCAGTTGTTGAGATGATTCTTCTGGCCCTCATGGGTATCCCTGTATCATGCTCATTGACTCTATGGCACCTGTGGGTGTTCTGGTGTGGCTCTTGGCTGTGTTCCCTTTCATGGTGCAGGTAGTTGTCCTGCTTAACACCAGCAGAAAGCAGGTGCAAAATCCCTGGTGCTAACGTGTCTTATTGCCGGAATTTGTTTCGCATTGCAATTGGTGTGAAAGTTGTGATGTGATTTTTTTCGTGTGCACAACAATATACGAACTGAGCAGTGTATCTCGTCAAGATCCAGCACCTGACGCACTATTCCCAATCAATATAAATACAATGAGATTTCTTAATAGATTTTGTGTGTACACTGTAAGTGCAGCCAATACCTCAGTGCAATACAATACAGGATTTTAGTATTTAGAATAAATCGCAAAGGTGCACCTCATGTCTTTTTGCACGGGAATAATAAATATATAAACGATAAACTATTTTCAAACTTTATTTTTTTATTAACATAAATATAAACAATAAACTAATAAACAAAATGTAACAACAATAATACAAAACAACAAGTCGGAATACTCCTGTAGGAACCACGGATGTCGACGACAGACCTGGAAAATCAGAAATATTGTTAAAAAAAAAAACAACATGGTATTCTCAACAAAATACCACAATAAAAAAAACAACAGATATATAAAATGTATGCAGCTAACAAAATGTTATAAGTTTAACTTACAAAAACTGTAAATGTTGCAGCTTTAAAATATTTACCGGATCTGAGGATTTTTTTTTGCAGAAGGCACCACGCCCACAACGTTTTTCTTCAGTGGTGAATACATTTTTAACTTTTTCCAAGGGCCAAACCAAGACCAATGGCATCTTCTTCATCCGCAAGATTTGCCAAAGAGTTCTGTTACGAGGGGATCCTAACAAAAAATACTCGTGCGGCAGAGCAAGTATGATGAAACACCTAAGGACCCTTCATCCAAACAATCTTGCACGAGAAGAGTGCAAACAGATGAGAAACACTCCTGTTCTGTATCTGTAAAAAAGAATCACAAATAAATGTATAGTAATAACTTTCAAATTTATACTATTCCATTACTGTACAAACACATTTTATATAAAAACTGACTAAGAAACTATAGCCCTGAACCACAAGTGTGACGATCGTTAAAACACTACATGTATAGTGCATACTACTTTGAATCAGTTCATGCCCTAAAGCCTACCTCACTAAAAGACTACAAGCTAACTGACTAAATGATTACAGTACTATAAGGAGACACATTGGGTGAGTGACAGGCTGTTTGCTAGAAGAGTATGACTACTAACTAGGGAATTGAAGGTTTGAAAACAACTGTGTAGGTGATTAGAGGACTGCATCCATACTGCATAGGCATTTAAAGCAGTCCATGTGCTAAGGCCTGGCTCACTGCATGACTACTTGGGTACTGACTGAATGATTAGAGTACAGCAAGGAGAGTGCCTAGGTGAATTTATAAGCGCTAGGCTTTTCGCACAGGGAATGGATTAGTACTGGGTACTGAATGGGTCACTAGAGTAGTGCAAAAGCAGTCACAAGTGCTGGACTGTATGGATACTGACTAGGAAATTTAAAGTGTGAAAGACAAGTGTCTAGGTGGTTAGAAGACTGCATGCATAGTGCATAGGGGTTTGAAACAGTCCATGTGCTAAGGCCTGGCTCAGTGTATGAATACTTAGGCACTGACTGAATGATTAGAGTACTGCAAAGATAGTATCTTGGTGAATTTATAAGTGTTTGGGTTTTAGCACAGTGAATGGATTAGTACATGGTGCTGAATGGGTCACTAGAGGACTGCAAAGGGAGTGACAGGGTATTTCCTGGAAGTGTATGGATACTGACTAGGGAATTGAAGGTGAGAAAGACAATTGTGTAGGTGGTTAGAGGACTGCATGCATAGTGGATAAGGGTTTGAAGCAGTCCATATACTAAGGCCTGGGTCACTGGATGAGTACTTGGGTACTGACTGAATGATTAGAGTACTACAAGGAGAGTGCCTGGGTGAATTTATTAGGGTTTGGCGCAGTGAATGGATTAGTACATGATGCTGAATGGGTCACTAGAGGAGTGCAAGGGGAGTGACAGGGTGTTTGCTGGAAGTGAACGGATACTGACTGGGGAATTGAAGGTGTGAAAGACAAGTGTGTAGGTGCTTAGAGGACTGCATGCATAGTGGATAGGGGTTTGAAGAAGTCCATGTGCTAAGACCTGGCTCAGTGCATGAATACTTAGGCAGTGACTGAATCATAAGAGTACTGGAAAGAGAGTGTCTTGGTGAATTTATAAGTGTTTGGGTTTTGGCACAGCGAATGGATTAGTACATACTGTTGAATGGCTCTCTAGAGGACTGCAAAGGAATTGACAGGATGTTTCCTGGAAGTGTATGGATACTGACTAGGGAATTGAAGGTGTAAAAGACAAGTCTATAGTATGTTAGAACACTACATGCATACTGCATAGACATTTGAAGCAGTCTATTTGGTACTTAGAAACTGACTAAATAATCAGACTACTTCTAGGACAGTGCTTAGGTAAAACTTTTAAATTTTCAGTTCTGCCACAGTGAACAGAGAAGTACATGGTACTGCACCTTAGTGTCAAACCCTGACTCATTTTATCAATGCATAAGCAAAGACTAGCTTCTAATGCTACTAAAACTTGACAACATGAGAGGTTTTAAATTAGTTATCTGTCAGCAAATACACGATGTTACCAAATGCTTCTCTCACAGTGGTTCTCAAATGCACACAGACTCACAGTGTAATTCTAGACAACAACCACTATACCTAGGAGTTTAACAAAAATCATTCACTACTGTGGAAGTGGTAAGCGAACTGCACACAATCGTCATATTTCAGGACTGCACTTTTGTGTCAAAGCCTGACTCATTTAATCAAAGCATAAGCAAAGACTGGCTTCTAATGCTACTAAAACTTCACAACATGACCGGTTTTAAAACAGGTATCTGTCAGCAAATACACAATGTTACCAAATGCTTCTCTCACAATCCTTGCCCAAATGTACACAGACTCACAGTGTGATTTTAGACAATCAACACTATCCTAGGACTTTACCAAAACTCATTCACTACTGTGGAAGGGGTAAGGGGACTGCACACAATCTACATATTTAAGCACAGCACATCAGTGTCAAAGCATGACTCATTTAATCAACATATAAGCAAAGACTGGATTCTAATGCTACTAAAACTTCAGAACATGACAGGTTTTAAAACAGTTATCTGTCAGCAAATACATGATGTTACCAAATGATTCTCTCACACTGATCCCAAATACACACTAACTCACAGTGTGATTCTAGACAAGCACCACTATCCCTATGAGTTTACCAAAACTCATTCACTACAGTGCAAGTGGTAAGGGAACTGCACACAATCTACATATTTCACGACTGCAATTTACTGTCAATGCCTGACTCATTTAATGAAAGCATAAGCCATAACTGTCTTCTAATGCTACTAAAACTTGACAACCTGACGGGTTTTAAAACAGTTATCTGTCAGCAAATACACGATGTTACCAAATGCTTCTCTCACAGTGGTTCCCAAATGCACACAGACTCACTGTGTGATTCTAGACAAACAACACTATCCCTTGCACTATATCAAAACACATTTCTTCATCTAGAAGTAGTACTACATTTTAGTATAGAAACATAACTCATTTCACAAATTCATAAACAATGACTGGTTTCTAATTCTACCAAAATATAAAAAATTGCACAGTATCTGTCTACAAACACATGAAAAACACAAATACCAATCACGTAATGGTTTCTACATGCACACACATTGTAGAGAAAAAAAGTACTCCCTACACTTTAGCAGGAAAAATACATTAGTCTGATTAAAATCAAAATAGTCTACATACATCCCCTCACACTTAAATAACTCATCTATCAAGTTCTTTTGTAGATTAAGGAGTATATCAATCACTCACCATATTTTCTTTAACAGAATCTCTGCACTGTGCACCTCTCAGCAAAAGCAAAGAATGAAAAAGTTTCCCTTTCATTTTCCACACATATACATGTAAACATCAAATCACAATCCTTCGCACATAAACTCAAAAGCAAACACACAATCCTATTGGTTAAACATTTCAACCCTTTCCAACTGAAATACATTTCAACCCTTCCCCCAATCTGCCTTCTGCATGTTACCATAGAAACAGGTCATGGAACACTGCACTGAGCTCACAGGTCACAAGTTCAGCACACAATGTTCCTACTCAAAACAGGAAGTGTGCTTGACTTTTCAACATATCAGCTTATCATATATAATGTTCCTTACAATCTGTTTTGTTAACCAATAACAATCATACCTTTAAAAAACAAAAATATACACCCTACCTTTCAGTGTAGAAAATTGTTATACAACCAATGATTTCTTGTCGTTTTTCAAAAAACGTTGCCGTGGATCCGCTCACCCACCGCGAGAGAATCCGTGCATCCAATGCGATAGGATGCGAGCACCGTGCGCGCATTTCGACGCTTTTTTTTTTTAAAAAGGGGGGCCACAGGGTGTCCTTCTGGGACCCCCTAAGCTGAATCTAGAGGGTCAGAGTATTTCCACTCTGCCCCCTTTATATCTTTTACACACTTATTCCCCTTCCATCTTCAGCCTCGCTTCTACCGAGTCAGAAAATGGCCGCCAACAGTTCCTGGTTTCGAATGTAGAGAGACGCTCGACAGCCAATTAGCATTCAGCGCGCGATCGGGAGGGTGCACGCTCCGTTCGGGGAGGGTGCGCTTACGGTGCGGGTACGGTCCGCGGATCCTCCGCGGCCATAGATATCACTAACTTTTTTACCCTAATTTTCTCAGGAACTACTGAACAGATTCACACCAAATATGCAAAAGGCACGAGTCCGAACTGAGGACTACCTCTTTGTCAAATTTGGTGTCATTCCGTTCAGCGGTTCGGGCTGTAGCTGCGACAACAGATCCTACGGGAAATTGCATGGGGAAAACGCGTTTTCGGACCCCCTTTTTTCTCGGCCCCCGCTTCACAGATCACCGCAAAACTTTCAGGGTAGGAGCGGAGCGGAGCTGGCCAAAAGTTTGGAGAATTTCGCGAAGATTCGTCAATCGGCGCAAAAGATATTCCGAATAGAATGTTGCGGATTTCCTATGGAAAATAGGTCCTAACTATAACTATCTACTGGCGACCACCAGTAGATAATATATATATATATATATGATTTGCAGTAAGAAAGGGGGCAAAAGACTAAACAAAATTAATAACATTGAAGGGGCAGCTTCGATGAGCATAATGGGAGTCTAAGCACCTCAGTTCATAATGGAGGTCTAAGCACCTCAATTCATACTGGTAGGTCCAAGCACCTTAATTCTTACTGGAGGTCTAAGCACCTCATTTCATACTGGGAGGTCCAAGCACCTCAATTCATACTGGGAAGTCTAAGCACCTCAACACATAATGGAGGTCTAAGCACCTCAAATAGATTAGATGGTCAAAGCACCTTCAAAATCTTGGGTCTCCTATATGGCATAAACTCATAAAGGTGTCCGAAGCGGCACACATATCTTGAGTGCTCAGAGTGCAGCACAAGATACTACCATGGAAGATAAAGGGCATCAGAGTGAAGAGTTACTCGATGAATACATCCTTGACCTGGATCAGGATGATATGGACCTTGAAGGCCTCTTCACAGAGGAGGAATGTCTGTCATCCTCTAAGGCAGGGTCTCCAACCAGCAGTTTGTGAGCTACTGTAGCTCTCTAGCTACCGCTGAGTAGCTCACCTGTGAGCAGCCTATCTTATTAAATTGGAGAGCTTTTGCTTGGTTGACTTAATATACCTATAACAAAATTGAGATTATACAACACTAATATTATTAGTAGCTCTCAATGCATTTAATTGAACATCAGTACCTCTCAGTACACAAAATATTGCAGACCCCTGATCCCCTTGGTCAGGAGACGTTTTCCCCAAGAAGTGCCAAATTCTGGCCCCAAAATCATGTGAGGAAATTTATTAGAAGGTGTATAAGAAATCCCCTAGAAAAAGAGACACGTAACATGTTGAGAGCCGAATGCACTAGACCAGTGATCCAAGAGAAAGTTTGCCTAACACGGAACCTGTATCGTGAAGTTATCACCTTTTTATTCAAGCAGGGGAGAGACCCCAGAAAAGGCATGGAAAGATCTCTTAAGGCCTACCAAGATTGCCTTTTGGGCATCCTAGCCCCAGCTAGATTAATCGGCAAGGCAGAGGAGGCTCGTATTAATGGGACCCCAGTAGATATTAATGTACTTAGGGGCTGGGGCAAGACAGTTTTGATCCTCTTAGGAAATTCCAATGCAGGCTTGAAGGCCAAACGGAGTAGGGTTGTCCTAAGTAAGATCAACCCAAAATTAGGAGACATGGCAGATAAGGAAACTTCCAAAAACTCCAAAGGCCTCCTGTTCGGAAAGGATATGATTGAGACAATTAGAAAATATGTGGCAATGTTCATGGTCTTGGACAAAGCACAGACAAATATAAGAAGGGTTTTTAACCCTAGTGTTTTTGGTCAGGCGAGGGAAAGGGGTCATTCTACTGGCCCAACTTCAGACAAAGAGGATTCAGTGGAAGTTACTAACAAGGTACCTTACAGTCCTTCTACCCCCAGCGAGGACCAACCACTTGAACCAGAGGCTTCAGATCCTGTGGACAAGGATCCAGTTTTCTGAGTGAGTATGAACACTTCACATGTTTATTTTTCCCCGGTAAAAGTGGGGGGTTGACTCAAGTTATTTTCCCATGCTTGGAAAATAATTACACAAGACCCTTGGGTCCTGAAAACCATTCAGGGCTTCAAAATAGACTTTGCAGAGGTCTTGGTCCAATCCTCTCTCCCAAGAGTACTGGAACTTACCTTACAGCAACAGAAGGTGGTAGAAGAAGTGGTGGTCTCTTTGACACAAAAAGGTGCAATCATAGAGGTTCCTTGGGAATGCCAAGGTTTTGTAAGGGCACTCTTCCTTGTGGAGAAAAAAGACAAAAGAAGGAGACCAGTTATAAATCTCAGGGACCTGAACAGATATCCCTTCAGCCTATCCTTGACTTGAAGAGTGGCTGCATCCTTTCTGAGAGAGAGGGGGACATGGTTAATTGTTTATCACAATTATATCCATTAATGTCCCAATATCATTCCCAGATTCTAAAGGATATGGAAATGGTGGTAAATCTTCTAGAAAGTTTTGGTTTCATAATAAACAAGGAGAAGTCCATTCTGGTTCCTTCTAGTTTCCTAGAATTTTGGGGGTTTACGATAGACACACTAAAGACCCTTCTTCTGTTGCCAGAGAAACAAATTACCCAGATTCGAAAGGAGACAATATTGTGTTGAGACAAGACTCTATAACATTGAGAGAGCTAGCCAGGCTCCTAGGTCTCCTTTCCTCTTCTATTCAAGCCATATTTCTGGGGCCATTACATTATCGAGCTCTACAGAGGGTGAAAGCAAGAGCTTCAAGAGAATGATCATAGTATAGGGACAGGGTGATCCTTGATCAAGATGCCAGATTAGAATAGGACTGGTGGTTGTAGAACACAGATGCCTGGAATGGCAGGGCAATGTTTGGAAGTTCCTTCCTCTGAATATATACTAGAATCGGATGCAAGCCTTTGTGGCCTGGGGTAAATGACTGGGCAACCAGAGCAAAGGAGGTTTATGGTCTTAAATGGAGAGGTCCCACCACATAAATTATTTGAAGTTGACAGATGGTCTCTCTGCTCTAATGAGCTTCAAACACTCTTTGCAGGGCAGACCTGTCATGTTAAAAAAAGACAATGTGTCTGCAGTGACATACACAAATCGGTTAGGGGGTACAAAATCCTCAGTCTTGTTGGATTTGGCCAAAATAATTTAGATGTGCTGTCTAGAACATAAGATCAGCTCAAGAGCAGAGTATTTATGGGGAAAACAATATCGCAGCAGATTAGAGTTTGAGGTTCTTGAAAGACTACAGTGACTTTAAGTTGAATGAGAACCACTTCAGAAGTTTCTGTCACTTATGGGGTCCTTTGGAGGTGGATCTCTTTGCAAGCAGGTTGATATTTCAAATGAAGAAGTACTTCATTTGACCGGCAACCCTGGAAGGGCACCCTAGCTGACACCTTACCCTCTTTTGCAATTATCCAGAGAGCTCTCCAGAAGGTGAGACAGGAGCAATGCCCCCTGGTACTAGTAACTCCATTTGGCCATCCCAGGCTTGATTCCCAATGAACTTGGAATTGTCTTGCGATATTCCTTTGCTTCTAATGGCAGAGGAAGGCCTTTTTGAGCCTTCTTGCCTGGAAAGTGTCAAGTGATTCAATTAAATGTCAGGTCTTTCGGGAAGGGCTGAGCAGCTCCTTGAGGAATCCTGGGCTCCAGGCACCCGCTATACAATAGAATAGGGAAACCATGGGTATGTTGGTGCTTGGAGAGAGACTTGGATTCTGTTGAAGCTCCTATATTTGAGGTGGTTAATTTCTTAGTAGAACAGTTTGATAGGATCCTTAGTTATAGCTCACTTAATTTTTACAGATCTGCAATCTCAGCAGGGCACACGTTAACACACGGTAGAAGCAGTGGGAAAAATGTCATAGTATGTAGAATTCTTAAGAGCATTATGTTGAGGAGATACTTCAGACCTAGATATGAGACCCTTTGGGACGTTAAACTAGTCCTGGATCTTTTCACAGCATGGCCTAGAGACAGATATTTAGGTCAGAAGAGACTTTCTATGAAACTAGCTACTCTTCTCTGCTTAATTTCCTGCCGTCGTGAATCAGATGTTAAAGCTTTAGAGGTAAGTAGCAGGGTTTATGACGCCATTAGAGTGAAATTTGAAAATATTGGAAGAACTAAGACTATGCCAACACAATTTTTTATCCTAGGTTTGACTCTTGCAAAAGGTGTGCTTAGTAAATTTCAGGAGAGAATATGATTCCAGAATGAGTGAACAGCGTTCTGATGGTGTTGAACAGCTACTAATCTAATTAGTGAAAACTTTCAAGGCTATAACGTCTGCTTTAATAGCAAGATGGTTTAAATGAACCATAAATTTGGCAGGATTTGACCTTAAGAAGTTTCAAGCACACTCTATGAGAGGAGCTATGGCTAGCCAATCCGTCAGGAAAGGTGGATGACTAGAGAACATCCTTAGGGCTGCTGATTGGTCAAACTTTGTACCTTCGTAAAACTTTACTGTAAGCCGATTGAGCACATGGCGGATGTGATTTTATAGGGCTACCAAAATGCATAATAGTAGCCGCCGGTCATAGAGAATGTTGGACCTCATTTCAAAGAGGCAGATTGCTCTGTGGGTATGCCTATTAGGGTCGAGCTGTTTCTGTTCTAGAACAATTTCGCTTGTGATGTAATACTTCAAAGTGGCTGTGTGGAGTTTGCATTAAAGGAATAATGCTTAATATTAGCCTCTGTGTTTTTAATGAAATCCAGATTCTCTTGGCCTTTAATTAGGAGAATCGCTATTTCCCTTCACACCCAAAAGCCTAAACCCATCCTAAACCCTAAAAGTACCCTTCCTACCCAAAAAACCCAAACCCACACTAAACCCTAAAATTACCCAATATAAATACCTTTTTCTAAAAAATATCCTGGAGTGTGGGCGTCTTCTTGCGCGGCAGCCCAAGTACTTTCATTATTCAACATATGGGTCCTGCGCCTGTTTTGCGCGGCACCAGTCCTGCAAGGTGGAAGACAGTCAAAAGAACTGCAGGAAGCAGCTCATGAGATATATGTATGTATGTATATATGTATTTAGACATCTTGGGGATCCATTATGTTATAGGAAGGCAACATTTCCTGAATTAAGAGTTGTAAAAGTTCTGGTATTTAAGGAGCTAGCACAGTGGAAGAGAATAGGTCTTATCAGAAAAGAAGAATATAATTTTCTAAAAACTGATCACCCTTATACACCAACTTTATACTTCATACCTAAAGTACATAAACAAATGAATCCTGTGCCTGGGCGTCCTATAATATCTGCACAACGTGGATTATTGGAATCCATGTCAAAATATGTGGTCTTTTTCTCAGGGATTTTGTAGAAATGCTTCCCTCATACATAAAAGATACTGGCCACTTTTTAAACAAACTTGGGGAGATTACATGGGACAGTGAATGCTGTTTCATTGTAATGGATATATGCTCCCTATACACAAGCATCAAACATGAAGATGGCCTTGAAGCCATAAAACAATAGCTCGGCAGTAGGGATGTGAAATTTAATGAACACAATAAAATGTTGTTGACCATGATACATATATGCTTGACCAATAATTACTTTCTGTTCAATAAAGAAGTCTACCAACAACTCCGGGGTGAGGCGATGGGGGCTTGCTTCTCCCCCAGCTATGCATGTCTTCATGTAGGTTGGTGGAAGGAGCATGTCCTGGGCCGCACAATAGGAGATTTATACATGTCTAACATAGTAAGATGGAGGCGCTTTATCGACGATGTCTGTATAGTGTGGCATGGTACCATCGAATTCGCACAAAAATGTGTCGATATTATCAATGTCAATAATTTGAACCTGGAATTTACAGCAAATATCAGCAAAGAGAGGGTCGAATTCCTGGATGTTGAAATATATATAAACAACAATACTATGCATACAACATTACATAGAAAGGAAACTGCTGGAAATTCGATTCTCCATGCTAGCAGCACCCATCCCAGGCATTTGACCAAGAGTATCCCCTATGGGGAATTCCTTAGAATTAAAAGGATTTGCAGCAATGAGAAAGATTTAGCTACTTGTCTGAATGAATCAGTACAGAGATTTTTAGCAAGAGGTTACAATATGGCTGATTTCAAAACTGCATTAACCAAAATACATAGCCCTTCAAGTGTAGCAATAACACACATTGGGGATAATATCATTCCTTTGAGCACAAGTAGTGAATCTCAAAAAGAGAAACCATCGGTCAGATTAATAACCATGTATAGTTGTCATCATAAACAGGTCAGACGTATTATCACTAGGTGTGTCAGTACCTCAATGGATGATTGGCAGTGTGTGAGTGTCTATATAGGTGTATAAATGCATATGATAGTCCTGTATGGAGTGACTGTAAGTATGAGTGACTGTACAGGTGAGTGAGTGGAGGTGTATGTAGACCTAAGAGTCAATGAGTGGGTATGTAGTTATTGGTATTGGAGTATCTATGGTTTTCAAAATGGCCGTCTGAAAATTTGAATCGGTGTATCAAAGGTTATATTAGGGTGTGAGAAGATGCACTAATTTATCACATGGATGACGTCATCAGTGATGTAATTTGAGATGTCATCAGTAATGTCATCAGTGATGTCATCAGTGATGTCACTGACCATGTCATGAGTGATGTAGTATGTGACGTCATCAGTAGTGCATTGCGGGGGCGCCAGTTATAGTTAGCTGAACTAACTATAACGGGGGAATTTCTAGGGTTTTGTATGAGGGAAATGTCCAGCTAACTATAACGCCCCTGAAACCTATGGTTTTTTCAGTGAATATATATATATATATATATCTATATATCTATATATCTATATATCTATCTATCTATATATATGAAAAAAACATAGGTTTCAGAGGTGTGATAGTTAGCTGGATATTTCCCTCGTACAAAACCCTAGAAACTCGCGCCCCCGCAATGCACTGCTGATGACGTCACATTTTACATCACTCATGACATGGTCAGTGACATCACTGATGACATCACTGATGACATCTCAAATGACATCACTGATGACATCACTGATGACGTCATTCATGTGATAAATTAGTGCATCTTCTCACACCAAATATAACCTTTGATACACCAACTCAAAATTTCAGACGGCCCTTTTGAAAACTATAGATACTCCAATACCAATAACAACACACCCACTCATTGACTCTTAGATCTACATACATCTCCATTCACTCACCTGTACAGTCACTCATACTTACAGTCACTCTGTGCATTTATACACCTATATAGACACTCACACACCGCCAATCATCCATTGAGGTACTGACACATCTAGTCAGTCATGCAAATAATTAATCACAGTCCAATTTACTCACCTATACAGTTAAACACACTCAAGTTCACTTACTCATAAAAATACTAACACATTCTGTGTCTTCCTGCAGAAAAACAAACAGCACATGACACAGATATCCTTGCACTATGGCGCATACAGCCACTCCCAAAATCACACACTCTCACATATAGATAGTTATAAACTCTTACACACATATACACTGCGTTTCACATATGTAGTTACTGACACATGTACAACTGATATATACATTCAATCACTAACACACCCATACATACACTCACCCAACCATACAGTCCATCACTCTTAAAACCATGCACCCACTGAATCAACCACTCACACATCTAGTCACAGAGTCACACACACCCTACCCACACAAACACTCAGGCACCCATACAGATACTCAGACAACCAATCAATAACCCATATAGACACTCATATAGCTATTCACAAAACCATGCAGCCACTTATACACCAACACACAGACACATACAGACATTCACACAGTTTAGTCACTAGTCTGCAGTAAGATACATTTAATGACTCACATATAGAGTCAGTTACACACCTAGAAAATCATCCATTCACACACTTGTACACCCACTTATTTTTCAACAGGCCTTTCCCTATATATATTAAACATATTAAAACTGTTCAGAAACACATACTCGATGGATGATGTCATCAGTGATGTCATCAGTGATGTCGTTTGAGATGTCATCAGTGATGTCATGAGTGATTTCACTGACCATGTCATGAGTGATGTCATATGTGACGTCATCAGCAGTGCATTGCGGGGGCGCGAGTAATAGTTAGCTGAACTAACTATAACAGGGGAATTTCTAGGGTTTTGTACGAGGGAAATGTCCAGCTACCTATAACACCCTTGAAACCTATGGTTTTTTCAGTGAATTTCTAAGGTTTTTTAAATGCCAATTCCTAACTATAACGCCCATAAAACCTTTGTTTTTTTCAGTGAATTTCAAAGGTTTTTTAAATGCCAATTCCTAACTATAACGTGCATCAAACCTATGGTTATTTCAGTGAATTTCAAAGGTTTTTTAAATGCTAATTCCTATCTATAACTTATCTCTAAAGATATCATGAAAAGCATTCTTTTTTAAAAGTAGGGTGCACATTAGTTTTGTGGAAAAGCATCTTTGTGATTGGTTAAGAAAAAGCAGTTTCAACGTGGAGTACATATCATAGAATAAAATTTGCTCAGCTCAACCACACCTGCTACTTGCAGTTGGAAGGCACTGTTCGAACTTAAAACAATCGTCAACTTTTAACCTGCACCTGTCGTTAAATGTTCAAGAAAATGTTACAAAAAAATATCATAAAGTTTTAAAAAATTGATGAACTTTTAACATGTACGTATTGTAGAATGTTCTAGAAAGTGTGTTGATAGAATACGTTGCACTTCTGACTTCTATGTTTTGTTGAATATTAAAAAAACGGTTCATATGGAAAATTAAAAAGAAACCAATAGAGAAGTTTTGAAACCTAAAAGAATCAAGGAACTATTCTAATTTATTCTTTACATGTATTTATGTGTGCAGCAACAAAATTATAGACACAACAGCACTAGGAAGAGGAAGAAGCAGGGAGTGGGGGGACGGGGGGAGATGGGCAGAATGGCACACATGCAAAATTAAGTACAGCACAAGTATAGAAAACAATGGCCAAAATGAAACACACTAACAAGGAGCACAAGTCACACAACCCGCCAACATCACACCAATGAACGAGCATAGAAGTGAAAACCACGCTGTATTCATACAGGATGTGTACAAAGGCCAGTTGTTGGTGTTGTGGGATGTCTGCGACCGTGGTCATCATGGATGAGACGCCCAGCATGTGGCAAATGGTCGAGTTCACTGTGTGTAATGCTGCCAAACGGCTGCTTCTCCCTCCCACGAGCCCCCACACTTTTGTACAGTGCGCTGTTGTATCTCGTGCACTCGTGCGGCACACCATTGTAATGCCTATTTGCGCATGTCCTACTACATTCCAACTACAACATCACAGTGCCGTTTGGAGGTGGTGCATGCCACTTTACAACATCGACTGCTGCGGCTCTTGAAACAGGCCACACCAGAACACAGAGACACACTTACCGCACTTCCTGTACACGGACATGTCCGAGACACCCCGTTCCCCTTGCCGGATAGGCACACCCCTCCACTGACCTGTGAACCCCAGACCAGCACAGACCAGTTGTGCATGCAGGAGGATGCGTGCGTAGCTACACATCCAGGGTCACTGCCAACGCTGAGGTGACAGCACACTGTGATGTTGCAGGACTCGTGCCTATCATGCTAAGACAATGACCACAGGGACACATTTACTAAGATGTGGGTTTGGGGGGCATTGGCGGTCCTGGTGTTGTTGAGATCAGTCTTCTGGCCCTCATGGGTACCCCTGTATCATGCTCATTGACTCTATGGCACCTGTGGGTGTTCTGGTGTGGCTCTTGGCTGTGTTCCCTTTCATGGTGCAGGTAGTTGTCCTGCTTAACACCAGCAGAAAGCAGGTGTAAAGTCCCTGGTGCTAACGTGTCTTATCGCCGGAATTTGTTTCGCATTGCAATTGGTGTGAAAGTTGTGATGTGATTTTTTTCGTGTGCAGAACCATATACGAACTGAGCAGTGTATCTCGTCAAGATCCAGCACCTGACGCACTATTCCCAATCAATATAAATACAATGAGATTTAATAGATTTTGTGTGTACACTGTAAGTGCAGCCAATACCTTAGTGCAATACAATACATGATTTTAGTATTTAGAATAAATCGGAAAGGTGCACCTCGTGTCTTTTTGCACGGGAACAGCCACTCTCCATTTCATTATCAGCTCTTTAACAGAAGTAAAGTTGAAATAAATCTAACACACTATTCAGAAGTTGGTGCAAACTGAAGATATCACCAGTATTCCAGCGATAAGTGCCCCAAAATGTAACACCATGGTGGACTCCATCAAATAACAGTAATAAGAACAAGAAAGAGTCACACAGCAGTTAAGAGAACAACCAAAAACATTATTAAGTTTTTTTTTTCAAAATGTATTTTTCATAATAATAATAAATATATAAACGATAAACTATTTTCAAACTATATTTTTTATTAACATAAATATAAACAATAAACTAATTTTAAAAAAATTAACAACAATAATACAAAACAACAAGGCGGAACACTCCTGTGGGAACCACGGATGTCGAAGACAGACCTGGAAAATCAGAAAGATTGTTTAAAAAAAAAAAACATGGTATTCTCAACAAAATACCACAAGAAACAAATCACAGATATATAAAATGTATACAGCTAACAAAATTTTATAAGTTTAACTTACAAAAACTGTAAATGTTGCCGCTTTAAAATATTTACCGAATCTGAGGAATTTTTTTTGCAGAAGGCACCACGCCCACAACGTTTTTCTTCACTGGTGAAGAAATTTTAAAATTTTTCCAAGGGGCAAACAAAGACCAATGCCACCTTCTTCATTCGCAAGATTTGCCAAAGAGTTCTGTTACGAGGGGATCCTAACAAAAAATACTTGTGCGGCACAGCAAGTATGATGAAACACCTAAGGACCCTTCATCCAAACAATCTTGCACGAGAAGAGTGCAAACAGATGAGAAACACTCCTGTTCTGTATCTGTAAAAAAGAATCACAAATAAATGTATATTAATAACTTTCAAATTTACACTGTTCCATTACTGTACAAACACATTTTATATAAAAACTGACTAAGAAACTATAGCCCTGAACCACAAGTGTGACGATCATTAAAACACTACATGCATAGTGCATACTACTTTGAAGCAGTTCATGCCCTAAAGCCTACCTCACTAAAACACTACATGCTAACTGACTAAATGATTACAGTACTATAAGGAGACACACTGGGTGAGTGACAGGGTGTTTGCTAGAAGAGTATGAATACTAACTAGGGAATTGAAGGTGTGAAACACAACTGTGTAGGTGATTAGAGGACTGCATACATACTGCATAGGCATTTAAAGCAGTCCATGTGCTAAGGCCTGGCTCACTGCATGACTAATTGGGTACTGGCTGAATGATTAGAGTACAGCAAGGAGAGTGCCTAGGTGAATTTATAAGTGCTAGGCTTTTCGCACAGGGAATGGATTAGTACTTGGTACTGAATAGGTCACTAGAGGGGTGCAAAGGCAGTGACAAATGCTGGATTGTATGGATACTGACTAGGAAATTGAAAGTGTGAAGGACAAGTGTCTAGGTGGGTAGAAGACTGCATGCATAGTGCATAGGGGTTTGAAGAAGTCCATGTGCTAAGGCCTGGCTCAGTGTATGAATACTTAGACACTGACTGAATGATTGGAGTACTGCAAAGATAGTATCTTGGTGAATTTATAAGTGTTTGGGTTTTAGCACAGTGAATGGATTAGTACATGGTGCTGAATGGGTCACTAGAGGACTGTAAAGGTGGTGACAGGGTATTTCGTGGAAGTGTATGGATACTGACTAGGGAATTGAAGGTGAGAAAGACAATTGTGTAGGTGGTTAGAGGACTGCATGCATAGTGGATACGGGTTTGAAGCAGTCCATATACTAAGGCCTGGGTCACTGGATGAGTACTTGGGTACTGACTGAATGATTAGAGTACTGCAAGGAGAGTGCCTGGGTGAATTTATTAGGGTTTGGCGCAGTGAATGGATTAGTACATGATGCTGAATGGGTCACTAGAGGAGTGCAAGGGGAGTGACAGGGTGTTTGCTGGAAGTGAACGGATACTGACTGGGGAATTGAAGGTGTGGAAGACAAGTGTGTAGATGGTTAGAGGACTGCATGCATAGTGGATAGGGGTTTGAAGAAGTCCATGTGCTAAGACCTGGCTCAGTGCATGAATACTTAGGCAGTGACTGAATCATTAGAGTAGTGTCTTGGTGAATTTATAAGTGTTTGGCTTTTAGCACAGTGAATGGATTAGTACATGCTGTTGAATGGGTCTCTAGAGAACTGCAAAGGAAGTGACATGATGTTGCCTGGAAGTGTATGGATACTGACTAGGGAATTGAAGGTGTAAAAGACAAGTCTATAGTATGTTAGAACACTACATGCATACTGCATAGACATTTGAAGCAATTTATTTGGTACTTAGAAACTGACTAAATAATCAGACTACTTCTAGGACAGTGCTTAGGTAAAACTTTTACATTTCAGTTCTGCCACAGTGACCAGAATAGTACATGGTACAGCACCTTAGTGTCAAACCCTGACTCATTTTATCAATGCATAAGCAAAGACGAGCTTCTAATGCTACTAAAACTTGACAACATGAGAGGTTTTAAATTAGTTATCTGTCAGCAAATACACGATGTTACCAAATGCTTCTCTCACAGTGGTTCTCAAATGCACACAGACTCACAGTGTGATTCTGACAACAACCACTATACCTAGGAGTTTACCAAAAATCATTCACTACTGTGGAACTGGTAAGGGAACTGCACACAATCTTCATATTTCAGGACTTCACTTTTATGTCAAAGCCTGATTCATATAATCAAAGCATAAGCAAAGACTGGCTTCTAATGCTACTAAAACTTCACAACATGACCGGTTTTAAAACAGGTATCTGTCAGCAAATACACAATGTTACCAAATGCTTCTCTCACAATCCTTACCCAAATGCACACAGGCTCACAGTGTGATTTTGGGCAAGCAACACTATCCTAGGAGTTTACCAAAACTCATTCACTAGTCTGGAAGAGTTAATGGTACGGCACACAATCTACATATTTAAGTACACCACATCAGTGTCAAAGCATGACTCATTTAATCAATGCATAAGCAAAAACTGGATTCTAATCCTACTAAAACTTCACAACATGACAGGTTTTAAAACAGTTATCTGTCAGCAAATACATGATGTTACCAAATGCTTCTCTCACAGTGATCCCAAATACACACTAACTCACAGTGTGATTCTAGACAAGCACCACTATCCCTATGAGTTTACCAAAACTCATTCACTATAGTGCAAGTGGTAAGGGAACTGCACACAATCTACATATTTCACAACTGCAATTTACTGTCAATGCCTGACTCATATAATGAAAGCATACGCCATAAATGTCTTCTAATACTACTAAAACTTGAAAACATGACATGTTTTACAACACGTGTCTGTCAACAAATACACAATGTTACCAAACACTTCTCTCACAGTGGTTCCCAAATGCACACAGACTCACAGTGTGATTCTAGACAAACAACACTATCCCTAGGAGTTTACAAAAACTCATTCACTACAGTGGAAGTGGTAAAGGAACTGCACACAATCTACATATTTCACGACTACACTTTAATGTCAATGCCTGACTAATATAATCAATGCATACGCAAAGACTGGCTTCTAATGCTACTAAAACTTGACAACATGACAGGTTTTAAAACAGTTATCTGTCAGTAAATACACGATGTTACCAAATGCTTCTCTCACAATCCTTACCCAAATGCACACAGACTCACAGTGTGATTTTAGACAATCAACACTATCCTAGGACTTTACCAAAACTCATTCACTACTGTGGAAGGGGTAAGGGGACTGCACACAATCTACATATTTAAGTACAGCACATCAGTGTCAAAGCATGACTCATTTAATCAACATATAAACAAAGACTGGATTCTAATGCTACTAAAACTTCACAACATGACAGGTTTTAAAACAGTTATCCGTCAGCAAATACATGATGTTACCAAATGATTCTCTCACACTGATCCCAAATACACACTAACTCACAGTGTGATTCTAGACAATCACCACTATCCCTCTGAGTTTACCAAAACTCATTCACTACAGTGCAAGTGGTAAGGGAACTGCACACAATCTACATATTTCACGACTGCAGTTTACTGTCAATGCCTGACTCATTTAATGAAAGCATAAGCCATAACTGTCTTCTAATGCTACTAAAACTTGACAACATGACTGGTTTTAAAACAGTTATCTGTCAGCAAATACACAATGTTACCAAATGCTTCTCTCACAATCCTTACCCAAATGCACACAGACTCACAGTGTGATTTTATACAATCAACACTATCCTAGGAGTTTACCAAAACTCATTCACTAGTCTGGAGAGTGAATGGTACTGAACACAATCTACATATTTAAGTACAGCACATCAGTGTCAAAGCATGACTCAATTAATCAACGCATAAGCATAGACTGGATTCTAATGCTACTAAAACTTCACAACATGACAAGTTTTAAAAAAGTTATCTGTAAGCAAATACATGATATCACCAAATGCTTCTCTCACACTGATCCCAAATACACACTAACTCACAATGTGATTCTAGACATGCACCACTATCCCTAGGAGTTTACCAAAACTCATTCACTACAGTGCAACTGGTAAGGGAACTGCACGCAATCTACATATTTCAGGACTGCACTTTTCTGTCAAAGCCTGACTCATTTAATCAAATCATAAGCCATAACTGTCTTCTAATGCTACTAAAACTTCACAACATGGCAAGTTAAAACAGTTATCTGTCAGCAAATACACGATGTTACCAAATTCTTCTCTCACAGTGGTTCCCAAATGCACACAGACTCACTGTGTGATTCTAGACAAACAACACTATCCCTTGCACTATACCAAAACACATTTCTTCATCTAGAAGTAGTACTACATTTTAGTATAGAAACATAACATAACTCATTTCACAAATTCATAAACAATGACTGGTTTCTAATTCTACCAAAATATAAAAACTGCACAGTTATCTGTCTACAAACACATGAAAAACACAAATGCTTATCACAGAATGGTTTCTACATGCACACACATTGTAGAGAAAAAAGTTCTCCCTACACTTTAGCAGGAGAAATAAATTAGTCTGATTAAAATCAAAATAGTCTACATACATCCCCTCACAATTAAATAACTCATCTTTCAAGTTCTTTTGTAGATTAAGAAGTATATCAATCACTCACCATATTTTCTTTTACAGAATCTCTGCACTGTGCACCTCTCAGCAAAAGTAAAGAATGAAAAAGGTTCCCTTTCATTTTCCACACATATACATGTAAACATCAAATCACAATCCTTCGCACATAAACTCAAAAACAAACACACATTTCTATTGGTTAAACATTTCAACCCTTTCCAACTGAAATACATTTCAACCCTTCCCCAATCTGCCTTCTACCTGTTACCATAGAAACAGGTCATGGAACACTGCACTGAGCTCACAGGTCACAAGTTCAGCACACAATGTTCCTACACAAGACAGGAAGTGTGCTTGACTTTTCAACATATCAGCTTATCATATATAATATTCCTTACAATCTGTTTTATTAACCAATAACAATCATACCTTTAAAAAACAAAAATATACACCCTACCTTTCAGTGTAGAAAGTTGTCATATAACCTATGATTTCTTGTCGTTTTTCAAAAAACTTTGCCGTGGATCCGCGCACCCACCGCGAGAGAATCCGTGCATCCAACGTGATAGGATACGCGCACCGTGCGCGCATTTCCCCGTTTCTTTTTTTTTTTAAAAAGGGGGCCCCAAGGGGTCCTTTTGGGACCCCCTAAGCACCTCTAGAGGGTCACAGTATTTCCACTCTGCCCCCTTTATATGTTTTACACACTTATTCCCCTTGCATCTTCAGCCTCGCTTCTACCGAGGCAGAAAATGGCCGCTAACAGTTCCTGGTTTCGAATGTAGAGAGACACTCAACAGCCAATTAGCATTCAGCGCGCGATCATGAGGGTGCGCGCTCAGTTCGGGGAGGGTGCGCTTACGGTGCGGGTACGGTCCGCGGATCCTCCGCGGCCATAGATATCACTAACTTTTTTACCCTAATTTTCTCAGGAACTACTGAACAGATTCACACCATATATGCAAAAGGCACGAGTCCAAACTGAGGACTACCTCTTCGCCAAATTTGGTGTCATTCCGTTCAGCGGTTCGGGCTGTAGCTGCGACAACAGATCCTATGGGAAATTGCATGGGGAAAACGTGTTTTGGGACCCCCCTTTTTTCTCTGCCCCCGCTTGACGGATCACCACAAAACTTTCAGGGTAGGAGCGGAGCAGAGCTGGCCAAAAGTTTGGAAAATTTCGCGAGGATTCGTCAACCGGCGCCAACGTTATTCCAAATAAAATGTTGCGGATTTCCTATGGAAAATAGGTCCTAACTATAACTATCTACTGGCAACCGCCAGTAGATAATATATATATATATATATATATATATATATATATATATATATATATATATATATATATATATATATATATTATCTACTGGCGGTCGCCAGTAGATAGTTATAGTTAGGACCGAGTTCCCATAGGAAATCAGAAAATTCTATTTTGAATAACTTTGGCGCCGGTTGACGAATCCTTTCGAAATTTTCAAAACTAATGGGGCGCTCCGCTCAGCTCCTACCCTGAAAGTCTCGGGGTGATTCGTCAAGCGGGGGCTGAGAAAAAAGGGGGTCCTAATGCATTTTCCCATAGGACCTTTAGTCGAAGGTACAGCCCGAACGGCTAAACAGAATTACTTGAAATTTGGCAAAGAGGTAGTCCTCAGGTCAGGCATGTGCCTTTTGCATATATGGTGTCAATCTGTTCAGTAGTTCCTGAGAAAATTGCAGTTAAAAGTACATAAATATCTATATGCGCGCACCGCGCGCGCACCGTGCGCGCACGGTGCCGTGCGCAAGCGTAATTCTGATTGGTGGTTAGATGTCAGTCAACATTCGAATTGGTCGAAATCAGGAAGTGTAGGACGCCATTTTGTGTGTGGCAGTGAAAAGAAAGGTGGAGAACGTGAAAAGGGGGCAGGGTAGAGAGTTCCTGACCCCCTAGCCTTTGGCAGGGGGTCCCTGAAGGACCCCGAAGGGTGAAAAAAACATTTTATTTTTTTTCAAAAAATCGTGGGGTGCGTGCACCGTGCGCGCACAGAGCGCGCACGGTGAAAAACCCTTAAAAAAAATAAAACATTTTAAACTGTTTATAAGGTTATAGAAGATATTAACTATGCTGTTCAACTTTATCCAAATTCAAAATAAAAGAGCTGAGCCATTCCATTTTAAAGGATACAGTCAATCTATAACTATATACATAGGTAGTTTATTGTAAGATAAATATATAAAAAAATATAATAATGCATACATAAATTAGCATTTAAAAAACCTTACAAATTCACTAAAAAAAACATAGGTTTCAGGCACGTTATAGCTAGGAATTAGCACTTAAAAAACCTTAGAAATTCACTGAAAAAACCATAGGTTTCAGGGGTGTTATAGTTAGCTAGACATTTCACTCGTAAAAAACCATTGAAATTCCCCCGTTATAGTTAGTTTAGCTAACTATAACTCGCGCGACCGCAATCCACTGCTGATGACGTCGCATATTACATCACTCATGACATGGTCAGTGACATCACTCATGACATCACTGATGACATCTCAAATGACATCACTGATCTGTGTCTTTCTGAAAAATAAATATTTTTTATATATGTATATCTAAAGGTTAATAGAAGAATAAAAGGGTAAATAAGTGTCTAAATGGATGTTTTTTTTTGTAAAATTAATTGTATAACTGACTTATTAACAGTATCTTAGTGAATACAATGATGTATTATGTGACATCATTAGCAGTGGATTGCGGTCGCGCGAGTTATAGTTAGCTGAACTAACTATAACGAGGGAATTTCAATGGTTTTTTACGAGTGAAATGTCCAGCTAACTATAACATGTGTGAAACCTATGGTTTTTTAAGTGAATTTATATATATATATGTATATATATATATATTTACATATATATATACACATACATACATATACTTACCTTATACTTACATGCAAAACACATATGCCTTTACCATTCATGCCTTTACAACGAAATTCATTGTAAAGGCATGTGTAGTAAAGTCATATTCGCTGTAATGGCGTGCGATGTAATGGCAGTGTGTTGTAATAGCACTTGCGTTGCAATCGCATGCATTGTGATAGTTGCATTGTAATGGCTATTTCCCCTTTTGGAGGAATCAAAACTTTGACTAGACAAAACACAGACCAGTCCAGCAAGTACATTAACCACCAGAGTTATCTTGCTGTTATTATTATCCCCTGAAAATTCCTGGGAACAAAATAATCCCAGCAGGCTACTCTTGTCTCACCTCTTATGCCTGACCACATGCTCTGTCTACCCCTCCTCTCAGAGTGCACATGGTACCTTCCTCCAGCTTGGCACCCGGTGCCACTGCACTGGTCACACCACTCTAAATCCGGCACTCCTTGAGCCACTTTCTTGTATGCTTAACCCTAAACCGGCAGACTTTATGACAGTCTGGTTAGATTTAAGGTTACCCTCCTGTAAATTGTGTCTATGTGTGGGTGAAATACCTTTCTCTACACCCCCCATTAAATAGTGAGTGGATTGTTGTGTGGGGGGGATTTTTGTATATTTGATTTTTGGAAATATCAATAATATTTTCTTTAATGTGATAGATAGGTTTTGTGCAGGACATGGAAAGGAATTGTTAAAATGTACCTGTAGAACTTTCTTATAAGAAGTGTCCTTTGAGATTAATGAATATGAGAACATTTGAGAAAACAGAATAAATATGGTTTGTGAAAAGATATTGTATAAGTGGCATAATTCAGTTTGAGGCTCAGAACCTATAGCATTTATTAGGCGCACAAGAAGAAATACAGGTCAAGTGGGTATACTTTTTTGAATAGTGGTCTTTTCTCCACCCTCATCCCAGACCTTAAAGTACTTTTGTAGGTGGTCACCTTTGTTATTTATGACAGTACGCCTGTCCCGCCAGTACTTGATAAGCAATGTGAAAATTATGCGTAAAGAGTTAAAAACAAAGCATTAACATTTCAGGTAAAAGAGCGAGACGAATAGATACCCATTTAGTGGCTCATTTATTGAAAGTGACACCCAAAAAGATTAGATTAATCCCGGCTTCCTCATTAACCAAACAGTGTGACAAAAAGTACTTTCAAATAGGTTAGTTCAGAATACAAGGCGACAATTTTGTTTGATATAATAGACCAAAATGTTGCTCTATTAATAAGAATGTGGGACACATACAAGGTAGGCATGACAAATTACTTTCCTCTTAGTTCACAAACTTGTTGCCAGGGCGAGGAAGAGGCAAGAATGCTTTTAAATTCATGCTTAAAAACTTCCACTTTCGCAGTGAAATGCTTTAATGAGACATATTCATTTCAAGCTTCTGCGTGATAAAGAAAGGTACATTTTGACGTGACTTAATCATTGGTTAGGCGATGTTTGCTGCATGATTAAGATGACAGACATTTCAGGGCTCAACTTGTTCAAGGGATAAAATTGCTGAGACAGAGGGGCATGTGAACTGATTCAAGAAGAGTAAGCTCGCTGTCTGATCTTTATCTCTTTAATTATCACCCCAGGAGTGGAACAGGTAGGCTAAGAACAGCAGAAGCCATCTCTGCTCTGCAGCATCATCTCTCCACAGATAAACATAAGCAATGTCTAGAACAGACTTTGAAGGAAACATAGCTACAAGTTTTCCTCTGTCAAACAATTGAATACAGCAAACCGCCCATCATGCCCTTGAACGCCAAGCAATTCTAATTGCTAATACTAATTCTAAATAGGGCACAGACCTAAAAATGCATTAATCAGAGACAGTTGTTGTAGCCACTGCTCCCGCTACCTCTAAAACTCACTTGCCACATAACGTGTGACCCTCTGCAGCCCCCAGGCAATGCCGTGAAAGAGGAATATGTAACGGCTTCTCCCGTATGTGGTCTGCTCCTCCATATGAGATCACTGCCGCTGCTCTGTTTTTTTGCTCTGTTCCCCTTTTTTAAAGAATAAAATCAGCAGCTGCAGTCTCACATGTGATAATCTGAAGTGTGCGCGCTTCACAATCATATTTGTGCACTCTGATAATTTACGGTGCACGCACGTGCACACCCTACGGGGAACACTGCACAGAATTGATACTGGCAAATCTCACGTTATGGTTATAGGGAAGTTCTCTAAATTGAAGAATACCCGTTATATCAACGGGGAAAAAATTGCAAAGTGTCACCACCTTCTCTTATTTAGGATTTCCCTTTGATCAGAAAAGTTCTTGGACACACCTGACCAAGTGCAGAAGGTTGAGATTTGAGCAATTTACTGCAGCCCTTTTTAGATTTGCTGAGAAATTGGGTAGGAAACCTTTGGATGTCATGGTTAATATTTATTCTGCAAAAGGTCTCCCAGTGGTTACACATGGTGCTGGAGGATGGGGCTAGTGTGATACCACAAACATACAAATCCCTGAAAATATCTTTCTAAGGGGACTTCTTTCAGTCCCAAACAATCTCCCTGTCATTCAGAATTGGGACTAGTGCCACTAGAGGACTATGTTAATTTTGCTCCGTTGATGCTTTGGAGAGCGATTTGAGTCAAGCAGGAAACTTTACGCAATCAGACTATAATCAATGATTGTAAGTCTTTACATAAAGCTTCTAAACTCACCTGGCTGAGATGAATGAAGAAACATCTTGCCTTGATGGGGAGAGAGGACTGCTATCACAATCCATTGTTATTGTCTAACATTTCTGAAAGCAGTTAAAATGATTTAAGAGGACAGTAAAGACAAAGAAAAGAGAAAGCAAAAAAGAAGGTAATTTGACATTTTACCCATCTTACTACCAGCACTATGGAATCATATCTTACATTTGCATTTTATCATAGACAACATTTTATTTGAATAGATTTAGGTTTGGTATTGCACATTATCTGCTTTCTTGCCCAAGCTGTACTTATGATTCATTTTCAGAGCCTTTTCCGAGTGACTCAATAATGAGTCAGCCTTTGTCACACTTTTAATTTTTAGCAAATTATATACTATACAGAGGAAACAGTTTTGAATCCCATTGTTGAAGAATATTAGATGCTGTAGACCTGCTTTATTTTATATGCAAAAAAATTAATTCAAACAATATATATGTCTGATGGCTTATAAATACAAATCTTCTGCCATACGCCTAAGACAACTAGTGAAGAAATGAATTGGTCATATACATTTTGCCTCAATTATAGCTCTATGCATAGACATTATACCTCACTTATGTATATTCCAGCATAAATCGTGCTCTAACAGTGATAGGGATTTATGACATACCACTGTGTGTTGTACCACTGCCAAAATTCTCTTTTTAATTGTATTTGTTTTGTAAATCTCTCTGTCTCTAATCGTTATTGCTGTGCAGATATTACATCTTTTACAGTATTTGGAAAATGAATCGCTTTGTTTCTCATTTCTACAGGCATATAGTTCTGTTTATAGTGTTTTGAGTTATCTGGTTCTATTTTATTGTATCTGTTATGGATATACTTTTGTATACCGAATAAAGATTTATCTGATCAGAAAACATCATTTGGAGTGTGTTTTCTTCAAGGACAGAGGGACTTTCTCAGGAATAGAAATCACAGTAAATAACGGATCACAGTCTCACTCCAGTTACCCCCCCACATACATAATCATTATTACCCCAGATGAGTCTGCTTGTGATGGCGTGGTCATAAATTTCATCCCATGGCCCAACTTTACAGTCACTGTAGTAAACAGACTACGAACACAATTCAATCAAAATATACAAATCAAGCTCACTGACGTGATTTAATCTCATAAAAGCAAGGATGTCACTGGGGTTAAGTGGAGCCCAAGAGGCGCGCGCTTTGACCTCTGCTCACTTAGGAATCCAGGAAATCCTGGGGGAGGTGAGGTCAATGTGAGGGCGTTGATTCGGTAAACAATTGACTGCCTGTGTGACGCGTCTCATTTCACAAAAATGCTTTCATGCAATAAAACCTTTGAAAATTTGAGGCAATGAACAGCGAATTTTATTTTTTCTTTGCAGTATCAATTTGTTGGGTTCACACTCTACAAGCTACATGAAAGACATAAATAGGATGTATATTTTGGAAACTTCGTAAAACCGAATGGAAGCTTTTAGTAAGCACCCCTGTGTAAATTACCCATAAGCACTCAGTGTATTCGATGACTAAAAGGACATGAGAGCTAAGGAATCCAAGATCTGGTTTACCCAGAAGGCTTATCATTTGCAAATATGACCTCCAGAAAGGATATTTTTATGGAGAAAGTGTAACACTAAATGGAGTGTTCATTTCTTTATAAGTGACCCTGAAAAGTGGGCTTGAACTCTGAAAGAACACAACCTTTGTTCCACTGTGAGTAAAAGATTTACTTTGTTTGCAATGTAGGCTTTAAAAAGCCCTGTGGAAAAGTGAAACAGTGTTATAAAAGTAGCACACTGAAACAGAATAGTGCTGTAAATAATAGAAGCCTAATATTTCTCAGAACAAAAATAGAGTTTGTCTTGATTATGAAAACAGCATCTGTATGTACTGTTTATGTGTGATAATTGAAGGAGCACTGGAGAAAATTACTCACGGAATTATTTTTAGAAACTATTTGATTAGATGTGACGAATTTCTATGTAGTTTCTGTGAAGAATTAAAGTCCCTTTATTTACGTGTGTTGAGTTTTTATGTAGCGCCACAAGTCTATTTCTCTTGCTTCAGAACGCTAGATGAAATGCAGAATGGGAGACTCATCATGAGTGGACCGGTAGAAAGGCACGGTAATAACAAGCTTGGGATTACTGATGTTGCACAGTATTACCACATCTTGACTGGATCACTGAAATTTTTTAAAAAATGCGGAAATATGAATTTACACACCAATTTCTATATACAGTTTCCGAATGGTGAGCCCTTCTCCGGGAACATATTCCACCTACTTTTAGCCGGTGGATACGTGATTGGCTATCTATGCAGTATGGTGAAAACAAGAATACCTGGTGCAGTAATATGGCTAAACTTGTAATCCCCTTTTGAGGGCAAACAGACGTGTTCGGCCGAAACGGAGTGCAGGACACTCATAAAGAAGACCCAAGGGTCCGATCTGAAACGTTTGGTCGCAATCCGACATTATTCAGTCTCTGTCACTGTAGGTGAGGGGTGTATGCTCAAACAGTTCATTTGTGGGGGTTTTCTGAGGTGGTTGCAGTCATGTGCCTCCCTAAGACTTGAGTTCAGTAAATTGCATAATCTGGGTCACTGTACCCCTGTAGATCAGAGTAAATGCATTTCTCCTAAAGGCTCATTGATACATAAGGTGTGCTGCTGTTGATGCATGGTGTATTGAACAATAAACAAAAACAAATTACATTTTATTTTGTGAAGGAAAGCTTTCACATTTTTAAAGGCATGTTTGAGGTGAGAGAAGGGGTACATCTAACGTTTGGGGAAGTCATTTCCAAGGTGGAGCGAGTTTATTTCTCAACCCTGTACCCAGTGTTTATTATCTGGTTTGCAGGTACTTATCTAAAATCTCTCCTTTGGCGGAAACAAAATAAGTTGATGAATCAATTACTTCAGGGTTATCATAATCAGGCATAAAGTTCCTGAAATAGGCCCTACATTATTCAATTCTCTACTGTTGTCTACCAGACACAGATATTACTATTTTAAATATTTTAATTTTCTTTATTGCGCCAAAGAATTAGCCTCACATATTACCTACTGGCGGTCGCCGGAGGTAGTTATAGTTAGGACTTTGTTTCCTTAGGATGAGCATTTTTTGATTTGTAAATAACTTTGGTGCAGTTTGACGAATCTTCACAAAATGTTCAGAACTGATAAGATGCTCACTTCAGCTGCTATATTGAAAGTTTTGTGATCCGTCAAGCGGGGGTCAAGAACCAGGGGGTGCTTATAAGTGCATTTTTCCCATGATAATTTCTATAGGACCATTAGACACGCCTACAGCGCCCGAACTTCTGAACGGATTTACAACACATTTTGCAGGACGGTGGATATTGGTCCAAGGAAGTGCTTTTTTGTGATTTGGTGAAAATTAGGCCTGGGGGGTAAAATCCGTTCCGCTCGCGGAATTTGCGGAATTTCACATTCCGCGGAGAACGCGAAATTGCCCAAAATACTGCGTTTCACAGCTTCGCGGAATTTTTTGCTTGTTCGCGGTCTCAAAATGCGTGTTTGCGAAATATTTCCCCCCGAGCACGCAAACAGCGTTCAAGAACAGGAAAAAAGCATCGCGAACAAGCAATTCCGCGTGTTAGTGGAATTTCTGCGTGCTCGCGGAGATTTTTTACCGTTTCGTGGAGCTTTGCGTAGCGCGACTATGCAAATTTCCCCCACCCCTAGTGAAAATCCACCCAGTAGTTTTGGAGTTATTTAAAGAAATTTCCAGTTGTATATATAGGGACGCAAAGGATCCGCAACCCCTCCCAATCTCATGCTGAGATCTGATTGGCTGCCAACACTTCAAACCAGGAAGTGTTGGCAGCCATCTTGTGACTTGATTGAACTGAGTTATAGAAAAAACATTAAAAAAGAGAAAAGGGGGCAGGGTAGAAAAACACTGGGCCAAAAAAGCATTTTTTTACAAATTTTCAGCGGGATACGCGGATCTGAACACATTTTTTTTCTAATATCAAAGTGCGGGCTCCCACAGTTCGTTCATTATAGCCCCCCAGGTGGGCCAATTGCCGGGGACATTCTGCACATATAGAAGGGGGGCGCTGCCCCACCCCAGACTTACTAATGCGCCAGGGACTATCACCTCCCCGGGGCTTCTTTATAAAAAATGTGGGGGAGGCCCTTACGGCCTCCCCCACTGCCTCGTGGACCACCACCTCCCCAGGGCTTATAATTTTATAAATGCAGGGGCCTCTTGGACACCCCCCCTCCCCCATGGGGAAAAGGGCAATTGGAATCTGGCTAGGATTTCCCTAATGGATATTACCTTGCCCACCCGCACTTTACTTTGCAACTCCAATTATCAATCAATGGCTTACTTGATTAATTTCTTTCTCAGAAGTAGAAGAGAGAGGTGAATTGGATGGGCTGTATGAATTGGGTTAAAAGCACTCCACACTTCTGTACACAGAGGAACATGCCCTATGCATTTGTCACTTGAACTTCTATTTCTGTTTATGCTCTTTAGAGGGCAAACAGTAGTTTCTGGTTGACTCTTAGGGACTCATTTCAAGTGCCTCTATGTAATCTCCAGGTGATCAGTAATAGACGTTACCATCCCTATGGGATTACAAATTGAAACATTTCACATGGAGACTTTTACTGCTGAAAACAACCAAGCTCACTGTAGGAAACCCTGATGGAAAACATGAGTGTGGAAAACCAATGTGTAATTCCTATTATTTCACTGACCCTAATTAACTAAGATGCTCAGTCACTAACTGTACTTCTAGAGCAAGGTTATAACAGGAATTGCTCATCGCAGCTCATAATGAGGCCCATAAATCAGTGTCAATATATCTAGGACCCATGTTCTAGTAGGCCCAATGCATGTTGCAGAGGAATTTGAATTTAATCCTAAATTCATCTAAAATTCCGAATAGTTGTTTTTGACAGGACCTATGTTTTCAGAATAATATGACCACCTGATCCTCTACATATAGAAGCTTGTAAATAATTATGTATGGATGCCAGCATGGATTAGTCACAACGTCCTCTGCAATTCCAATCTTTAATATCGGAATTTTTCAGAATTAGGTGACACAAACTTCTCTTGTCCTAGGCTGCAGATAGTTACAAAAATATTATTGCCTTCTGGCATTTGTGTAGGAGGAAAGGAAATCATATTTGATGACCAAACTGTAATATCAGTCCCTCTTAAGTATCTGCCACTTTATTGGCTCCAGTATGGGAGATTGTGGTGCTCCTACATTCCCTCACTTATTTGATTACTTCCCTTTCTATGAATTGGAAGGAAATGGACCCCTGGCATCTTGTTGGATAGTAAAATTAAGTCTAAAGTGGAATTCAGTGGCCCACTCGGCCACATTGGGCCTCTGTGCATGGCAACTGCTCCACAGTAGTAAATATGTGGTGGGTTCCATTTTAAGGGAGTTGGACATGGGGTGTGTGCCCAACAACTGCAGTATTTAAAAACAGAAATGAAATGGGTCTGTCTATCATGTCCTTAACTTTACAACTAAACACAATAGTTTCTTTCTTTACAATGTGCGCATGACTTCTTGAGGTAATCCAAGTCAATGATACATTCCCTATTAAATTTCATACGTTTTACTCTATGATACATGGTATATGTATCTCCATTTCCTAAGCGTGTTTACTTTTTTCAAGAAGTGATTTTTCTGTACTTTTAATGTAATTTGAGCCTTGACTAGTACATACTGCGAACTGAGATGCCTCGTGGTGTCGATGTGAGTTCAGGAAATGAATGAATGTTCATGACAGCACAACTAAGAGCTCTGGAGTTGAGGCTGAAGGCAGCACTGATAATTCCAGTGAAAGGTGTATTTACTATACGCTCATCCATTATTTTTCCTCTCTGCCGAGCACACAGAGCGGTGGTCACATATGTGGCAATTGTAATGACAATTCTATGAGAAAGTTTAGGAATTACACAGGTTTTGAAATATGGAAACCACAAAGGGGAAATTTATCCAGCAGGGGGAACCTCCTACCAATCTCCCATTGTGGGAAATTTCTCACTCACTACATTTGCTCACTGCAGTCTAGCTTTGACATTCTTTATAGGTGGGAGCTTCCTAAGAGGAACTTTAGGCATCTGCACTGTTTTTTTATTATCAAATAAATTGAGCACTCCTGTTGCATGAATTAAATCTAGTCCTCTACAGGCATGGAATGTTTGAGATCAGCCTGTATTTGGCTGGTATCTTGGTCTTCAAGGTGGGTTTCTTGAGGAGGAAGTTGTACATTTTATGCTTATGGAGTAAATGAGTTTGACCTTGAAGAAGGCATGGCAGAGTGTCTGTGAGAAGTTTAGAGAACCGAAAATATGAATTAATGGAAGAAACTTAATTTGGCTCTAGTAGTCAGATGGGGCCTATGAGCTTGTTTTCAACATTCACTTTCTCATCCAAGGCTATGAGTTTCCACATAAGCAGTAAAATTGTAAGGGGGTATGTTAAAGTGGAAGATAACAATGATTTGGGAAAAGTCACTCAAATTTACATTATTTCAAAACCTAGCATTATGAGTCTGCTTTAAAATGAGCATTTTGGGGGCTAAATATTTGGTCAGTTCACAAAAAGAGTGGAATATTGCCCATAATTACTTTACATACAACACCCAATAGACTCTTTGTTAGAGTACCCCATTTAATGAACTGTGCATATTGTTCGGCTGATAAATGGCCTTCCTTCCGTCCTGAACCCAGATTTCCACAGTTAATCTAGTAAATTCATTAGGAAGGCCTAATATTGTAACAGAACCATGAATTCTACAAACAAACAATTCTACAAACCTATGCAAGTTTCAGTAAACATGTTGCTAGAAAGAGGGGTGGGTACCCAAGCACTCTGAGACTTACCGATATATTGAGAGGATTTGGGGCAGCGCAATCAACATCTAAAAAATAGGACAAGAAATCAATTCCACAGTCTCTAAGTAAGTCAGAGATGTTTCATATTCAGTGCCAGGGCTTCTAGTCAAGTTCCATTGCAGAAGAGTAGTATGTTCATTCTGACTTTTCATCTCATCTCAAAATGATGAATAATTGTATTTCTGGGTTGAACTAATAGAGATATTGCTTCATTTGGAAAAATCATATTTTCATAATCTACGGAAGACAGTCTTGTAGCCAGCAGCCAATTTCAAGAGTTCATTTAGCTCTTGAAAAATCAAGTATACCTCTTCTTGTTGCAGGTACTTGGAATGTGGTCTTCCGGGACAAAATCTGTCAGTGCATATAAAACTTTCAAGAGTGTTTGGCTAGGTGGCTCGCTGATTCATGGAAGAAACTTTATGACCCTTGTAGAATGGACTGCCAATGTGCTAGCTTTGATGCTGTTTTCTGTTTGCTTTCAAGTGTTCAGGTGTGAACAATACAATTTACAACTTCATAATAAAGTGTCTCATTTTTCCAGGGGGTTTGCAAACCTCCATTTTAAAGTATTGTGATCGCTGTCGGTTACCAGTTACAATCAGTATAACTTTACAAAGAGAGTTGAATCTTCTAAAATGTTCCTAACTATATGTTTATTGTTTTGCATTTTGCATTCAAGATTGTATGATGGTCGTAATAATTTTGGGATTACATACAGTGTATACATTCCTCCTGCCGAGGGATCCTGGTTACACCACTGTGCTGTGTTGCATCCTTTGTTTGCATTGGGTATCGCTTTGTACCCCTTTGATTATTAGACTCTAATTTGCTTCCACAAAGATGTATTTAATGAAGTATCTTTTAAAAAGAAAGTATCTATGAATGTTGCAGCAATAAAGTTTTACTAAACATATCTCAATTTTCATTTGGTTTTTGCTGTCAATATTGTCATTGAAAATGCTGCAGATTTTTTTTTTTTAATGTACCATTTCTCTTTTTCTACTGCTTGCCACTCTTCTCCCACGGGTTCCTTCTGTCCAGCACCTCTTCCATTGTGCTATTTTGCAGTGGCGGCTCCTCCACCAAGGCGGAGGAGCATTGCACCACTGCTCAAAATGAAAAATAAAATGCTAATAACGTATCGTTATTATCATTTTATTTTTCCTGTTGAGTCAGTGGCTCGCGAGACAGGACTGACCAAATGAGGGAGAAGAGTGGTTTACACTCCTTAAGTGCACATAACTGCTTAGACAGCCCTCTCCAGCAGTCGTGGTCACGCGGGAAGGGGGGATTTAATTTAAAAAACAATAAAAAAGAACAGGAAGCAGGCAGTCAGGCTCCCTCCAGACCCTCCCCTGAGCCAATCACAATGCTGCAAGCAGTGTTGTGATTGGTGGGAACACCAGGGGTTTACAGGGAGGCCATATTCTCCATGCAGGCTGCATTGCAGTCTTCATGGAGAAGTTCAGAGGGCACATGACTGGTTTGGGCTGCCCCAGAAGGCCGTCCAAACAGTCATTGCACCTTCAGGAGTGGGCACACCACTCCTCACCTGGCTGCTCGCAGAGCAGCTCCGACCACCCACCTGCAACCAAACATAAAATGATAATAACTGAAAGTTAATACCATTTTATGTTTCAGCTTCTCGCGCTGTGAGAAAGCAGTGGGGCGATGCTCCTCAGCCCTAGTGGAGGAGCCGCCCCTGCTCTCCAGCCGGCCAAAAAGTCCTGCGCACTTTGCATCTTCCTTACCAGGCTTGCTTTACACAGCCTGGTGAGGAACATGCAAAACCTCCCATTCCCCATCTGAGCGCCGATCCACAGCGCTCAGACCAATCACAACTCTGCATTGCAGGGTTGTGATTGGCTATGGGGAGCCTGAGAGCCCAGGTGCTTCCTGTTGCCGGCAGAGACAGGAAGAAGAGGATGGAGGAAGGAGATGGTGGCCTGCCCTAGTAAGTGTTTTTTTTTTCATTTCCTTCCTCACACCCTACTCCCATCCGGTAGCAGCCGCTACTGCTTCTTTGTCCCGCTTTGTGCACCTATGAAAAGTTTAACAGAGTATAAAGTGCAAACAATTTTGACTGCTTCACCTGCTAGTGAACTGGGGTTTTCTTAAATTTCGTGAAACTTCGAGTCAAGGAAAATGTACTTTATACGTAAATACAATGACTCCTCTAGGGGCATCCATTGTCCCACGCCGTTCAGAACTGGGATACAATGGTCGCAATCTGAAGACATTTCTCTACCCAGTATTACAATGGATAAGAACACGGTGGGCCATAGAAGAAAAGATCCCGATTGTAGAGCCCCAAAAGAAGTGTAATGGGCTGCGAGACCAGAAAGATTACTTTGGATGGTATATGAACAGTCAATGCTGGCTGACAGCTATGCTAGTATATGAAGATAATTATGTAATGCATCTTGCAAAAGACCAGTAGTTTAATCTCCAGCAATTTATAGTTGGTCATCAAATGCATTGCCAGTGCACCAATGCACTTCGGGGAGTGGATCCATTCATCAGGGAGCCATAATACATACTTAATACATATATTAATACTTCAGGAAATTTACACCTGAACAGTAAGAAGAACATACCCACATCAGAATCATAAGCGCCTGTTAATGCTTTCAAACAATAAAAGCCTTAAAAAACACACAGTGGAAAGATTAACATTCTAAAGTCCTTGTGTAAAGACAACTATCCTAGTTTCCCAATATTCAGCAGGAGACGAGCAGGAAGGAAGTTAAACACAAGAACAGCAAATCTTGGACAACTCTAGCATTACAAGATACCTTTTATCTAAAGCACTAGTTCTTAACCTGTGGTCCAGGGTCCCAAAGGGACTGCAAAACCACCCCAGGTGATCTGTGACTGCTTAAAAATTAAAAAATATTAACAGATTAATAAAGTGTATATACATGAACTAAAATGTGAAACAAATGTTTTAATGTTCTGTAAATGTGAAGGAATTTGAAATTAAAGGCTAAAAATGATGTCAGTATTCTCAGATTGATTTATGAGAGAACTGCAAATGCATCAAATAGAATATAGTATATGGGTGTAGCTTGTAGCCACATGGAGCCGGACAGGTCTCTGTAGAGCTCAGTTGACTGCAGCCTGTAGCCCGAATTATCCTGTAACATGGGGGCTGCCAGGGGACCCAGGGCCTTTCTGAGGGGCACCCGAACTCTGCCGACATCGGCAGGAGCAGCCTCCCTTTCCCAAAGACACTGCCAGGATTGAGGAGTGTTTGGGCCGGATCACCACCTGTTGGGCTAAGTTGGTGGCGGGCAGCTGCAGAGTGCCGTAACTGGAGGCCCACTAAGGCACCGATACACTGGTGTGATCCGGGGCCGAGGGGGAGCCCGTGCAGCAGGGGCCAGTTTTGACATCGTTTGGGGAGAGTGATATTCAGCCTGGTGGTGGCAGCCCTACTGTAAAGGTGGAGTGTCTGAGGTCTGCGAGGCAGCTCTCCCTCATCCAGGGGACCAGAGGCGAGACCTGGGAGTACGGTGGATGGCCCAGCACCCCTAATGAGCCTGAATTGACTGAGGGCAGAGGAGAAGAGGAGCACGAGGATGCGAAAGGCAACAACGAGGAGCCCGCCAATTTCTAAAGGCCAGCAGAGGGGACGCACGGCTGGGGCCAGTGTCCCATGGCAGTGTAGAGGTGCTGAGAAAGGCCCATTGCCTGAGATTATGGCCCAAGGCTGTCAATCTTGTGAGAGCAACCCTCTGGTTTTGGTCTACCATGGGGACAGCAGTGGAGGTCCTGCTCTGAGAGGGAACATAGAAACACAAGATGATAAATGGAGAGCTGAAACTTTTTAACTACTCACCCCCAGTCAAGATATCTGGGTTTAATCCACTGTTCTTTTGCTCACGATGCCACCCCAGTTTAGAACCAGCCATATGCAAATCAGCCTTGACCTTGCTCCTCGTGGAAACAGTACAGCTCGAACTGCCAGGCCAGGTCCTCCCTCGACCAGAAACAAGCATACAGGGACTGGTTTTGGGGTATCACCTCTGATCAGGCAGGATATCTTGAATCAAGTGGCACAGCAAGCAAGGAACCCACGTATGGGCATACCCTTCCCATTTAGGATGACAAATGCAAAAAGAATAATTGATGGATGGAATGTTGAAACAATGTCAAACATTCCTCTCCCCCGGTACAGAGATCTGGGCCTAAATCCCTTGCTTTTTTGCACACCATGTCATTCCAGTTTAGACCCAGTCATATGCAAATCAGTCTTGACCCTGCTTCCAATGGGAACGGTCCAGCTCTAAATGCCAGGACAGGTCCTCCTTGGATCTGAAACAAGCATCCTGAGACTGATTTCAGGGTATCACCCCTCATCATCCAGGCTAGCTTGACTCCATTGGGATGGTGAGCATGATACCCAAGTCTGGGCATACCCTTTACACTTAGGACAACCAATGCAAAAATAATAATTGATGGATGGAACGGGTAGAGCAGTGCTGTTCAAACTGATCTACCTCCCCAAGTTTCTGTATGTCCTCCAGAACACTCCCTGCGCAATGCTGAAGAGGTTTTTCTGCAAGGTGGATGAGGTCACTACGATGCTTCTTTGGAATGGAGGGGGTCCTCACATAGCCCTGAGGACGCTGGCCAGGAAGGTTTGGGATGGGGGCAATGCCTTGCCTAGCCTCAGGCTTTATTACTGGGCAGCCCACCCGGTAGTGGTGAATGATTGGGTTTTCTCGGACCAGTAAGAGCCCTCCGTTATGGAAGATAGGTGAGCGATGGACCCAGTGGGATACCTCAGGCACCTTTATGGGAGGGGGGATAAAGGGGCGACTGCTGCAGATGGCAATGTTGGTTGATCTCTGCAGAGGGCAGAGAAGATCATCGGGTGGAAGAGCTGAGTTCCGCTCGTGACACTACTGTAGGAGGCAGATGCACTGCGGGGGCTCAGGAACATTGAGGAACACAAAATGTGGGATGTGTTGGGCATTTTAGTAGTTGGGGATGACTGGAGAGATGGAAGGTTGCTCTCCTTTCTGGAGCTAGAGGCCGAATACGAGATGTTGGGCAGTCACTGTCTCAGATACCTGCTGATGCCGCATATTCTAAAGAGCTATAATTTCATGCTGAAAGATCTGCTGCAGGAGTCACCTCTAGAGTATAAGGTGCTATTCTCCCCCCTGTATGTGCACACCATCTCCTTTATATATACCACACTCCTGGTTCATAGTCTCCCCAAATTTGCCCCCTTAGAGATCGATGGGAAAGGGACCAAGGTGTACTGGAGGATGAGGCTTGGGGTGAGGACTGCCAATACCCATGGGAGGTGGAGATCTGTGCTGGTTTTCAAGTAGTCCAGCTAAAACTACTGCATAGGGTGTACAAGGGAATGCCTGTGTATAATGGGGAGATGTGACTCTGACCTTTGTCTGCAGGGTGAGGCAGGAGGGGTAAACTGCTTCACACAACATGGGAGTGCCTACTTGTCCAGAGGTATTGGGAGCCGGTGGGATTGCATCTGTCCGCAGTGGCGGAGGTCAGAGTGCAGCTTATGCCACAGCTGGTTGCATTGGGCATCTGGGGGGGAAAGACTTTGAAGAAGCCTACCCTGCTTTTCTGAAATGTGGCCTTGGTGGTTGCAAGACGGGACATTGCAAAGCAGTAAGGTAGCCCTGTGCTTCCTACGTTGTGTGAATGGAAATCAAATCTTAGTTGGTGTATGTGGGGCGAGGGAGCAGGTGTTTAAATCTAGGGGATGTCCATGCAAGTTTGAGAGAGTCTGGCATCCATAGAGGGTTGAGAAGTCCTGAAGTTAAGGGTGGTTGTTTACCGGCTGGGGATCTCAGAGGGCTCCCGGGCATGGACTGACTAGGTAATGGCAGACAAAATCTGTTCCTGGTCTTCATGGATGATTGAATATCTGGAATATACAGAGTGTCTGTAGTGGTAGAGGATGTAGTAGTCAGATACTTGGGTATGGTAAATATGTGTTTAGTAAAGAGCTGACTTTCTGAGTGAGGTTGGGGAGTAGCTGGGGGAGTTGAGGGAATGTTTTTTTGTGTAAAACTGGCCAGCTTGCTGATCTTGTGTTGCCTTTCTGAGTGAACTGTGTGTACTATGTGTGTACTATGTTGTTAAATGTCAATAAGCAGATTCTTTAAAAAAAAATATATATATATATATAATATAGATGATGAATCCAACCTAACCATTAAAATTAAAATGTTGATTTTTTTATATTAGTTTGTGGATTAAATAAAATATTTCTTAATTTGATGAATGCTTGTTTCTGTATTTTGCGTGTATTGCTTTGCTGTTCAAGTCATCAAAAATATTTAGCCAGCATTCCGCCTTCCAATAATGACTTATGGGGGGGTCCCCAAATTCCAATAAGGATTCAGTAGGGGTCCCTGGGTTCCAGTAATGATTAAGTGGAGGCCCAGAGATGTCAAAAGGTTAAGAACCACTGATCTAAACTGAAGCCTGAAATTGACACTCCATGTGATCAAAGTACCACACATTTCTGCCTGGGCATCCTCCTATATCAGTGATACTCAAAGAACGGCCTGGGGGCCACATGTGACCCTCCTGACCTTCAAAAGCGGGCCCATGGTTAACAGGAGTACTGGGTTGCTGTTTACTTGACTCAGTGCTATTCAGTGCTATTATGAAACAATGTTAAATTAACTATTGTTTAAATTAACTGGCAAACGTTTGTTTAAAAGTTAATTAAAGTTATAGAAAGGAAGTAACTAGAGTGTCCTGCACCCCTTATCCTTACGATCACCTTCCTGTTGAAAAAAAAGGTTGCAGCAAAAGTGTAAAATTATGATAAAGTCTCTTCCGAATTCAAAAAGTGTATTTCATTAACATGCATAACCATTTCACGTTAGTACATCAGATTATATCAGTAAACTGAGAAGTATGTTTTTTAAAGAAATCGTTTTCAAACATGAATTTAGACACATTCATTTTCCCCCCCACCCGGACGAAAAAAATGACAATAGTGAACTAAGACGCAAGTTCCTTATTATGTGCACTCTCTGGGTTCTTGGGTTCCTATTGTATATGAACAACATTACAGTTTATTAAATCAAACACAGGGGAAGGTTTTGTACAGTGAACATCCTGAATTCATGTATTTCGAGGTCCTCTTATATGTGATAATGAAGAAAAATTGGGGAAAGTGATATAAAAAAATTGCCTGGGATCACACAATTTACGTGGGGAAGTCGGGATTAATCCCAGGTTTTCTGGCTCACATTGTGCAAGTCAGCCACTAGATGTATATGCTTCACTTCCCTCCACCCACCTTACCGCCAACCTCGGTACACACAAACCCTCTCAACACCACCCTGTTGGCATCAGTGTGCCCCTCGGTCACATCAAAGGCTTTTTGGTCCCTGAGAAAATGTTTGCGGGTACCCATGTCCTATATCAATGGGTGGCATAAATCACGAAAGGGGCGGGTGCATGCAATTAATGCACACAACTTGGAGAAAATACTAGCCATCTATACTATACCATAAATATGTAAATCTCCTCAAATGAAGGCTTACACTTATAATAGGCAACCTGTGCTATATGTCATTTGAAGTCATCTTCTGTGTTTTCAAATCCATTTTGCACTAATCAGTGATTTTGTACAATTGCATTTGGTAAAAGTCTTAAATTCCTGCAGGACTCATTTATTGCAAGACTAGTGATACAGCCTAGACTATCTGTTTAGGAAGAATTCATTATTTATTTTAAGGTTTCACTGATTCTATTGATAAGATGGAATGAATATTGGTGGCAGATTAAATGTATACACATTAAAAGTATGTTGTCGTAAGATATTTCTATTTTTAGTTACGATGATGATCAATATAATTCACAACGAGTTTCTTAGATAGTGCTTTATATCTGAATGCTGCCATTTCAAAGCACTTTAAATAAAATGTGTGACTATATGACTATACACATACTTATAATATTTTGCTCCAATGTAAATGATTTGATGATAACGTAAACTGCTTAATGGGTCAATAACCAGACCGTGTCGAATTTAATATTCTCGTATAGTTCCCAGGTTCTGGGGGTAAACCTGTTATGTTATCAATTCTTGTGTTTTTCTCGCTTACGCTTGACGTGTAAGTGTGGCTTGTTTAGGGGGAAAATGCCCTCTGGGCGCTTGTAAAGCTGGATGTGTGCAGCAGCTTCATGCACCGTGCAGCAGCAGTCACCTCATGACTTTAAACTTTTAGAAACTGACTAAAAATGAGCAGATATGTTGCATGAGTGCAAGTGCATATCTCATATACAGTTTGCACTCAGACGACCTCCAAGCAAAATGTTCGTGAAAATTACACACTTATGCTTGAACAAATTCGGTTTCCCCAAGACCTACCCATGACCCAAAATATCGATAAAGTAATTGTTTATATTTTAAGAAGACATTTTAACCCATGCCACTGCCGATATGTGCGTGGGGGTGAGGATTCCCATAAATATTTAGCAAATGGACTTTCCCCAGTTGATAACGTTTGTGCTTCTGGTCAGCTGTTTACCACGTGCTGTCACAAAACATTGCTTTAAATCAGCATAGCGAGCATAAAGAGTTAATTTTATGTGCTCAGGCCTAATAATTTTTGTGCATAAAATAAATAAATATTTCTGAAATGAGGCGTATATTTTACGCGAAACCACAGGGAAAAAAGCAATTTAGAACGCCACTTGCAAGTTACCAGACATGACAAGTCATTCATTGTGCCTAGCTTGATTCATTAATATTAAAAGCCTCAGGTCATAAACATTTTTTTACATTCACTAAACCATTATAAAAGATTTTCGGACAAACAACTTCCATCAGTGAAAAAAAAATACTTTTCAGAAAGCAAAGACATGACACCGAGAAACTTTTCACAGAAATGCGTTGTTCAGCATCAAATACAAACTTCCGATATTTGATGATAATCCCCAAACTAAACCGATTGAGAATAATAAAGTAGGCAATTGTTTCATAGCCCTTGGGAAACCCCCACAACAAGCATTGGCAGTGCCCGTCGAGTTCCTTTCTTTGTTTCTAGTAGTTGCTAGGGAGTGACGTGGCACTCGGAGCCGCAGGCAGCCGGCGGCAGCGCGCGGATACCCAGACCCAGACAATCATGCAGAGACAGACAGATGGCTGTAGCCAGGCAGGCGCTGACGCATTGCAGGCAGCTTCACTCACTCTAAAAGGCAGACAGATGCCGGAAAGCAGGCACCCATTGGGATGCAACAAGGCGGCAATGTAGTGTAAAATTAATGTCGCATTAGAGTGTCAGTGAGTGAGAAGGAAGAGCACCGTGCTCTTTAGTTTCGATCAGTTACATTAACAAGAGCAGCTCTAGCTTTAAAAGAATAGACAGTCAAAAAATCCGCGAAGCAACTGCACAGTATTTGATTTTGTCTACTATGAGCAAAGGCAGCAAAGACCGACTCTTACATTTCTAACTCCCATAGCATACAGTCATGAAATGTACTTATTGACATCAGCGCGTGGAAAAGTCAGAAGCCGGTCGTTTGATGGAGTTATACTCAATTGTTATGTTATGTTGTTATGTTATGTTATATTATGTTATGTTGAGTTGTTTAGCGCACTAATCACCCGAAAGGGAGTCCAATCGCTTGCGTCCTTAAGTTGATGACTTTTCTAACAAGCATTGGCATAGCCAATAGGTCTTGCATTCGGGACTTTATAAGTGTTTAGCCATGCAACAGTTGGTGTTGTTGCACCAAGGATATTCTGCTGCATAACTAAATACTTATAAGGTCCCAAAAGCAAGACCTACTGGCTATTCCAATGCTTGTTTTTGCTTTTCTCGGGAAATTGGCGATAGCCCACCGAGATACTGCTTTACATCCTGTGGCATGGAGTGCTGTTTATTCATTGATAAAATCAGGACTACAGGTACCAGCGTCCAGAGCACACACTGGATGGATGAGCTCCCCTGGTTTTTTTACACAGAAAACACCGGAGCTCTACAACAGTCATGCAAGGCCTGCATGTGCGGCTTTTATATTTAAATGTGTTGAGGGAGGTCGCCAGAGACCAAGTAGGTTGAGAGAGGGAGGCTCGTGGGTGTGTGACGAGATTGGTGAGCGCAAGGCAGATTAAATAAAGTAGCAGAGTGGAGAGCTAACACCGGAGTGGGTGGGGTAGATGGGACATAGACGAAAAAGAGGCAGAGGTGAAACTGTGTGGTGAGCAAAGGGGAAAGAGTCCAAAGACTAGATCTATCTTGAGCTGTTCTGAAGGGTTGCGACGAGAACAGAAAAAACAGATCTAAAAAGAAAACAATCTGGACAACAAGTCAGCAAATGCACAAATACATATATAAACAAGCATTGGCCGCGCGGCGGCGAAATGAAATAATTAAAAAAAAACGCGAGTGGTGAAGCGAGTTGTGCGCACGCGCGCGCGTGACGGGAAAAAGTGCTGTGCACGTCACACGTGCTTGTGCATGTTCTAGCAAGCTGGTGGCCGGCAAGGTAACGCTTTTTGAAGCAGCTACTAAATGTCTCACAAGAGCAGTGTATGCGCTGACTCTAGCGAGACCCAAAAACTGAGGAAGAGTGATGATTGCTTGAATGTCTGGAGGATAATAGGTCGAGCATCAGTTGTTCATGGCAAAAAGCGAATAGCAGAAGTACTGGTGGTTCCGTTACCACGAAGACTGTTTGTAGAGCTTTGAGACCCACGGGTGATATGTGCGCTCAAAAAGCTCCTATGACTAGAGGAGCAGTGGGCACATTGGGTCTGTTGTAAGTAGAGTGTTTGGTGCATGAGAGGTGAGTAGTAGGCCTGGTGCTCAGCAGGAGCGTAACAAAGGCCCCCGCAGCCCCCACGGTGCGGGGGGGCCCCAGGCTTACCCATGCTGGAGGGGGCCCTGCTTAGCCCCTGCTGATGTGAGTGTGAAGGGCCCCTTCAGCACATCGTGCAGGGGAGCCCTCTCACATTTTGTTAGGCCTCTGGCAGCGGCTGTGCCTGAGTATTTTAAAGTTGTCCTCACTGGGCTTGCACGTCCGTCTCGCCACTTAGATGAGAAATTCAATTTCAGTGGCAGAACATGGTGCCTCTGATAAGGTAGACTCCCTCATTTATGTTGGAGTAATGTAAATGCAAGCCAAGCTGTGATCAATTAAACTGCGTCATATTGGTTTGTTTTCATGACTAGCACTCCGGTGTTTTCTACTTTTCCTGCACAAACGCCTGTTGGAAAGGCGTTCGCCGGAGGGGGGTTCGATACACGTCTTGCCCACCCCTTTGACCCACCTCTCCCAAGTAGGCCGAACCAGGCGCGCACACCCTGAGATACACTACGAACAGAGTGACTCCACACGTATTCTTTGTAGGACGATAGGTTCTTTTATCGATGATTTCAAGGGATCTTTATGATCCAAGATGCAAGCAGTACAGCAGTGATACAACGTACCACAAATCAGTCGTCGGGAAAGGAGGTAGCGGGACAGTCTTTCAAGAGAGTGTCTCTGCGAAATACCCTGTGGAAAGCTCACAATCCTCGAGCTGGAGGGTGTCGTGTCTCTGGGCGATCTCTTACCGAGTCGTCCTCAAGGGGAGCGCCGCGAGTCTCTCAGCAGGCACAGGTGGTCGGAGTTCGGGAGCCGCGATTCCGTCAGCAGGGCTCAGATGGTTCAATAGCTGGGGGGGCGCGAGTCACTCAGCAGGCCTAGGTTGTTCAGTGTTCGGGAGCCGCGACCTCGTCCGCAGGGCTCAGATGGTTCAATAGCAAGAGGCCGCGAGTCACTCAGCAGGCCCAGGTGACTTCAGCATTCAGGAGCCACGACAGCGTCTGCAGGCTCGGATGGTTCCAGGTCTTCTCTCCCCTCGTTTCTCCGGCACCCCTTGTTATACTCCGCTGGTTCTTTGAAGTCCGGAGTGCTCGCAGAGGGGGGACTGGGGTGACGGAGGGGGTCCGGTGGGATTTCCTGCCGCTCACTTCTTTGGTCTTTTCAGGTGGGACCCCAGACGCTCTGCAGGGGAGGCGCCTGCTCCCCAGGGGCCTGGTGGCCGATTGAGTCCTCCCGGGGAAGGCGACCCGAGGTGTGACTGGGCTGGCGCCTCTAGGTCTGGCTCGAGGGTTCCCGCTCCCTCGGTTGGACATGCGTGGTAGGGTGTTGAGTCTGTCAGGCCTCTGGCCGGCCCGCGGATCGGGGGTGGCTGGGGCGGCCGGAGTCGGAGATGTTGTGTCTTGAGGATGGTTGCAGGTGGCTGGATGATGGAGAGGGCAACGCCGTGAGGCCGGTCTCACACACGTCCCCCCCAGCTGAAAGGCGTGGAGAACTACCCATCCACTGGGGGGTTCTCCTCGCCGAAGCGGAAGAACCGGGACAGGCCGTCGGCGTTGGCATGATCCGTCCCGGGGGCGATGTTCGACAGTGAAATCCATCCCTTGGAGAGAGATGGTCCATCGTAGTAGCTTGGGGTTCTCCCCCCTCATCTGCATTAGCCACCGCAAGGGCCGGTGGTCCGTCTGTACTCGAAAATGGGTTCCGAACAAGTAGGGCCGTAGTTTCTTGAGGGCCCAGACGGCAAAGGTCTCTCGTTCTATCGTACTCCAACGCTGCTCTCGCGGCAGCAGCCTTCGGCTGATGAAGGCGATGGGCTGATCGATGCCCGTGTCGTCGAACTGCGAGAGCACAGCTCCGATGCCGTGTTCGGATGCGTCGGTCTGGACCACAAACTCTTGGGAGTAGTCGGGGGCCTTGAGTACGGGGGCGGTGCACATGGCGGTTTTCAAGGCGTCGAACGCCTGCTGGCACGGGGTGGTCCACTGCACCTTCTTCGGGAGCTTTTTGGAGGTCAACTCTGTGAGGGGCCCCGCGATACTACCATAATTTTTGATGAACCTCCGGTAGTACCCCGTAAGGCCCAGGAAGGCCCGAACCTCTGTCTGCGTGGTGGGGGGCTCCCAGGACTTGATGGCGTCGATCTTCGGCTGGAGAGGGGCGACCTGGCCGCTGCCCACCTGATGCCCCAGGTAGACCACGGAGCCTTGCCCGAGCTGGCATTTGCTGGCTTTCACTGTTAGGCCTGCTTGGCGCAGGGCCATTAGTACTTGTCGGAGGTGCTGGAGATGCTCGTGCCATTGAGAGCTGAATACGGCGATGTCGTCAAGGTACGCTGCGCTGAACTCCTCGAGTCCGGCCAGGACCTTGTTCACCAACCGCTGGAACGTGGCTGGGGCGTTTTTCATCCCGAACGGCATGACCCTGAAGCGGTAGTGGCCATCTGGCGTGGAGAAGGCAGAGCGCTCTTTCGCTCCCTCCGTGAGAGCAATCTGCCAGTATCCGCAGGTCAGGTCGAAAGTACTGAGGAACCGGGCGGCCCCCAGGCGGTCGATGAGCTCGTCGGCTCGGGGGATAACGTGAGCGTCCGCGCGGGTGACCGCATTGAGCCCCCGATAGTCCACACAGAATCGTAGTTCGGGGACGACCCCTGGGGAAGCCGCCTTCGGGACCAGAACCACCGGGCTGGCCCAGGGGCTGTCGGAGGGTTCGATGACCCCCAGGGTGAGCATCTTTTGTACCTCGGTCTTGATGCAGGTGCGGACCCGGTCAGGCATCCGGTAGGCTCGGTGTCTCACAGGCGGGCTGTCGCCGGTGTCCACGTCGTGGACACACCAGTCGGTAACCCTTGGAATGAGGGAGAAGAGGTCTGCGAATTGTCTGAGCAGCTGGCGGCAGTCGTCAGCCTGCTGGGGAGTGAGGGTGGTCGACAGTTTCACTCCCTCCACGGAACCATCCAGTTCCTTAGCGCACAGGAGGTCGGGCAGGGGTTCGGTGTCTTCTTCCGCCCCATCATCGGTGGCCAGCAGCAAACTTAATTCTGTCCTCACAAAGTGGGGCTTGAGATGGTTCACATGGAGGACCCGGAGGGGGTTCCGTGGGGACTGTACGTCGACCAGATATGTGACCTGGCTCTTCCGCTCGACCACCTTGAAGGGACCAGTCCATTTGTCTTGTAGGGCGCAGGGTTTCACCGGAGCCATGACCCAAACCTGCTGGCCTGGCTGGAACTCGACCAGGGTTGCGTTCTGGTCATACCAGCGCTTCATTTCTTCTTGGCTGGCCTCGAGGTTAGCCTCTGCTAGTTCTCTGAACTTTCTCGTCTGGTTGCGGAGCGCCAGGATGTAGCGGAACACATCAGGGGGTGTCCCCCGGGGGTTTGTCTCCCAGCCCTCTCTGACCAGGCTCAGGGGCCCTCGGACGGGATGTCCGTACAGCAGTTCGAAGGGGCTGAACCCCAGAGACTTTTGGGGGACTTCTCGGTATGCGAACAGGAGGCAAGGGAGGAGGACGTCCCATTTCCGGCGCAGGGGCTCTTCGAGGCCCAGGATCATTCCCTTCAGGGTTCGGTTGAAGCGTTCCACTAGGCCGTTGCCCTGGGGGTGGTAGGGGGTCGTGAACTTATACGTGACTCCGCACTGCTGCCACAGGGACTTCATGTAGCGGGATATAAAGTTAGTGCCGCGATCACTCACAACCTCGCGGGGAAATCCGACACGGGAGAAGATCCCCATGAGAGCCCGGCCCACCACGGGAGCCGTCACGGTGCGGAGGGGGATGGCCTCGGGGTAGCGGGTGGCATGGCCCACCAGGACAAGGATGAATCTGTGGCCCTGGGCGGTCTTCGGATCCAGGGGTCCCACGATGTCGATGCCGACCCGCTCGAACGGGGTACTCACAACGGGGAACGGTTGTAAGGGAGCTTTGCGTTTTCCGCCACTCTTCCCACTGCCCTGGCACGTGAGGCAGGATTTGCAGTGTACTTCTACATTCGCTCGCATCTTGGGCCAATAGAAGTGGGTAACCAATCGCTGATATGTCTTGTCTTGGCCTAAGTGTCCTGCCAAGGGTACGTCGTGGGCCAGGCCCAGGAGGAGGCTCCGGAACCGCAGGGGTACCACCAGTACCCGTGCTGCGCCTAGCTCGGCGGACTTTTGCTCGCTGTATAGGAGGCCATTGTCCCAATAGATCCAATGGGTTCCGGTTCGGTCACCGGCGGCCTGGGCTTCGGCTTGTTGTCTAAGTCCCTCGAGGGAGGGGCAGGTGGCCTGTTCCTTGAAGAACTCTTCGCGGGAGGGCCCCCCTTCACAGCGCCACTGGGCCATCTCGGGCAGTTCTTCGAGCTCCGTCAGGGCCTCTGGGGCGGAAGGTTCCGGTCCTTCCCCCGGGTTAGTGTCTTCTTCTCCCTCGGAAGGAGGGTTGTCTGCTTCTGGTAGGGGGTCCCGGCTCTCGGGGATAGTGTTCGGCAAGAGGGCTTCACTGCCCTTGGAGAGAGGCAATCGTGCGGTCATGGAGCGCGTGGTGGCGCAGACCCATTCTGGGAGGCCCATCATCTCCAGGTGGGCTCTTCGTTCTACTTGCCCCCACGGGGAACTCTCCAGGTCGTTGCCCAGGAGGCAGTCTACGGGCTGCGAGGTCCGGACCGCTACCTTCAATTCTCCGGAGACCCCTCCCCACTCGAAGGGCACCAGAGCCATCTGGCAGAGGCTCTCCGAATTGTCGGAGGATACGACCGGGCAGAGGGCCCCGGTTAGGATCTGGTCTTCTGAAATTAGGCTGCGGTGGACCGCGGTGACACTCGCCCCGGTGTCGCGAAGGCCCTCGACTCGGTGGCCATTGATGGTCACCTGCTGTCGGTATTTTTCTGTGTTGGCGGGCAAGGGTGTCCCGGGGACCATTTCTCGATCACCAAGGGAGACCAGGGCCATGGCCGCCGGTTCCCATTCCTCGGGGTCTTCCATCTCTTCCCCCAGAGCCACGGAGGCCATCTGCCGGGCCGTGGGGCTGGTCGTTGTGGTTCGCTGATACTGGGGACACTGTGGGTCATTGGCGTAGTGTCCGGGTTGTTGGCAGCGGAAGCAGGTGATCCCAGCTCGTGGACCTGGTCGTCCTGGGGCTCCGGTGCTTGCTGGGGACTGTGCCGAACCCGCCACTGGTGGGCTGCTGGGGGGGCTGGTTGAGGACCCCCCGGGGAAGTCTCTTGGTCGGCCGTGGTTCCCTCCACCCCTCTGGCGGGGGGCCTTGACTGTGGCGGCCGTAGTCCCCCACGGGGCCCCGGGTGGCCCGGGTGTTCACCCAACGATCAGCCTCCGCGGCCAGCTTCCGAGGGTCGGTGAGTTTACTGTCCAGGAGATGCTGGCGCAGTTCTATAAAGCAATTGGCTGCTAAATGTTCCCAGGCAATCAGATCGAACAGTTCTTCGAAGGTGGAGACCTTGCTGCCCTTGATCCACCCATCCAAGGCTCGGCTGTAAAAGTTCACGTATTCTACCCACGTGGTGCCCGGTATCTTCTTGCAATCACGGAACCGTTGTTGGTACATTTCGGGGGTGAGTCCGTACCGGCCCACGAGGGCTTCCTTCATGTGGCTGTAGGAGTTCATGACCATGGAGGGCAGATCTAGCAGAGTGTCTCTTCCTTCGCTTAAGAACCGGCCCCATAGGCCAGCCCCCCAATCCTTCTGGGGACTCGGTGAGAGGTCATGGCGACTTCGTAGGCCTTAAACCACTGCTGGATATCATCGTTCTTGTAATATTCCTTTACCACATCCTTGGGGATGTGAACTTTGGTTTCCCCGGTGGGAGCGGACGGTGGATTCCCGGGTGGCTGTGACTTTTCGTTTCTAGCCCGCCACTCAATCTCTTTCAGGCCGCGTTCATGTTCTAGCTGGAGTTTCTTTTCGTCGTGCTCCCTTTGGAGTCTCTTCTCTTCGAGTTCCCCTTGTAGCCGTAACTGCTCGACGGCCAACTTCTTCTCTGCCAGTTTTATTTCTCCCTCGATTTTTAGTTTTGCCAGTTCAAGTTCGTGGTTGCGGCTTCTCTCTCGGTCCGCTAGTTCCTCGGGTGACAGGTTCCCCTCTGGCCCGTTGTTTCTCGCCGGGATGCTTGGTGGTTCATGGGTAGAGTCTCCTTCCGTTTGGGTCGGGGGCGCCCCCGTCTCGACCCAGGCTTTCAGTACTTTCTGGAAGTCTTCCTTTGTGCTTAGTCCGGTGGTAGCGATGCCAAGGTCTTTGCAAAACTGTTTCAATTCTCTATGCGTGTAATAGTCCAATTGATCCTCTCGGAACGGTGAGCTTATTTCGGTACCTGCGGCACCCAGGGAGGTTTCTCCTTCCATCTCTGTTTGGTAGTGCGTCAGTCGTTTACTGCACGCTCTCTTTCGGTGTCGGCTCGAATCCCACCGCTGCCACCAAATGTTGGAAAGGCGTTCGCTGGAGGGGGGTTCGATACACGTCTTGCCCACCCCTTTGACCCACCTCTCCCAAGTAGGCCGAACCAGGCGCGCACACCCTGAGATACACTACGAACAGAGTGACTCCACACGTATTCTTTGTAGGACGATAGGTTCTTTTATCGATGATTTCAAGGGATCTTTATGATCCAAGATGCAAGCAGTACAGCAGTGATACAACGTACCACAAATCAGTCGTCGTGAAAGGGGGTAGCGGGACAGTCTTTCAAGAGAGTGTCTCTGCGAAATACCCTGCGGAAAGCTCACAATCCTCGAGCTGGAGGGTGTCATGTCTCTGGGCGATCTCTTACCGAGTCGTCCTCAAGGGGAGCGCCACGAGTCTCTCAGCAGGCACAGGTGGTCGGAGTTCGGGAGCCGCGATTCCGTCAGCAGGGCTCAGATGGTTCAATAGCTGGGGGGCCGCGAGTCACTCAGCAGGCCTAGGTTGTTCAGTGTTCGGGAGCCGCGACCTCGTCCGCAGGGCTCAGATGGTTCAATAGCAAGAGGCCGCGAGTCACTCAGCAGGCCCAGGTGACTTCAGCATTCAGGAGCCGCGACAGCGTCTGCAGGCTCGGATGGTTCCAGGTCTTCTCTCCCCTCGTTTCTCCGGCACCCCTTGTTATACTCCGCTGGTTCTTTGAAGTCCGGAGTGCTCGCAGAGGGGGGACTGGGGTGACGGAGGGGGTCCGGTGGGATTTCCTGCCGCTCACTTCTTTGGTCTTTTCAGGTGGGTCTGGGAGGGACCCCAGACGCTCTGCAGGGGAGGCGCCTGCTCCCCAGGGGCCTGGTGGCCGATTGAGTCCTCCCGGGGAAGGTGACCCGAGGTGTGACTGGGCTGGCGCCTCTAGGTCTGGCTCGAGGGTTCCCGCTCCCTCGGTTGGACATGCGTGGTAGGGTGTTGAGTCTGTCAGGCCTCTGGCCGGCCCGCGGATCGGGGGTGGCTGGGGCGGCCGGAGTCGGAGATGTCGTGTCTTGAGGATGGTTGCAGGTGGCTGGATGATGGAGAGGGCAACGCCGTGAGGCCGGTCTCACAACGCCAATTTCATCCAGTGTTTTCTTAGACATTGTAATGTCATCCTCCAAGGAAATGGTTTATCCTCTTTGCAGACATGCCCTTTGTTTTGTATGTGCCCAGGGCACAAGTCCTAAAAAATAAGTGGGGGGAGTAACCTAGTTAATCGGAATGCAAGTGGCATCACTGCGCGTGACATCACTGTGTGTGACAACGTGGCGCGTGACATCACAGGAAGTGGCATCATAAGAAGTGACATCAGATCTTGAGCCCTCACATTTATGTTTAGTAGGTATATCATGAGTACATGGGAGCACATTTCGAGTAATCAGGGAAACCCTCCTGATTTAGGCAGAAGATTCACACTTTTTAAAGCTGCACATAAAACAATCTTGCCTTTTGTCTGCGTAAACTTCCTCAACCAATAGTGCTTTACAAGAAAAAACAGTGGTACTAAATTAGATTTATTTTGTGTAAATACAGGGAAAGACCAACACATCTGACATTCTTACAGTGCATGCATATCTCCTAAACAGGGACTGAACAAAGTGAAAAGCTGCCTCCCTTAAGTATGTGTGAAGTGCTAACAAGGTGTGACCCTTTGTTTCCACTCTGCTGCATTTGCGTCTAGGTGTGAGACTCCTGACTGCTCACAGCCAGGAGACTCCAACAAAAGGAGGCCTCATGACCCCTCAAATTCGGCCTTTGTTTTGGGCCCAGCAGGAGTCTGAACTAAGAAAGTTCCCTCCCCGCCTGCACGTTGTGATCGAAAGCAGACGTGCAGGCGCTGCTGAATGTGTCCCGCTGTTTGCAAATTACACCGGGACGAATTCAGGATATTTTTCAGTGGGGCCCAACTTCTTGGCAGGGTGGATGGCGTCCACTCTGTGAAAATAGTGGGTGGACACCGTCCACCGGCATGTACCCTAGACTCGTGCCCTGTATGTGCTGAATGTGCAGTGTGATAGAGAATGAAAGTGCCAGTCCCAAGAATGCTTTCATCTGTGCAGCTATCGGTGCAGTAGCTGTCTCAAAGGCGGCGCTGTCTGAAGAAATCCCAGGCTATGAATCCTGTTAGAGTATACTTTCCTGCCACCAAACCCAGCTTCTCCGAGTCTCGGCTCCTCGTGGAAAGTCAAACCTCCGCCGAAGAACATCTGTGGAGTCATGTGTGCGCACGTGAGCGATCGGAGATATGTGACTGTGAGTGTAGGGTCAGAGGAGTGACTGCGAGTGCCAGGTGAAAGTGCTGGGTGAGTGATGTGTCTGTGAGTGGGGGCTGTGAGAGATGTCGCTGGGAATGCAGTGTGAGAGGTGTGACTGAGTGAATGGGTGAATGATGTACCTGTCCGAGCGCCGAGTGAAGTTTAAGCCCATGTGAGTGCAGAGTGACAGCTGAGCCGTGTGAATGCAGTGTGAAAGGGGGGCCTCTGTGAATGCACTTCAGACCTTGTGAATGTAGAGTGTGCCTCTGTGAGTGCGGGTTGACACATGAGTGGATGCTCATGCAGGGTGAGTGGTATGCCTATGTGAGAGAGGAGTCTGTGTGGAGGAAGGGTGAGAGGCGTACCTATGTTAGTGCATGGTGAAAGGTGAGTGTGCGACAGTGCATGGTGTGAGGTGAGCCTATATGAGTGCATGGTGAGATCTGAGCTCTTGTAAATGCATGGGAGCCAAGGAGAATGCAGGGGGATATTTGAGCCCTTGTAAATGCATGATGAGAGATAAACCTTGGTGAGTGCACGGGGAGGATGTTCCCATGTGAGTGCACAAGGAGGGGTGTGCCTCTGTGAGTGAGTAGCGGTCTACCCATGTGAGTGCAGGGTGAGAGGGGTGCCTATGCGAGCAGAGAGTGAGTGAAATCAATGTGTGTGTGTGCGCAGGGTGAGTGGTGTGCCTGTGTGAGAACTGGGTGGGTGGTGTGCCCACGTGAGTGCAAAGTGGGAGGCGTGCTCGCTTAAGTAGAGTGTGAGTCATGTGTTTTCAGGAGGAGTGTGTGACTGTGTGAATGCAAGGTGAGAGGCACGTCTGTCTGAATGCATGGAAAGAGGAGGGGCTGGGTGAATGCAGAGTGAGAGACATGCCTGTGTGTAATGGAGTAGCCAGAAAATTTAAATATCCTACCACTTCGAACCAAAGTTCTGATGGCACCAAGCAAGCGCAGCAAGTGAGTCCAAAACACCGTAGAAGTGCTCCGCTGTCTGTTCCATCCAAGCATCTATTCATTCATCCTTTCACCCTCCCATCCACCTTCTGGTATCAATCATTTCACCTTTACATTCTGTCATCCATTCATTATTTCATCCAAATTTCAATCGTTCACCATTCCATCCATTGGCCATTTTTTCCATCCTCTAAGATTTCATTTTCTCTACCATCTTTTCACCTTTCCTCAGATTTCCATTTACTCTGCCATCCATCCATCCTCTAAAATGTCCCTTTACTCTTTCATCCTTTCATCCTCCCATGTATCTATCCTCTCACTTACATATCCTCTCACATAACATATGTATTTGTAAAGCACACGTTCATGCAGAAGAGTATATTGGCGTTGAATAACAGATGTTCATTGTTACCCAACTCAAAGGTATTCATTTTATCGACCCCAGAAGAATGAAAGTTTGCAGGGGGGGGGGCTCTCAAGTTTGGTTACGCCACTGGCGCTCAGTGCAGGGTCCCGTTCTACGCTTTCCCCACAGGGACCAACAAGAAGGGTCTTACTGTTTCTTCAGGAATTTTAATATTTTGTGGACAAAGCAGGTCCGTCGCAGATTGATCTACAGGAACTGGGGCATTTACACATCTGCCTGTAAGGAATGGTCCACATGAAGAGGGAGGCATTCAAGGGTCTATTAAGACCCATCAATTCTTGGACCCAGGTAACAGTGTGGGGAACACAGTCTTAGTCCCTAGAAATCCTATGACTGGAACCAAAGGAGTAAATCAGTTCCCAAGAGGAGTCTATCTCAAAATTTCTCTTGGACTAGATCACTAGGTTTTGGCAGCCAGGCAGATATTTCAGCAGCAGCAGTGGTAGGGTTCCAGGGGCATATGTATCAACCGAATTTTTAATCGCAAACGCTGCGATTCGCAAAAACAGCGTTTGCGATTAAAATTCACAAAACGGGATGTATGAGGCAAATTCTCATCGCAAATTTAAGGAATCGCTAATTTAGCGATTTCTTAATTTTGCGTAAGCATTTAAGAAATCGCAAATTGCGATTTCTTAAATGATATGTAACACGCAACAAAGCATTGCGAATTATTCTTAAGAAATCGCAAATTACCACCAACTTCTAGTTGGTGGTAATTTGCGATTTCTGTCAAAAATGCACTTTTTGGAATTTTACAAAGTGCCACGTGGCGCGCATACATGCCCTTAGGGCATGTATGTGCGCCATATGCACACACATGCTCATTTCAGGGGTGCATCAGGGTGTCATCATGACACCCTTGCACCTTTGAAATTATGCTCAAATTGCGATTCGCAAATTGCGAATCGCAATTTGAGAATTTCTTCCCATTCATTCCTATGGGTCTCCTGGCCCATAGAAATGAATGGGAAGGTATTCCTTAATTGCGATTTCGCAATTTGCTAATCGCAATTAAGGAATTTTAAGAATTCGCAAAAGTTTTGCGATTTTTTAAATACATCCCGTTTTGCAATTCTCAAATAGCGATTCTTTAAAAATCGCTATTTGAGAATCGCAACTGGAGATGTTGATACATATGCCCCCCAGTGACGAAAGTCTTGAAGTTAGAAGGACCAGAAGTTGAACGTAACACACAGTGTGGTTTGGGTACAGTGTTTTTTGCATCATTTTTAACTAGAGCCAACATTTTCAGTGAAATCTGCAATTTTTGCAAATTGTGTGGCAAATGAAGTAAAATCATAATTATGTGGTAAACTCTGCAGCCTCAGAATCACCTAAATCCACTGAACCTCATAATTGCCTATAGCTTTGTCGGCAATTTATTCAAGTAAGGTAAACAACATTTTAATTCCAGTAAGAGCTTATTATTTGCTGCTTTTTGAAAACAAATTCCAGCCATTGCCCATTGTTAGCTACTCTTGAAGACAACAGCTTTTTAAAGCTAACTACCTCAAAATAAACATATAATATGTAATAATATGGTTCTATATTGCCATAGTTGGTGACATTTACAAGCCTTTTGCCTCATAGTTTGTGTCACCTGAACCCCTCAGTGGCAATATTGAACTGTATAGTATAGTGTAACACGGTTACTCGTCATGTAACCCCTCTCTCTCTCTACATATGTATATATATATGAATAAATGTATATATATGTGCGTGTGCGCGTATATATATATATATGCACACACATATATTTAATACCAAGCATGCTGCTCACTAGAGAAATGTTTCCTTTCAGTTATTGAGTCATTGTAAGTTAATTTATCAATTGACTCTTACAGGTTTACACTTGAGACATACTATTTCCTGAAGTCATTTGCAACTTTCTGCGTTGTCTCCACAATTTCGGGAATGTCTTTGCAAAGCACATCTACAGTGATGCATGTTGCTGCTGCAAGACATTTCTCTTAATGAGCGCTGCAGATGAGCAGTTTGACAAATGTTCTTGCTGGCGCATCCCTGAGGCCTTCTTCAGGACCCCCAGAAGTGTGCTTTGGAATCTGCCGGCCTAAAGATTGTGCAAAATATGCAATAAAATTATTAAATACATTTTTTTTAAAATTACACCAGTAATCTGCTGACAGTTCTGTTGTGCTCCTTCACACACACATCATGTAATCTAAAAATCCTGCGATTACTCGCTCTGGCTACTAGCCTATAAGTCTTACAAATTAAGCATTTGCTGTTACATTCGCATGGGGGAGATCCCTCAAGCACCCTATAAAGTTGTATTTAAATATTGCAACATTTTGATATTGTTACTGGTCTAAACTGTTTATACCAGTGCCACCACATTTTCCAGGACTTACCCTACCTACAGCTACCAGTCACATGTTCCACCTTGTACCCCAAGAAGGTATAAGATTTGCACTCCTCGGTCTCCTGCCATCCTCTCTGCATCACTGCCGGCTGTTCCCTTTGCAATTATTTCATTTTGTTGTTTTTTAATCCAGATTTTCCCTTTTTTCATTTAAGATCCTGTAGTTTTTGTGCAGTGATCTGTAGAATCTTTTTAAGTTTTAGTCTAAAGTGACGCATTAGTTCCACTACCAAGTGGTGCGTGGTAATAGTGTTGAAAGAACAGGGACACGGTGGTTAGGAAGTGGCAACTTGCATCAGCGTGTCCTAATGCCACCCGCTGTCCACCAGAGAAAACGCCTTTGCATTGCCCTCATTGCAATTCATCACATCGCCCCACTGCGCAGTGATCTGATGTATGCAAATGCATGCACCACCATGCTCATTTGAATAGGGGGAGGGGGGCTGGCACCGCTCACACTGGTTCGGCTCTGTTTGGGAGGGATTCCACAGGGCCAGGGGCGCTTCCCATACATGGATATGGATTGACAGACTCATGAACAATGTTATAGCCTTGATGACGACTGTTGCGTAATTGCGTTATTTATTTCACACAGTAAATAATAATACAACGTGGATCGTTATTTATCGAACACAATACTACTAAACTCTAATTATGTGTGTAAAATGGCCTTCAGTGGTGGTAGATTAGAAGAGTGCAACAATATCTGGATGGTGAACTAAAATTTGGTAGCTGGCAGGTAGGACTTCACCTTCTTAAAGATGCATGAGGTCAAACTCTTCAGCCCACCATGCACATCCCACAGAGGAGTCTACCTTCTGTTTCTAGAATGATTGCCTATTTGTATTGGATGGGTGAAGGCAGCTCTATTAGGGTTCGAAGGAAGTCCCACGATTTGCTTTTGCATAATCAATGCAAAATTTCGGCAAAATTAATCGAAATTGCACATAACTATGCAAAATGAAAACTGGCATTTAGCACTTTATTTTAGTGTAAAATATATTCTAGTGTCCACTTTAGATATAAGAATGTTTTTAGCTCTAGAAAAAGTGCAAAAAACAAAAGCACGGCGAATAGCTACTTTTGCTCTGTCGTTCGCGTTGTTCACGTGCATTCAGTGTACATTTTTACTGTGAACTGCGCATTACAGGTAAATAGTAGGTAAATATTCAATGTGGCAGAATAGTATCATTTTGTGCACTTCACACAAGAATAACGTGAAATTACGCAAATTAATACCTATGTAGTAAGTCTTATTTTATGTGCTGATGAAACTGTATACTGTTTACTTCCACCCTTCTTTTGTTCTTCATGCCCAGTCTTGATTTTCAATTATCTCCTCTTTGGTTGTTTTCATTGATATCGATTCACTAAAATGTCATTGCAAAAGAGTTTCCAAGACTCCAGCGGCGACCGGCACAAGCAAAATGTGGTGAGGTGGATGGAGGGGCATAGGAGGAGCATGAGAGGTGGAGCGCGGGGGGTAAAATATAAATAGTAAGACTTACCTGAAGCTCCCGACTGCATTGCGCCTCGGTGGTCCTCTGCTTCCTGGTCCCAGAAGACACCGGGACAGAATCAGAGACTCCCTGTACAATCCCCATGCTGCTCTCATGTTATTACCAATAGAATGAGAGTAGCGCAGGATTTGTACTGAGCGTGTTGGTTTAACACTCGCTCAGGCACAGGAAGTCTGTACTGTTTCTCCAGCCTGGCTGTGCAATACAGCTGGGTTGGAGAAACCTAACTGCACAAGTCTGTTTGGCCGGCCTAAGACTGCCGTCTAAACAGACATGCACACATAAAAGTACACATATCACTTCATTCCTCCTCCCTCCCATGGCCCGGCCTCGCCCCCTACACATGCTGGCTCAACCAGCAGCTGAAAAATAAAACGAAAATAAAATATCATTTTATTTTTTAGCTGCTGTCTCTGAGCCAGTGGGGTGACACTCCTCCGCCATTGTGGAGGAGCCGCTACTACAAGAGTGACAGTTGCAACCTTAGATTTGCCCCTTGAGACTTGTGTCATGGCCATTACAACCCCTGTCTCAGAGGTTGCAGAATCACTGACAAGAAGACAGGGATGGTTCACCCATATGGGTATCTTAGATTCACCCTCATTGTTTTCTGCCCATTTTTTAAAACTATTCTCACATTGAATAATAGTCTATTATTCCCGGTTAGTGTAATAAAGACTAGAGCTCCAAGAGCTGGAGCATGACCTTTGCTGGCAGCGGAGGAAAGTAAAATACAATTATTTTAATTGTTTTTTGCGTGCGTGCAGGTGAGAATGTGTGTGTGTGTGTAAGACAGAATGTGTGTGCATATGTGAGTGTATGCTTGTTTCTATGCATGTTGCACTGAGGTACACAAAAAGGTGATGGTGTAATGCTCCAAGTAAACACAGTCACTGGTAGTTACTCTGGCCTGCTTTGCAGTCCTTCATTATTTTGCCCGCTATCCTACCTCACACAGGAACAAACCATTTTCAAATCAGTCAGAAAGGAATCCGACCAAGTGATTACAATTTGGGCTGGAGGCCTCCGACTGACGGTCGGAGCCGTTCCTGCCCACATCACAATTGGACCCTTAGTTGTATTCACAGTGTAGCCTGGCAGTGCCCTAAATTCTTCCACGAACTTTCCTACCCTAGGTATAGTCTGAAAAAGGTCACATATATACATTGTTAAATCATCTGCGTACAGCGCTATCTTGGTTCTTAGTTGTTGTGCAGAAAAAGGGATTACCTGGTGGTCTTATCTAACAAGCTGAGCGAAAGGCTCTATATAAATATCAAACAAAAGGGGGAAGGCGGACACCGCTGCCTCGTACCCTGAGTATTCCTAAAACTCTCTGTCAGAACTCCATAAAATAGGTTCACGCTGTTGAATTTTCATATAATCTCTGTAGAGTCGTGATAAAAAACAGGGCAAACCCTAGTACTACCAGGACTTCCCACAAATACACCCAGCGAACTTGGATAAAGGCCTTGACTGCATCGAGTGTGGCAACAGCCAATGGGATTGAACGATCCATAGCTAGATCAATACACCGGATTTACTGCTGTGTAAGATTGTATATTTGGTGCTTAGGGATAAAGCCTTTCTGATCCAGGTGAATTAGTTGGGGGCCATCCTTGCTAACCTACCTGCTAAGATACTGGCAAAAACCTTATAGTCAGCATTCAAAAGAGAAATTGGACGATATGAGTCTACCTTCTTTTGGATCTTTAGCAAGCTAAATCAGCACTAATGTAGCAGTCCTTCCATGAATCCAGGATCTAGTCATTCTCAAAATAAATAGAGTTAAACGGTTTGTCTCAGAACAGAATCACCACCTTTTTAAATATCTTATGTAGCTCTGAGGGAATGGAATCAGGCCCTGCTGCTTTCATGTTATTAGCCCGACTCAAATGCTCCCCAAATTTCATCCTCCATTATTTGTTCTTCAAGGAGCTCCCTTCCTATCTCTGTAAGCCCTGGTAAGATTCTATCCCGGAGCCACCCCCTAACATCTTCCGGGTCCAGGGCGATATCCTCATGTATAATGCAGAAAAAAAGGGAGACTAGATGTTCTTGCATTTCCTCTGCATTTTTAGACCCATCCCCCTGGGAGTTAATGATTAACTCCTTAATATTGTTCTCCGCCCTCTCTGGTCTGGATTGCCAGGAGTGCTCCTGCTCTCTCCCGTACTCAAAGACCTTCATACTATTGGCTAGCCACCTATCCCTGCATTTCTGCTTAAGTTTGTAATTTAGCTGGACATCCTTTAACCTTTTTTTCACTTGTTCTCTACCCTGGGGGATCTTTGAATCTGTATGGTCACCGCCAGCACCCCGATTTCCTGCTCTAGGAAATTGAATTCCCTTCTCTCTGTCTTGTTTTTGGCACACTCGATGTTTTGCAAAAAACCTCTTAAAAATGCTTTAAAAAATATTCCACACTATTGTAAGGGAAGCTGACCCCATATTGTCGGCACAAAAATCACTGCTGCCCTATCCCAAGGATGTAATGACTTCAGCGTCAAGGAGAAGGGTGCTATTGACCGTCCACCTAAGGTTTTGCCTGATTCCAGGGCATTAAAGGATCATAATTACAGGTGAATGAACAAAGATATGACCTGGCCTATGATCAATTCTTTTAACCTTATGTGCTATTGTTATGTCCACAAAAAAATAATCTAGCTTGGAAAAATGGCCATATTTTTTACTATAAAATGTGCAGCCCCTAGTCTGGCCCTTTGATGGCACCACACATGCACCAGCCCCAGATCTTGCATCATACTCCTTAGTGCCTGCCTAGTCTTAGTTGTAGATATACAATTTCTCGTGGTAGATCTAGCTAGTGTAGGGTCAAGCAAGGTGTTAAAGTTCCCCCAGGACTATCGGTAGTGCAGCGTCCAACAAATTCCACTCCAGGGTTGCGAGATATGCGGGAACATCAATGGTCTGGCCATAAAAACCCATACACACAAACTCTTATTTAGCAAATCTTATACTTCCCAAAACCCATCTACCCAAGCTATCCGTTTTAGATGATAACATCTCCAATCCTGTCCCTCTCCTCAAAAAGATAGCTGCAGCCTTACAAAATTCTATCTGATCCGATACTGCATAACTCTCAATCCATCTGCACTTTGAAAAAAGTTGTCTACTCTCTATTGTTGTTAGATGTGTCTCCTGCAAAAGTATTATGTGGGCAATGATTTCTTCCAGATATCTTAAGGCCAATCTCTGCCTTACCTTAGATTAAAGACCATTAACATTCCAGGTTAAAAAACACATCTCCTCCCCCCCATTATTTTTTAGAAAAAGACCACCTGTATATAATAAAGTGATTGGAACAGCAATCTGGTGATATTGAGGTCTTATTTATTTTAGTTTTTTGCCACTGCTCCCCACCCTGTGCCCTCACCTAACACCTCCCTTGAGGAACCCTCCCTCTGTTATTTGGCATTTTGTTGCCATTGCTCTTCCCCTGGGGAAGGGGTTTCCAAACACACAACACACTGATTGAAGACCCATAAACCCGTAACCTCTCCTGACTCCCGTCCAGCTCCAAATCTTCCATTCTGTCTCTCGGCCATTTCCTATTGCTTATGTTTCCTGATTATATCCATCAGAACATCGACCTCTTCAGGAGTGCGATAGTTATACATCTGGTTGTTCCACATAATGCGCCACATTAATGGGAATTTTAGCTGAGCTTTAGCCCCCAGTTTATGAAGATCCTCTAACCTTTTACCCAACTCCCATTGTCACTGGTCTGTGACCTTACAAACATCTGACCTGATGGTAAAAAAATAATCTTTTGCAGTACAGGGCCCATGCTTCACAGCTAAACCCAGGATGGTCTCTTTCACCATATAAGTGAGGGAATGAACCCACCTCTAATTTTAATTTTCATTCATGCTAGCATAATAAAATTAATATACATTCAGTATGGCAATTCCTCTTTCGCCTTTCCTGCTCGCTGTATTTTTAGTTAGTATTCTCATCTAAGCATCCTTCTATTTTCCCTTCTAGTATACTCTCCAGAAGCTACACATTTTCTTTCAGCTTATATACACTCACTATTTTCTCCTCCATATACTTTTATATAAACTACTACCTAATAAACATACCTGTAAAAGCTGCCTCCGGTTCTCTTTCATCTTTCTTTTTGGGTATACAATTTCTAAATGGTCAGTATTTCCTTGCACCCTTTCCATGTTTCCTGTGAAGAATCCCAATTTGGTTGGTTTTTTCCTGAATCTGCGGGATTCACTGAGACACTCTGTGTAGCCCCTGTGTAACTTTGCGGCAATATTCACAGATTTACATGAGGGGCCGCGATGAGCACTGCGATGGATCTGCGGATCTCACAAGTGACCCCAAAAAGTTTTCTGGCATTTTACTGCACCATAAACATGCTTTTTCCTCATTTATAACATACACAAGGGGTCATGAAACCTCTCACCTGACCCCTTCAATTAGTAAACAAGCAACTGGTCAGCCCGGGGGACCGTTTTCTAAAATATAAAATGACTGCTGCAACTTTTCCGTGAAGACGAGGGCAGCCAATCAGATCCCAGCTTTGGCGTGTGGAGCCTCGGATTCACGGTGGGTTGATCCGCGGAGGATTTGCGTCCCTAGACATACAAATTTGGATTTCAGTTAATATCTCTAAAACCACTGAACAGATTTATACCAAATCACAAAGAGCACACTTTCTGGTCCGAGAGCTAGCTTTCTGCCAAATTTTGTGCAATTCCGCCCAGCGGTTCGGGCTCTAGTCTTGTTCAAAATCCCTATGGGAAATTGCATGGGGAAAATGATTTTTGGGACCCCCCCTTTTTCTTAGCCCCCGCTTGATGGATCACCCTGAAACTTTCAACACAGCAGCTGAATTAAGTGGCAAACTAATTTTGAAACATTTCAGAGGATCCGTCAAGTGGCGCCAAAGTTATTGGCAAAGCAAAAACACAATATTTTGTTTTTAAAATTATTTGTCTATTAATATTTTTATAGAGTTTTTTTTTTAACCTAAAATATTTCTAGAATAAAATCACTTAAAAAATGTAAGCTCAAAGTGATGTTATAGTTATGTGTTTTATTAATATATATCTTTTTTTTAAAACAAACATAGAAATTCAATTAAAAAAATGTTACAGACATATAATAGAGTTTGGAAATATGTTTTAAAAAAGAACAAATTTACTAAAAAATAACAAAGTTTACATAGACATTATAGTTTGAAATACCACTACAAAACCATAGAAATTCACTGAAAAAACAAAGGATACCGCTATGATATAGTTCGTAAATGCAATTTGAAAAACCTTAGAAATTCACTAAAAAACAAAGGTTACAGGGATGTTATAGTTAGTAAATAGTGTTAAAAAAATCTTCTAAATTCACTGAAAAAACAAAAGGTTAAAAGGACGTTATTGGTAGGTTCAGATTTTACTCACACAAAACCATAGAAATTCAGCAGTCATAGTTACGTGAGCTAACTATTACTTACACTTAAATCGCCATTCTAACCCCCCGATCAATCGCCATTCTAACCCCCATATCCCGCTGTGAAATCTAACCCCACCCTCTTACCCCTCCCCACTCCCTCATCGCTCGCTAGTCTAACTGCCCTACTATGTCCCACGTCCACCCCGTCCCCACATCACGCCCTGTTCCTGCCCTTACCTACAAACACCCCGTCCTCTCTAAACATGGACCCAGCTCTTGGACCATTCCCTACCCCCCCAACCTTTAAAAAAATGCCAAAAAGAATCTTAAACATAAATTACTAATCCAGCATCCCGAAACCCTAATTGCAGACAACTACCACAGTCTCGCGTCCCCCATTAAAACTAACTATATTTTCTGCACCAAACGCCCCTCCAAATGGAAGAGCACCTTTTTGTGCCACCTACCAGTATCTAACACAATCAAAATCCCCTACGGTTTCAAACTTTCCATTACTCCAACCTCTCTCTTCCCTGGGGAAATAGACATTTCCATCTACAAAACTGGAAACATCCTGATCCAAGCCTCAGAACACCACCTTACCATTTTTGAACTCCATTTCAACACTATGTCCTACCACTTGTTCCTACCTACTCCTCTCCCAACACGTACATAATCCCAAAAGCCCCCCCTGGTTCCACCCTGCCGCCCGACTCCAAATCCTCTCCCTAACGACACTCCCCTCTCGACTACCTACATTCTTCCACCCCCACTTGAACTCTCACCGACTCAACTCTTTCCCCCCTCCCAACACCAGCTCCCCCCCTTGCCCCCTACCGGCTCACCCCCGCCTCCCAGAGGCAAACTCCACTCCCCCATGACACACCTACCCTTATTGACACAGCCCTTTCCTCGACCTCCATTATATCACCTTCTATTGAACCCTCCCCCTCAACTCCTCGAACACACTCACGCTCCCCCAATCTCCCATATCCCCTAATGACCGTCCCCCTCCAACACCCTACCACCTCCCTAACCCACCTCCACCCCCTCCTAACCATCCCATAACGCCCATAGTCCCTCCTGTCCTTCCTCCTCCCTCCTCAATCTACACTACCACCCATAACGTTGTTACCACGTCTCCTCACACCCCTCACACTCTCCCCTCACCTGTCTCCCTTTTCCCCTCACTCATCACCAGGCCATCCTACACCACGTAAAACACCTGCTCACACCTCCTTCCCCTCCCTCGCCCTCCCCCACTCCGCAAGCCCAACACTACCCACGTCTGCCCCTCCTGACCTCTCACCCTCACCAAACTATAAACCTTCTCACCCAAACTATTTTGGCATTAACGCCTCCCCCATTTCAGCCCAAACCACCTCCCTCCTCACTCTCCTTAACCAGACACTTCACTACTTGGACTGTAATATCTCCACCCTTGTTACTGAACTTACCAGACTCAGAGAAGAATTCAATCAGTTCAAATCCTACAACCCCAGAACCCGCCCCTCTAGGGACGCTGCTCCATGTCCTAGCCCCCGAAAAAGCCCTAATCCCAAGCTTTGGTTAATAAAACCTCTGCACACCCGTTCACACAGACCCCTTCGCACCTCATGTATCTACTCTGCCCCTGACCTCCCTGACCTCTGCAACTCCTACCTCAACAAACCAACACATAAAGATCTTTCCTTCCCTCACTCCTACATTCCTGTAATCATGGGTACTAGCAGAACCCATTGTTCTCCTAGCTCCCCAGACCCCCATCATCTCACCACCATTCAGCTATGCCCCGCCCCCAACAGCAACCCTAAACCCCTTACCTGCATGCTCGTGAACTGCCGCTCGGCAGTCCGCCATGCGACCGAAATATCAGAAACCATCCTTAATGAAGATATGGACATCGCCTTCCTCACGGAAACCTGGCTCAAAGATCACTTAACACCCATCCTTGACCTTCTTGCCCCCCCTGGTTATTCTATTCTCAGAAAAGACAGACCTAAAAAAATAGGGGGTGGATTAGCAATTATTTTAAAAAATGAACGACAACTCTCCCTAATCACTAACACTGACTACACAACCTTCGAATACATAGGAGCCGAACTTAAAATGAAAAGCTCTCCTCCAATACGACTACATAACATCTACCACCCACCTGGTGAGCCCCTTCCCTTTGCCGAAGAACTATCTGACCTTCTAACTAAATCGTTACTTTCCAACTCCAAAAATCTCTTCCTAGGAGATCTTAACCTTCACTGGAATGAACCTAATAACCCTACAATCAACCATCTCAATAACGTTCTTGAGATTAGCGACCTCAAACAACTTTGTCACTCCCCTACTCACTCCAAAGGAGCTATCCTCGACGCCATCATCTCTAACTCTGATTTGGCATCCCTATCCAACATCATCCCTATTGACTGGTCTCACCACCAGCTCATACTGTTTACGATCTCCCCACCAGCCCCACCCGCCCCACCCGCCCCAGTGAAAAACAATAAAAACACAATTATGACAAGAAATCTTAAGCAAATCCCCCCCGGCGCACTGGAACATGAACTCCAAACCCAACTTCGTCACACCCCCTCCCTTCGTCAAATGCAAACGAACTTACTGAGCACTTTAACAAAACTGTCTCTGAGGTCTTAGATCAACTTGCCGCTCTGAAACTAAAAACGCAAAAAATGTCCCCTCTAAATCATGATTCACCTTAGACCTTAACAAAGAAAGACGCTTACTTAGACTCGCGGAAAGAACATGAAGACAACACCGTTCCCCCTCCCATCTCGCTCTCCTTAGAACCGCAAGATCCTCCTACAAAAAACACATCTTTTTTGAAAAAGCATCTTTCTTTTGTCTGCAATGCTCCTATGCCGAAAACAGACCCAGAGAACTGTTCAACATTATTAGAAATCAAACCACCCCTGTAACCCTCAACCTGGTGGCATCCACTAACAAATGTGAAGAAATTGCTAACTTTTTCACCCAAAAAATTGCCAAAATTGATCGTGCTTTCCTTGGAACTCAACTCTCGCTCACTCCCCAATATTCCCTGAATACCACGCCATTAGCACCCCTCCCCTGGAAACCACCCTGACCCCCTCTCCTCCCCTTCCACCACAATCCCCTTCTAAACCCTACCTGACTATTCCACCGCTTAAAAACATTGCCTCATGGCAGAATTTCCACTCCGTGTCGGAACTGGAAGTCTTAAACATCCTATCTAAACTTAAACCATCCTCTCACACTAAAGACCCTCTCCCTTCTGCACTTGTCCAAGATCTAAAGCATGTCATTGTCCCCTATTGGACCAACATCATTAACGCCTCCCTCTCAACAGAGAGTGTTCCTACCTCCCTCCAACTCGGACAAATCACTCCCATCCTGAAAAACCCCAAGGCTGACCCTAATGACCCTAACAACCTCCGCCCTATCTCCAACTTCTCCCTCCTCTCTAAAGCCCTTGAAAAATGCGCCCTACTTCAATTGGACAAATACATTGACACGTACAACCTACTAGACCCCCTACAATCCGGCTTCCACAAAGGTTGCTGCACTGAAACTGCACTGCTCAACATAGTCGACGACATCCACCTCACCCTGGACAAGGGCGAGACCTGCCTACTTATCCATCTCGACCTTACCGCTACATTTGACACAGTTAACCACCCAACCTTACTCAATGCACTCAAAGATCACTTCGGCCTTAATGGCACTGTCCTAATCTGGTTCACCTCCTACTTCCAACATAGAACCCAACAAATCAAAATCCAAAACTGCCTTTCTAGCCCAACATCTGTCTCCCTAGTTGTCCCCCAAGGATCTATCCTCTCTCCTGCTCTCTTCAACCTCTTCATAGAACCCCGTACCCTCATTCTTAAACAAGCCGGAATTAACTATCACCTGTATGCCGACGACACCCAACTGTTCTATAAAATAAAATCCCATTCTGATATCCTACACCTCAACACAACACTAACCAAGATCCAAACCTGGTTCCACACTAACCATCTCAAACTTAACCCTAACAAAACTGAGATCATTCTCTTTTCTCCCAAAAACAACCCTCTCCCCATTCAAACTTGAATCGCTGACCTAAATGCCCTAAACTGCTCTCTCTCCCTTGCCGAATCTGTCAAATCTCTCGGCATCACCATCAACAATAAACTCACGCTGAATTCCCATATAAAGAACTCAGCAAAAGGAGCACTCTTCACACTCCGGCATCTCAAAAAAGTCAAACCTTTCATCCCAGCCGAAGACTTCAAATTAGTTATCCAATCGCTTGTCCTATCAAAAATTGACTACGGAAATGCTCTTCTCTCTGGAACACCCAAAATCCACCTTACCCCCATCAAATCAGTCCTCAACCTTGGGGCCAGACTACCAACTAACTGTAAACGTTTGACCATATCTCACCTGCCCTCAAAAACCTCAAATGGCTCCCCATTGAAGGCAGATCCTCCTATAAAATTGCCTGCATTACGTAAAAATGCCCTCCATCAAAAGACTCCACTCTACCTCGCAACCAAACTCAATTAAGCGGGCTGCGCTTGAACGTAGAGAAGCACCAACTCTCTTCTCCTCATACCCACTCTACTAAAAAAAAACGCCTCCCAATCCCGCTCCTTCTCTGGCAAGGCCCCCAACATCTGGAACGCCCTCCCCAAAGACCTTCGATGTAACCCCTCGTACGTCAGCTTCAAAAAAGACCTTAAAATACACCTTCTCACTAAATTCTGGGGGACTTAATCGCTTGCTCTCCGTACTGACTACTTTCCTCCTCCTGCCCTATACACCTCCTCCTCCCTTTCGCACCTTCACACCCCCCTCCAGACCCCCTCCACACCCCTCTCACCTCCCTTACCTAGCCCATTCTTCCCATCCCACCCCTCAGCACCCTACCCAATTTACCCCCGCTCTACTATGTTTGCCTCGTATACTGTAAAAGTGTTGTTATGTAACGACATTTCTGTTCTTTTAATATTGGGTTAATTATGCTCTCCTTCCCTCTCTCACGACATACTCTGCATTTTTCATTTTACTCTTTTAGACCACCTTGTATAATTTGTTTTCTCTCATAACAATTGTTGCTCTTTCCTTGTTTTTTACCATGCAATATGTAAAGCGCTCTGATACCCTCGGGTGGAGCTAGAGCTGTATAAAACCTTCAAAATAAATAAATAAAATACACCCCAGGAATGCACTGTTATGACCACACATATAACATCACTCATAACATGGTCAGTGACATCACTCATGACATCACTCATGACGTGTGGCTGTGTGTACTTGTACACTGCGTTGTGCCATTCACACAGATTTTTCAGCATGGAATGTGCTACTGGCACTAAATCGCCGTCCATGCAGCACAATGTGCATATTTCCACTGAGTTTTTAGGTAACTCTGTGGAATTCCACAGAATTAAATTCTGCGACTTTCGCCCACTCCGAGATAAAACTCCCAGCCTGTGAAGGCCATTGTTTTTATTCACAATAACAAGCATTTACGTTTGAAGTTTGTTACTTAATAAACAAAAAAAATTACGTAGACAGAGAACAAGCATCACCCAGTTCAGTAAAGTTTTCTATCTTTAGTACACAACTAGAGCAGCAGCTGCACCAAAAGCTTTAGACGTTCCGGCCTTGCAGGTAGGGGTCGCTAGCCATGGTGGGCAGTCCTCCTCAAGGGGAGCAGAAGACAGACCATCCATTGACCTGGCCAACCGGAGGGTCATAGTCTAAATGACTTCACTTGCCCTCCCACCCACTGTCTTATTCACACAATTACAGCCTTCCTTCAGCCAGTATCATACGCATTTTCACCAGGACAGGTTACCATCAAGCTCAACTGGGCTTATACCTTATGTTCTCCATGGCAAACATCTTAGAGTCTGCCTGTGGCAGTAATAGCATTACCAGTAACCATTACCACCTTATCTACTGAATGCTCATTAATTTTGGTGAATAGTGGCAGCATTGTTATCTCTGTGCCTTACTTCAACGGCCCCTAGCTAGTAGAAGTGTTTAAGGTCATTGGTGGGAGGTGTGTGGTACGACCTCCCACCTACTGGTATTGTCTTTTCATGTTGTAATATATTAGGTCAGTTCTGGTGTGCTCTAATTTCCTCCCTAATGGCCTTATTCAAAGTGTTCTGATTTTATTCCCGGTACCTCTGACACCATGGAGTTACCGATACAGAAAATACTAGTCACTCCAGGCGAGCGGAGTTACCGGTAGTTATAAACAGAAATAAGGAATTAAAGAGGATATTAAACATATTGGGGCATATCCACAAGGCGGCGCTAGAAAATTATCGCCGCTTTTGCAGCCGTTTTCAGCCGAAAAGCGGCAATAATTTCATCGCCTAATTAGCAAGGTCACGCTATCACGTGAAACTTGCATTAGCGCACGAAATCTTAACGCCCAGCTTTGCACCTCTAATAAGATGCAAAGTGGGCGTTCCTGACCTAACATGACAGGGGAAATGTCGCTAAGCGACATTTCTCCTATCATCAAGCCCCACGCTATGAAGCATAGCAGCAAGAAAAGTAGCGATAACCCCTGTTATCGCTACTTTCCTTACGCCTGCTTCAGGACTGATTTAGCCATGATATCCTATGTAAGGTGGATATCATGGCTAAGTATGTGAGGCCCTATCAGCTAGCTAACGCCACATTTCGTGAGATTATCGCTGGGTTTCCAGCGATAATCTCACGTTAGGCAGTTAGCGCTAGGATTTTTATCGCTTTTGAGATAAGCGTTGCTAATAGCACGCTATCTCAGCGATAAAAATCCACGTTAGCCAGTGATAATTATCCTAGCGCTAAGTGCGCTTAGCGATAATTATCGCCGGTTGTTGCTGATATGCCCCTACGTCTCCTATTCTACTGGAAATCCCTCATTCTCCACCAGGAGTTTCACTTAGCCAGAATCTGGAGATTAAATTTGAAAACTCGAAATTACTCTGGGATTGGTAACTGGCATTACCAGCACCATCAGGGACGTGAAGGGGGACAGTAGTGTAATACAACTAAAGGACCCGATTAACTAAACTTGGCAAAAGTGTCAAAAATGAGGAAGAAATCACTATTGCAAAGTATTCCTGCTTGCATAATAGAGATAGAAGAAAAAGATCTCTTTAGCTTTCCGCATTACATAAACATGTAAGCACCAAGGCGAAAATCAATGAAAGATATTGCTAAACAACTGCAAATGAGATAGGATATTCGATTTGATTATAAATGACTGTAGATATGCAATGCAGTTTTTAACAATAAAAAGGTATTACCCATGAATTCCCTGCGCAGAAAATGAAGAAACTCAATTTTTCACGATTGCTTTTTTGTTAAAAATGTCATCCTTCCCATTTTAAATATGAAAAAAAAAGTAGAATTGTTCAATTCCACATTAAAACATAACAAAAAGAGAGCAAGTTGCTTTTGTTTCTTTTTTGGCCATAGTCCAAAAATACTTACGTAATACGGATTAGAGGAAATTCTGTTTGCTCTATTGTGTGTAACAGAGGTCTAAAAATCGGTGCAACCAAGCATTTGTGCACCAATCATGGCGAGTTATTTCAGTTTACAAAATACCTTCCGACTAAACAAGCTATCCACCGATCACGTATTTTCCAGCAGGTTGAAGTGCTTCAGACCATTGCTGAGAGTGCAGGTGTTTCCACAAGTTAATTATTTTTGGAAATCAAAGTGTTTCAATGGTTTTCTGACTGACACTTAAGTAATTGATGTGTTTGAACACACTTCTCTATTATGCTCTACAATTCAAGAGGGCCTTTGTTCTGAATTTCAATTAACACTTTTCATCTTTTGTGTCTTAGAAGTTAGTTTATGTTGAAAAAGTAGTTTTACAGCTTTCATCTCTGCGTGGAAAATCAGATGAAAGGATGGACTGAAAACAAGGCATTTGTCCAAGAGGCATAAGCGTGATCACAGGAAAAGAGCAACGCGGGTTCACCGTAATATGTCGAAAAAATGCCATTTAGACGTCTCTTAGGGTATGTTTGCTGATTGTGCAGGCAAGTCCTGAAAGGTGAGATTATTCATGGCAAAGTGATTTGCACAGAGCGCAAATGAATGGCATCAACAAATTAGCTTTAAGGGCAATTCTTACAATTTGTAACAAGGAAGGTTAATTGAGGTGAACTTCATACAAGCTGGCTTTACTTGCAAATGTACTGTGGCATCTGGGGGGACCTTTAGCATGGAGGAGCTGGGTCCAGGCCCAAGATGCTGAGACCCTTTCTGCAAGGCCGGACATGCCTTTTATTCCACGGGCATTCCCTCGGTGGGCTGGATTCCCTGGAGGCAGGGTTTTAAGACAGGGGGGCGTTCCTGCTGCCACTGTCACTATCCCCTGCTGCTCGAGTTAAATTGCAGTAGGCATGGGGGGCTACAAGAGAGAGAGAGGGAAAGCGATCTGAGCTCGATAAGAGAGAGGAGAGAAGGAGAGAGAGAGAGAATGAATGGATGAATGGAAACAGAGAAATTGTGTGAGGAAATGGATGAAATGAGGTTGGTTTGAGCTCTTTTACCAGTGCTGCTATGGTTCCTCCGTACAGCGCATACAAGTCACATTGTTTCTGTAGGCAACGAGGGCATATTCATATCAAAGATGTGCATTAAATAATTAGAGAGTGAAGATTAATTTTGGCAGTCTCACCCTCCAAAGAAGCAGGGGCTGAGAGGAATATTTTTCAAAGGAAGACAGCAGTAAAGGGGGTGGCAAATTGAGTTTTGCCCCGGGCGCTATCTGAGAAAAGGTCAGACATGTGTGGGAGTTAATCAGCTTGCAATTTGTGCTGACCCTTTCCGTGGTCACTGACATCAGAGGAATTGTGGGTTAAGTGGAGGTATTGCTCTTAATTCTGGCATTAAACTACAAAGGACATGGAGTAAGGACATGTCCTCATGGACTTATCTCCCTGGTGGACATATGGGCGGATAGCCTCACATTTTGATGAATCTCCCCAATACTTAATTTGTAAAAAATAATATGTGCAGAGGCACAAAGAACACATGCGCTTTGTAAACACTTACACCCATTAGCTAGACACAGGCTGTAAATAATTAGGTAGAAAAGTAACATGGTAGCTACCCACCACTATGTAAACTATAAAACAACATAACACACTCATTGAATTATGTCATTAGTGATGTTATTTGAGATGTCATCAGTAATGTCATAAATGATGTCATTGAACACGTCATAAGTGATGTAATATGTGAGCTCATAAGCAGCGCATGGTGGAGGTGAAAGTTAAAGTTAGCTCTGCTAATTATAACAGGTGAATTTCTCAGTTTTTTTAGTTCAAAACGTTAATGTTCTTACTGACATATTCACCTGACTATAACGTTATTTTAACCTTTATTTCTTTTCAGTGAATATATATGTACCCTTAGAAATTCACTGAAAAAACCAAAGGTTACAGGGACATTAGAGTTAGGCTCAGGTTTCACTCGCACAAAACCAGTGAAATTCAGCAGTTATGGTTAGCTGAGCTAACTATAACTCGCGCCCCCTTAAGGCACTGCTTATGACCTCACATATTTCATTAGAGATGGTCAGTGACATCACTGATGACATCTCTAACTCTAATGTCCCTGTAACCTTTTCTTTTAACAGGAATTTATACGTTTTTTTTAAATTCCATTTCCCAACTATAACGTCCCTGTAACCTTTGTTTTTTTCAGTGAAGTTCTAAAGTTTTTTAAATGCTAATTCCTATCTAAAATGTCCCTGTAACCTTTGATTTTTTCCAGTGAATTTCTATGGTATGTTAACTAGTAGTTGCGTTTTCAGCAATCACACTGTCTGGGACTTACTGGAAGTAACAGAAGGGGATCCTGGCCCCCCAAGGGCCCTCAGCAGCCAAGGGGACTTTATACCCAACCAGCAGTGCGCCTAGAGCCGCGTTTGAAGAGTGGTGTAGAAAGGGAGCATGGCCTTCGTCAACCTCTCAGCAATCCCACTCTGTGGGACTTACTGGAGGTAACAGGAGGTCTTGCTGTCCCCCAAGGACCCTCTGCAGCTAAGGGGACTTCATCCCCCAATCAACAGTGCGCTAGGAGGTGCATTTGCAGAGTAGTGATGAAAGGGCATGGGGCCTTTGGCTGGGTCATTTATGTATTTTTTGTTTATTCGGGGAGGGGGCCGCATGGCCCTCCTCCCAGGCCAATTTGAGCTCTGGGGACTCCACCCCCTGTGGCCCTGCCTTTTAATATTTCTTTTAAACTATAAAAGAGGGGGGGCTACTTTGGCCCTGGGGACCCCACCCCCAGGGTCTGGACTCATTAAAAAATAAAATAAATAAATAATGGGAGGGGGGCCACTTGCCCTTTTCTGGGCCGATTACTGCCCCGGGGCACCCCATCCCTCTGGGCCAGGCCTCTAGTGTGGGTACCCTGGTCCCACCCTGGGCAACCCCTTTGCAGTGTTGGAGACCGCGGGGGAGCATGAAGGCCCTCATTGTCCCTGCCAGCTCCCCACCTCCTGCAGGAGCTGGCATTGCTTTAACACACAAGGACCTGCTAACATGCAGCTCCCTCTCTGTCAAAGCAATTGTGCTCCGCTTTGAGCACATGGGCCCCCCACTTTCATTATTTCCATTTGCCCTGGGGAGGTGGTGTGAGAAGTTGGCCTGATGTATGATGTCACTAGTTATAGTGTACACCCTATATCAGTCCAAATACCCTTATGGTGATTGGTTGTAAAGTCAACCTTATAGACCAGCTATCCTAGTGGTAGCATGGACAAGAGCAGTCTTAGGCTAAACTCTGAATGGCATGTGAAGCCAGCTGTGATACCATATATAATCCCTTGAATACCAAATGAAAGGACACCACAACAGATATATATATAAAATAAAGTGTATTTATTCTAAGCAAACCCTCAGCACTCTTTATGAGTTTAGAGGTAAGTACAACACAGTCTTATTAATGCATACAGTAAGTCACACAGGTAAGTAATACAGTTAGGCCCTAGGGGCCACGCAAACCATATACTAAGTAAGTGGTATAAGAACCACTGTCACGGAAATAGAATAGGCCTAGGCCTAGGGAATCGCTGGGGCTACACTACACTAGCGTTAGTTAGGAAGTGGGAGGCCCACGGGATTCGTGTGCAGAGTGAAAACACTCACGCGTAATGCGTAAAAGTCAATAGCAATGTTACAGTTTAGAAATAGATAGATTTAGGACACTTCCGGAGTAGCTAGGAAGTTGAGACTTGAAAACTAGACACTAGGATAGCCACTATCCTGATGAGCACCGGAGTACCCAAGTTACCTAGCCCACAGGCTGCGGGTGCATAGGGGTGAAGATGCGTCGTTTTCGTCGTCGACTCCTATGGATGCCTGAAGAAAGATGCTGACAGGCAGTCAGGAGAGAGTGTCCGGTGGATCCCAAGCCTGGGATCAAGAAGAGAAGAAACCTGCAAGCAGAGGGGACAGAGTCAAGGTCACTAGCCAGTGACCACGTGGAACCAGGAAGGAACCAGGCGATGTCGTGAAGAGTTGCAGGTGAAGGTGAAGCTTGTCGCTGCAGCCAGGAGGACCAGGAAGCGTCGAGGACGACCAGGACCAGGAGGCGAGCTGTCCCACGAAGGCTCTTGCTGTCGGCGGCGTCGAAGTTGGACTAGGACTCACCAAGCCTTGGCAAGCGGAACCCACGAAGAACAAGGGACTTGCTTCTGGTGCAGACCAGGAAGGTCTGGGGTGCTTCTTCTTTGCAGAGAAGCGGGAGCCAGTCTGGAGGAGCCAAACCAGCGCAGAAGATTTCAGGGAGCGTCGTCACAGAGGCCACTAGCCAGCGGGCAAGCAACCGGACAGACGCGGCAAGCAGGAAAATGCTGAAGGGCCCCACGCAGGACTCGTGGAGTGTGGGGGGCTGGTCTTCGGTGCAGATGGTGCTTGGGGTTGGGGCTTCTCAATCCCCGGTGCACAACTTCGAGGGTACCTCAGAAGCTGCGCTGTAAGTTACTAGCCACTTTTCCCAGGTAGCCGGTCCCACGTCGCTCGTCGCCTCCACGGATCTCAGCTCTGCTGCAGATGTGGATGAGGGTCGGAGAAGTCTGGAAATCAAGGCTCTGGTCGGGCTCTGCAGTCGGTTCCTCGTCGAACGTTTCACAAAGCAAAGGGTAGTCACTTGATGGTGCCTGTTTGCACAGGGTAGCCACTCCTTGGCTACAAGGGAGATTCTTCAGTCTTCTTCTTTCGTCGAATGTCGAAGGTCCAGAGTTTCTGTTCAGTTTTGCAGGTTCAGGATAATCTAATCTCTTGAGGCCCAACTCCCACTCTTATACTAATCTGGGGGGCTGGGATACCTGCTAGGTCACGCCTTATGGGTGGGACCTGGGAGGGGGTGGTTACACCCACTTCCCTTTGTCCAGTTTCGCGCCAGAGCTGGGGCTGGAGTGCCCCAGCGCCGGTTTGAACTGGACTATGCAAGGAACACCTTGTGTGCCCCAGGCATGTCTCATTCCTTTCAGCCCACCCTGCCCCAATACACTAAAGGCTGTCTGGGGAGGTGCTAGCACCTCCCCAAGCAGGAAACCTATTGTCCAGGCCTCCCTGGCTGGGATCACTCCCAGCAGCAGGAGGTCAGACTTGTGTCTGTGGCAGCAGCATCCATTTTGTGATGCTGAGGCTTTGGTCAGAGGTTACACAGCAAAGTAGGATTTTAACATGTCTCTCCCTCTAGAAGGGAGGAATAATATCCTCATCACCAGAAATGGTATGGGGGTATTATTCCAAAGTGTTAGACACCTTACACGACATGTTTTGATAAAGCCAAACCATAGTTACCATAACCGTTTAAGATTATAAGGCACTTTAAGAGTATATGGTAGGCTATATCATAGAACAGCTATAAGGACATGGTTCCGAAAGCTGCAGACAGGCTCAGCTCATGCTAGAGCACCATCTCACATGTTACCAAGCACTCTGCCTCCAGGATTGTTAAGGCCTGCCATAGGAGTGACTGATAGGTACACATGTGTCTATATATAAGGTAGGTATAGGAATACTACACCTAAGCAAGGGGTGATTACACGACCTTGCCCCAGCTGAGTGATCAGCCAGTTGTGTCTGATTGGAAGGCCAGACCAGGGGTGGCATAATACATGCTGCAGCCCCTGGGAGGCCTAGGGTACACCTATGCCCTGGGTACCTAGGGTACACTGTACAGGGTCCAATAAGGTGATCCTTACCAATTGGTTATGTACCTAGGGTACATGGAGTCCATTTTACAGAGAGAGCAGACAGCCTGAGACCCTGAATGGCAGGATCTCAGGCCAACTAAGTCGAAAAACCAGCTAGACACTAGGCAAAAAGTTGGGGGTAACCATAGTCAGATATCCACCTTCCTACACAACCCCCCCCCAAACGAAAGGAGATAAGGCTGGCCTTTACAAGGTAAGCCTCTATTGCCTGAGTGGCCATATAAGGAAGAACCAGCACTGGCATGGTTACCCCCTGTCCCATGGTCCACTAAGCAATCCCTCATCCTAAAGATATCATAGGGTCTCCACCATAGGGAATCTCTACCTTTGGTGTGTCTTTGCAAAGTAAAAGGCTGGTGTTGAGATGGAGTACTGAAGTGAGTGTCCTCAAAGTGAGGCCTCAGCTTCCTCCAATCATCCTCCACCCTGGATGCCTTTCTTTCTCTAACTGAGTTGCACTGTGCTCTCAGGGTCAGCCTCTGGCTACCTAAAGCTGGAGGCTGGGTCCCTTTTGTGGGCTTACTGGAGGGACAGGTCAGGTTTGGGGTCCAAAGGTCCCATGTTTGCCTGTGCCCAACAGAATCCCTCTGGGGGAGGTCCCTAACTACCTGTGAAGGGGATCCCTCAGGAATGTTTTTACCCATCACCTGGCTAGGGCAACTAACCAGGCAATCCTCATTCTTTTGAAGGGGGGGTTCTTGTGGACAGGGGCCCTCTTGGGGTCCACTGGCCTCCCTGACCTCTGCAGCCCTGGGCTGACTGAAGCAGGGTAGAGAGAGGCAGGCTACCTGCACCAGACTGGGTCCCACCTTGGAAGGGGCCACTGACATCAGAGGCTCTGCCAGGCCAGGCCTGGCTACCTCTGGGGCAGTTCCTTCACAAGGGGTGAGGTCAGATCCCTGAGGAGGCTGACCTTTTCCTAATGTCTGGGGAGAGGGAGACTTTTCTTCCTCCCCACTACTCTCTGTTTGTGTGGAGTGATCCATAGTTTCAGGCTTCACTACACCTATATCAGTCTGAGTGTGGGCTGAGACCATTACAGCCTTGCCAACCTTTTCAGGAAGGCACTCAGTTTGTGTTTGAGCTGTGACTGTCACAGCTCTGCCAATTTCTACAGGGAAGTCTGTCTGTGCCTGGGCTGTGGCTACCACTGCCCTTCCAACCTTTTCAGGGAGGAAAGCTACTTGGACAGGGGTTGTGACTGGCACAACCCCACTACCCTTTTTGGAAAGGCCTACCATTTTAGAATGGGTGTCTTGTTCAACTCCAGCCCAAGCTGAGAGTTCTAAGTCATTCCCCAGTAAGCAGTCCACAGGCAAGGTTGGAGACACTGCCACCCTTTTAGGGCCAGTGACCCCTCCCCAGCTGAGACATACCTCTGCCATGGGATGACTGTTCTGTTTGCCATCAATGTTAGTTACCTGGTATGAGAAACCAGGCAAAAGCTGCTCAGAGGGAACTAGCCTATGGGCCACCATAGTGATGCTAGCTCCAGTGTCTCTGTAGGCCTCAGCTTTTCTACCATTGATGTAGGGTTCCTGTCTGTACCTACCCAAAGTGTTGGGACAGGCAGTGAAGTTGGCGAACCCCATGCCACCATCACAGACAAGAGTAGCTGCTGTAGGGGAATTGGCTAAGCCAGAGTCCCCCTGTGTTCCCCAAGAAAACCCAACCAAATTTTTGGGGGCACTCCCACCACCTGGGGGATTACTGCTGACAGTAATAGGTGGTGTGACAGGAGTAGTTGGAGGAACAGTTTTGTTTTTAGCCTGTGGACAACTGCTGTCAGTTTTCCAATGCCCAGGTGTTTTACACACATGGCAGTAAGGCTTTTTAACTGTGGTAGAGGAGGGAGCTTGGGACCCACCACCCTGTGTGGAGTTTTGGGGCCCTGAGGAAGATTTCTCTTTTGCTTTATCCCCACCCTTCTCTTGAGGCTTGGTGGTATCTTTCTTTTGGTCACCACCCTGATTTTTAGGCCTAATCCTGGTCCTGACCCATTTATCTGCCCTCTTTCCCAATTCTTGGGGAGAGGTCAAATCTGAGTCTACCAGGTGTTGATGGAGAAGCTGGTTCTGACAATTACTAAGGATCTGCTCCCTCATAATCAAGTTGTACAATCCTGTATAGTCCTGCACCTTGCTGCCATTTAACCAACCTTCCAAAGCCTTAGTGGCACAATCCACAAAATCAGACCAGTCCTGTGTCTGTGTCTTCTGGGTGTCTCTGAACAACAACCTATATTGCTCAGTGGTTAAGCCAAACCCATCTATCAGAGCACTCTTCAGGACTTTGTAATTGTTTGCATCCTCATCACTGACTGTGAGGAGCTTGTCTCTACCTTTGTCAGAAAAGGAGAGCCACAAGATAGCTGCCCACTGACTTTGGGGTACCTGCTGTACTTTGCAGGCCCTCTCCAAAGCAGTCATCCATTTGTGGATGTCATCCCCATTCTGATATGGGGGGACTATCTTGCTTAGGTTTCTATGGTCATAAGACCTATCCCTATCTCTAGGAATGTTGCTGCCACCAGTGGGTTCTGGCCCACACAATTCTTGCTCTCTAGCCAGAGCAAGCTTCTCTTTGGCAAGGGCAATTTCTTCCCTCTGAATCCTCAGATTAGCTTCCCTCATTCTGGCTTTATGCTCCTTTCTCTCAGGTGAAGTCATTCCCCTGTGAGAGGAAGCATTAGAGATGCTAGAGACATGGGAGTGGATGGATTCCCTTGAAGGGGATCTGTCCCTCCTGCTTCTCTGTGAAAGCCTACTTGGGGGTCTGTATGGGGGGACCCCATGCAAATTCCCATGTAAGCTTAGGTTAGCCTGGCCTAGATGCATGAGAGCCTGCCCATCCCTTTTTTTAAACATTTTGCCACAGATATGTGTGTCCAAAGGGATATTATAGTTAAGAAATAAAATTTTATAAACCTTAGAAATTCACTGAAAAACCAAAGGTTACAGGGACATTATTGTTAGGTTCACATTTTACACACACAAAACCATAGAAATACAGCAGCCATAGTTAGAATTATCTCAAGCAACTATAACTTGGGTCCTAAGGTAACTATAACTCACTCCTGCACTCATGCACAGCTTTCTCATCAATAATTTTACAGCAAATGCTGAAGTGATATCATCAATGTTATCATAGAATATGTCATGAGTGATATAAATATGTGGGTAATTAGCAGTGAAAGTGTGAGTTATAGTTACCTTAGGGTGTGAGTTATAGTTACTTGAGATAACTCAAACTGCTGAATTTCTATGGTTTTGTGCATGTAAAATGTGACCCTAACTATAACGTCCTGGGAGCCTTTGTTTTTTCAGTGAATTTCAATTTTTTAAGTAATATTTAATTACCATACATTAAACCATCTCCGCCGTGCACGGCTATGCACAGTGGGGGTGGGGGAGGGGTTGGCCACAGTGCTTGGCCGTATGCAGCAAACCACCCAAAGGTAGTCAACCTGGGTGGGGGGCCCACAGACCCCTTCCCCGGGCCAATGTTTAGCCCCAGGGACCCCCCCCCCCACCCCACTGTAGCCTGACACCTTTTTTTTAGGGGAGGGAGGTACGTGACCTCCCTAGTTGGGCCGTATGTGGTCCTGCGGACCCCATCCTCTTGGCCCCATCCCTTATATTATGGAGGGGGGGCATGCAGCCCCCCTCCACAGGCCAATTTCAGCCCAGGGATCCCATCTCGCAGGGCCTTGCCTAAATACAAAGGGGGGCATACAGCACTCCTCCCCGGGCCAATATTGGCCTGGGGACCCCATCCACCTGTGCCTGGCCGGTATGTAAAGGGAAGAATGCAGCCCCTCTCTCCGGATCAATATTGGTCCCAGGGACCCCAATCTCCTGGTCCACTCCACTAAATGGTGGGTGCCCTGGAACCCATCAACTGCACCTGACTTTTTGTTGGAGGCCGCTGGGGGAGTCCCAATACCCTGCTGCTCCAGTTGGCTTCCCAACTTCAGCAGGAGCCGGCATTGCTCCTACCTGCAGGGAGCAGTTAAAAATGCTGCTCCCTGTGGGCGGGAGCAATTTTTCCATCTGTTTCCCTGCCCACTTTACAGCGGGCAGGGAAAGAGATGATAAGTCCGCTCCCAGCAGCCGGGAGCATTTGTCATGCTCCTGCCCACTGAAAGCAGACTTACTGTTTGCTCTCACTTGGCGGGAACTTTATATTGCTCCCACCAGGCAACAGCAAACAGATGTTTTGGGCAGGGAAATCATTATATCCTGGGGTTAGGCACCCAGGGGCATAGCTGAGCCGGGGGTTTCCGGGGCCAGAGAAGACCCCTTCTCCTCCTCTATGTGTATGTCCAGGCCGGTCCCCCGGGTCTAAATCGGCCTGGGAGAGGGGCTGCATGCCCTCCTTCTCAAATGCCGCCGGTCCTCAGGGGACAGGGTCCCTGGGTATGAAATTAGCCTGGGTAGGGGGGCCATGCACGCCCCCTCCCCAATATAATGAGTAATCCCGCCCTCAGGACCTGGCCCACCCGGAGGCTAGTACAAAACAAGTCCAAAATACAGCACACTTAGAAAGAGGAAACAACAAGGAGAAATATAGATATTTCTCCTGGTTGAGTCTCCCCAGGGAAGGCGTAGCAATCGGATGCATTCCGAGGTAGACGAGTAATTCTGGGAATGCACCAAAATCAATTGGTGAATGCATGGGAACACGCACGCTCCACCCATGGAACGCCTTCCCAGGGGAGAGTAATGCAAGGCAGTAACTTGCGCTGCATTGGATTAATCCAGATTTACCAAGCAACGTAGGTCCACACAAGGTGGCCTTGCATTGCTTGGTAAATAAGACTTCAGTAATGTGTTGCCCTTGTAACACCCTGCATGATGTAAGGGCAAACATGATATTACTATAGGCACCTACTCCCTAATGCATTTCATTTGTTAAACTATGCATACATAATTAAGGAAACAATTTAACAATGTACTTAACACAGCAATATAATGACTTGTTGAGCTAATGGATAACATACAGAGGACATCGCAGCCAGCTTTGGAAAGTTACAAAAGAAAGTAACATCCTGAGCACTGCTTCCTCAAGAGAACACAAATATTACATGTTATGCTCCCACAGGCACTACAATTGAGGCTTCATTTTAGATTATTTTCCTGAAACGGAAAAACACACACACACACATACACACACAGAGAGAATGCTCCCTATCATAAAATAAATGTGCACTATTATTCTGTTAATGTAAATTGCTGCCCGTGCAAGCTGACTGCTGCCTTATCATGATGACTAAAACAGTTTACATGAGGCATTTTTTTCTAACATGTAAAGACCCGTCAATATCATATTTCAAAATAATAATTGCTTCTTTTTGGAGAAGTAATTTTTCAATATTTCCATCTCTGCTCAACTCTCTGGATGATGTAAATTACTGACCATTTCAATTCTTGGTCGCTGTGTTCAAAGTCCTTGAAATATTTAACCAAAGGGGCCATGATAAAGTTACACCGGATGCTGAATTTGTGTTGGCAGATTTTTTTCTGACTTCCTGCCTTGTTTGACCAATGTACAGTTTGGTATATGGACAGGTGATGCCATGTAACACATTCTTTCATTCACAATTAGAAAACGTTTGGCGCACAGTTTATTTGCCTTTATATTGGAATACGGTTCCTTCAGCTGTCTGGGCACAGCAGGGACCTTCCCTGTACCTAAGATATCCTTGTCTGGGTTGCGGATCCCAAGAGTCTCTGATCATCTTTTTTGTTTGTGTTATTTCGGTGCTGTATACAACCTGACAATCTGGTCTCGGAGGATGTGTCTTTTTTCACTTAAAAAAATGGGACGTGGAATCAGATTGTTCAATATAGATAGGATATGCCAATTTTGACGAATAATTCTTTTGACACATACCATAGCATTCAGCTTTTTTAGTGGTTGACTGCGTTCCAATAATCGTTCACGGGGCATAAACCAAGTAAGGGACCTACGCGGAGAGGCACGGAGATGGAACCAATCTCCGCACTCTCCGCATAGTTCCCTTACGCACATCCCGCCTCCCGCCCGCCTCTCGCCTGCACTATTAAATACATTAAGAAATAAATATTTAAATAACCTTACCTGATCAGCGGCGTCCCCGGGCTTCAAACCTTTTCCAGCGCGTCTTCTTCTGAGAACTGCGCATGCGCGGGAGGCCGCGCATGCGCATTCCTCGGCAGGAATGCGCATGCGCGGGCTCCCGCGCATGCGCAGTTCTCAGAAGAAGACGCGCTGGAAGAGGTTTGAAGCACGGAGACGCCGCCGATCAGGTAAGGTTATTCAAATATTTATTTCTTAATGTATTTATTAGTGCGGGCGGACAACTTCCGTTATGCCCTGAGTGTGCGGAGATTTGCCCTGTTTCTCCGCCATTATCGCGGAAGGCGGAAGGGCAAATCTCCGCTCATTCCGTGGGAGGAACGGAGTTGTCCGCCCACCCTTAAAACCAAGACCTTTTCCGTGCATTTTGAGTAAAGTCTTAAGATTGCCCCTTTCTTTTTTTTATTTTTTATATATTTTTATTGATTTTCCAAACAACAAAAGGAGGAAGACGGAAGCAATACCACAATATCAATTTAAATGTCTGATAATAAGACAATTCCCAAGTTGCTTGTCTCTTAACCCCTCACCCTCAACCCTAGCCCACCACCAGTATGACGTAAGAACGTATGTCATATCTAATAGAAGTACATCCGAGTTATGCGCGTGAAAAAGTGGAACAGTATAAGCGCAGTGCTGATAATATACTGCCATTGGGACCCAATTGTAGTACCACAGAGCGTATCATGGCTTACTCCCCGTGTACCAGAGTGTCAGGTGAATCGACTGGGCCCCCCAAGGTCGAGCCCTCCCCCAAACCCTCCTCCGGAGCTTGTAATAGTGCAACCAAGGCCTCCCATGCTCTTGCCGCTTCCTGCGCCCTCTCATTATTAGTACCGAGAGCCTGCTGTAGTCTAAGGGTACCTTCGCTTAATGCCCATTTGAGGAACTCCGCCCGCCATCTCCCCTCAGTTGGCCCCTTCGCTGATTTCCAATGCATTGTGATTTCTCTCTTAGCTAATACGAGTCCCAGATCTATAAATTTGCTTGTCACTTTCGTTTTAGCAGTATGTGGAAACCAGTGCAGTAAAAAAGTACCCTGTTCCGGTGCTATAGTACGAACAGTTATTCTACATAATAAATCCAGCACTTCCTCCTAGTATGTCCCCAACCTCTCACAACCCCACATCATATTTTGGAAATTGGCTCCCTCCAAGTCACACCTCGGGCAGTGGGCAGCGGTCGCACTGAAATACTGATTAATCTTAGCTGGCGTTAAATATACTCTATGCAGGACATAAAAGTTCACCAATTGAAATCTAGCATTCCTCGTACTCTTCCAAGCTCTCTTAACTAACTGTGCCCACGTCGTCTCAGGAATTTCCCTGCCTTGGTCCACTTCCCACTTCTCCCGCAACACACACAACGGTTTCAGTGCTTCTGTCAGCATGCGCCTAGCACGTGATAGCTTTAAAGATCCCTGCAGCCACTACCACATATTGGCACGTCATAGAGGTCTGTGGCTCTAACAATCCCGTCCCCCAATGGCGTTGCATTGCCGAGATAAGCGTGAATGTTGCAAATAGACCCCTCGCGGGAGATCATATCTCTCTTGCAGGGCCTGAAATGTTAGGGTTGCCCGTTTCACTCACTTTTTCAACATTTCTTTCGTATGCTTGAAGTAGTCTTTCTTTTTTGGACAGGTTTCTGCGGAGTCTTAGAAATTTCCTATGTGGTAGGTTATCTCATACATTTCGTGGATGAAATATCATCGCTTCAGATTTTTATCTATAGCTTTTCTGTAAAGAGTAGTAGTGAAATATACTTCCATTATCTTCACGGTGATGTCCCTTACTGTAAGGATTATTATGATAGACAACATTTTCTTTGAAATCCGCCACATACAGGAGTGCAATTTCTGGGATGAAAGGCCTGTTCATAGCAGTCACTTTGGTTTGTAGGTATTAATCATCATTGAATACAAGGTACTTCCTAATCATGGTCAATGTAGCCAATTTGAGAATAAACTCAGAGGAAGTCTGAGGGGTCTCCCACTTTTATCCAGGTATAGTTTGATGACCTCCAGAGCTTCATGCTTGGTAATATTAGTGTACAATGAGATGACATTTAAAGATACTAGGTGTCCCTGGTGGTTTAAAGGGCCTTTGTGCATCTTGGGGAAGAGGTTTAATAATGGCATTCTCTGCATTTAATTTTTAGGAACTCCATTTCTTTTGGTCCAATCTACCCTTCTGTATAAAGGTGGTCCGGTAATAGGGCGATATTTTCCAAAAGATCTCTGTAGGGATCCTTATGAAGATAGATCACTTGTCTATTTCACTTAAAACAATGAATAAAACATAATTTAAAAAATCAAATGTCATCTCAGAAACAAATTCTCACAAACACTACCTTAAAATAAAAATAAATAAATAAATCAATATAAAAACATTATCCATAATTAATTTCTAATTAATACATTACATACATATATATAAACAAATATAAACAATATCATGTTTTTATTTTATTACCAACCTGGAAACCTAAAAAAATAATACAGTATTAAAAAATCCAAGTTTAATAAGCATGTAAAACCAAACATACATATTTAAAAATATAAAACATTACAACAGTTACACAATAATAAATACATTAAGAAATATAAATAAGTAATATTCAAATAAAGTTTAAAAAAAAGAAATTATATTACATTTAAAAAAAAGTAATTTAATTAAAATATACTCAAGAAGAATTGTGATACTATCTTTTGTGCTGTCCTGATTAGACAATGGGAATTCACCCTATTTAGGCAAAATTCCTTGTCACAAACCAGTGAAGAAGGGGATGAAAAGCTCCGTTGGCTGCCTATTGATGTGAGGATTAAGTTTAAATCACTATGCCTTGCACAAAAAGCTATTAACAGCAAGGGGCCTGTCATACTTGCTGCTCAGCCAATGGGAGTGTGGTGTGGAATGTTGAATGAGTGATGATGCAATGGAATGTTGGATGAGTGAGGTTGGCAGTTGGTGTATGGGCTGAGCAGCAAGAAGGCTGCTCCTGGTGGGGCTCACTGTAGTTCTACTTCTGAACTTACCAACATAATAATACCACTTAAAGACATCTTATAGTTGGATCAACGTTCATTCACAACATTTTGGTGACTTTACTGGATAGAACCTGCGTGTGTCATCATATTGCACTGTAACTATCAAGCTTGAAGTAATTAGAAATCAACGAAGTAATACTTGAAGAAACCTTGAAGGAGCTGTCAGCCCTGAGCCCCACCAGTGACAACAAGACCGGTCGGCCCCAACCCAGTCGTGCCAGTTCCTGTTAAGCTTTCGATCTACCGGTCTGCTGCAACCATGGGAAAGTGCCTTCTAGTCCGTGACACCAACGGCATTGAGGGATAGGAGTTCCCCTCTGTTTGCATGGGGAAGAGCGTCTGGGGGAAGTGTAACGTTAAGAGGTGCCCATGTTGTGAAGGGCGTCTACTCTCCAGAGTCCATGTTCAACACACCTATGTGTGGGAGAAGCCCCGATGTCCCTGTTTGTGGGCTGAGTTTCTTCCTTTGTCCCTGTCAAGTGTAGGAGCAGCAGTGTGTCAGGGCTCTTGTGTCCCCAGAGCCCATGTTGTCCCCAGAGCCTGTATTATCCCAGGAGCTCGTATTTAGAAGTGTGATGGGGAACTGTCCCCTGAGTCCCTGTTTCAATCTGCAACATGTCTGAGGAGCTTAACGACCCTGTCTTCGTGTCAAAATCTGTGTTAAGGAGAGCAAAGACTATGAAGAGTCCCCTGGGTCTGCATCTTGGAAGAGGTTTTCAAGGTGTGCTGCAGCTTGGAAGAGGTGTCCCCTCAGTCTGTGTAGGGAGGAGTGACCCGGCAAGAGCGGATTGGGAGGTTTCACAAGCAGAGGAGTTTTTCTTCCACTCCGTTTTTTATTTTTCAAACTTTTAAAGTTTATATGGTAACCATCACCTACCTTCAACTGCCGTTTGTTCTCTCCAGCGCGAGCCCTGCCACCAGCTCACACAGCGCCCTGCAGCTTCCATGTTGTTCTGCACTGACATGCCTGCAGCCACCCAGCTCTACGTCTTTCTGCGTGCCGTCATCTTGTGGTTGGCAGAAGCTGCAAGTATAGACAACACCAGTTGCCATGGGGTCATTACGGAGATGGTGCGTCCCTCTCTTCTTCAAGTCTTCCTGCGAGTGTGAACTCATGTCAGCAACGTGAATGTGTGCTAGACACTTGGCAAGTGACACAGTTTAAAGAGATGCAGAGAGGAGCCTCAAAACCAGTCTTACGGTGCACTGTTTTCCGGTGCTTATGATGTGTCGTGTTTTTGGGGCGTACCTGTTCACCCTTTTCATATGGATAAGCTGGTGAGGTGTTTGGTTTTCACTCAAGACTTTCGAGACTTTGGAGTTTGCTTCCTTCCTGGTGTCAATGCTCTTATGGCAACGTAATTTTGTTGAGTTCCTGTATTTGGTACTCATTATTTTGGGCCCGATTAGATGTGTGGTGGTCCGACCGTCGGACTGCATTTGCACCAGTCGGGAGAAACTGCTGAACTGGTGGAACTCCCGAACCCCATAATATGAGAATATCGCAGGGCTGGTTGTGTTGTGTCGGGGTGCCACAGCGGCCGCATGCTCAGCTCAAAGAAAGAGCCTGAAGCATATGCTGGCACCATGGCAGTGCTGCTTGCAGGTCAGTGCACTCTGTACTATGCACCATGTCGTGCATGGCACACAGTGCATGCACAACAGTGCAATTAGAGGGTGGCACAACGTTCCCTTATGCACAACACCCATGGGCAAATTTTCCCTCGGGCCCTGTTTGGAGCCCCTTCCCTGCCTTTCCGCTGACCATTTCATGGCGGGGTCCTTGCCATGAACAGGTCGGCAGAAAGGCTGGTTGTGATTGGCACCGCCACCATTGATCACCTTTTTCCCCGCCGCCAACCCGTCCAGATCCAGGCGATGGCGATGTGCAGAATCGGGCCATATGCGATAGGAAATAACCCTTTTTACTATGTACCACACCCTATTTTGTGATTTGGTAACCTATTACTGAATCGCAAAATGGGTTACCTATTTGGTATTAGGAAGGGGCGTGTTAAGGGCATCCCTTCTTAATAGCGACTCGCAGTGGTATTTATGAATGTTTTGTGCCCAAAATAAGGTTGCTAAACATTTGTATTTTTACCCCTAACATCAAGTTGGTTGATAACCCTTTCGCAATGGAAAGGGGTCCCTGAGGTCTTATTGCAGGACAGCCACACTCAGAATACTTCGGTTGGACCTGCAGTTTGGCAGTGGTAAGACCACCACTATGAGTATGGGGGTCCTGAGGACCGCCATACTCATAATAATCAATAATCAAATTTCATCATTTAAATGTAGCATTTTTTCCATTTCCAAAACAGATAGGAGCACATATTTCATCAACATTAATAAACATTTTATTCGATAATCATATTCATTTGTGCTGCCCAAACCAAAATAGTTGACAAAAAGTGAATAGAAAACCATGGCAAATGAGAGCCAAATACCCAACAGAACAAATGTGTATACAGAGAAAGCATAAAAAAGTAGTACAGTGCATGGTTGATCTAGGAACATCATAATTAAGTTCAAATAGTTCCCATAGGGAGTGTTCTAAACTTAACCAAACTAGATTCAACAAGGGTATCTGCTGTGGCACGACTGGAGCACAGGATCAATTTTACACACAGGCACCTCTTGTGCCTAATGCACACTTTACACTTCGGCCCAGTTCACAGAGCCAGTTTCAGCCATAAACATACGTTTATGGCCAATAATGGCTCCTTTTGCGTCTGTTGCGTGTCCACACCAAGCATTCCTAGCAGGCACACATGCATTTAATATTACCTCATTGTAGACCGCAACTGTGTACAATTACACACTATTAACCCCATGCCTTCGTTGAGAGTGAGCAGATCACAATGTAGTTATCTTTCTCAAACTCCTTTTCTGAATTTTTCGCACCATAGATATTTTGGGAAATTTGCTCCAGGAAAGTGGATAGTCATAAAGTAAATCCCCTTCCAGGATAAGTAAGGGAGCAGAAGTCCTCTTACTTTTGTAGGAGTGTAGGGGAAGTGTTTCTTCTCAGACAGAATAATTTAAATGTGGAAAATAAAACACAAAACGAAAAAAAAATCCATTTCCCATTAAAGTTGCCTTTCTCTAATTTGTAATTATACTCCCCACACAATTCTGCACTTAGGAAATAGCCATATTTTTAATAATCATGTGACTTACTCAGTCGTACATCAGGAAACCTACAACCAGAACGATGTTCCAGACGTACTGCTAATGACGTTTGTGAGTGGTGAAAAAACATAAAACTGCACTGTCGTGCAGGAGTAGTTCTTTAGTTCAAATAACTTTATTCGATTCTTGTGAATCATAAAAGTATGCATATATACAAATATAAAAATACAATTAAAAACATTTATGAGGAATGAACATATTTTCTGCAGTGATTATTATACCAGCAAGACTCAATCCGTTTTAAAATTCTCCCAGCCTTCAACATCACATTTTATACATATTATTGATTCATAAAAGGACCTACAATAAATATGAGATTTCATTTCCTTTCACAATTCATAGCGTTTTCGGATTGAAAGTGCTATTCTAATAAAACTAAGCACTGCACTACAGATTTCATCCGAGGATAATGATCTCAAATGATCAAAGCCCTCCATATAGGAGCAAGGCCGAATGGTTTTCAATGAGGGCTTTATAAAACGTGCTCTAGTGGTTGCATACAACGAACAAAACAACATAAAGTACATTGTGCTCTGTCTGGCCAAATTATTACATGGGCAGGGGGTTAGTCTCTCACACCAACCAACCTGTTTAGGATAAGCCACTAAAAAGTGCAATGTGCCGAGTCTTAATCTAGTCATCAGGAAACGCGATTGTGCATGCAGGGTAAAAGACAGGTAAAATTGCTGATGAGTCCCGACATTCCTCGATCCTGGTTAGACATACTTAATTCAATACGGTATGCATTTTTAATAACCATTTTCCAGTTCTGCATAGTTTCTGGGTTATTTTAATATTCTTCTAGTCCAATCTTACAAAAGGTGTTCCTTACATATGATAACCAAGGGAGTGACATTTCATTGTCCAAGTTCAAAAATCCCTAAGTATACTCCTAGAGAATATTAGGTCTTCTGAGGACCAGATTTTCCCCCATAGGATGAGTGGGTCGATGTTTATTCTGTCTTTCACAAATTCCAGGTCCACCTCAGAATGGCAAAACAGTGTTGATGAACTACTAGGAATCATTAATAATCTTTTAAAAATGTATTCTCTAAAATCTGAATCTGGTAGCTCTTATGATAACCCCAAACTCCAGCCCCAAAGGTAGCTACAGATAGACATTTTGATTTGTATTGTCATCATCTCTGCTACCGGTTTGTGTCCCAATTTGCAAGCAAAACGGAAAAGCCCCTCTATTACTGTACTGGTCTGTTGGGCCCTTACAATAACGAGGTCATCCCAGTTTAATTTACTATTAAAACCATTACCAGTGCAGGAGTACTTTTATGGATGCAGATTTGCGCAGAAGTACTTTTATGGATGCAGATTTGCGCAGGAGTACTTTTATGGATGCAAATTTCTGCAGCAGTACTTTTATGGATGCAGATTTGTGATTACATTTGTTGAATCGGCCAATGGACTCTTCAACGGGCAAACACTACAGAACAAGGTAACAGCAATATAATGCCACAACCCTGGCAGTTAAGTTTCAGTAAAATACTAGATAAATAACATACCTCAGCCTCTATCTTTTCTGTCTACCTCTACTACTGAAGGCCTGATTCACAAAGGTAAACTTACACGTTTGTGTAAGTTTAATATTTTTTCAGAAACTCTGAGTTAATAGTAAATATATGACTGCTGAGTGTCAGGAGCTCACTTGTCTTTCTGCAGAAGCGCCCAGGAAATGAAGACAAGGTCCGCTACCTCCCCAAACCACCCATCGCGCCTATCAAACTCTAAGCAACAATGGTGATTAGGGGAAGAAGGGAGACAAAACAAGGAAAAATAAGGGAAGAAGTCTCTCGACGTAATTCACCTTCCACTGGACTTTCATCTAAAACAAAACTAAAAGAAAAGAAGGGGCGTGTTAGATGGCAATGTATATCTAACTGTATGCAACCACTATAATCCCTTTATTAGTACCTTAATCCTCCCTTCTTCTGAATAGGGCTGGGGAAGCGGTAGTATAGTCCAGAAAACTGTGCTGTGAAGAAGAAGTAGAAGGAGTAGTACATAAACACACTAGAACCATTAAGTACTACACAACTAGAGTCATGTTAGTAACACTTCTGCTCACCACTCTGGCTAAACTGCTGATCGGTTTATTAACTTCATGGGTCCTGACTTTCTTCAGGAAACACGCTTGACGTATAGACTTCTGCACATTGAGAGAATACTATCCTCTATCTTCATGAAAGAAGTCCAGTTTACAAAGGAAACACAAAGGCAGCGAATACACGCTGTTACCGTAACTTTAGAGTCCACTTCTTTATAGACTTGGCAGTCCACGCCTCCGCCAGCAGTGAAGTACAGTAAACTTGACTGGGGGTCTTTAGGGCAGATGAGCGGGACCACAGTGTAGGGGCGATCCGGCCGACAGGCAGAGCAAACAGCCAGAAGTAGTCCACGCCTCCGCCAACAGTGAAGTGCAGTAAGCTTGAATGGGGGTCTTTAGGGCAGATAAACGGGACCACAGAGTAGGGGTGATCCAGCCGACAGGCAGAGCAAACAGCCAGAAGTCCGGCCGGCCGGCGGAACATCGAAGTCCGGCCGATGGGCGGAACCCAAAGCCTTCACTCCACCTGCCCGCGGAACCCACCCCCTCTGTTGACCGGCTTGGGGATAATACGGGCAAAATAGACGGCAGACAAATAACTCACTGGTGCTGCGGGGCCAGCATGCTGACAGAGGTCCCAAGTCCTGGAGACCACGAAGGAAGCGGGTCCTGGGGAAAACAATGAACAAGGCTTGCAAGGTACGGGAAATGCCACAAGGAGCCAGGGAACACTAGTACGCAAAGTGCGATATCCGGGGGAAGTCAGGCTTTTGAGCCTGCCTGACTTCCTCGCGCATGCGCACTCCTGAGCCGCCATCTTGGATTAGTGGTGCCGGCAGCAGTGACACCGAGACTACGCTGTAAGAACAGAGAACTCTACCGGTAAAATGTTAGGATATCTTTTTATGTGCGAGTTTCTCAGCCTCGACTTCGGAGTCTCTGAAGCTGTAAACTTACTAATAAATTGGAGTCTGTGAATGGCAAAAAAAACAGTACACTTACACAAACGTGTAAGTTTACCTTTGTGAGTCAAGCCCACTGTCTCTCTCGCTTTGCCCAGTGGCATCTTCATGATATTTGGGGACCCTGGAAAGACATATTTCAACTGTTTACGCGTAAACCTCAATTCTGTGGGTAGCAAAATTATGAACCGGGGGCGCCCAGGGCCCCAAAAATCTTTAAGGCAATAATGCTTCAGGAGTGAGTAATCTTCCACAGTATAGAAAAAGTCTTACAAAACGCATTTCAGCCTATCCCATTGATATTTGGAGGTTTATTGATAGCAGTCAAATTAGAGCATTGGAATGTTGAGTGAACCATCGAAAACAATTGGGCACTCCATGCTTCTAGTGGCTGGTAGAAGCCTGCAGCATCAGCATTCCAGTGTTTAACAATGGCCTCATAGAGCCGGAGGGGGTTCAACCCCCTCATGCTCCATGAGGCTTTTGTTTTGCAAATTAGAACATTCTGCCCTCTAGGGACAGAATGTTCTGATAGCCTAAGCGCCCTCCTTAACAGGCTCTACCGGCCATTAAAGGCCTGCTGCCTTTAATGGCAGGTAGAGCCCACTACAGTGGGCTCTAATGCTGCATTCAAACACATGGCAAGAACATGCTAAGTATTTTCACTCCAGCAAATTACTATGGCTATGTGTTAAGTGCCATAGCATCCTTAACTGGGAGCACTAATTTCCTATTTCCAGTGTTTCCAACTCATTTGTACCAGACCCAAATAGAAACAAATTGGAATGTATGTATTTATTTACCATATAATAGGATTTAATCACTTTTGACTGAATGAGAACTCGCCATACTTGTAAGGTTTAGAGGAGATTCACCATTTAAAAATACCTATATAATGTAAAAACTTTTGCCAAAACTACTGCATTAAAAACACAACTTTAATATAATTATTAATGTCGCTGTTAGCTAGGTTAAGTCTGGTGCTCTCTTCAGCTTAAAAACTTGCAACTGTCCTTAGACATCCACACACAAAAGAATATATTCATGCGCACAATTTTAAAATTTGGTTTTATTAAATGACAGGATTTTTTTTATAAACATGATTAAATAAAACATTTCACAATTACATGTTTTTTGATCCCACAAGCAAAGATAAAGTGATTATGAACTGGTAATGGAACTCAAAGTAATCTAATCTGAAAATCAGTATAAACTGGCAGAAAATTACCAGATTGGCATCTATAGTGATGGTGATTTGTTTTTTATAAATATAATGAAAAAATAGATATTCCTATTAAAGGTTACATATATTACAATCACTATAGCTGATTCAGAAAGTGAAAAAAGCACAGGAAGTAAAATAATCTGGCAATCAGGTTTGAGTTGACAGGAAAGGACGGTGATGGTCACATGGTGACCCCATCTGCGCCACACCACCTGCGCTCTATTGTAACCTTAGAGTGCAGATGTAATTGCTGCAAGGGCTATTTCTTAACAGATTGTAGCACATCCTATTTATTACACAGTCAGATAGAGTTCAGATTATTTTGGGGGAAGTAATACGATCAGATGTGTGCACTGCTGCTTCCCTCACCCCTGATACAATCTAAGATCCTTGTAGCAGTGGGCGAGTGGGCTACTAAGGAGGCATTCAGCCTTGAACCAGCAACTGGCCAACAACAAGTAGGCGTATTTAAGTAAACCTTGTGAATTCTATTTAAAATGTTATGCAAGCTTAGAATAAGCTATGTGCTTTTCCATGCAAAACTCTGAACAAATGGGAGATCATTTCTTAATGAAATGTGCAAAATGTGATATAGTAAAAGCTTTATATGGTATTTTTGTGAAATATAGTATTTTACTGGAAACAGAGGCTTGCTGTTTGTTGTTAGGAATGTGTTCCTTTGATGCAGCAAAGGCTCTTGAATGTTTCTAAAAACAGTAATAGATTAACAGTATGAATTTGATTAGTAAATTAAGTTTAACTGGGCATAGAGAGCTATTTCTAAACTAAACTATTTATAAATGAAAAACCAAACAGACTGAAATGAATACAATTAAATATAAGCAATCCAATATAAAATGGTTAATTATGACTACCAAAGTATATTTACATTTTTTTCTATAATTTAAAGCAGGGGCCAAAAACAGACTGAAGTAATTAAAGGAAAAACACAGCTTGCCTTCGCTTATTTTTTTGTGAAGCAATCAATTTTCGAAGAAATTCAATACTCTTCCCAGTTAGCAATGGCAGATGTGTAAATCAAGATGCATGGGGGTCCTGTTTCGGTGAGACATAGTAGCTACTGTTCAGGATTTTTTTCCCGTTATTATAACGGTTACCAAACTTGCGACTTTATTGGCTCCGCTCCTCTTCCTGTATTGCTTTTAACTCAGTGAGTGAATTGGGGGTCTGTCTGGAGTAAGTGGTATATGAAATGCTGGCAGCCTTTCCTCCACAGTTTCGTGAATTTTATTTTCCGAAATCTTCCAAACTTCATGAACAGAAAGAAAACTTCTGCTGAGAGTAGGTTGGCGAGGGACAACGATTACCCCCCTCCCAACCCTCACCTCCCCTCCCCCCGGAAAAAAAAATCGGGCAGACGATTCTCACACAAAAATGTTCACATTAAAATTTTCTTGTAAACACATATTTTTTTTAAAGAAAAGTAAGTCTCCCAAAATCATTCAATCAACCTTAGCACCTAAGTACTACCCGACTAAATAAATATTGATTCTGCCTACTCTATACTAATGTCATCCTAAGAACAAACTAGTTACAAGAACACCAGCAAACTCTTAGGAATTAATATGGTGCAGTGAGCTGGTAGAAGGCTCTTGAAATATGCAACATTATTGTGCCTATACTAGACATTTTTCATCGAGAACAGCAAAAAAAACATCAATGGAAATAACAAACATGACTGCTTGAGCATGTGCTGCAGAAATAACGAATAGTGTAAGTACAGAAAGAGACATCGAATTTTGGGCAAGATGGGGGGTTTGAGCATAAATTGAGGCCTAGTTATCAAAATCAAGGAAAATAAACTTCTATGTGTCATAGGAAGTTTATTTCAAGTGCAGTAGCATCAGAACAGTGTGCATATATAGATTCAAGATAAATCAACATTAGGAACGTTTTTAATAATGCCCAAAACTCTAACTGTTTGAATCCTAGCTAAGCCAATTCTGTTTTTCACCCTTCAAATGATAATAAAGTGAGAATGATTAAGCTAGGTAATAGCAACAGCAGTTATTTACAGTGCTTAAAAGCAACAACATCTGTAGTATTAATAAAACAATTAAGGGGCAATTAAACAATCTGCGTTGATGGGCGGAGTCTTGGAAGAAGCTTGCTTGGAAAAACTCTGCAGAGCCCAGGCCCTGATAGCTAGAGCTGAAAAGTATGGATCCATTCACTGTGCAAATAATGGATCTGGACGAAGAACTTATGAAACTAGAAAATAACTTTATGCATCATCAGAACCACGTGCATGACCGTGGCCTTTAGCCTGCTGTACATGTGGTCTTGGGAGGATTGAAAAAATCCACCAGCACTGAACCCTACTGAGTCAATAGAAATGCAGGCTGAAAATGAGTCACCAGTACAAAAGGCTGAAGATGAGTCACCAGGACAACAGGCTGAAGATGAGACACCAGGACAACAGGCTGAAGATGAGTCACCAGGACAACAGGCTGAAGATGAGTCACCGGGACAACAGGCTGAAGATGAGTCACCAGGACACCAGGCTGAAGATGAGACAACAGGCTGAAGATGAGACACCAGGACAACTGTCTGAAGATAAGACACCAGGACAACAGGCTGAAGATGGGACAACAGGCTGAAGATGTGACACCAGGACAACAGTCTGAAGATGCGACACCAGGACAACAGGCTGAGGATGAGACACCAGAACAACAGGCTGAAGATGAGTCACCAGAAAAACAGGCTGAAGATGAGTTATCAGGACAACAGGCTGAAGATGAGTTATTAGGACAACAGGCTGAAGATGAGTCACCAGGACAACAGGCTGAAGATGAGTCACCAGGACAACAGGCTGAAGATGAGACACCAGGAAAACATGCTGCAGATGAGTTATTAGGACAACAGACTGAAGATGAGTCACCAGGACAACATGCTGAAGATGAGTCATTAGGACAACAGGCTGACGATGAGTCATTAGGACAACAGGCTGAAGATGAGTCACCAGGACACCAGGCTGAAGATGAGACACCAGGACAACAGGCTGAAGATGAGTTATTAGGACAACAGGCTGAAGATGAGTCACCAGGACAACAGGCTGACGATGAGTTATTAGGACAACAGGCTGTAGATGAGTTATTAGGACAACAGGCTGAAGATGGGTCACCAGGACAACAGGCTGAAGATGAGTTATTAGGACAACAGGCTGAAGATGAGTCACCAGGACAACAGGCTGAAGATGAGACACCAGGACAACAGGCTGAAGATGAGTTATTAGGACAACAGACTGAAGATGAGTCACCAGGACAACATGCTGAAGATGAGTCATTAGGACAACAGGCTGACGATGAGTCATTAGGACAACAGGCTGAAGATGAGTCACCAGGACACCAGGCTGAAGATGAGACACCAGGACAACAGGCTGAAGATGAGTCACCAGGACAACAGGCTGAAGATGAGTTATTAGGACAACAGGCTGAAGATGAGTTATTAGGACAACAGGCTGAAGATGAGTCACCAGGACAACAGGCTGAAGATGAGTCACCAGGGCAAAAGGCTGGAAATGAGACACCATGACAGCAGGCTGAAGATGAGTCACCAGGACAACAGGCTGAAGATGAGTTATTAGGACAACAGGCTGAAGATGAGTCACCAGGACAACAGGCTGAAGATGAGTCACCAGAACAACAGGCTGAAGATGAGACACCGGGATAACAGGCTGCAGATGAGACACCAGGACAACAGTCTGAAGATGAGACACCAGGACAGCAGGCTGCAGATGGGACAAAAGGCTGAAGATGAGACACTAGGACAACAGTCTGAAGATGAGACACCAGGACAACAGTCTGAAAATGAGTCACCAGGACAACAGGCTGAAGATGAGACACCAGGACAACAGGCTGAAGATGAGTCACCAGAACACAGGCTGAAGATGAGTTATTAGGACAACAGGCTGAAGATGAGTTATTAGGACAACAGGCTAAAGATGAATCACCAGGACAACATGCTGAAGATGAGTTATTAGGACAACAGGCTGAAGATGAGTTATTAGGACAATAGGCTGAAGATGAGTTAGTAGGACAACAGGCTTAAGATGAGTTATTAGGACAACAGGCTGAAGATGAGTTATTAGGACAACAGGCTGAAGATGAGTCACCAGGACAATAGGCTGAAGATGAGTTATTAGGACAACAGGCTGAAAATGAGTTATTAGGAGAACAGGCTGAAGATGAGACACCAGGACAACAGGCTGAAGATGAGTCACCAGGACAACAGGTTGAAGATGGGTTATTAGGACAACAGACTGAAGATGAGTTATTAGGACAACAGACTGAAGATGAGCTACCAGGACAACATGCTGAAGATGAGTTATTAGGACAACAGGCTGAAAATGAGTCATTAGGACAACAGGCTGAAGATGAGTCACCAGGACAACAGGCTGGAAATGAGACACCAGGACAACAGGCTGAAGATGAGTCACCAGGACAACAGGCTGAAGATGAGTTATTAGGACAACAGGCTGAAGATGAGTCACCAGGACAACAGGCTGAAGATGACTCACCAGGACAACAGGCTGAAGATGAGTCACCAGGGCAGCAGGCTGGAAATGAGACACCATGACAGCAGGCTGAAGATGAGTCACCAGGACAACAGGCTGAAGATGAGTTATTAGGACAACAGGCTGAAGATGAGTCACCAGGACAACAGGCTGAAGATGAGTCACCAGGACAACAAGCTGAAGATGAGTCACCAAAACAACAGGCTGAAGATGAGACACCAGGACAACAGGCTGAAGATGAGACACCAGGACAACAGTCTGAAAATGAGACACCAGGACAACAGGCTGCAGATGGGACAACAGGCTGAAGATGAGTCACCAGGACAACATGCTGAAGATGAGAAACCAGGACAACAGGCTGAAGATGAGTCACCAGGACAACAGGCTGAATATGAGACACCAGGAACTGTCTGAAGATGAGACACGAGGACAAAAGGCTGAAGATGGGACAACAGGCTGAAGATGTGACACCAGGACAACAGTCTGAAGATGAGACACCAGGACAATAGGCTGAAGATGAGACACCAGAACAACAGGCTGAAGATGAGTCACCAGAAAAGCAGGCTGAAGATGCGTTATTAGGACAACAGGCTGAAGATGAGTTATTAGGACAACGGGCTGAAGATGAGTCACCAGGACAAAAGGCTGAAGATGAGTTATTAGGACAACAGGCTGTAGATGAGTTATTAGGACAACAGGCTGAAGATGAGTCACCAGGACAACAGGCTGAAGATGAGTCACCGGGACAACAGGCTGAAGATGAGTCACCAGGACACCAGGCTGAAGATGAGACAACAGGCTGAAGATGAGACACCAGGACAACTGTCTGAAGATAAGACACCAGGACAACAGGCTGAAGATGGGACAACAGGCTGAAGATGTGACACCAGGACAACAGTCTGAAGATGAGACACCAGGACAACAGGCTGAAGATGAGACACCAGAACAACAGGCTGAAGATGAGTTATCAGGACAACAGGCTGAAGATGAGTTATGAGGACAACAGGCTGAAGATGAGTCACCAGGACAACAGGCTGAAGATGAGTTATTAGGACAACAGGCTGAAGATGGGTCACCAGGACAACAGGCTGAAGATGAGTTATTAGGACAACAGGCTGAAGATGAGTCACCAGGACAACAGGCTGAAGATGAGTCACCAGGACAACAGGTTGAAGATGAGACACCAGGACAACAGGCTGAAGATGAGTTATTAGGACAACAGACTGAAGATGAGTCACCAGGACAACATGCTGAAGATGAGTCATTAGGACAACAGGCTGAAGATGAGTCACCAGGACACCAGGCTGAAGATGAGACACCAGGACAACAGGCTGAAGATGAGTTATTAGGACAACAGGCTGAAGATGAGTCACCAGGACGATGAGTTATTAGGACAACAGGCTGAAGATGAGTCATTAGGACAACAGGCTGAAGATGAGTCACCAGGACAACAGGCTGAAGATGAGTCACCAGGGCAACAGGCTGGAACTGAGACACCATGACAGCAGGCTGAAGATGAGATACCAGAACAACAGGCTGATGATGAGTCACCAGAAAAACAGGCTGAAGATGAGTTATCAGGACAACAGGCTGAAGATGAGTTATTAGGACAACAGGCTGAAGATGAGTCACCAGGACAACAGGCTGAAGATGAGTTATTAGGACAACAGGCTGTAGATGAGTTATTAGGACAACAGGCTGAAGATGGGTCACCAGCACAACAGGCTGAAGATGAGTCATTAGGACTAGGACAACAGGCTGAAGATGAGTCACCAGGACAACAGGCTGAAGATGAGTCACCAGGACAACAGGCTGAAGATGAGACACCAGGACAACAGGCTGAAGATGAGTTATTAGGACAACAGACTGAAGATGAGTCACCAGGACAACATGCTGAAGTTGAGTCATTAGGACAACAGGCTGACGATGAGTCATTAGGACAACAGGCTGAAGATGAGTCACCAGGACACCAGGCTGAAGATGAGACACCAGGACAACAGGCTGAAGATGAGTTATTAGGACAACAGGCTGAAGATGAGTCACCAGGACAACAGGCTGAAGAAGAGTTATTAGGAAAACAGGCTGAAGATGAGTTATTAGGACAACAGGCTGAAGATGAGTCACCAGGACAACAGGCTGAAGATGAGTCACCAGGGCAACAGGCTGGAAATGAGACACCATGACAGCAGGCTGAAGATGAGTCAACAGGACAACAGGCTGAAGATGAGTCACCAGGGCAACAGGCTGGAAATGAGACACCATGACAGCAGGCTGAAGATGAGTCACCAGGACAAGAGGCTGAAGATGAGTTATTAGGACAACAGGCTGAAGATGAGTCACCAGGACAACAGGCTGAAGATGAGTCACCAGAACAACAGGCTGAAGATGAGACACCGGGATAACAGGCTGCAGATGAGACACCAGGACAACTGTCTGAAGATGAGACACGAGGACAACAGGCTGCAGATGGGACAAAAGGCTGAAGATGAGACACTAGGACAACAGTCTGAAGATGAGACACCAGGACAACAGTCTGAAAATGAGTTACCAGGACAACAGGCTGAAGATGAGACACCAGGACAACAGGCTGAAGATGAGTCACCAGAACAACAGGCTGAAGATGAGTTATTAGGACAACAGGCTGAAGATGAGTTAGTAGGACAACAGGCTGAAGATGAGCTATTAGGACAACAGGCTGAAGATGAGTCACCAGGACAACAGGCTGAAGATGAGTTATTAGGACAACAGGCTGAAAATGAGTTATTAGGACAACAGGCTGAAGATGAGTCACCAGAACAACAGGCTGAAGATGAGACACCAGGACAACAGGCTGAAGATGAGTCACCAGGACAACAGGCTGAAGATGAGTCACCAGGACAACAGGCTGAAGATGGGTTATTAGGACAACAGACTGAAGATGAGTTATTAGGACAACAGACTGAAGATGAGCCACCAGGACAACATGCTGAAGATGAGTTATTAGGACAACAGGCTGAAAATGAGTCATTAGGACAACAGGCTGAAGATGAGTCACCAGGACACCAGGCTGAAGATGAGACACCAGGACAACAAGCTGAAGATGAGTTATTAGGACAACAGGCTGAAGATGAGTCACCAGGACAACAGCCTGAAGATTAGTTATTAGGACAACAGGCTGAAGATGAGTTATTAGGACAACAGGCTGAAGATGAGTCACCAGGACAACAGGCTGGAAATGAGACACCAGGACAACAGGCTGAAGATGAGTCACCAGGGCAGCAGGCTGGAAATGAGACACCATGACAGCAGGCTGAAGATGAGTCACCAGGACAACAGGCTGAAGATGAGTTATTAGGACAACAGGCTGAAGATGAGTCACCAGGACAACAGGCTGAAGATGAGTCACCAGGACAACAAGCTGAAGATGAGTCACGAGAAAAACAGGCTGAAGATGAGACACCAGGACAACAGGCTGAAAATGAGACACCAGGACAACAGTCTGAAAATGAGACACCAGGACAACAGGCTGAAGATGAGAAACCAGGACAACAGGCTGAAGATGAGTCACCAGGACAACAGGCTGAATATGAGACACCAGGAACTGTCTGAAGATGAGACACGAGGACAAAAGGCTGAAGATGGGACAACAGGCTGAAGATGTGACACCAGGACAACAGTCTGAAGATGAGACACCAGGACAATAGGCTGAAGATGAGACACCAGAACAACAGGCTGAAGATGAGTCACCAGAAAAACAGGCTGAAGATGCGTTATTAGGACAACAGGCTAAAGATGAGTTATTAGGACAACGGGCTGAAGATGAGTCACCAGGACAAAAGGCTGAAGATGAGTTATTAGGACAACAGGCTGTAGATGAGTTATTAGGACATCAGGCTGAAGATGAGTCACCAGGACAACAGGCTGAAGATGAGTCACCAGGACAACAGGCTGAAGATGGGTCACCAGGACAACAGGCTGAAGATGAGTTATTAGGACAACAGGCTGAAGATGAGTCACTAGGACAACAGGCTGGAAATGAGACACCAGGACAACAGGCTGAAGATGAGTCACCAGGACAACAGGCTGAAGATGAGTTATTAGGACAACAGGCTGAAGATGAGTCACCAGGACACCAGGCTGAAGATGACTCACCAGGACAACAGGCTGAAGATGACTCACCAGGACAACAGGCTGAAGATGAGTCACCAGGGCAACAGGCTGGAAATGAGACACCATGACAGCAGGCTGAAGATGAGTCACCAGGACAACAGGCTGAAGATGAGTTATTAGGACAACAGGCTGAAGATGAGTCACCAGGACAACAGGCTGAAGATGAGTAACCAGGACAACAGGCTGAAGATGAGACACCAGGACAACAGGCTGCAGATGAGACACCAGGACAACAGTCTGAAGATGAGACACCAGGACAACAGGCTGCTGCAGATGGGACAACAGGCTGAAGATGAGTCACCAGGACAACATGCTGAAGATTAGAAACCAGGACAACAGGCTGAAGATGAGTCACCAGGACAACAGGCTGAATATGAGACACCAGGACAACTGTCTGAAGATGAGACACCAGGAAAAAAGGCTGAAGATGGGACAACAGGCTGAAGATGTGACACCAGGACAACAGTCTGAAGATGAGACACCAGGACAATAGGCTGAGGATGAGACATCAGAACAACAGGCTGAAGATGAGTCACCAGAAAAACAGGCTGAAGATGCGTTATTAGGACAACAGGCTGAAGATGAGTTATTAGAACAACGGGCTGAAGATGAGTCACCAGGACAAAAGGCTGAAGATGAGTTATTAGGACAACAGGCTGAAGATGAGTCACCAGGACAACAGGCTGAAGATGAGTCACCGGGACAACAGGCTGAAGATGAGTCACCAGGACACCAGGCTGAAGATGAGACAACAGGCTGAAGATGAGACACCAGGACAACAGGCTGAAGATGAGTCACCAGAAAAACAGGCTGAAGATGCGTTATTAGGACAACAGGCTGAAGATGAGTTATTAGGACAACGGGCTGAAGATGAGTCACCAGGACAAAAGGCTGAGAATGAGTTATTAGGACAACAGGCTGAAGATGAGTCACCAGGACAACAGGCTGAAGATGAGTCACCGGGACAACAGGCTGAAGATGAGTCACCAGAACACCAGGCTGAAGATGAGACAACAGGCTGAAGATAAGACATCAGGACAACTGTCTGAAGATAAGACACCAGGACAACAGGCTGAAGATGGGACAACAGGCTGAAGATGTGACACCAGGACAACAGTCTGAAGATGAGACACCAGGACAACAGGCTGAAGATGAGATACCAGAACAACAGGCTGATGATGAGTCACCAGGACAACAGGCAGAAGATGAGTTATTAGGACAACAGGCTGTAGATGAGTTATTAGGACAACAGGCTGAAGATGGGTCACCAGGACAACAGGCTGACGATGAGTTATTAGGACAACAGGCTGAAGATGAGTCACCAGGACAACAGGCTGAAGATGAGTCACCGGGACAACAGGCTGAAGATGAGTCACTAGGACACCAGGCTGAAGATGACACAACAGGCTGAAGATGGGTCACCAGGACAACAGGCTGAAGATGAGTTATTAGGACAACAGGCTGAAGATGAGTCACCAGGACAACAGGCTGAAGATGAGACACCAGGACAACATGCTGAAGATGAGTTATTAGGACAACAGACTGAATATGAGTCACCAGGACAACATGCTGAAGATGAGTCATTAGGACAACAGGCTGATGATGAGTCATTAGGACAACAGGCTGAAGATGAGTCACCAGGACACCAGGCTGAAAATGAGACACCAGGACAACAGGCTGAAGATGAGTTATTAGGACAACAGGCTGAAGATGAGTCACCAGGACAACAGGCTGAAGATGAGTTATTAGGACAACAGGCTGAAGATGAGTTATTAGGACAACAGGCTGAAGATGAGTCACCAGGACAACAGGCTGAAGATGATTCACCAGGGCAACAGGCTGGAAATGAGACACCATGACAGCAGGCTGAAGATGAGTCAACAGGACAACAGGCTGAAGATGAGTCACCAGGGCAACAGGCTGGAAATGAGACACCATGACAGCAGGCTGAAGATGAGTCACCAGGACAACAGGCTGAAGATGAGTTATTAGGACAACAGGCTGAAGATGAGTCACCAGGACAACAGGCTGAAGATGAGACACCGGGATAACAGGCTGCAGATGAGACACCAGGACTACAGTCTGAAGATGAGACACCAGGACAACAGGCTGCAGATGGGACAAAAGGCTGAAGATGAGACACTAGGACAACAGTCTGAAGATGAGACACCAGGACAACAGTCTGAAAATGAGTCACCAGGACAACAGGCTGAAGATGAGACACCAGGGCAACAGGCTGAAGATGAGTCACCAGAACAACAGGCTGAAGATGAGTTATTAGGACAACAGGCTGAAGATGAGTTATTAGGACAACAGGCTGAAGATGAGTTAGTAGGACAACAGGCTGAAGATGAGTTATTAGGACAACAGGCTGAAGATGAGTCACCAGGACAACAGGCTGAAGATGAGTTATTAGGACAACAGGCTGAACATGAGTTATTAGGACAACAGGCTGAAGATGAGTCACCAGGACAACAGGCTGAAGATGGGTTATTAGGACAACAGACTGAAGATGAGTTATTAGGACAACAGGCTGAAGATGAGTCACCAGGACAACATGCTGAAGATGAGACACCAGGACAAAAAGCTGAAGATGAGTTATTAGGACAACAGGCTGAAGATGAGTCACCAGGGCAACAGGCTGGAACTGAGACACCATGACAGCAGGCTGAAGATGAGATACCAGAACAACAGGCTGATGATGAGTCACCAGAAAAACAGGCTGAAGATGAGTTATCAGGACAACAGGCTGAAGATGAGTTATTAGGACAACAGGCTGAAGATGAGTCACCAGGACAACAGGCTGAAGATGAGTTATTAGGACAACAGGCTGTAGATGAGTTATTAGGACAACAGGCTGAAGATAGGTCACCAGCACAACAGGCTGAAGATGAGTCATTAGGACTAGGACAACAGGCTGAAGATGAGTCACCAGGACAACAGGCTGAAGATGAGTCACCAGGACAACAGGCTGAAGATGAGACACCAGGACAACAGGCTGAAGATGAGTTATTAGGACAACAGACTGAAGATGAGTCACCAGGACAACATGCTGAAGTTGAGTCATTAGGACAACAGGCTGACGATGAGTCATTAGGACAACAGGCTGAAGATGAGTCACCAGGACACCAGGCTGAAGATGAGACACCAGGACAACAGGCTGAAGATGAGTTATTAGGACAACAGGCTGAAGATGAGTCACCAGGACAACAGGCTGAAGAAGAGTTATTAGGAAAACAGGCTGAAGATGAGTTATTAGGACAACAGGCTGAAGATGAGTCACCAGGACAACAGGCTGAAGATGAGTCACCAGGGCAACAGGCTGGAAATGAGACACCATGACAGCAGGCTGAAGATGAGTCAACAGGACAACAGGCTGAAGATGAGTCACCAGGGCAACAGGCTGGAAATGAGACACCATGACAGCAGGCTGAAGATGAGTCACCAGGACAAGAGGCTGAAGATGAGTTATTAGGACAACAGGCTGAAGATGAGTCACCAGGACAACAGGCTGAAGATGAGTCACCAGAACAACAGGCTGAAGATGAGACACCGGGATAACAGGCTGCAGATGAGACACCAGGACAACTGTCTGAAGATGAGACACGAGGACAACAGGCTGCAGATGGGACAAAAGGCTGAAGATGAGACACTAGGACAACAGTCTGAAGATGAGACACCAGGACAACAGTCTGAAAATGAGTTACCAGGACAACAGGCTGAAGATGAGACACCAGGACAACAGGCTGAAGATGAGTCACCAGAACAACAGGCTGAAGATGAGTTATTAGGACAACAGGCTGAAGATGAGTTAGTAGGACAACAGGCTGAAGATGAGCTATTAGGACAACAGGCTGAAGATGAGTCACCAGGACAACAGGCTGAAGATGAGTTATTAGGACAACAGGCTGAAAATGAGTTATTAGAACAACAGGCTGAAGATGAGTCACCAGGACAACAGGCTGAAGATGAGACACCAGGACAACAGGCTGAAGATGAGTCACCAGGACAACAGGCTGAAGATGAGTCACCAGGACAACAGGCTGAAGATGGGTTATTAGGACAACAGACTGAAGATGAGTTATTAGGACAACAGACTGAAGATGAGCCACCAGGACAACATGCTGAAGATGAGTTATTAGGACAACAGGCTGAAAATGAGTCATTAGGACAACAGGCTGAAGATGAGTCACCAGGACACCAGGCTGAAGATGAGACACCAGGACAACAAGCTGAAGATGAGTTATTAGGACAACAGGCTGAAGATGAGTCACCAGGACAACAGCCTGAAGATTAGTTATTAGGACAACAGGCTGAAGATGAGTTATTAGGACAACAGGCTGAAGATGAGTCACCAGGACAACAGGCTGGAAATGAGACACCAGGACAACAGGCTGAAGATGAGTCACCAGGGCAGCAGGCTGGAAATGAGACACCATGACAGCAGGCTGAAGATGAGTCACCAGGACAACAGGCTGAAGATGAGTTATTAGGACAACAGGCTGAAGATGAGTCACCAGGACAACAGGCTGAAGATGAGTCACCAGGACAACAAGCTGAAGATGAGTCACGAGAAAAACAGGCTGAAGATGAGACACCAGGACAACAGGCTGAAGATGAGACACCAGGACAACAGTCTGAAAATGAGACACCAGGACAACAGGCTGAAGATGAGAAACCAGGACAACAGGCTGAAGATGAGTCACCAGGACAACAGGCTGAATATGAGAAACCAGGAACTGTCTGAAGATGAGACACGAGGACAAAAGGCTGAAGATGGGACAACAGGCTGAAGATGTGACACCAGGACAACAGTCTGAAGATGAGACACCAGGACAATAGGCTGAAGATGAGACACCAGAACAACAGGCTGAAGATGAGTCACCAGAAAAACAGGCTGAAGATGCGTTATTAGGACAACAGGCTAAAGATGAGTTATTAGGACAACGGGCTGAAGATGAGTCACCAGGACAAAAGGCTGAAGATGAGTTATTAGGACAACAGGCTGTAGATGAGTTATTAGGACATCAGGCTGAAGATGAGTCACCAGGACAACAGGCTGAAGATGAGTCACCAGGACAACAGGCTGAAGATGGGTCACCAGGACAACAGGCTGAAGATGAGTTATTAGGACAACAGGCTGAAGATGAGTCACTAGGACAACAGGCTGGAAATGAGACACCAGGACAACAGGCTGAAGATGAGTCACCAGGACAACAGGCTGAAGATGAGTTATTAGGACAACAGGCTGAAGATGAGTCACCAGGACACCAGGCTGAAGATGACTCACCAGGACAACAGGCTGAAGATGACTCACCAGGACAACAGGCTGAAGATGAGTCACCAGGGCAACAGGCTGGAAATGAGACACCATGACAGCAGGCTGAAGATGAGTCACCAGGACAACAGGCTGAAGATGAGTTATTAGGACAACAGGCTGAAGATGAGTCACCAGGACAACAGGCTGAAGATGAGTAACCAGGACAACAGGCTGCAGATGAGACACCAGGACAACAGTCTGAAGATGAGACACCAGGACAACAGGCTGCTGCAGATGGGACAACAGGCTGAAGATGAGTCACCAGGACAACATGCTGAAGATTAGAAACCAGGACAACAGGCTGAAGATGAGTCACCAGGACAACAGGCTGAATATGAGACACCAGGACAACTGTCTGAAGATGAGACACCAGGAAAAAAGGCTGAAGATGGGACAACAGGCTGAAGATGTGACACCAGGACAACAGTCTGAAGATGAGACACCAGGACAATAGGCTGAGGATGAGACATCAGAACAACAGGCTGAAGATGAGTCACCAGAAAAACAGGCTGAAGATGCGTTATTAGGACAACAGGCTGAAGATGAGTTATTAGAACAACGGGCTGAAGATGAGTCACCAGGACAAAAGGCTGAAGATGAGTTATTAGGACAACAGGCTGAAGATGAGTCACCAGGACAACAGGCTGAAGATGAGTCACCAGGACAACAGGCTGAAGATGGGTCACCAGGACAACAGGCTGAAGATGAGTTATTAGGACAACAGGCTGAAGATGAGTCACCAGGACAACAGGCTGAAGATGAGACACCAGGACAACATGCTGAAGATGAGTTATTAGGACAACAGACTGAATATGAGTCACCAGGACAACATGCTGAAGATGAGTCATTAGGACAACAGGCTGATGATGAGTCATTAGGACAACAGGCTGAAGATGAGTCACCAGGACACCAGGCTGAAAATGAGACACCAGGACAACAGGCTGAAGATGAGTTATTAGGACAACAGGCTGAAGATGAGTCACCAGGACAACAGGCTGAAGATGAGTTATTAGGACAACAGGCTGAAGATGAGTTATTAGGACAACAGGCTGAAGATGAGTCACCAGGACAACAGGCTGAAGATGATTCACCAGGGCAACAGGCTGGAAATGAGACACCATGACAGCAGGCTGAAGATGAGTCAACAGGACAACAGGCTGAAGATGAGTCACCAGGGCAACAGGCTGGAAATGAGACACCATGACAGCAGGCTGAAGATGAGTCACCAGGACAACAGGCTGAAGATGAGTTATTAGGACAACAGGCTGAAGATGAGTCACCAGGACAACAGGCTGAAGATGAGACACCGGGATAACAGGCTGCAGATGAGACACCAGGACTACAGTCTGAAGATGAGACACCAGGACAACAGGCTGCAGATGGGACAAAAGGCTGAAGATGAGACACTAGGACAACAGTCTGAAGATGAGACACCAGGACAACAGTCTGAAAATGAGTCACCAGGACAACAGGCTGAAGATGAGACACCAGGGCAACAGGCTGAAGATGAGTCACCAGAACAACAGGCTGAAGATGAGTTATTAGGACAACAGGCTGAAGATGAGTTATTAGGACAACAGGCTGAAGATGAGTTAGTAGGACAACAGGCTGAAGATGAGTTATTAGGACAACAGGCTGAAGATGAGTCACCAGGACAACAGGCTGAAGATGAGTTATTAGGACAACAGGCTGAACATGAGTTATTAGGACAACAGGCTGAAGATGAGTCACCAGGACAACAGGCTGAAGATGGGTTATTAGGACAACAGACTGAAGATGAGTTATTAGGACAACAGGCTGAAGATGAGTCACCAGGACAACATGCTGAAGATGAGACACCAGGACAAAAAGCTGAAGATGAGTTATTAGGACAACAGGCTGAAGATGAGTCACCAGGGCAACAGGCTGGAACTGAGACACCATGACAGCAGGCTGAAGATGAGATACCAGAACAACAGGCTGATGATGAGTCACCAGAAAAACAGGCTGAAGATGAGTTATCAGGACAACAGGCTGAAGATGAGTTATTAGGACAACAGGCTGAAGATGAGTCACCAGGACAACAGGCTGAAGATGAGTTATTAGGACAACAGGCTGTAGATGAGTTATTAGGACAACAGGCTGAAGATAGGTCACCAGCACAACAGGCTGAAGATGAGTCATTAGGACTAGGACAACAGGCTGAAGATGAGTCACCAGGACAACAGGCTGAAGATGAGTCACCAGGACAACAGGCTGAAGATGAGACACCAGGACAACAGGCTGAAGATGAGTTATTAGGACAACAGACTGAAGATGAGTCACCAGGACAACATGCTGAAGTTGAGTCATTAGGACAACAGGCTGACGATGAGTCATTAGGACAACAGGCTGAAGATGAGTCACCAGGACACCAGGCTGAAGATGAGACACCAGGACAACAGGCTGAAGATGAGTTATTAGGACAACAGGCTGAAGATGAGTCACCAGGACAACAGGCTGAAGAAGAGTTATTAGGAAAACAGGCTGAAGATGAGTTATTAGGACAACAGGCTGAAGATGAGTCACCAGGACAACAGGCTGAAGATGAGTCACCAGGGCAACAGGCTGGAAATGAGACACCATGACAGCAGGCTGAAGATGAGTCAACAGGACAACAGGCTGAAGATGAGTCACCAGGGCAACAGGCTGGAAATGAGACACCATGACAGCAGGCTGAAGATGAGTCACCAGGACAAGAGGCTGAAGATGAGTTATTAGGACAACAGGCTGAAGATGAGTCACCAGGACAACAGGCTGAAGATGAGTCACCAGAACAACAGGCTGAAGATGAGACACCGGGATAACAGGCTGCAGATGAGACACCAGGACAACTGTCTGAAGATGAGACACGAGGACAACAGGCTGCAGATGGGACAAAAGGCTGAAGATGAGACACTAGGACAACAGTCTGAAGATGAGACACCAGGACAACAGTCTGAAAATGAGTTACCAGGACAACAGGCTGAAGATGAGACACCAGGACAACAGGCTGAAGATGAGTCACCAGAACAACAGGCTGAAGATGAGTTATTAGGACAACAGGCTGAAGATGAGTTAGTAGGACAACAGGCTGAAGATGAGCTATTAGGACAACAGGCTGAAGATGAGTCACCAGGACAACAGGCTGAAGATGAGTTATTAGGACAACAGGCTGAAAATGAGTTATTAGAACAACAGGCTGAAGATGAGTCACCAGGACAACAGGCTGAAGATGAGACACCAGGACAACAGGCTGAAGATGAGTCACCAGGACAACAGGCTGAAGATGAGTCACCAGGACAACAGGCTGAAGATGGGTTATTAGGACAACAGACTGAAGATGAGTTATTAGGACAACAGACTGAAGATGAGCCACCAGGACAACATGCTGAAGATGAGTTATTAGGACAACAGGCTGAAAATGAGTCATTAGGACAACAGGCTGAAGATGAGTCACCAGGACACCAGGCTGAAGATGAGACACCAGGACAACAAGCTGAAGATGAGTTATTAGGACAACAGGCTGAAGATGAGTCACCAGGACAACAGCCTGAAGATTAGTTATTAGGACAACAGGCTGAAGATGAGTTATTAGGACAACAGGCTGAAGATGAGTCACCAGGACAACAGGCTGGAAATGAGACACCAGGACAACAGGCTGAAGATGAGTCACCAGGGCAGCAGGCTGGAAATGAGACACCATGACAGCAGGCTGAAGATGAGTCACCAGGACAACAGGCTGAAGATGAGTTATTAGGACAACAGGCTGAAGATGAGTCACCAGGACAACAGGCTGAAGATGAGTCACCAGGACAACAAGCTGAAGATGAGTCACGAGAAAAACAGGCTGAAGATGAGACACCAGGACAACAGGCTGAAGATGAGACACCAGGACAACAGTCTGAAAATGAGACACCAGGACAACAGGCTGAAGATGAGAAACCAGGACAACAGGCTGAAGATGAGTCACCAGGACAACAGGCTGAATATGAGAAACCAGGAACTGTCTGAAGATGAGACACGAGGACAAAAGGCTGAAGATGGGACAACAGGCTGAAGATGTGACACCAGGACAACAGTCTGAAGATGAGACACCAGGACAATAGGCTGAAGATGAGACACCAGAACAACAGGCTGAAGATGAGTCACCAGAAAAACAGGCTGAAGATGCGTTATTAGGACAACAGGCTAAAGATGAGTTATTAGGACAACGGGCTGAAGATGAGTCACCAGGACAAAAGGCTGAAGATGAGTTATTAGGACAACAGGCTGTAGATGAGTTATTAGGACATCAGGCTGAAGATGAGTCACCAGGACAACAGGCTGAAGATGAGTCACCAGGACAACAGGCTGAAGATGGGTCACCAGGACAACAGGCTGAAGATGAGTTATTAGGACAACAGGCTGAAGATGAGTCACTAGGACAACAGGCTGGAAATGAGACACCAGGACAACAGGCTGAAGATGAGTCACCAGGACAACAGGCTGAAGATGAGTTATTAGGACAACAGGCTGAAGATGAGTCACCAGGACACCAGGCTGAAGATGACTCACCAGGACAACAGGCTGAAGATGACTCACCAGGACAACAGGCTGAAGATGAGTCACCAGGGCAACAGGCTGGAAATGAGACACCATGACAGCAGGCTGAAGATGAGTCACCAGGACAACAGGCTGAAGATGAGTTATTAGGACAACAGGCTGAAGATGAGTCACCAGGACAACAGGCTGAAGATGAGTAACCAGGACAACAGGCTGCAGATGAGACACCAGGACAACAGTCTGAAGATGAGACACCAGGACAACAGGCTGCTGCAGATGGGACAACAGGCTGAAGATGAGTCACCAGGACAACATGCTGAAGATTAGAAACCAGGACAACAGGCTGAAGATGAGTCACCAGGACAACAGGCTGAATATGAGACACCAGGACAACTGTCTGAAGATGAGACACCAGGAAAAAAGGCTGAAGATGGGACAACAGGCTGAAGATGTGACACCAGGACAACAGTCTGAAGATGAGACACAGGACAATAGGCTGAGGATGAGACATCAGAACAACAGGCTGAAGATGAGTCACCAGAAAAACAGGCTGAAGATGCGTTATTAGGACAACAGGCTGAAGATGAGTTATTAGAACAACGGGCTGAAGATGAGTCACCAGGACAAAAGGCTGAAGATGAGTTATTAGGACAACAGGCTGAAGATGAGTCACCAGGACAACAGGCTGAAGATGAGTCACCGGGACAACAGGCTGAAGATGAGTCACCAGGACACCAGGCTGAAGATGAGACAACAGGCTGAAGATGAGACACCAGGACAACAGGCTGAAGATGAGTCACCAGAAAAACAGGCTGAAGATGCGTTATTAGGACAACAGGCTGAAGATGAGTTATTAGGACAACGGGCTGAAGATGAGTCACCAGGACAAAAGGCTGAGAATGAGTTATTAGGACAACAGGCTGAAGATGAGTCACCAGGACAACAGGCTGAAGATGAGTCACCGGGACAACAGGCTGAAGATGAGTCACCAGAACACCAGGCTGAAGATGAGACAACAGGCTGAAGATAAGACATCAGGACAACTGTCTGAAGATAAGACACCAGGACAACAGGCTGAAGATGGGACAACAGGCTGAAGATGTGACACCAGGACAACAGTCTGAAGATGAGACACCAGGACAACAGGCTGTAGATGAGATACCAGAACAACAGGCTGATGATGAGTCACCAGGACAACAGGCAGAAGATGAGTTATTAGGACAACAGGCTGTAGATGAGTTATTAGGACAACAGGCTGAAGATGGGTCACCAGGACAACAGGCTGACGATGAGTTATTAGGACAACAGGCTGAAGATGAGTCACCAGGACAACAGGCTGAAGATGAGTCACCGGGACAACAGGCTGAAGATGAGTCACTAGGACACCAGGCTGAAGATGACACAACAGGCTGAAGATGGGTCACCAGGACAACAGGCTGAAGATGAGTTATTAGGACAACAGGCTGAAGATGAGTCACCAGGACAACAGGCTGAAGATGAGACACCAGGACAACATGCTGAAGATGAGTCATTAGGACAACAGGCTGATGATGAGTCATTAGGACAACAGGCTGAAGATGAGTCACCAGGACACCAGGCTGAAAATGAGACACCAGGACAACAGGCTGAAGATGAGTTATTAGGACAACAGGCTGAAGATGAGTCACCAGGACAACAGGCTGAAGATGAGTTATTAGGACAACAGGCTGAAGATGAGTTATTAGGACAACAGGCTGAAGATGAGTCACCAGGACAACAGGCTGAAGATGATTCACCAGGGCAACAGGCTGGAAATGAGACACCATGACAGCAGGCTGAAGATGAGTCAACAGGACAACAGGCTGAAGATGAGTCACCAGGGCAACAGGCTGGAAATGAGACACCATGACAGCAGGCTGAAGATGAGTCACCAGGACAACAGGCTGAAGATGAGTTATTAGGACAACAGGCTGAAGATGAGTCACCAGGACAACAGGCTGAAGATGAGACACCGGGATAACAGGCTGCAGATGAGACACCAGGACTACAGTCTGAAGATGAGACACCAGGACAACAGGTTGCAGATGGGACAAAAGGCTGAAGATGAGACACTAGGACAACAGTCTGAAGATGAGACACCAGGACAACAGTCTGAAAATGAGTCACCAGGACAACAGGCTGAAGATGAGACACCAGGGCAACAGGCTGAAGATGAGTCACCAGAACAACAGGCTGAAGATGAGTTATTAGGACAACAGGCTGAAGATGAGTTATTAGGACAACAGGCTGAAGATGAGTTAGTAGGACAACAGGCTGAAGATGAGTTATTAGGACAACAGGCTGAAGATGAGTCACCAGGACAACAGGCTGAAGATGAGTTATTAGGACAACAGGCTGAACATGAGTTATTAGGACAACAGGCTGAAGATGAGTCACCAGGACAACAGGCTGAAGATGGGTTATTAGGACAACAGACTGAAGATGAGTTATTAGGACAACAGGCTGAAGATGAGTCACCAGGACAACATGCTGAAGATGAGACACCAGGACAAAAAGCTGAAGATGAGTTATTAGGACAACAGGCTGAAGATGAGTCACCAGGGCAACAGGCTGGAACTGAGACACCATGACAGCAGGCTGAAGATGAGATACCAGAACAACAGGCTGATGATGAGTCACCAGAAAAACAGGCTGAAGATGAGTTATCAGGACAACAGGCTGAAGATGAGTTATTAGGACAACAGGCTGAAGATGAGTCACCAGGACAACAGGCTGAAGATGAGTTATTAGGACAACAGGCTGTAGATGAGTTATTAGGACAACAGGCTGAAGATAGGTCACCAGCACAACAGGCTGAAGATGAGTCATTAGGACTAGGACAACAGGCTGAAGATGAGTCACCAGGACAACAGGCTGAAGATGAGTCACCAGGACAACAGGCTGAAGATGAGACACCAGGACAACAGGCTGAAGATGAGTTATTAGGACAACAGACTGAAGATGAGTCACCAGGACAACATGCTGAAGTTGAGTCATTAGGACAACAGGCTGACGATGAGTCATTAGGACAACAGGCTGAAGATGAGTCACCAGGACACCAGGCTGAAGATGAGACACCAGGACAACAGGCTGAAGATGAGTTATTAGGACAACAGGCTGAAGATGAGTCACCAGGACAACAGGCTGAAGAAGAGTTATTAGGAAAACAGGCTGAAGATGAGTTATTAGGACAACAGGCTGAAGATGAGTCACCAGGACAACAGGCTGAAGATGAGTCACCAGGGCAACAGGCTGGAAATGAGACACCATGACAGCAGGCTGAAGATGAGTCAACAGGACAACAGGCTGAAGATGAGTCACCAGGGCAACAGGCTGGAAATGAGACACCATGACAGCAGGCTGAAGATGAGTCACCAGGACAAGAGGCTGAAGATGAGTTATTAGGACAACAGGCTGAAGATGAGTCACCAGGACAACAGGCTGAAGATGAGTCACCAGAACAACAGGCTGAAGATGAGACACCGGGATAACAGGCTGCAGATGAGACACCAGGACAACTGTCTGAAGATGAGACACGAGGACAACAGGCTGCAGATGGGACAAAAGGCTGAAGATGAGACACTAGGACAACAGTCTGAAGATGAGACACCAGGACAACAGTCTGAAAATGAGTTACCAGGACAACAGGCTGAAGATGAGACACCAGGACAACAGGCTGAAGATGAGTCACCAGAACAACAGGCTGAAGATGAGTTATTAGGACAACAGGCTGAAGATGAGTTAGTAGGACAACAGGCTGAAGATGAGCTATTAGGACAACAGGCTGAAGATGAGTCACCAGGACAACAGGCTGAAGATGAGTTATTAGGACAACAGGCTGAAAATGAGTTATTAGGACAACAGGCTGAATATGAGTCACCAGGACAACAGGCTGAAGATGAGACACCAGGACAACAGGCTGAAGATGAGTCACCAGGACAACAGGCTGAAGATGAGTCACCAGGACAACAGGCTGAAGATGGGTTATTAGGACAACAGACTGAAGATGAGTTATTAGGACAACAGACTGAAGATGAGCCACCAGGACAACATGCTGAAGATGAGTTATTAGGACAACAGGCTGAAAATGAGTCATTAGGACAACAGGCTGAAGATGAGTCACCAGGACACCAGGCTGAAGATGAGACACCAGGACAACAAGCTGAAGATGAGTTATTAGGACAACAGGCTGAAGATGAGTCACCAGGACAACAGCCTGAAGATTAGTTATTAGGACAACAGGCTGAAGATGAGTTATTAGGACAACAGGCTGAAGATGAGTCACCAGGACAACAGGCTGGAAATGAGACACCAGGACAACAGGCTGAAGATGAGTCACCAGGGCAGCAGGCTGGAAATGAGACACCATGACAGCAGGCTGAAGATGAGTCACCAGGACAACAGGCTGAAGATGAGTTATTAGGACAACAGGCTGAAGATGAGTCACCAGGACAACAGGCTGAAGATGAGTCACCAGGACAACAAGCTGAAGATGAGTCACGAGAACAACAGGCTGAAGATGAGACACCAGGACAACAGGCTGAAGATGAGACACCAGGACAACAGTCTGAAAATGAGACACCAGGACAACAGGCTGAAGATGAGAAACCAGGACAACAGGCTGAAGATGAGTCACCAGGACAACAGGCTGAATATGAGACACCAGGAACTGTCTGAAGATGAGACACGAGGACAAAAGGCTGAAGATGGGACAACAGGCTGAAGATGTGACACCAGGACAACAGTCTGAAGATGAGACACCAGGACAATAGGCTGAAGATGAGACACCAGAACAACAGGCTGAAGATGAGTCACCAGAAAAACAGGCTGAAGATGCGTTATTAGGACAACAGGCTGAAGATGAGTTATTAGGACAATGGGCTGAAGATGAGTCACCAGGACAAAAGGCTGAAGATGAGTTATTAGGACAACAGGCTGTAGATGAGTTATTAGGACAACAGGCTGAAGATGAGTCACCAGGACAACAGGCTGAAGATGAGTCACCGGGACAACAGGCTGAAGATGAGTCACCAGGACACCAGGCTGAAGATGAGACAACAGGCTGAAGATGAGACACCAGGACAACTGTCTGAAGATAAGACACCAGGACAACAGGCTGAAGATGGGACAACAGGCTGAAGATGTGACACCAGGACAACAGTCTGAAGATGAGACACCAGGACAACAGGCTGAAGATGAGACACCAGAACAACAGGCTGAAGATGAGTTATCAGGACAACAGGCTGAAGATGAGTTATGAGGACAACAGGCTGAAGATGAGTCACCAGGACAACAGGCTGAAGATGATTTATTAGGACAACAGGCTGAAGATGGGTCACCAGGACAACAGGCTGAAGATGAGTTATTAGGACAACAGGCTGAAGATGAGTCACCAGGACAACAGGCTGAAGATGAGTCACCAGGACAACAGGCTGAAGATGAGACACCAGGACAACAGGCTGAAGATGAGTTATTAGGACAACAGACTGAAGATGAGTCACCAGGACAACATGCTGAAGATGAGTCATTAGGACAACAAGCTGAAGATGAGTCACCAGGACACCAGGCTGAAGATGAGACACCAGGACAACAGGCTGAAGATGAGTTATTAGGACAACAGGCTGAAGATGAGTCACCAGGACGATGAGTTATTAGGACAACAGGCTGAAGATGAGTCATTAGGACAACAGGCTGAAGATGAGTCACCAGGACAACAGGCTGAAGATGAGTCACCAGGGCAACAGGCTGGAACTGAGACACCATGACAGCAGGCTGAAGATGAGATAACAGAACAACAGGCTGATGATGAGTCACCAGAAAAACAGGCTGAAGATGAGTTATCAGGACAACAGGCTGAAGATGAGTTATTAGGACAACAGGCTGAAGATGAGTCACCAGGACAACAGGCTGAAGATGAGTTATTAGGACAACAGGCTGTAGATGAGTTATTAGGACAACAGGCTGAAGATGGGTCACCAGGACAACAGGCTGAAGATGAGTTATTAGGACAACAGGCTAAAGATGAGTCACCAGGACAACAGGCTGAAGATGAGTCACCAGGACAACAGGCTGAAGATGAGACACCAGGACAACAGGCTGAAGATGAGTTATTAGGACAACAGACTGAAGATGAGTCACCAGGACAACATGCTGAAGTTGAGTCATTAGGACAACAGGCTGACGATGAGTCATTAGGACAACAGGCTGAAGATGAGTCACCAGGACACCAGGCTGAAGATGAGACACCAGGACAAAAGGCTGAAGATGAGTTATTAGGACAACAGGCTGAAGATGAGTCACCAGGACAACAGGCTGAAGAAGAGTTATTAGGACAACAGGCTGAAGATGAGTTATTAAGACAACAGGCTGAAGATGAGTCACCAGGACAACAGGCTGAAGATGAGTCACCAGGGCAACAGGCTGGAAATGAGACACCATGACAGCAGGCTGAAGATGAGTCAACAGGACAACAGGCTGAAGATGAGTCACCAGGGCAACAGGCTGGAAATGAGACACCATGACAGCAGGCTGAAGATGAGTCACCAGGACAACAGGCTGAAGATGAGTTATTAGGACAACAGGCTGAAGATGAGTCACCAGGACAACAGGCTGAAGATGAGTCACCAGAACAACAGGCTGAAGATGAGACACCGGGATAACAGGCTGCAGATGAGACACCAGGACAACCGTCTGAAGATGAGACACCAGGACAACAGGCTGCAGATGGGACAAAAGGCTGAAGATGAGACACTAGGACAACAGTCTGAAGATGAGACACCGGGACAACAGTCTGAAAATGAGTTACCAGGACAACAGGCTGAAGATGAGACACCAGGACAACAGGCTGAAGATGAGTCACCAGAACAACAGGCTGAAGATGAGTTATTAGGACAACAGGCTGAAGATGAGTTAGTAGGACAACAGGCTGAAGATGAGTTATTAGGACAACAGGCTGAAGATGAGTCACCAGGACAACAGGCTGAAGATGAGTTATTAGGACAACAGGCTGAAAATGAGATATTAGGACAACAGGCTGAAGATGAGTCACCAGGACAACAGGCTGAAGATGAGACACCAGGACAACAGGCTGAAGATGAGTCACCAGGACAACAGGCTGAAGATGAGTCACCAGGACAACAGGCTGAAGATGGGTTATTAGGACAACAGACTGAAGATGAGTTATTAGGACAACAGACTGAAGATGAGCCACCAGGACAACATGCTGAAGATGAGTTATTAGGACAACAGGCTGAAAATGAGTCATTAGGACAACAGGCTGAAGATGAGTCACCAGGACACCAGGCTGAAGATGAGACACCAGGACAACAAGCTGAAGATGAGTTATTAGGACAACAGGCTGAAGATGAGTCACCAGGACAACAGCCTGAAGATTAGTTATTAGGACAACAGGCTGAAGATGAGTTATTAGGACAACAGGATGAAGATGAGTCACCAGGACAACAGGCTGGAAATGAGACACCAGGACAACAGGCTGAAGATGAGTCACCAGGACAACAGGCTGAAGATGAGTTATAAGGACAACAGGCTGAAGATGAGTCACCAGGACAACAGGCTGAAGATGACTCACCAGGACAACAGGCTGAAAATGAGTCACCAGGGCAACAGGCTGGAAATGAGACACCATGACAGCAGGCTGAAGATGAGTCACCAGGACAACAGGCTGAAGATGAGTTATTAGGACAACAGGCTGAAGATGAGTCACCAGGACAACAGGCTGAAGATGAGACACCAGGACAACAGGCTGAAGATGAGTCACCAGGACAACAGTCTGAAGATGAGACACCAGGACAACAGGCTGCAGATGGGACAACAGGCTGAAGATGAGTCACCAGGACAACATGCTGAAGATGAGAAACCAGGACAAGAGGCTGAAGATGAGTCACCAGGACAACATGCTGAAGATGAGAAACCAGGACAACAGGCTGAAGATGAGTCACCAGGACAACAGGCTGAAAATGATACACCAGGACAACTGTCTGAAGATGAGACACCAGGACAAAAGGCTGAAGATGGGACAACAGGCTGAAGATGTGACACCAGGACAACAGTCTGAAGATGAGACACCAGGACAATAGGCTGAAGATGAGACACCAGAACAACAGGCTGAAGATGAGTCACCAGAAAAACAGGCTGAAGATGCGTTATTAGGACAACAGGCTAAAGATGAGTTATTAGGACAACGGGCTGAAGATGAGTCACCAGGACAAAAGGCTGAAGATGAGTTATTAGGACAACAGGCTGTAGATGAGTTATTAGGACATCAGGCTGAAGATGAGTCACCAGGACAACAGGCTGAAGATGGGTCACCAGGACAACAGGCTGAAGATGGGTCACCAGGACAACAGGCTGAAGATGAGTTATTAGGACAACAGGCTGGAAATGAGACACCAGGACAACAGGCTGAAGATGAGTCACCAGGACAACAGGCTGAAGATGAGTTATTAGGACAACAGGCTGAAGATGAGTCACCAGGACACCAGGCTGAAGATGACTCACCAGGACAACAGGCTGAAGATGACTCACCAGGACAACAGGCTGAAGATGAGTCACCAGGGCAACAGGCTGGAAATGAGACACCATGACAGCAGGCTGAAGATGAGTCACCAGGACAACAGGCTGAAGATGAGTTATTAGGACAACAGGCTGAAGATGAGTCACCAGGACAACAGGCTGAAGATGAGTAACCAGGACAACAGGCTGAAGATGAGACACCAGGACAACAGGCTGCAGATGAGACACCAGGACAACAGTCTGAAGATGAGACACCAGGACAACAGGCTGCTGCAGATGGGACAACAGGCTGAAGATGAGTCACCAGGACAACATGCTGAAGATTAGAAACCAGGACAACAGGCTGAAGATGAGTCACCAGGACAACAGGCTGAATATGAGACACCAGGACAACTGTCTGAAGATGAGACACCAGGAAAAAAGGCTGAAGATGGGACAACAGGCTGAAGATGTGACACCAGGACAACAGTCTGAAGATGAGACACCAGGACAATAGGCTGAGGATGAGACATCAGAACAACAGGCTGAAGATGAGTCACCAGAAAAACAGGCTGAAGATGCGTTATTAGGACAACAGGCTGAAGATGAGTTATTAGAACAACGGGCTGAAGATGAGTCACCAGGACAAAAGGCTGAAGATGAGTTATTAGGACAACAGGCTGAAGATGAGTCACCAGGACAACAGGCTGAAGATGAGTCACCGGGACAACAGGCTGAAGATGAGTCACCAGGACACCAGGCTGAAGATGAGACAACAGGCTGAAGATGAGACACCAGGACAACAGGCTGAAGATGAGTCACCAGAAAAACAGGCTGAAGATGCGTTATTAGGACAACAGGCTGAAGATGAGTTATTAGGACAACGGGCTGAAGATGAGTCACCAGGACAAAAGGCTGAGAATGATTTATTAGGACAACAGGCTGAAGATGAGTCACCAGGACAACAGGCTGAAGATGAGTCACCGGGACAACAGGCTGAAGATGAGTCACCAGAACACCAGGCTGAAGATGAGACAACAGGCTGAAGATAAGACATCAGGACAACTGTCTGAAGATAAGACACCAGGACAACAGGCTGAAGATGGGACAACAGGCTGAAGATGTGACACCAGGACAACAGTCTGAAGATGAGACACCAGGACAACAGGCTGAAGATGAGATACCAGAACAACAGGCTGATGATGAGTCACCAGGACAACAGGCAGAAGATGAGTTATTAGGACAACAGGCTGTAGATGAGTTATTAGGACAACAGGCTGAAGATGGGTCACCAGGACAACAGGCTGACGATGAGTTATTAGGACAACAGGCTGAAGATGAGTCACCAGGACAACAGGCTGAAGATGAGTTATTAGGACAACAGGCTGAAGATGAGTCACCAGGACAACAGGCTGAAGATGAGACACCAGGACAACAGGCTGAAGATGAGTTATTAGGACAACAGACTGAATATGAGTCACCAGGACAACATGCTGAAGATGAGTCATTAGGACAACAGGCTGATGATGAGTCATTAGGACAACAGGCTGAAGATGAGTCACCAGGACACCAGGCTGAAAATGAGACACCAGGACAACAGGCTGAAGATGAGTTATTAGGACAACAGGCTGAAGATGAGTCAGCAGGACAACAGGCTGAAGATGAGTTATTAGGACAACAGGCTGAAGATGAGTTATTAGGACAACAGGCTGAAGATGAGTCACCAGGACAACAGGCTGAAGATGATTCACCAGGGCAACAGGCTGGAAATGAGACACCATGACAGCAGGCTGAAGATGAGTCACCAGGACAACAGGCTGAAGATGAGTTATTAGGACAACAGGCTGAAGATGAGTCACCAGGACAACAGGCTGAAGATGAGACACACCGGGATAACAGGCTGCAGATGAGACACCAGGACTACAGTCTGAAGATGAGACACCAGGACAACAGGCTGCAGATGGGACAAAAGGCTGAAGATGAGACACTAGGACAACAGTCTGAAGATGAGACACCAGGACAACAGTCTGAAAATGAGTCACCAGGACAACAGGCTGAAGATGAGACACCAGGGCAACAGGCTGAAGATGAGTCACCAGAACAACAGGCTGAAGATGAGTTATTAGGACAACAGGCTGAAGATGAGTTATTAGGACAACAGGCTGAAGATGAGTTAGTAGGACAACAGGCTGAAGATGAGTTATTAGGACAACAGGCTGAAGATGAGTCACCAGGACAACAGGCTGAAGATGAGTTATTAGGACAACAGGCTGAACATGAGTTATTAGGACAACAGGCTGAAGATGAGTCACCAGGACAACAGGCTGAAGATGGGTTATTAGGACAACAGACTGAAGGTGAGTTATTAGGACAACAGGCTGAAGATGAGTCACCAGGACAACATGCTGAAGATGAGACACCAGGACAAAAAGCTGAAGATGAGTTATTAGGACAACAGGCTGAAGATGAGTCACCAGGACAACAGCCTGAAGATTAGTTATTATGACAACAGGCTGAAGATGAGTCACCAGGACAACAGCCTGAAGATTAGTTATTAGGACAACTGGCTGAAGATGACTTATTAGGACAACAGGCTGAAGATGAGTCACCAGGACAACAGGCTGGAAATAAGACACCAGGACAACAGGCTGAAGATGAGTCACCAGGACACCAGGCTGAAAGTGAGTTATTAGGACAACAGGCTGAAGATGAGTCACCAGGACAACAGGCTGAAGATGACTCACCAGGACAACAGGCTGAAGATGACTCACCAGGACAACAGGCTGAAGATGAGTCACCAGGGCAACAGGCTGGAAATGAGACACCATGACAGCAGGCTGAAGATGAGTCACCAGGACAACAGGCTGAAGATGGGTTATTAGGACAACAGGCTGAAGATGAGTCACCAGGACAACAGGCTGAAGATGAGTCACGAGAACAACAGGCTGAAGATGAGACACCAGGACAACAGGCTGAAGATGAGTCACCAGGACAACAGGCTGCAGATGAGACACCAGGACAACAGTCTGAAGATGAGACACCAGGACATCAGGCTGCAGATGGGACAACAGGCTGAAGATGAGTCACCAGGACAACATGCTGAAGATGAGAAACCAGGACAACAGGCTGAAGATGAGTCACCATGGCAACAGGCTGGAAATGAGACACCATGACAGCAGGCTGAAGATGAGTCACCAGGACAACAGGCTGAAGATGAGTTATTAGGACAACAGGCTAAAGATGAGTCACCAGGACAACAGGCTGAAGATGAGTCACGAGAACAACAGGCTGAAGATGAGACACCAGGACAACAGGCTGAAGATGAGTCACCAGGACAACAGGCTGCAGATGAGACACCAGGACAACAGTCTGAAGATGAGACACCAGGACAACAGGCTGCAGATGGGACAACAGGCTGAAGATGAGTCACCAGGACAACATGCTGAAGATGAGAAACCAGGACAACAGGCTGAAGATGAGTCACCAGGACAACAGGCTGAAAATGAGACACCAGGACAACTGTCTGAAGATGAGACACCAGGACAAAAGGCTGAAGATGGGACAACAGGCTGAAGATGTGACACCAGGACAACAGTCTGAAGATGAGACACCAGGACAATAGGCTGAAGATGAGACACCAGAACAACAGGCTGAAGATGAGTCACCGGAAAAACAGGCTGAAGATGCGTTATTAGGACAACAGGCTGAAGATGAGTTATTAGGACAACGGGCTGAAGATGAGTCACCAGGACAAAAGGCTGAAGATGAGTTATTAGGACAACAGGCTGAAGATGAGTTATTAGGACAACAGGCTGAAGATGAGTCACCAGGACAACAGGCTGAAGATGAGTGACCAGGACAACAGGCTGAAGATGGGTCACCAGGACAACAGGCTGAAGATGAGTTATTAGGACAACAGGCTGAAGATGAGTCACCAGGACAACAGGCTGAAGATGAGTCACCAGGTCAGCAGGCTGAAGATGAGACACCAGGACAACAGGCTGAAGATGAGTTATTAGGACAACAGACTGAAGATGAGTCACCAGGACAACATGCTGAAGATGAGTTATTAGGACAACAGGCTGAAGATGAGTCACCAGGACAACAGGCTGAAGATGAGTAACCAGGACAACAGGCTGAAGAGGAGTTATTAGGACAATAGGCTGAAGATGAGTTAATAGGACAACAGGCTGAAGATGAGTCACCTTGACAACAGGCTGAAGATGAGTTATTAGGAAAACAGGCTGAAGATGAGTTATTAGGACAACAGGCTGAAGATGAGTTATTAGGACAACAGGCTGAAGATGAGTCACCAGGACAACAGGCTGGAAATGAGACACCAGGACAACAGGCTGAAGATGAGTCACCAGGACAACAGGCTGAAGATGACTCACCAGGACAACAGGCTGAAGATGACTCACCAGGACAACAGTCTGAAGATGAGTCACCAGGACAACATGCTGAAGATGAGTTATTAGGACAACAGGCTGAAGATGAGTCACCAGGACAACAGGCTGAAGATGAGTCACCAGGACAACAGGCTGAAGATGAGTTAATAGGACAACAGGCTGAAGATGAGTTATTAGGACAACAGGCTGAAAATGAGTTATTAGGACAACAGGCTGAAAATGAGTTATTAGGACAACAGGCTGAAGATTTGTTATTAGGACAACAGGCTGAAGATAAGTTATTAGGACAACAGGCTGAAGATGAGTTATTGGGACAACAGGCTGAAGATGAGTCACCAGGACAACAGGCTGAAGATGAGTCACCAGGACAACAGGCTGAAGATGAGTCACGAGAACAACAGGCTGAAGATGAGACACCAGGACAACAGGCTGCAGATGAGACACCAGGACAACAGTCTGAAGATGAGACACCAGGACAACAGGCTGCAGATGGGACAACAGGCTGAAGATGAGTCACCAGGACAACATGCTGAAGATGAGAAACCAGGACAACAGGCTGAAGATGAGTCACCAGGACAACAGGCTGAATATGAGACACCAGGACAACTGTCTTAAGATGAGACACCTGGAAAAAAGGCTGAAATGGGACAACAGGCTGAAGATGTGACACCAGGAACACAGTCTGAAGATGAGACACCAGGACAATAGGCTGAAGATGAGATGTCAGAACAACAGGCTGAATATGAGTCACCAGAAAAACAGGCTGAAGATGCGTTATTAGGACAACAGGCTGAAGATGAGTTATTAGGACAACAGGCTGAAGATGAGTCACCAGGACAAAAAGCTGAAGATGAGTTATTAGGACAACAGGCTGTAGATGAGTTATTAGGACAACAGGCTGAAGATGAGTCACCAGGACAACAGGCTGAAGATGAGTCACCGGGACAACAGGCTGGAGATGAGTCACCAGGACACCAGGCTGAAGATGAGACAACAGGCTGAAGATGAGACACCAGGACAACTGTCTGAAGATAAGACACCAGGACAACAGGCTGAAGATGGGACAACAGGCTGAAGATGTGACACCAGGACAACAGGCTGAAGATGAGTCACCAGGACAACAGACTGAAGATGAGTCACCAGACAACATGCTGAAGATGAGTCATTAGGACAACAGGCTGACGATGAGTCATTAGGACAACAGGCTGAAGATGAGTCACCAGGACAACAGGCTGAAGATGAGTCACCAGGACAACAGACTGAAGATGAGTCACCAGGACAACATGCTGAAGATGAGTCATTAGGACAACAGGCTGACGATGAGTCATTAGGACAACAGGCTGAAGATGAGTCACCAGGACACCAGGCTGAAGATGAGACACCAGGACAACAGGCTGAAGATGAGTTATTAGGACAACAGGCTGAAGATGAGTCACCAGGACAACAGGCTGAAGGTGAGTTATTAGGACAACAGGCTGAAGATGAGTTATTAGGACAACAGGCTGAAGATGAGTCACCAGGACAACAGGCTGAAGATGAGTCACTAGGGCAACAGGCTGGAAATGAGACACCATGACAGCAGGCTGAAGATGAGTCAACAGGACAACAGGCTGAAGGTGAGTCACCAGGGCAACAGGCTGGAAATGAGACACCATGACAGCAGGCTGAAGATGAGTCACCAGGACAACAGGCTGAAGATGAGTTATTAGGACAACAGGCTGAAGATGAGTCACCAGGACAACAGGCTGAAGATGAGTCACCAGAACAACAGGCTGAAGATGAGTCACCGGGATAACAGGCTGCAGATGAGACACCAGGACAACAGTCTGAAGATGAGACACCAGGACAACAGGCTGCAGATGGGACAAAAGGCTGAAGATGAGACACTAGGACAACAGTCTGAAGATGAGACACCAGGACAACAGTCTGAAAATGAGTCACCAGGACAACAGGCTGAAGATGAGACACCAGGACAACAGGCTGAAGATGAGTCACCAGAACAACAGGCTGAAGATGAGTTATTAGGACAACAGGCTGCAGATGAGTTAGTAGGACAACAGGCTAAAGATGAGTCACCAGGACAACAGGCTGAAGATGAGTTATTAGGACAACAGGCTGAAGATGAGTTAGTAGGACAATAGGCTGAAGATGAGTTATTAGGACAACAGGCTGAAAATGAGTTATTAGGACAACAGGCTGACGATGAGTCACCAGGACAACAGGCTGAAGGTGAGTTATTAGGACAACAGGCTGAAGATGAGTTATTAGGACAACAGGCTGAAGATGAGTCACCAGGACAACAGGCTGAAGATGAGTCACTAGGGCAACAGGCTGGAAATGAGACACCATGACAGCAGGCTGAAGATGAGTCAACAGGACAGCAGGCTGAAGATGAGTCACCAGGACAACAGGCTGAAGATGAGTCACCAGAACAACAGGCTGAAGATGAGACACCGGGATAACAGGCTGCAGATGAGACACCAGGACAACAGTCTGAAGATGAGACACCAGGACAACAGGCTGCAGATGGGACAAAAGGCTGAAGATGAGACACTAGGACAACAGTCTGAAGATGAGACACCAGGACAACAGTCTGAAAATGAGTCACCAGGACAACAGGCTGAAGATGAGACACCAGGACAACAGGCTGAAGATGAGTCACCAGAACAACAGGCTGAAGATGAGTTATTAGGACAACAGGCTGCAGATGAGTTATTAGGACAACAGGCTAAAGATGAGTCACCAGGACAACAGGCTGAAGATGAGTTATTAGGACAACAGGCTGAAGATGAGTTAGTAGGACAATAGGCTGAAGATGAGTTATTAGGACAACAGGCTGAAAATGAGTTATTAGGACAACAGGCTGACGATGAGTCACCAGGACAACAGGCTGAAGATGAGACACCAGGACAACAGGCTGAAGATGAGTCACCAGGACAACAGGCTGAAGATGAGTCACCAGGACAACAGGCTGAAGATGGGTTATTAGGACAACAGACTAAAGATGAGCCACCAGGACAACATGCTGAAGATGAGTTATTAGGACAACAGGCTGAAAATGAGTCATTAGGACAACAGGCTGAAGATGAGTCACCAGGACACCAGGCTGAAGATGAGACACCAGGACAACAAGCTGAAGATGAGTTATTAGGACAACAGGCTGAAGATGAGTCACCAGGACAACAGCCTGAAGATTAGTTATTAGGACAACAGGCTGAAGATGAGTTATTAGGACAACAGGCTGAAGATGAGTCACCAGGACAACAGGCTGGAAATGAGACACCAGGACAACAGGCTGAAGATGAGTCACCAGGACAACAGGCTGAAGATGACTCACCAGGACAACAGGCTGAAGATGACTCACCAGGACAACAGGCTGAAGATGAGTCACCAGGGCAACAGGCTGGAAATGAGACACCATGACAGCAGGCTGAAGATGAGTCACCAGGACAACAGGCTGAAGATGAGTTATTAGGACAACAGGCTGAAGATGAGTCACCAGGACAACAGGCTGAAGATGAGTCACCAGGACAACAGGCTGAAGATGAGTCACGAGAACAACAGGCTGAAGATGAGACACCAGGACAACATGCTGAAGATGAGAAACCAGGACAACAGGCTGAAGATGAGTCACCAGGACAACAGGCTGAATATGAGACACCAGGACAACTGTCTGAAGATGAGACACCAGGAAAAAAGGCTGAAGATGGGACAACAGGCTGAAGATGTGACACCAGGACAACAGTCTGAAGATGAGACACCAGGACAATAGACTGAAGATGAGACATCAGAACAACAGGCTGAAGATGAGTCACCAGAAAAACAGGCTGAAGATGCGTTATTAGGACAGCAGGCTGAAGATGAGTTATTAGGACAACGGGCTGAAGATGAGTCACCAGGACAAAAGGCTGAAGATGAGTTATTAGGACAACAGGCTGTAGATGAGTTATTAGGACAACAGGCTGAAGATGAGTCACCAGGACAACAGGCTGAAGATGAGTCACCGGGACAACAGGCTGAAGATGAGTCACAAGGACACCAGGCTGAAGATGAGACAACAGGCTGAAGATGAGACACCAGGACAACTGTCTGAAGATAAGACACCAGGACAACAGGCTGAAGATGGGACAACAGGCTGAAGATGTGACACCAGGACAACAGTCGGAAGATGAGACACCAGGACAACAGGCTGAAGATGAGATACCAGAACAACAGGCTGATGATGAGTCACCAGAAAAACAGGCTGAAGATGAGTTATCAGGACAACAGGCTGAAGATGAGTCACCAGGATAACAGGCTGAAGATGAGTCACCAGGGCAACAGGCTGGAAATGAGACACCATGACAGCAGGCTGAAGATGAGTCACCAGGACAACAGGCTGAAGATGAGTCACCAGGGCAACAGGCTGGAAATGAGACACCATGACAGCAGGCTGAAGATGAGTCAACAGGACAACAGGCTGAAGATGAGTCACCAGGGCAACAGGCTGGAAATGAGACACCATGACAGCAGGCTGAAGATGAGTCACCAGGACAACAGGCTGAAGATGAGTTATTAGGACAACAGGCTGAAGATGAGTCACCAGGACAACAGGCTGAAGATGAGTCACCAGAACAACAGGCTGAAGATGAGACACCGGGATAACAGGCTGCAGATGAGACACCAGGACAACTGTCTGAAGATGAGACACCAGGACAACAGGCTGCAGATGGGACAAAAGGCTGAAGATGAGACACTAGGACAACAGTCTGAAGATGAGACACCAGGACAACAGTCTGAAAATGAGTTACCAGGACAACAGGCTGAAGATGAGACACCAGGACAACAGGCTGAAGATGAGTCACCAGAACAACAGGCTGAAGATGAGTTATTAGGACAACAGGCTGAAGATGAGTTATTAGGACAACAGGCTGAAGATGAGTTAGTAGGACAACAGGCTGAAGATGAGTTATTAGGACAACAGGCTGAAGATGAGTCACCAGGACAACAGGCTGAAGATGAGTTATTAGGACAACAGGCTGAAAATGAGTTATTAGGACAACAGGCTGAAGATGAGTCACCAGGACAACAGGCTGAAGATGAGACACCAGGACAACAGGCTGAAGATGAGTCACCAGGACAACAGGCTGAAGATGAGTCACCAGGACAACAGGCTGAAGATGGGTTATTAGGACAACAGACTGAAGATGAGTTATTAGGACAACAGACTGAAGATGAGCCACCAGGACAACATGCTGAAGATGAGTTATTAGGACAACAGGCTGAAAATGAGTCATTAGGACAACAGGCTGAAGATGAGTCACCAGGACACCAGGCTGAAGATGAGACACCAGGACAACAAGCTGAAGATGAGTTATTAGGACAACAGGCTGAAGATGAGTCACCAGGACAACAGCCTGAAGATTAGTTATTAGGACAACAGGCTGAAGATGAGTTATTAGGACAACAGGCTGAAGATGAGTCACCAGGACAACAGGCTGGAAATGAGACACCAGGACAACAGGCTGAAGATGAGTCACCAGGACAACAGGCTGAAGATGAGTTATTAGGACAACAGGCTGAAGATGAGTCACCAGGACAACAGGCTGAAGATGACTCACCAGGACAACAGGCTGAAAATGAGTCACCAGGGCAACAGGCTGGAAATGAGACACCATGACAGCAGGCTGAAGATGAGTCACCAGGACAACAGGCTGAAGATGAGTTATTAGGACAACAGGCTGAAGATGAGTCACCAGGACAACAGGCTGAAGATGAGTCACCAGGACAACAGGCTGAAGATGAGACACCAGGACAACAGGCTGAAGATGAGTCACCAGCACAACAGGCTGCAGATGAGACACCAGGACAACAGTCTGAAGATGAGACACCAGGACAACAGGCTGCAGATGGGACAACAGGCTGAAGATGAGTCACCAGGACAACATGCTGAAGATGAGAAACCAGGACAACAGGCTGAAGATGAGTCACCAGGACAACATGCTGAAGATGAGAAACCAGGACAACAGGCTGAAGATGAGTCACCAGGACAACAGGCTGAAAATGATACACCAGGACAACTGTCTGAAGATGAGACATCAGGACAAAAGGCTGGAGATGGGACAACAGGCTGAAGATGTGACACCAGGACAACAGTCTGAAGATGAGACACCAGGACAATAGGCTGAGGATGAGACACCAGAACAACAGGCTGAAGATGAGTCACCAGAAAAACAGGCTGAAGATGCGTTATTAGGACAACAGGCTAAAGATGAGTTATTAGGACAACGGGCTGAAGATGAGTCACCAGGACAAAAGGCTGAAGATGAGTTATTAGGACAACAGGCTGTAGATGAGTTATTAGGACATCAGGCTGAAGATGAGTCACCAGGACAACAGGCTGAAGATGAGTCACCAGGACAACAGGCTGAAGATGAGTTATTAGGACAACAGGCTGAAGATGAGTCACTAGGACAACAGGCTGGAAATGAGACACCAGGACAACAGGCTGAAGATGAGTCACCAGGACAACAGGCTGAAGATGAGTTATTAGGACAACAGGCTGAAGATGAGTCACCAGGACACCAGGCTGAAGATGACTCACCAGGACAACAGGCTGAAGATGACGCACCAGGACAACAGGCTGAAGATGAGTCACCAGGGCAACAGGCTGGAAATGAGACACCATGACAGCAGGCTGAAGATGAGTCACCAGGACAACAGGCTGAAGATGAGTTATTAGGACAACAGGCTGAAGATGAGTCACCAGGACAACAGGCTGAAGATGAGACACCAGGACAACAGGCTGCAGATGAGACACCAGGACAACAGTCTGAAGATGAGACACCAGGACAACAGGCTGCTGCAGATGGGACAACAGGCTGAAGATGAGTTATTAGGACAACAGGCTGAAGATGAGTAACCAGGACAACAGGCTGAAGATGAGACACCAGGACAACAGGCTGCAGATGAGACACCAGGACAACAGTCTGAAGATGAGACACCAGGACAACAGGCTGCTGCAGATGGGACAACAGGCTGAAGATGAGTCACCAGGACAACATGCTGAAGATGAGAAACCAGGACAACAGGCTGAATATGAGACACCAGGACAACTGTCTGAAGATGAGACACCAGGAAAAAAGGCTGAAGATGGGACAACAGGCTGAAGATGTGACACCAGGACAACAGGCTGCAGATGAGACACCAGGACAACAGTCTGAAGATGAGACACCAGGACAACAGGCTGCTGCAGATGGGACAACAGGCTGAAGATGAGTCACCAGGACAACATGCTGAAGATGAGTCACCAGGACAACAGGCTGAATATGAGACACCAGGACAACTGTCTGAAGATGAGACACCAGGAAAAAAGGCTGAAGATGGGACAACAGGCTGAAGATGTGACACCAGGACAACAGTCTGAAGATGAGACACCAGGACAATAGGCTGAGGATGAGACATCAGAACAACAGGCTGAAGATGAGTCACCAGAAAAACAGGCTGAAGATGCGTTATTAGGACAACAGGCTGAAGATGAGTTATTAGAACAACGGGCTGAAGATGAGTCACCAGGACAAAAGGCTGAAGATGAGTTATTAGGACAACAGGCTGAAGATGAGTCACCAGGACAACAGGCTGAAGATGAGTCACCGGGACAACAGGCTGAAGATGAGTCACCAGGACACCAGGCTGAAGATGAGACAACAGGCTGAAGATGAGACACCAGGACAACAGGCTGAAGATGAGTCACCAGAAAAACAGGCTGAAGATGCGTTATTAGGACAACAGGCTGAAGATGAGTTATTAGGACAACGGGCTGAAGATGAGTCACCAGGACAAAAGGCTGAGAATGAGTTATTAGGACAACAGGCTGAAGATGAGTCACCGGGACAACAGGCTGAAGATGAGTCACCAGAACACCAGGCTGAAGATGAGACAACAGGCTGAAGATGAGACATCAGGACAACTGTCTGAAGATAAGACACCAGGACAACAGGCTGAAGATGGGACAACAGGCTGAAGATGTGACACCAGGACAACAGTCTGAAGATGAGACACCAGGACAACAGGCTGAAGATGAGATACCAGAACAACAGGCTGATGATGAGTCACCAGGACAACAGGCTGAAGATGAGTTATTAGGACAACAGGCTGTAGATGAGTTATTAGGACAACAGGCTGAAGATGGGTCACCAGGACAACAGGCTGACGATGAGTTATTAGGACAACAGGCTGAAGATGAGTCACCAGGACAACAGGCTGAAGATGAGTCACCGGGACAACAGGCTGAAGATGAGTCACTAGGACACCAGGCTGAAGATGAGACAACAGGCTGAAGATGGGTCACCAGGACAACAGGCTGAAGATGAGTTATTAGGACAACAGGCTGAAGATGAGTCACCAGGACAACAGGCTGAAGATGAGACACCAGGAAAACAGGCTGAAGATGAGTTATTAGGACAACAGACTGAAGATGAGTCACCAGGACAACATGCTGAAGATGAGTCATTAGGACAACAGGCTGATGATGAGTCATTAGGACAACAGGCTGAAGATGAGTCACCAGGACACCAGGCTGAAAATGAGACACCAGGACAACAGGCTGAAGATGAGTTATTAGGACAACAGGCTGAAGATGAGTCACCAGGACAACAGGCTGAAGATGAGTTATTAGGACAACAGGCTGAAGATGAGTTATTAGGACAACAGGCTGAAGATGAGTCACCAGGACAACAGGCTGAAGATGATTCACCAGGGCAACAGGCTGGAAATGAGACACCATGACAGCAGGCTGAAGATGAGTCAACAGGACAACAGGCTGAAGATGAGTCACCAGGGCAACAGGCTGGAAATGAGACACCATGACAGCAGGCTGAAGATGAGTCACCAGGACAACAGGCTGAAGATGAGTTATTAGGACAACAGGCTGAAGATGAGTCACCAGGACAACAGGCTGAAGATGAGTTACCAGAACAACAGGCTGAAGATGAGACACCGGGATAACAGGCTGCAGATGAGACACCAGGACAACAGTCTGAAGATGAGACACCAGGACAACAGGCTGCAGATGGGACAAAAGGCTGAAGATGAGACACTAGGACAACAGTCTGAAGATGAGACACCAGGACAACAGTCTGAAAATGAGTCACCAGGACAACAGGCTGAAGATGAGACACCAAGGCAACAGGCTGAAGATGAGTCACCAGAACAACAGGCTGAAGATGAGTTATTAGGACAACAGGCTGAAGATTAGTTATTAGAACAACAGGCTGAAGATGAGTTAGTAGGACAACAGGCTGAAGATGAGTTATTAGGACAACAGGCTGAAGATGAGTCACCAGGACAACAGGCTGAAGATGAGTTATTAGGACAACAGGCTGAACTTGAGTTATTAGGACAACAGGCTGAAGATGAGTCACCAGGACAACAGGCTGAAGATGGGTTATTAGGACAACAGACTGAAGATGAGTTATTAGGACAACAGACTGAAGATGAGCCACCAGGACAACATGCTGAAGATGAGTTATTAGGACAACAGGTTGAAAATGAGTCATTAGGACAACAGGCTGAAGATGAGTCACCAGGACACCAGGCTGAAGATGAGACACCAGGACAAAAAGCTGAAGATGAGTTATTAGGACAACAGGCTGAAGATGAGTCACCAGGACAACAGCCTGAAGATTAGTTATTAGGACAACAGGCTGAAGATGAGTCACCAGGACAACAGCCTGAAGATTAGTTATTAGGACAACAGGCTGAAGATGACTTATTAGGACAACAGGCTGAAGATGAGTCACCAGGACAACAGGCTGAAGATGAGTCACCAGGACAACAGGCTGAAGATGAGTCACCAGGACACCAGGCTGAAAGTGAGTCACCAGGACAACAGGCTGAAGATGAGTCACCAGGACAACAGGCTGAAGATGACTCACCAGGACAACAGGCTGAAGATGAGTCACCAGGGCAACAGGCTGGAAATGAGACACCATGACAGCAGGCTGAAGATGAGTCACCAGGACAACAGGCTGAAGATGGGTTATTAGGACAACAGGCTGAAGATGAGTCACCAGGACAACAGGCTGAAGATGAGTCACCAGGACAACAGGCTGAAGATGAGTCACGAGAACAACAGGCTGAAGATGAGACACCAGGACAACAGGCTGAAGATGAGTCACCAGGACAACAGGCTGCAGATGAGACACCAGGACAACAGTCTGAAGATGAGACACCAGGACATCAGGCTGCAGATGGGACAACAGGCTGAAGATGAGTCACCAGGACAACATGCTGAAGATGAGAAACTAGGACAACAGGCTGAAGATGAGTCACCAGGGCAACAGGCTGGAAATGAGACACCATGACAGCAGGCTGAAGATGAGTCACCAGGACAACAGGCTGAAGATGAGTTATTAGGACAACAGGCTAAAGATTAGTCACCAGGACAACAGGCTGAAGATAAGTCACCAGGACAACAGGCTGAAGATGAGTCACGAGAACAACAGGCTGAAGATGAGACACCAGGACAACAGGCTGAAGATGAGTCACCAGGACAACAGGCTGCAGATGAGACACCAGGACAACAGTCTGAAGATGAGACACCAGGACAACAGGCTGCAGATGGGACAACAGGCTGAAGATGAGTCACCAGGACAACATGCTGAAGATGAGAAACCAGGACAACAGGCTGAAGATGAGTCACCAGGACAACAGGCTGAAAATGAGACACCAGGACAACTGTCTGAAGATGAGACACCAGGACAAAAGGCTGAAGATGGGACAACAGGCTGAAGATGTGACACCAGGACAACAGTCTGAAGATGAGACACCAGGACAATAGGCTGAAGATGAGACACCAGAACAACAGGCTGAAGATGAGTCACCAGAAAAACAGGCTGACGATGCGTTATTAGGACAACAGGCTGAAGATGAGTTATTAGGACAACGGGCTGAAGATGAGTTATTAGGACAACAGGCTGAAGATGAGTCACCAGGACAACAGGCTGAAGATGAGTCACCAGAACAACAGGCTGAAGATGGGTCACCAGGACAACAGGCTGAAGATGAGTTATTAGGACAACAGGCTGAAGATGAGTCACCAGGACAACAGGCTGAAGATGAGTCACCAGGTCAACAGGCTGAAGATGAGACACCAGGACAACAGGCTGAAGATGAGTTATTAGGACAACAGACTGAAGATGAGTCACCAGGACAACATGCTGAAGATGAGTTATTAGGACAACAGGCTGAAGATGAGTCACCAGGACAACAGGCTGAAGATGAGTCACCAGGACAACAGGCTGAAGATGAGTTACCAGGACAACAGGCTGAAGAGGAGTTATTAGGACAACAGGCTGAAGATGAGTTAATAGGACAACAGGCTGAAGATGAGTCACCAGGACAACAGGCTGAAGATGAGTTATTAGGAAAACAGGCTGAAGATGAGTTATTAGGACAACAGGCTGAAGAGGAGTTATTAGGACAACAGGCTGAAGATGAGTCACCAGGACAACAGGCTGGAAATGAGACACCAGGACAACAGGCTGAAGATGAGTCACCAGGACAACAGGCTGAAGATGACTCACCAGGACAACAGGCTGAAGATGACTCACCAGGACAACATGCTGAAGATGAGTTATTAGGACAACAGGCTGAAGATGAGTCACCAGGACAACAGGCTGAAGATGAGTCACCAGGACAACAGGCTGAAGATGAGTCACCAGGACAACAGCCTGAAGATGAGTTAATAGGACAACAGGCTGAAAATGAGTTATTAGGACAACAGGCTGAAAATGAGTTATTAGGACAACAGGCTGAAGATGAGTTATTAGGACAACAGGCTGAAGATGAGTTATTAGGACAACAGGCTGAAGATGAGTTATTGGGACAACAGGCTGAAGATGAGTCACCAGGACAACAGGCTGAAGATGAGTCACCAGGACAACAGGCTGAAGATGAGTCACGAGAACAACAGGCTGAAGATGAGACACCAGGACAACAGGCTGCAGATGAGACACCAGGACAACAGTCTGAAGATGAGACACCAGGACAACAGGCTGCAGATGGGACAACAGGCTGAAGATGAGTCACCAGGACAACATGCTGAAGATGAGAAACCAGGACAAAAGGCTGAAGATGAGTCACCAGGACAACAGGCTGAATATGAGACACCAGGACAACTGTCTTAAGATGAGACACCAGGAAAAAAGGCTGAAATGGGACAACAGGCTGAAGATGTGACACCAGGAACACAGTCTGAAGATGAGACACCAGGACAATAGGCTGAAGATGAGATGTCAGAACAACAGGCTGAAGATGAGTCACCAGAAAAACAGGCTGAAGATGCGTTATTAGGACAACAGGCTGAAGATGAGTTATTAGGACAACGGGCTGAAGATGAGTCACCAGGACAAAAAGCTGAAGATGAGTTATTAGGACAACAGGCTGTAGATGAGTTATTAGGACAACAGGCTGAAGATGAGTCACCAGGACAACAGGCTGAAGATGAGTCACCGGGACAACAGGCTGGAGATGAGTCACCAGGACACCAGGCTGAAGATGAGACAACAGGCTGAAGATGAGACACCAGGACAACTGTCTGAAGATGAGTCACCAGGACAACAGACTGAAGATGAGTCACCAGGACAACATGCTGAAGATGAGTCATTAGGACAACAGGCTGACGATGAGTCATTAGGACAACAGGCTGAAGATGAGTCACCAGGACAACAGGCTGAAGATGAGTCACCAGGACAACAGACTGAAGATGAGTCACCAGGACAACATGCTGAAGATGAGTCATTAGGACAACAGGCTGACGATGAGTCATTAGGACAACAGGCTGAAGATGAGTCACCAGGACACCAGGCTGAAGATGAGACACCAGGACAACAGGCTGAAGATGAGTTATTAGGACAACAGGCTGAAGATGAGTCACCAGGACAACAGGCTGAAGGTGAGTTATTAGGACAACAGGCTGAAGATGAGTTATTAGGACAACAGGCTGAAGATGAGTCACCAGGACAACAGGCTGAAGATGAGTCACTAGGGCAACAGGCTGGAAATGAGACACCATGACAGCAGGCTGAAGATGAGTCAACAGGACAACAGGCTGAAGATGAGTCACCAGGGCAACAGGCTGGAAATGAGACACCATGACAGCAGGCTGAAGATGAGTCACCAGGACAACAGGCTGAAGATGAGTTATTAGGACAACAGGCTGAAGATGAGTCACCAGGACAACAGGCTGAAGATGAGTCACCAGAACAACAGGCTGAAGATGAGTCACCGGGATAACAGGCTGCAGATGAGACACCAGGACAACAGTCTGAAGATGAGACACCAGGACAACAGGCTGCAGATGGGACAAAAGGCTGAAGATGAGACACTAGGACAACAGTCTGAAGATGAGACACCAGGACAACAGTCTGAAAATGAGTCACCAGGACAACAGGCTGAAGATGAGACACCAGGACAACAGGCTGAAGATGAGTCACCAGAACAACAGGCTGAAGATGAGTTATTAGGACAACAGGCTGCAGATGAGTTCTTAGGACAACAGGCTAAAGATGAGTCACCAGGACAACAGGCTGAAGATGAGTTATTAGGACAACAGGCTGAAGATGAGTTAGTAGGACAATAGGCTGAAGATGAGTTATTAGGACAACAGGCTGAAAATGAGTTATTAGGACAACAGGCTGATGATGAGTCACCAGGACAACAGGCTGAAGGTGAGTTATTAGGACAACAGGCTGAAGATGAGTTATTAGGACAACAGGCTGAAGATGAGTCACCAGGACAACAGGCTGAAGATGAGTCACTAGGGCAACAGGCTGGAAATGAGACACCATGACAGCAGGCTGAAGATGAGTCAACAGGACAACAGGCTGAAGATGAGTCACCAGGGCAACAGGCTGGAAATGAGACACCATGACAGCAGGCTGAAGATGAGTCACCAGGACAACAGGCTGAAGATGAGTTATTAGGACAACAGGCTGAAGATGAGTCACCAGGACAACAGGCTGAAGATGAGTCACCAGAACAACAGGCTGAAGATGAGACACCGGGATAACAGGCTGCAGATGAGACACCAGGACAACAGTCTGAAGATGAGACACCAGGACAACAGGCTGCAGATGGGACAAAAGGCTGAAGATGAGACACTAGGACAACAGTCTGAAGATGAGACACCAGGACAACAGTCTGAAAATGAGTCACCAGGACAACAGGCTGAAGATGAGACACCAGGAAACAGGCTGAAGATGAGTCACCAGAACAACAGGCTGAAGATGAGTTATTAGGACAACAGGCTGCAGATGAGTTATTAGGACAACAGGCTAAAGATGAGTCACCAGGACAACAGGCTGAAGATGAGTTATTAGGACAACAGGCTGAAGATGAGTTAGTAGGACAATAGGCTGAAGATGAGTTATTAGGACAACAGGCTGAAAATGAGTTATTAGGACAACAGGCTGACGATGAGTCACCAGGACAACAGGCTGAAGATGAGACACCAGGACAACAGGCTGAAGATGAGTCACCAGGACAACAGGCTGAAGATGAGTCACCAGGACAACAGGCTGAAGATGGGTTATTAGGACAACAGACTAAAGATGAGCCACCAGGACAACATGCTGAAGATGAGTTATTAGGACAACAGGCTGAAAATGAGTCATTAGGACAACAGGCTGAAGATGAGTCACCAGGACACCAGGCTGAAGATGAGACACCAGGACAACAAGCTGAAGATGAGTTATTAGGACAACAGGCTGAAGATGAGTCACCAGGACAACAGCCTGAAGATTAGTTATTAGGACAACAGGCTGAAGATGAGTTATTAGGACAACAGGCTGAAGATGAGTCACCAGGACAACAGGCTGGAAATGAGACACCAGGACAACAGGCTGAAGATGAGTCACCAGGACAACAGGCTGAAGATGACTCACCAGGACAACAGGCTGAAGATGACTCACCAGGACAACAGGCTGAAGATGAGTCACCAGGGCAACAGGCTGGAAATGAGACACCATGACAGCAGGCTGAAGATGAGTCACCAGGACAACAGGCTGAAGATGAGTTATTAGGACAACAGGCTGAAGATGAGTCACCAGGACAACAGGCTGAAGATGAGTCACGAGAACAACAGGCTGAAGATGAGACACCAGGACAACATGCTGAAGATGAGAAACCAGGACAACAGGCTGAAGATGAGTCACCAGGACAACAGGCTGAATATGAGACACCAGGACAACTGTCTGAAGATGAGACACCAGGAAAAAAGGCTGAAGATGGGACAACAGGCTGAAGATGTGACACCAGGACAACAGTCTGAAGATGAGACACCAGGACAATAGACTGAAGATGAGACATCAGAACAACAGGCTGAAGATGAGTCACCAGAAAAACAGGCTGAAGATGCGTTATTAGGACAGCAGGCTGAAGATGAGTTATTAGGACAACGGGCTGAAGATGAGTCACCAGGACAAAAGGCTGAAGATGAGTTATTAGGACAACAGGCTGTAGATGAGTTATTAGGACAACAGGCTGAAGATGAGTCACCAGGACAACAGGCTGAAGATAAGTCACCGGGACAACAGGCTGAAGATGAGTCACAAGGACACCAGGCTGAAGATGAGACAACAGGCTGAAGATGAGACACCAGGACAACTGTCTGAAGATAAGACACCAGGACAACAGGCTGAAGATGGGACAACAGGCTGAAGATGTGACACCAGGACAACAGGCTGAAGATGTGACACCAGGACAACAGTCGGAAGATGAGACACCAGGACAACAGGCTGAAGATGATATACCAGAACAACAGGCTGATGATGAGTCACCAGAAAAACAGGCTGAAGATGAGTTATCAGGACAACAGGCTGAAGATGAGTCACCAGGATAACAGGCTGAAGATTAGTTATTTGGACAACAGGCTGTAGATGAGTTATTAGGACAACAGGCTGAAGATGGGTCACCAGGACAACAGGCTGAAGATGAGTTATTAGGACAACAGGCTGAAGATGAGTCACCAGGACAACAGGCTGAAGATGAGTTACCAGGACAACAGGCTGAAGATGAGACACCAGGACAACAGGCTGAAGATGAGTTATTAGGACAACAGACTGAAGATGAGTCACCAGGACAACATGCTGAAGATGAGTCACCAGGACACCATGCTGAAGATGAGACACCAGGACAACAGGCTGAAGATGAGTTATTAGGACAACAGGCTGGAAATGAGACACCAGGACAACAGGCTGCAGATGAGACACCAGGACAACAGTCTGAAGATGAGACACCAGGACAACAGGCTGCAGATGGGACAACAGGCTGAAGATGAGTCACCAGGACAACATGCTGAAGATGAGAAACCAGGACAAAAGGCTGAAGATGAGTCACCAGGACAACAGGCTGAATATGAGACACCAGGACAACTGTCTTAAGATGAGACACCAGGAAAAAAGGCTGAAATGGGACAACAGGCTGAAGATGTGACACCAGGAACACAGTCTGAAGATGAGACACCAGGACAATAGGCTGAAGATGAGATGTCAGAACAACAGGCTGAAGATGAGTCACCAGAAAAACAGGCTGAAGATGCGTTATTAGGACAACAGGCTGAAGATGAGTTATTAGGACAACGGGCTGAAGATGAGTCACCAGGACAAAAAGCTGAAGATGAGTTATTAGGACAACAGGCTGTAGATGAGTTATTAGGACAACAGGCTGAAGATGAGTCACCAGGACAACAGGCTGAAGATGAGTCACCGGGACAACAGGCTGGAGATGAGTCACCAGGACACCAGGCTGAAGATGAGACAACAGGCTGAAGATGAGACACCAGGACAACTGTCTGAAGATGAGTCACCAGGACAACAGACTGAAGATGAGTCACCAGGACAACATGCTGAAGATGAGTCATTAGGACAACAGGCTGACGATGAGTCATTAGGACAACAGGCTGAAGATGAGTCACCAGGACAACAGGCTGAAGATGAGTCACCAGGACAACAGACTGAAGATGAGTCACCAGGACAACATGCTGAAGATGAGTCATTAGGACAACAGGCTGACGATGAGTCATTAGGACAACAGGCTGAAGATGAGTCACCAGGACACCAGGCTGAAGATGAGACACCAGGACAACACGCTGAAGATGAGTTATTAGGACAACAGGCTGAAGATGAGTCACCAGGACAACAGGCTGAAGGTGAGTTATTAGGACAACAGGCTGAAGATGAGTTATTAGGACAACAGGCTGAAGATGAGTCACCAGGACAACAGGCTGAAGATGAGTCACTAGGGCAACAGGCTGGAAATGAGACACCATGACAGCAGGCTGAAGATGAGTCAACAGGACAACAGGCTGAAGATGAGTCACCAGGGCAACAGGCTGGAAATGAGACACCATGACAGCAGGCTGAAGATGAGTCACCAGGACAACAGGCTGAAGATGAGTTATTAGGACAACAGGCTGAAGATGAGTCACCAGGACAACAGGCTGAAGATGAGTCACCAGAACAACAGGCTGAAGATGAGTCACCGGGATAACAGGCTGCAGATGAGACACCAGGACAACAGTCTGAAGATGAGACACCAGGACAACAGGCTGCAGATGGGACAAAAGGCTGAAGATGAGACACTAGGACAACAGTCTGAAGATGAGACACCAGGACAACAGTCTGAAAATGAGTCACCAGGACAACAGGCTGAAGATGAGACACCAGGACAACAGGCTGAAGATGAGTCACCAGAACAACAGGCTGAAGATGAGTTATTAGGACAACAGGCTGCAGATGAGTTCTTAGGACAACAGGCTAAAGATGAGTCACCAGGACAACAGGCTGAAGATGAGTTATTAGGACAACAGGCTGAAGATGAGTTAGTAGGACAATAGGCTGAAGATGAGTTATTAGGACAACAGGCTGAAAATGAGTTATTAGGACAACAGGCTGATGATGAGTCACCAGGACAACAGGCTGAAGGTGAGTTATTAGGACAACAGGCTGAAGATGAGTTATTAGGACAACAGGCTGAAGATGAGTCACCAGGACAACAGGCTGAAGATGAGTCACTAGGGCAACAGGCTGGAAATGAGACACCATGACAGCAGGCTGAAGATGAGTCAACAGGACAACAGGCTGAAGATGAGTCACCAGGGCAACAGGCTGGAAATGAGACACCATGACAGCAGGCTGAAGATGAGTCACCAGGACAACAGGCTGAAGATGAGTTATTAGGACAACAGGCTGAAGATGAGTCACCAGGACAACAGGCTGAAGATGAGTCACCAGAACAACAGGCTGAAGATGAGACACCGGGATAACAGGCTGCAGATGAGACACCAGGACAACAGTCTGAAGATGAGACACCAGGACAACAGGCTGCAGATGGGACAAAAGGCTGAAGATGAGACACTAGGACAACAGTCTGAAGATGAGACACCAGGACAACAGTCTGAAAATGAGTCACCAGGACAACAGGCTGAAGATGAGACACCAGGAAACAGGCTGAAGATGAGTCACCAGAACAACAGGCTGAAGATGAGTTATTAGGACAACAGGCTGCAGATGAGTTATTAGGACAACAGGCTAAAGATGAGTCACCAGGACAACAGGCTGAAGATGAGTTATTAGGACAACAGGCTGACGATGAGTTAGTAGGACAATAGGCTGAAGATGAGTTATTAGGACAACAGGCTGAAAATGAGTTATTAGGACAACAGGCTGACGATGAGTCACCAGGACAACAGGCTGAAGATGAGACACCAGGACAACAGGCTGAAGATGAGTCACCAGGACAACAGGCTGAAGATGAGTCACCAGGACAACAGGCTGAAGATGGGTTATTAGGACAACAGACTAAAGATGAGCCACCAGGACAACATGCTGAAGATGAGTTATTAGGACAACAGGCTGAAAATGAGTCATTAGGACAACAGGCTGAAGATGAGTCACCAGGACACCAGGCTGAAGATGAGACACCAGGACAACAAGCTGAAGATGAGTTATTAGGACAACAGGCTGAAGATGAGTCACCAGGACAACAGCCTGAAGATTAGTTATTAGGACAACAGGCTGAAGATGAGTTATTAGGACAACAGGCTGAAGATGAGTCACCAGGACAACAGGCTGGAAATGAGACACCAGGACAACAGGCTGAAGATGAGTCACCAGGACAACAGGCTGAAGATGACTCACCAGGACAACAGGCTGAAGATGACTCACCAGGACAACAGGCTGAAGATGAGTCACCAGGGCAACAGGCTGGAAATGAGACACCATGACAGCAGGCTGAAGATGAGTCACCAGGACAACAGGCTGAAGATGAGTTATTAGGACAACAGGCTGAAGATGAGTTATTAGGACAACAGGCTGAAGATGAGTCACCAGGACAACAGGCTGGAAATGAGACACCAGGACAACAGGCTGAAGATGAGTCACCAGGACAACAGGCTGAAGATGACTCACCAGGACAACAGGCTGAAGATGACTCACCAGGACAACAGGCTGAAGATGAGTCACCAGGGCAACAGGCTGGAAATGAGACACCATGACAGCAGGCTGAAGATGAGTCACCAGGACAACAGGCTGAAGATGAGTTATTAGGACAACAGGCTGAAGATGAGTCACCAGGACAACAGGCTGAAGATGAGTCACCAGAACAACAGGCTGAAGATGAGTTATTAGGACAACAGGCTGCAGATGAGTTATTAGGACAACAGGCTAAAGATGAGTCACCAGGACAACAGGCTGAAGATGAGTTATTAGGACAACAGGCTGAAGATGAGTCACCAGGACAACAGGCTGAAGGTGAGTTATTAGGACAACAGGCTGAAGATGAGTTATTAGGACAACAGGCTGAAGATGAGTCACCAGGACAACAGGCTGAAGATGAGTTATTAGGACAACAGGCTGAAGATGAGTCACCAGGACAACAGGCTGAAGATGAGTCACCAGAACAACAGGCTGAAGATGAGACACCGGGATAACAGGCTGCAGATGAGACACCAGGACAACAGTCTGAAGATGAGACACCAGGACAACAGGCTGCAGATGGGACAAAAGGCTGAAGATGAGACACTAGGACAACAGTCTGAAGATGAGTCACCAGAACAACAGGCTGAAGATGAGTTATTAGGACAACAGGCTGAAGATGAGTCACCAGGACAACAGGCTGAAGATGAGTCACGAGAACAACAGGCTGAAGATGAGACACCAGGACAACATGCTGAAGATGAGAAACCAGGACAACAGGCTGAAGATGAGTCACCAGGACAACAGGCTGAATATGAGACACCAGGACAACTGTCTGAAGATGAGACACCAGGAAAAAAGGCTGAAGATGGGACAACAGGCTGAAGATGTGACACCAGGACAACAGTCTGAAGATGAGACACCAGGACAATAGACTGAAGATGAGACATCAGAACAACAGGCTGAAGATGAGTCACCAGAAAAACAGGCTGAAGATGCGTTATTAGGACAGCAGGCTGAAGATGAGTTATTAGGACAACGGGCTGAAGATGAGTCACCAGGACAAAAGGCTGAAGATGAGTTATTAGGACAACAGGCTGTAGATGAGTTATTAGGACAACAAGCTGAAGATGAGTCACCAGGACAACAGGCTGAAGATGAGTCACCGGGACAACAGGCTGAAGATGAGTCACAAGGACACCAGGCTGAAGATGAGAGAACAGGCTGAAGATGAGACACCAGGACAACTGTCTGAAGATAAGACACCAGGACAACAGGCTGAAGATGGGACAACAGGCTGAAGATGTGACACCAGGACAACAGGCTGAAGATGTGACACCAGGACAACAGTCGGAAGATGAGACACCAGGACAACAGGCTGAAGATGATATACCAGAACAACAGGCTGATGATGAGTCACCAGAAAAACAGGCTGAAGATGAGTTATCAGGACAACAGGCTGAAGATGAGTCACCAGGATAACAGGCTGAAGATTAGTTATTTGGACAACAGGCTGTAGATGAGTTATAAGGACAACAGGCTGAAGATGGGTCACCAGGACAACAGGCTGAAGATGAGTTATTAGGACAACAGGCTGAAGATGAGTCACCAGGACAACAGGCTGAAGATGAGTTACCAGGACAACAGGCTGAAGATGAGACACCAGGACAACAGGCTGAAGATGAGTTATTAGGACAACAGACTGAAGATGAGTCACCAGGACAACATGCTGAAGATGAGTCACCAGGACACCAGGCTGAAGATGAGACACCAGGACAACAGGCTGAAGATGAGTTATTAGGACAACAGGCTGAAGATGAGTCACCAAAACAACAGGCTGAAGATGAGTTATTAGGACAACAGGCTGAAGATGAGTTATTAGGACAACAGGCTGAAGATGAGTCACCAGGACAACAGGCTGAAGATGAGTCACTAGGGCAACAGGCTGGAAATGAGACACCATGACAGCAGGCTGAAGATGAGTCAACAGGACAACAGGCTGAAGATGAGTCACCAGGGCAACAGGCTGGAAATGAGACACCATGACAGCAGGCTGAAGATGAGTCACCAGGACAACAGGCTGAAGATGAGTTATTAGGACAACAGGCTGAAGATGAGTCACCAGGACAACAGGCTGAAGATGAGTCACCAGAACAACAGGCTGAAGATGAGACACCGGGATAACAGGCTGCAGATGAGACACCAGGACAACAGTCTGAAGATGAGACACCAGGACAACAGGCTGCAGATGGGACAAAAGGCTGAAGATGAGACACCAGGACAACAGTCTGAAGATGAGACACCAGGACAACAGTCTGAAAATGAGTCACCAGGACAACAGGCTGAAGATGAGTCACCAGGACAACAGGCTGAAGATGAGTTATTAGGACAACAGGCTGAAGATGAGTTATTAGGACAACAGGCTAAAGATGAGTCACCAGGACAACAGGCTGAAGATGAGTTATTAGGACAACAGGCTGAAGATGAGGACAACAGGCTGAAGATGAGTTATTAGGACAACAGGCTGAAGATGAGTAATTAGGACAACAGGCTGAAGATGAGTTAGTAGGACAACAGGCTGAAGATGAGTTATTAGGACAACAGGCTGAAGATGAGTCACCAGGACAACAGGCTGAAGATGAGTTTTTAGGACAACAGGCTGAAAATGAGTTATTAGGACAACAGGCTGAAGATGAGACACCAGGACAACAGGCTGAAGATGAGTCACAAGGACAACAGGCTGATGATGAGAAACCAGGACAATAGGCTGAAGATGGGTTATTAGGACAACAGACTGAAGATGAGTTATTAGGACAACAGACTAAAGATGAGCCACCAGGACAACATGCTGAAGATGAGTTATTAGGACAACAGGCTGAAAATGAGTCATTACGACAACAGGCTGAAGATGAGTCACCAGGACACCAGGCTGAAGATGAGACACCAGGACAACAAGCTGAAGATGAGTTATTAGGACAACAGGCTGAAGATGAGTCACCAGGACAACAGCCTGAAGGTTAGTTATTAGGACAACAGGCTGAAGATGAGTTATTAGGACAACAGGCTGAAGATGAGTCGCCAGGACAACAGGCTGGAAATGAGACACCAGGACAACAGGCTGAAGATGAGTCACCAGGACAAACGGCTGAAGATGAGTTATTAGGACAACAGGCTGAAGATGAGTCACCAGGAAAACAGGCTGAAGATGACTCACCAGGACAACAGGCTGAAGATGACTCACCAGGACAACAGGCTGAAGATGAGACAACAGGCTGAAGATGAGTCACCAGGACAACATGCTGAAGATGAGAAACAAGGACAACAGGCTGAAGATGAGTCACCAGGACAACAGGCTGAAAATGAGACACCAGGACAACTGTCTGAAGATGAGACACCAGGACAAAAGGCTGAAGATGGGACAACAGGTTGAAGATGTGACACCAGGACAACAGTCTGAAGATGAGACACCAGGACAATAGGCTGAAGATGAGACACTAGAACAACAGGCTGAAGATGAGTCACCAGAAAAACAGGCTGAAGATGAGTTATCAGGACAACAGGCTGAAGATGAGTCACCAGGATAACAGGCTGAAGATTAGTTATTTGGACAACAGGCTGTAGATGAGTTATTAGGACAACAGGCTGAAGATGGGTCACCAGGACAACAGGCTGAAGATGAGTTATTAGGACAACAGGCTGAAGATGAGTTATTAGGACAACGGGCTGAAGATGAGTCACCAGGACAAAAGGCTGAAGATGAGTTATTAGGACAACAGGCTGTAAATGAGTTATTAGGACAACAGGCTGAAGATGAGACACCAGGACAACAGGCTGAAGATGAGTCACCAGGACAACAGGCTGAAGATGGGTCACCAGGACAACAGGCTGAAGATGAGTTATTAGGACAGCAGGCTGAAGATGAGTCACCAGGACAACAGGCTGAAGATGAGTCCCCAGGTCAATAGGCTGAAGATGAGACACCAGGACAACAGGCTGAAGATGAGTTATTAGGACAACAGACTGAAGATGAGTCACCAGGACAACATGCTGAAGATGAGTTATTAGGACAACAGGCTGAAGATGAGTCACCAGGACAACAGGCTGAAGATGAGTCACCAGGACAACAGGCTGAAGATGAGTTATTAGGACAACAGGCTGAAGATGAGTTAATAGGACAACAGGCTGAAGATGAGTCACCAGGACAACAGGCTGAAGATGAGTTATTAGGACAACAGGCTGAAGATGAGTTATTAGGACAACAGGCTGAAGATGAGTTATTAGGACAACAGGCTGAAGATGAGTCACCAGGACAACAGGCTGGAAATGAGACACCAGGACAACAGGCTGAAGATGAGTCACCAGGACAACAGGCTGAAGATGAGTTATTAGGACAACAGGCTGAAGATGAGTCACCAGGACAACAGGCTGAAGATGACTCACCAGGACAACAGGCTGAAGATGACTCACCAGGACAACATGCTGAAGATGAGTTATTAGGACAACAGGCTGAAGATGAGTCACCAAGGACAACAGGCTGAAGATGAGACACCAGGACAACAGGCTGAAGATGAGTCACCAGAACAACAGGCTGAAGATGAGTTATTAGGACAACAGGCTGAAGATGAATTATTAGGACAACAGGCTAAAGATGAGTCACCAGGACAACAGGCTGAAGATGAGTTATTAGGACAACAGGCTGAAGATGAGTTAGTAGGACAACGGGCTGAAGATGAGTTATTAGGACAACAGGCTGAAGATGAGTCACCAGGACAACAGGCTGAAGATGAGTTATTAGGACAACAGGCTGAAAATGAGTTATTAGGATAACAGGCTGAAGGTGAGTCACCAGGACAACAGGCTGAAGATGAGACACCAGGACAACAGGCTGAAGATGAGTCACCAGGACAACAGGCTGAAGATGAGTCACCAGGACAACAGGCTGAAGATGGGTTATTAGGACAACAGACTGAAGATGAGTTATTAGGACAACAGACTAAAGATGAGCCACCAGGACAACATGCTTAAGATGAGTTATTAGGACAACAGGCTGAAAATGAGTCATTAGGACAACAGGCTGAAGATGAGTCACCAGGACACCAGGCTGAAGATGAGACACCAGGACAACAAGCTGAAGATGAGTTATTAGGACAACAGGCTGAAGATGAGTCACCAGGACAACAGCCTGAAGATTAGTTATTAGGACAACAGGCTGAAGATGAGTCACCAGGACAACAGGCTGAAGATGAGTCACCAGGGCAACAGGCTGGAAATGAGACACCATGACAGCACGCTAAAGATGAGTCACCAGGACAACAGGCTGAAGATGAGTTATTAGGACAACAGGCTGAAGATGAGTCACCAGGACAACAGGCTAAAGATGAGTCACCAGGACAACAGGCTGAAGTTGAGTTATTAGGACAACAGGCTGAAGATGAGTTATTAGGACCACAGGTTGAAGATGAGTTATTAGGACAACAGGCTGAAGATGAGTCACCAGGACAACAGGCTGAAGATGAGTTTTTAGGACAACAGGCTGAAAATGAGTTATTAGGACAACAGGCTGAAGATGAGTCACCAGGATAACAGGTTGAAGAATAGACACCAGGACAACAGGCTGAAGATGAGTCACCAGGACAACAGGCTGAAGATGTGTCACCAGGACAACAGGCTGAAGATGGGTTATTAGGACAACAGACTGAAGATGAGTTATTAGGACAACAGGCTGAAGATGAGTCACCAAGACAACAGGCTGAAGATGAGTCACCAGGACAACAGGCTGAAGATGGGACACCAGGACAACAGGATGAAGATGAGTCACCAGGACAACAGGCTGAAGATGAGTTATTAGGACAACAGACTGAAGATGAGCCACCAGGACAACATGCTGAAGATGAGTTATTAGGACAACAGGCTGAAGATGAGTCATTAGGACAACAGGCTGAAGATGAGTCACCAGGAGCCAAGGCTGAAGATGAGACACCAGGACAACAAGCTGAAGATGAGTTATTAGGACAATAGGATGAAGATGAGTCACCAGGACAACAGGCTGAAGATTAGTTATTAGGACAACAGGCTGAAGATGAGTTATTAGGACAACAGGCTGAAGATGAGTCACCAGGACAACAGGCTGGAAATGAGACACCAGGACAACAGGCTGAAGATGAGTCACCAGGACAACAGGCTGAAGATGAGTTATTAGGACAACAGGCTGAAAATGAGTTATTAAGATAACAGGCTGAAGGTGAGTCACCAGGACAACAGGCTGAAGATGAGACACCAGGACAACAGGCTGAAGATGAGTCACCAGGACAACAGGCTGAAGATGAGTCACCAGGACAACAGGCTGAAGATGGGTTATTAGGACAACAGACTGAAGATGAGTTATTAGGACAACAGACTAAAGATGAGCCACCAGGACAACATGCTTAAGATGAGTTATTAGGACAACAGGCTGAAAATGAGTCATTAGGACAACAGGCTGAAGATGAGTCACCAGGACACCAGGCTGAAGATGAGACACCAGGACAACAAGCTGAAGATGAGTTATTAGGACAACAGGCTGAAGATGAGTCACCAGGACAACAGCCTGAAGATTAGTTATTAGGACAACAGGCTGAAGATGAGTTATTAGGACAACAGGCTGAAGATGAGTCACCAGGACAACAGGACAACAGGCTGAAGATGAGTCACCAGGGCAACAGGCTGGAAATGAGACACCATGACAGCACGCTAAAGATGAGTCACCAGGAAAACAGGCTGAAGATGAGTTATTAGGACAACAGGCTGAAGATGAGTCACCAGGACAACAGGCTGAAGATGAGTCACCAGGACAACAGGCTGAAGTTGAGTTATTAGGACAACAGGCTGAAGATGAGTTATTAGGACCACAGGTTGAAGATGAGTTATTAGGACAACAGGCTGAAGATGAGTCACCAGGACAACAGGTTGAAGAATAGACACCAGGACAACAGGCTGAAGATGAGTCACCAGGACAACAGGCTGAAGATGTGTCACCAGGACAACAGGCTGAAGATGGGTTATTAGGACAACAGACTGAAGATGAGTTATTAGGACAACAGGCTGAAGATGAGTCACCAAGACAACAGGCTGAAGATGAGTCACCAGGACAACAGGCTGAAGATGGGACACCAGGACAACAGGATGAAGATGAGTCACCAGGACAACAGGCTGAAGATGAGTTATTAGGACAACAGACTGAAGATGAGCCACCAGGACAACATGCTGAAGATGAGTTATTAGGACAACAGGCTGAAGATGAGTCATTAGGACAACAGGCTGAAGATGAGTCACCAGGAGCCAAGGCTGAAGATGAGACACCAGGACAACAAGCTGAAGATGAGTTATTAGGACAATAGGATGAAGATGAGTCACCAGGACAACAGGCTGAAGATTAGTTATTAGGACAACAGGCTGAAGATGAGTTATTAGGACAACAGGCTGAAGATGAGTCACCAGGACAACAGGCTGGAAATGAGACACCAGGACAACAGGCTGAAGATGAGTCACCAGGACAACAGGCTGAAGATGAGTTATTAGGACAACAGGCTGAAGATGAGTCACCAGGACAACAGGCTGAAGATAAGTCACCAGGACAACAGGCTGAAAATGAGACACCAGGACAACAGGCTGAAGATGAGTCACCAGGACAACAGGCTGCAGATGAGACACCAGGACAACAGTCTGAAGATGAGACACCAGGACAACAGGCTGCAGATGGGACAACAGGCTGAAGATGAGACACAAGGACAACCGTCTGAAGATGGGACACCAGGACAACAGGCTGAAGATGAGACACCAGGACAACAGGCTGAAGATGAGTCACCAGAACAACAGGATGAAGATACATTATTAGGACAACAGGCTGAATATGAGTTATTAGGACAACAGGCTAAAGATGAGTCACCAGGACAACAGGCTGAAGATGAGTTATTAGGACAACAGGCTGAAGATGAGTTATTAGGAAGTTATTAGGACAACAGGCTGAAGATGAGTCATTAGGACAACAGGCTGAAGATGAGTCACCAGGACAACAGGCTGAAGATGACTCACCAGGACAACAGGCTGAAGATGAGTCAGCAGGGCAACAGGCTGGAAATGAGACACCATGACAGCACGCTGAAGATGAGTCACCAGGACAACAGGCTGAAGATGAGTTATTAGGACAACAGGCTGAAGATGAGTCACCAGGACAACAGGCTGGAAATGAGACACCAGGACAACAGGCTGAAGATGAGTCACCAGGACAACAGGCTGAAGATGAGTTATTAGGACAACAGGCTGAAGATGAGTCACCAGGACAACAGGCTGAAGATGAGTTATTAGGACAACAGGCTGAAGATGAGTTATTAGGACAACATGCTGAAGATGAGTCACCAGGACAACAGGACAACAGGCTGAAGAGGAGTCACCAGGGCAACAGGCTGGAAATGAGACACCATGACAGCACGCTAAAGATGAGTCACCAGGACAACAGGCTGAAGATGAGTTATTAGGACAACAGGCTGAAAATGAGTCATTAGGACAACAGGCTGAAGATGAGTCACCAGGACACCAGGCTGAAGATGAGACACCAGGACAACAAGCTGAAGATGAGTTATTAGGACAACAGGCTGAAGATGAGTCACCAGGACAACAGCCTGAAGATTAGTTATTAGGACAACAGGCTGAAGATGAGTTATTAGGACAACAGGCTGAAGATGAGTCACCAGGACAACAGGACAACAGGCTGAAGATGAGTCACCAGGGCAACAGGTTGGAAATGAGACACCATGACAGCACGCTAAAGATGAGTCACCAGGACAACAGGCTGAAGATGAGTTATTAGGACAACAGGCTGAAGATGAGTCACCAGGACAACAGGCTAAAGATGAGTCACCAGGACAACAGGCTGAAGTTGAGTTATTAGGACAACAGGCTGAAGATGAGTTATTAGGACCACAGGTTGAAGATGAGTTATTAGGACAACAGGCTGAAGATGAGTCACCAGGACAACAGGCTGAAGATGAGTTTTTAGGACAACAGGCTGAAAAAGAGTTATTAGGACAACAGGCTGAAGATGAGTCACCAGGATAACAGGTTGAAGAATAGACACCAGGACAACAGGCTGAAGATGAGTCACCAGGACAACAGGCTGAAGATGTGTCACCAGGACAACAGGCTGAAGATGGGTTATTAGGACAACAGACTGAAGATGAGTTATTAGGACAACAGGCTGAAGATGAGTCACCAAGACAACAGGCTGAAGATGAGTCACCAGGACAACAGGCTGAAGATGGGACACCAGGACAACAGGATGAAGATGAGTCACCAGGACAACAGGCTGAAGATGAGTTATTAGGACAACAGACTGAAGATGAGCCACCAGGACAACATGCTGAAGATGAGTTATTAGGACAACAGGCTGAAGATGAGTCATTAGGACAACAGGCTGAAGATGAGTCACCAGGAGCCAAGGCTGAAGATGAGACACCAGGACAACAAGCTGAAGATGAGTTATTAGGACAATAGGATGAAGATGAGTCACCAGGACAACAGGCTGAAGATTAGTTATTAGGACAACAGGCTGAAGATGAGTTATTAGGACAACAGGCTGAAGATGAGTCACCAGGACAACAGGCTGGAAATGAGACACCAGGACAACAGGCTGAAGATGAGTCACCAGGACAACAGGCTGAAGATGAGTTATTAGGACAACAGGCTGAAAATGAGTTATTAGGATAACAGGCTGAAGGTGAGTCACCAGGACAACAGGCTGAAGATGAGACACCAGGACAACAGGCTGAAGATGAGTCACCAGGACAACAGGCTGAAGATGGGTTATTAGGACAACAGACTGAAGATGAGTTATTAGGACAACAGACTAAAGATGAGCCACCAGGACAACATGCTTAAGATGAGTTATTAGGACAACAGGCTGAAAATGAGTCATTAGGACAACAGGCTGAAGATGAGTCATCAGGACACCAGGCTGAAGATGAGACACCAGGACAACAAGCTGAAGATGAGTTATTAGGACAAAAGGCTGAAGATGAGTCACCAGGACAACAGCCTGAAGATTAGTTATTAGGACAACAGGCTGAAGATGAGTTATTAGGACAACAGGCTGAAGATGAGTCACCAGGACAACAGGACAACAGGCTGAAGATGAGTCACCAGGGCAACAGGCTGGAAATGAGACACCATGACAGCACGCTAAAGATGAGTCACCAGGACAACAGGCTGAAGATGAGTTATTAGGACAACAGGCTGAAGATGAGTCACCAGGACAACAGGCTAAAGATGAGTCACCAGGACAACAGGCTGAAGTTGAGTTATTAGGACAACAGGCTGAAGATGAGTTATTAGGACCACAGGTTGAAGATGAGTTATTAGGACAACAGGCTGAAGATGAGTCACCAGGACAACAGGCTGAAGATGAGTTTTTAGGACAACAGGCTGAAAATGAGTTATTAGGACAACAGGCTGAAGATGAGTCACCAGGATAACAGGTTGAAGAATAGACACCAGGACAACAGGCTGAAGATGAGTCACCAGGACAACAGGCTGAAGATGTGTCACCAGGACAACAGGCTGAAGATGGGTTATTAGGACAACAGACTGAAGATGAGTTATTAGGACAACAGGCTGAAGATGAGTCACCAAGACAACAGGCTGAAGATGAGTGACCAGGACAACAGGCTGAAGATGGGACACCAGGACAACAGGATGAAGATGAGTCACCAGGACAACAGGCTGAAGATGAGTTATTAGGACAACAGACTGAAGATGAGCCACCAGGACAACATGCTGAAGATGAGTTATTAGGACAACAGGCTGAAGATGAGTCATTAGGACAACAGGCTGAAGATGAGTCACCAGGAGCCAAGGCTGAAGATGAGACACCAGGACAACAAGCTGAAGATGACTTATTAGGACAATAGGATGAAGATGAGTCACCAGGACAACAGGCTGAAGATTAGTTATTAGGACAACAGGCTGAAGATGAGTTATTAGGACAATAGGCTGAAGATGAGTCACCAGGACAACAGGCTGGAAATGAGACACCAGGACAACAGGCTGAAGATGAGTCACCAGGACAACAGGCTGAAGATGAGTTATTAGGACAACAGGCTGAAGATGAGTCACCAGGACAACAGGCTGAAGATAAGTCACCAGGACAACAGGCTGAAAATGAGACACCAGGACAACAGGCTGAAGATGAGTCACCAGGACAACAGGCTGCAGATGAGACACCAGGACAACAGTCTGAAGATGAGACACCAGGACAACAGGCTGCAGATGGGACAACAGGCTGAAGATGAGACACAAGGACAACCGTCTGAAGATGGGACACCAGGACAACAGGCTGAAGATGAGACACCAGGACAACAGGCTGAAGATGAGTCACCAGAACAACAGGATGAAGATACGTTATTAGGACAACAGGCTGAATATGAGTTATTAGGACAACAGGCTAAAGATGAGTCACCAGGACAACAGGCTGAAGATGAGTTATTAGGACAACAGGCTGAAGATGAGTTATTAGGAAGTTATTAGGACAACAGGCTGAAGATGAGTCATTAGGACAACAGGCTGAAGATGAGTCACCAGGACAACAGGCTGAAGATGACTCACCAGGACAACAGGCTGAAGATGAGTCACCAGGGCAACAGGCTGGAAATGAGACACCATGACAGCACGCTGAAGATGAGTCACCAGGACAACAGGCTGAAGATGAGTTATTAGGACAACAGGCTGAAGATGAGTCACCAGGACAACAGGCTGGAAATGAGACACCAGGACAACAGGCTGAAGATGAGTCACCAGGACAACAGGCTGAAGATGAGTTATTAGGACAACAGGCTGAAGATGAGTCACCAGGACAACAGGCTGAAGATGAGTTATTAGGACAACAGGCTGAAGATGAGTTATTAGGACAACATGCTGAAGATGAGTCACCAGGACAACAGGACAACAGGCTGAAGAGGAGTCACCAGGGCAACAGGCTGGAAATGAGACACCATGACAGCAAGCTAAAGATGAGTCACCAGGACAACAGGCTGAAGATGAGTTATTAGGACAACAGGCTGAAGATGCGTCACCAGGACAACAGGCTGAAGATGAGTCACCAGAACAACAGGCTGAAGATGAGAAACCGGGACAACAAGCTGAAGATGAGTCACCAGGACAACAGGCTGCAGATGAGACACCAGGACAGGCTGAAGATGAGACACCAGGACAACAGACTGAAGATGAGTCACCAGGACAACAGGCGGCAGATGAGACACCAGGACAACAGTCTGAAGATGAGACACCAAGACAACAGGCTGCAGATGAGACACCAGGACAACAGTCTGAAAATGAGTCACCAGAACAACCGGCTGAAGATGAGTCACCAGGACAACAGGCTGAAGATGAGTTATTAGGACAACAGGCTGAAGATGAGTTATTAGGACATCAGGCTGAAGATGAGTCACCAGGACAACAGGCTGAAGATGAGTTATTAGGAAAACAGGCTGAAAATGAGTTATTAGGACAACAGGCTGAAGATGAGTCACCAGGACAACAGGCTGAAGACGAGACACCAGGACAACAGGCTGAAGATGAGTCACCAATACACCAGGCTGAAGATGAGTTATTAGGACAACAGACTGAAGATGAGTCATTAGGACAACAGGCTGAAGATGAGTCACCGGGACACCAGGCTGAAGATGAGACACCAGGACAACAAGCTGAAGATGAGTTATTAGGACAACAGGCTGAAGATGAGTCACCAGGACAACAGGCTGAAAATGAGTCACCAGAACAACAGGCTGAAGATGAGTTATTAGGACAACAGGCTGAAGATGAGTTATTAGGACCACAGACTGAAGATGAGCCACCAGGACAACATGCTGAAGATGAGTTATTAGGATACAGGCTGAAGATGAGTCATTAGGACAACAGGCTGAAGATGAGTCATTAGGACAACAGGCTGAAGATGAGTCACCGGGACACCAGGCTGAAGACGAGACACCAGGACAAAAAGCTGAAGATGAGTTATTAGGACAACAGTTGAAGATGAGTCACCAGGACAACAGGCTGAAGATTAGTTATTAGGACAACAGGCTGAAGATGAGTTATTAGGACAACAGGCTGAAGATGAGTCACTAGGACAACAGGCTGGAAATGAGACACCAGGACAACAGGCTGAAGATGAGTCACCAGGACAACAGGCTGAAGATGAGTTATTAGGACAACAGGCTGAAGATGAGTCACCAGGACAACAGGCTGAAGATGAGTCACCAGGACAACAGGCTGAAGATGACTCACCAGGACAACAGGCTGAAGATGAGTCACCAGGGCAACAGGCTGGAAATGAGACACCATGACAGCAGGCTGAAGATGAGTCACCAGGACAACAGGCTGAAGATGAGTTATTAGGACAACAGGCTGAAGATGAGTCACCAGGACAACAGGATGAAGATGAGTCACCAGGACAACAGGCTGAAGATGAGTCACCAGAACAACAGGCTGAAGATGAGACACCAGGACCACAGACTGAAGATGAGCCACCAGGACAACATGCTGAAGATGAGTTATTAGGATACAGGCTGAAGATGAGTCATTAGGACAACAGGCTGAAGATGAGTCATTAGGACAACAGGCTGAAGATGAGTCACCGGGACACCAGGCTGAAGACGAGACACCAGGACAACAAGCTGAAGATGAGTTATTAGGACAACAGGCTGAAGATGAGTCACCAGGACAACAGGCTGAAGATGAGTCACCAGGACAACAGGTTGAAGATGAGTCACCAGGACAACAGGCTAAAGATGAGTCACCAGGACAACAGGCTGAAGATGAGTTATTAGGACAACAGGCTGAAGATGAGTTATTAGGACAACAGGCTGAAGATGAGTTATTAGGACAACAGGCTAAAGATGAGTCACGAGGACAACAGGCTGAAGATGAGTTATTAGGACAACAGGCTGAAGATGAGTTATTAGGACATCAGGCTGAAGATGAGTTATTTGGACAACAGGCTGAAAATGAGTTATTAGGACAACAGGCTGAAGATGAGTCACCAGGACAACACGCTGAAGATGGGACACCAGGACAACAGGCTGAAGATGAGTCACCACGACAACAGGCTGAAGATGAGTTATTAGGACAACAGACTGAAGATGAGCCACCAGGACAACATGCTGAAGATGAGTTATTAGGACAACAGGCTGAAGATGAGTCATTAGGACAACAGGCTGAAGATGAGTCACCGCGACACCAGGCTGAAGATGAGACACCAGGACAACAAGCTGAAGATGAGTTATTAGGACAACAGGCTGAAGATGAGTCACCAGGACAACAGCCTGAAGATTAGTTATTAGGACAACAGGCTGAAGATGAGTTATTAGGACAACAGGCTGAAGATGAGTCACCAGGACAACAGGACAACAGGCTGAAGATGAGTCACCAGGGCAACAGGCTGGAAATGAGACACCATGACAGCACGCTAAAGATGAGTCACCAGGACAACAGGCTGAAGATGAGTTATTAGGACAACAGGCTGAAGATGAGTCACCAGGACAACAGGCTAAAGATGAGTCACCAGGACAACAGGCTGAAGTTGAGTTATTAGGACAACAGGCTGAAGATGAGTTATTAGGACCACAGGTTGAAGATGAGTTATTAGGACAACAGGCTGAAGATGAGTCACCAGGACAACAGGCTGAAGATGAGTTTTTAGGACAACAGGCTGAAAATGAGTTATTAGGACAACAGGCTGAAGATGAGTCACCAGGATAACAGGTTGAAGAATAGACACCAGGACAACAGGCTGAAGATGAGTCACCAGGACAACAGGCTGAAGATGTGTCACCAGGACAACAGGCTGAAGATGGGTTATTAGGACAACAGACTGAAGATGAGTTATTAGGACAACAGGCTGAAGATGAGTCACCAAGACAACAGGCTGAAGATGAGTCACCAGGACAACAGGCTGAAGATGGGACACCAGGACAACAGGATGAAGATGAGTCACCAGGACAACAGGCTGAAGATGAGTTATTAGGACAACAGACTGAAGATGAGCCACCAGGACAACATGCTGAAGATGAGTTATTAGGACAACAGGCTGAAGATGAGTCATTAGGACAACAGGCTGAAGATGGGACACCAGGACAACAGGCTGAAGATGAGACACCAGGACAACAAGCTGAAGATGACTTATTAGGACAATAGGATGAAGATGAGTCACCAGGACAACAGGCTGAAGATTAGTTATTAGGACAACAGGCTGAAGATGAGTTATTAGGACAACAGGCTGAAGATGAGTCACCAGGACAACAGGCTGGAAATGAGACACCAGGACAACAGGCTGAAGATGAGTCACCAGGACAACAGGCTGAAGATGAGTTATTAGGACAACAGGCTGAAGATGAGTCACCAGGACAACAGGCTGAAGATAAGTCACCAGGACAACAGGCTGAAAATGAGACACCAGGACAACAGGCTGAAGATGAGTCACCAGGACAACAGGCTGCAGATGAGACACCAGGACAACAGTCTGAAGATGAGACACCAGGACAACAGGCTGCAGATGGGACAACAGGCTGAAGATGAGACACAAGGACAACCGTCTGAAGATGGGACACCAGGACAACAGGCTGAAGATGAGACACCAGGACAACAGGCTGAAGATGAGTCACCAGAACAACAGGATGAAGATACGTTATTAGGACAACAGGCTGAATATGAGTTATTAGGACAACAGGCTAAAGATGAGTCACCAGGACAACAGGCTGAAGATGAGTTATTAGGACAACAGGCTGAAGATGAGTTATTAGGAAGTTATTAGGACAACAGGCTGAAGATGAGTCATTAGGACAACAGGCTGAAGATGAGTCACCAGGACAACAGGCTGAAGATGACTCACCAGGACAACAGGCTGAAGATGAGTCACCAGGGCAACAGGCTGGAAATGAGACACCATGACAGCACGCTGAAGATGAGTCACCAGGACAACAGGCTGAAGATGAGTTATTAGGACAACAGGCTGAAGATGAGTCACCAGGACAACAGGCTGGAAATGAGACACCAGGACAACAGGCTGAAGATGAGTCACCAGGACAACAGGCTGAAGATGAGTTATTAGGACAACAGGCTGAAGATGAGTCTCCAGGACAACAGGCTGAAGATGAGTTATTAGGACAACAGGCTGAAGATGAGTTATTAGGACAACATGCTGAAGATGAGTCACCAGGACAACAGGACAACAGGCTGAAGAGGAGTCACCAGGGCAACAGGCTGGAAATGAGACACCATGACAGCAAGCTAAAGATGAGTCACCAGGACAACAGGCTGAAGATGAGTTATTAGGACAACAGGCTGAAGATGCGTCACCAGGACAACAGGCTGAAGATGAGTCACCAGAACAACAGGCTGAAGATGAGAAACCGGGACAACAAGCTGAAGATGAGTCACCAGGACAACAGGCTGCAGATGAGACACCAGGACAGGCTGAAGATGAGACACCAGGACAACAGACTGAAGATGAGTCACCAGGACAACAGGCTGAAGATGACTCACCAGGACAACAGGCTGAAGATGAGTCACCAGGGCAACAGGCTGGAAATGAGACACCATGACAGCACGCTGAAGATGAGTCACCAGGACAACAGGCTGAAGATGAGTTATTAGGACAACAGGCTGAAGATGAGTCACCAGGACAACAGGCTGGAAATGAGACACCAGGACAACAGGCTGAAGATGAGTCACCAGGACAACAGGCTGAAGATGAGTTATTAGGACAACAGGCTGAAGATGCGTCACCAGGACAACAGGCTGAAGATGAGTCACCAGAACAACAGGCTGAAGATGAGAAACCGGGACAACAAGCTGAAGATGAGTCACCAGGACAACAGGCTGCAGATGAGACACCAGGACAGGCTGAAGATGAGACACCAGGACAACAGACTGAAGATGAGTCACCAGGACAACAGGCGGCAGATGAGACACCAGGACAACAGTCTGAAGATGAGACACCAAGACAACAGGCTGCAGATGAGACACCAGGACAACAGTCTGAAAATGAGTCACCAGAACAACCGGCTGAAGATGAGTTATTAGGACAACAGGCTGAAGATGAGTTATTAGGACAACAGGCTAAGGATGAGTCACCAGGACAACAGGCTGAAGATGAGTTATTAGGACAACAGGCTGAAGATGAGTTATTAGGACATCAGGCTGAAGATGAGTCACCAGGACAACAGGCTGAAGATGAGTTATTAGGAAAACAGGCTGAAAATGAGTTATTAGGACAACAGGCTGAAGATGAGTCACCAGGACAACAGGCTGAAGACGAGACACCAGGACAACAGGCTGAAGATGAGTCACCAATACACCAGGCTGAAGATGAGTTATTAGGACAACAGACTGAAGATGAGTCATTAGGACAACAGGCTGAAGATGAGTCACCGGGACACCAGGCTGAAGATGAGACACCAGGACAACAAGCTGAAGATGAGTTATTAGGACAACAGGCTGAAGATGAGTCACCAGGACAACAGGCTGAAAATGAGTCACCAGAACAACAGGCTGAAGATGAGTTATTAGGACAACAGGCTGAAGATGAGTTATTAGGACCACAGACTGAAGATGAGCCACCAGGACAACATGCTGAAGATGAGTTATTAGGATACAGGCTGAAGATGAGTCATTAGGACAACAGGCTGAAGATGAGTCATTAGGACAACAGGCTGAAGATGAGTCACCGGGACACCAGGCTGAAGACGAGACACCAGGACAAAAAGCTGAAGATGAGTTATTAGGACAACAGTTGAAGATGAGTCACCAGGACAACAGGCTGAAGATTAGTTATTAGGACAACAGGCTGAAGATGAGTTATTAGGACAACAGGCTGAAGATGAGTCACTAGGACAACAGGCTGGAAATGAGACACCAGGACAACAGGCTGAAGATGAGTCACCAGGACAACAGGCTGAAGATGAGTTATTAGGACAACAGGCTGAAGATGAGTCACCAGGACAACAGGCTGAAGATGAGTCACCAGGACAACAGGCTGAAGATGACTCACCAGGACAACAGGCTGAAGATGAGTCACCAGGGCAACAGGCTGGAAATGAGACACCATGACAGCAGGCTGAAGATGAGTCACCAGGACAACAGGCTGAAGATGAGTTATTAGGACAACAGGCTGAAGATGAGTCACCAGGACAACAGGATGAAGATGAGTCACCAGGACAACAGGCTGAAGATGAGTCACCAGAACAACAGGCTGAAGATGAGACACCAGGACCACAGACTGAAGATGAGCCACCAGGACAACATGCTGAAGATGAGTTATTAGGATACAGGCTGAAGATGAGTCATTAGGACAACAGGCTGAAGATGAGTCATTAGGACAACAGGCTGAAGATGAGTCACCGGGACACCAGGCTGAAGACGAGACACCAGGACAACAAGCTGAAGATGAGTTATTAGGACAACAGGCTGAAGATGAGTCACCAGGACAACAGGCTGAAGATGAGTCACCAGGACAACAGGTTGAAGATGAGTCACCAGGACAACAGGCTAAAGATGAGTCACCAGGACAACAGGCTGAAGATGAGTTATTAGGACAACAGGCTGAAGATGAGTTATTAGGACAACATGCTGAAGATGAGTTATTAGGACAACAGGCTAAAGATGAGTCACGAGGACAACAGGCTGAAGATGAGTAATTAGGACAACAGGCTGAAGATGAGTTATTAGGACATCAGGCTGAAGATGAGTTATTTGGACAACAGGCTGAAAATGAGTTATTAGGACAACAGGCTGAAGATGAGTCACCAGGACAACACGCTGAAGATGGGACACCAGGACAACAGGCTGAAGATGAGTCACCACGACAACAGGCTGAAGATGAGTTATTAGGACAACAGACTGAAGATGAGCCACCAGGACAACATGCTGAAGATGAGTTATTAGGACAACAGGCTGAAGATGAGTCATTAGGACAACAGGCTGAAGATGAGTCACCGCGACACCAGGCTGAAGATGAGACACCAGGACAACAAGCTGAAGATGAGTTATTAGGACAACAGGCTGAAGATGAGTCACCAGGACAACAGCCTGAAGATTAGTTATTAGGACAACAGGCTGAAGATGAGTTATTAGGACAACAGGCTGAAGATGAGTCACCAGGACAACAGGACAACAGGCTGAAGATGAGTCACCAGGGCAACAGGCTGGAAATGAGACACCATGACAGCACGCTAAAGATGAGTCACCAGGACAACAGGCTGAAGATGAGTTATTAGGACAACAGGCTGAAGATGAGTCACCAGGACAACAGGCTAAAGATGAGTCACCAGGACAACAGGCTGAAGTTGAGTTATTAGGACAACAGGCTGAAGATGAGTTATTAGGACCACAGGTTGAAGATGAGTTATTAGGACAACAGGCTGAAGATGAGTCACCAGGACAACAGGCTGAAGATGAGTTTTTAGGACAACAGGCTGAAAATGAGTTATTAGGACAACAGGCTGAAGATGAGTCACCAGGATAACAGGTTGAAGAATAGACACCAGGACAACAGGCTGAAGATGAGTCACCAGGACAACAGGCTGAAGATGTGTCACCAGGACAACAGGCTGAAGATGGGTTATTAGGACAACAGACTGAAGATGAGTTATTAGGACAACAGGCTGAAGATGAGTCACCAAGACAACAGGCTGAAGATGAGTCACCAGGACAACAGGCTGAAGATGGGACACCAGGACAACAGGATGAAGATGAGTCACCAGGACAACAGGCTGAAGATGAGTTATTAGGACAACAGACTGAAGATGAGCCACCAGGACAACATGCTGAAGATGAGTTATTAGGACAACAGGCTGAAGATGAGTCATTAGGACAACAGGCTGAAGATGGGACACCAGGACAACAGGCTGAAGATGAGTCACCACGACAACAGGTTGAAGATGAGTTATTAGGACAACAGACTGAAGATGAGCCACCAGGACAACATGCTGAAGATGAGTTATTAGGACAACAGGCTGAAGATGAGTCATTAGGACAACAAGCTGAAGATGAGTCACCGCGACACCAGGCTGAAGATGAGACACCAGGACAACAAGCTGAAGATGAGTTATTAGGACAACAGGCTGAAGATTCGTCACCAGGACAACAGGCTGAAGATTAGTTATTAGGACAACAGGCTGAAGATGAGTTATTAGGACAACAGGCTGAAGATGAGTCACCAGGACAACAGGCTGGAAATGAGACACCAGGACAACAGCCTGAAGATGAGTCACCAGGACAACAGGCTGAAGATGAGTTATTAGAACAACAGGCTGAAGATGAGTCATCAGGACAACAGAATGAAGATGAGTCACCAGGACAACAGGCTGAAGATGAGTTATTAGGACAACAGGCTGAAAATGAGTCACCAGGACAACAGGATGAAGATGAGTCACCAGGACAACAGGCTGAAGATGAGTCACCAGAACAAGAGGCTGAAGATGAGACACCAGGACAACAGGCTGAGGATGAGTCACCAGGACAACAGGCTGCAGATGAGACACCAGGACAACAGTCTGAAGATGAGACACCAGGACAACAGGCTGCAGATGGGACAGCAGGCTGAAGATGAGACACCAGGACAACAGTCTGAAGATGAGACACCAGGACAACAGTCTGAAAATGAGTCAGCAGGACAACAGTCTGAAGATGAGACACCAGGACAACAGTCTGAAAATGAGTCACCAGGACAACAGGCTGAAGATGAGAAACCAGGACAACAGGCTGAAGATGAGTTATTAGGACAACAGGCTGAAGATGAGTCACCAGGACAACAGGATGAAGATGAGTCACCAGGACAACAGACTGAAGATGAGTCACCAGAACAACAGGCTGAAGATGAGACACCAGGACAACAGGCTGAAGACTAAGTCACCAGGACAAAAGGCTGCAGATGAGACACCATGACAACAGTCTGAAGATGAGACACCAGGACAACTGTCTGAAAATGAGACACCAGGACAACAGTCTGAAAATGAGTCACCAGGACAACAGGCTGAAGATGAGAAACCAGGACAACAGGCGGCACATGAGTCACCAGAGCAACAGGCTGAAGATGAGTTATTAGGACAACAGGCTGGAGATGGGTTATTAGGACAACAGGCTAAAGAAGAGTCACCAGGACAACAGGCTGAAGATGAGTTATTAGGACAACAGGCTGAAGATGAGTTATTAGGACATCAGGCTGAAGATGAGTCACCAGGCCACAGGCTTAAGATGAGTTATTAGGACAACAGGCTGAAAATGAGTTATTAGGACAACAGGCTGAAGATGAGTCACCAGGACAACACGCTGAAGATGGGACACCAGGAAAACAGGCTGAAGATGAGTTATTAGGACAACAGACTGAAGATGAGCCACCAGGACAACATGCTGAAGATGAGTTATTAGGACAACAGGCTGAAGATGAGTCATTAGGACAACAGGCTGAAGATGAGTCACCGCGACACCAAGCTGAAGATGAGACACCAGGACAACAAGCTGAAGATGAGTTATTAGGACAACAGGCTGAAGATTCGTCACCAGGACAACAGGCTGAAGATTAGTTATTAGAACAACAGGCTGAAGATGAGTTCTTAGGACAACAGGCTGAAGATGAGTCACCAGGACAACAGGCTGGAAATGAGACACCAGGACAACAGCCTGAAGATGAGTCACCAGGACAACAGGCTGAAGATGAGTTATTAGAACAACAGGCTGAAGATGAGTCACCAGGACAACAGGCTGAAGATGACTCACCAGGACAACAGGCTGAAGATGAGTCACCAGGGCAACAGGCTGGAAATGAGACACCATGACAGCAGGCTGAAGATGAGTCACCAGGACAACAGGCTGAAGATGAGTTATTAGGACAACAGGCTGAAGATGAGTCACCAGGACAACAGGATGAAGATGAGTCACCAGGACAACAGGCTGAAGATGAGTCACCAGAACAAGAGGCTGAAGATGAGACACCAGGACAACAGGCTGAAGATGAGTCACCAGGACAACAGGCTGCAGATGAGACACCAGGACAACAGTCTGAAGATGAGACACCAGGACAACAGGCTGCAGATGGGACAACAGGCTGAAGATGAGACACCAGGACAACAGTCTGAAGATGAGACAACAGGACAACAGTCTGAAAATGAGTCAACAGGACAACAGTTTGAAGATGAGACACCAGGACAACAGTCTGAAAATGAGTCACCAGGACAACAGGCTGAAGATGAGAAACCAGGACAAAAGGCTGAAGATGAGTCACCAGAACAACAGGCTGAAGATGAGTTATTAGGACAACAGGCTAAAGATGAGTCACCAGGACAACAGGCTGAAGATGAGTTATTAGGACAACAGGCTGAAGATGAGTTATTAGGACAACAGGCTGAAGATGAGTCACCAGGACAACAGGCTGAAGATGAGGTTTTAGGACAACGGGCTGAAAATGAGTGATTAGGACAACAGGCTGAAGATGAGTCACCAGGATAACAGGCTGAAGATGAGACACCAGGACAACAGGCTGAAGATGAGTCACCGGGACAACAGGCTGAAGATGAGTCACCAGGACAACAGGCTGAAGATGGGACACCAGGACAACAGGTTGAAGATGAGTCACCAGGACAACAGGCTGAAGATGAGTTATTAGGACAACAGACTGAAGATGAGCCACCAGGACAACATGCTGAAGATGAGTTATTAGGACAACAGGCTGAAGATGAGTCATTAGGACAACAGACTGAAGATGAGGTTTTAGGACAACAGGCTGAAGATGAGTCACCAAGACAACAGGCTGAAGATGAGTCACCAGGACAACAGGCTGAAGATGGGACACCAAGACAACAGGTTGAAGATGAGTCACCAGGACAAAGGGCTGAAGATGAGTTATTAGGACAACAGATTGAAGATGAGCCACCAGGACAACATGCTGAAGATGAGTTATTAGGACAAACGGCTGAAGATGAGTCATTAGGACAATAGGCTGAAGATGAGTCACCAGGACACCAGGCTGAAGATGAGACACCAAGACAACAAGCTGAAGATGAGTTATTAGGACAACAGGCTGAAGATGAGTCACCAGGACAACAGGCTGAAGATTAGTTATTAGGACAACAGGCTGAAGATGAGTTATTAGGACAACAGGCTGAAGATGAGTCACCAGGACAACAGGCTGGAAATGAGACACCAGGACAACAGGCTGAAGATGAGTCACCAGGACAACAGGCTGAAGATGGGACACCAGGACAACAGGTTGAAGATGAGTCACCAGGACAACAGACTGAAGATGAGTTATTAGGACAACAGACTGAAGAAGAGCCACCAGGACAACATGCTGAAGATGAGTTATTAGGACAACAGGCTGAAGATGAGTCATCAGGACAACAGGCTGAAGATGAGTCACCAGGACACAAGGCTGAAGATGAGACACCAGGACAACAAGCTGAAGATGAGTTATTATGACAACAGGATGAAGATGAGTCACCAGGACAACAGGCTGAAGATTAGTTATTAGGACAACAGGCTGAAGATGAGTTATTAGGACAACAGGCTGAAGATGAGTCACCAGGACAACAGGCTGGAAATGAGACACCAGGACAACAGGCTGAAGATGAGTCACCAGGACAACAGCCTGAAGATGAGTTATTAGGACAACAGGCTGAAGATGAGTCACCAGGACAACAGGCTGAAGATGAGTCACCAGGACAACAGGCTGAAGATGACTCACCAGGACAACAGGCTGAAGATGAGTCACCAGGACAACAGGCTGGAAATGAGACACCATGACAGCAGGCTGAAGATGAGTCACCAGGACAACAGGCTGAAGATGAGTTATTAGGACAACAGGCTGAAGATGAGTCACCAGGACAACAGGATGAAGATGAGTCACCAGGACAACAGGCTGAAGATGAGTCATTAGGACAACAGGCTGAAGATGAGTCACCAGGAGCCAAGGCTGAAGATGAGACACCAGGACAACAAGCTGAAGATGAGTTATTAGGACAATAGGATGAAGATGAGTCACCAGGACAACAGGCTGAAGATTAGTTATTAGGACAACAGGCTGAAGATGAGTTATTAGGACAACAGGCTGAAGATGAGTCACCAGGACAACAGGCTGGAAATGAGACACCAGGACAACAGGCTGAAGATGAGTCACCAGGACAACAGGCTGAAGATGAGTTATTAGGACAACAGGCTGAAGATGAGTCACCAGGACAACAGGCTGAAGATAAGTCACCAGGACAACAGGCTGAAAATGAGACACCAGGACAACAGGCTGAAGATGAGTCACCAGGACAACAGGCTGCAGATGAGACACCAGGACAACAGTCTGAAGATGAGACACCAGGACAACAGGCTGCAGATGGGACAACAGGCTGAAGATGAGACACAAGGACAACCGTCTGAAGATGGGACACCAGGACAACAGGCTGAAGATGAGACACCAGGACAACAGGCTGAAGATGAGTCACCAGAACAACAGGATGAAGATACGTTATTAGGACAACAGGCTGAATATGAGTTATTAGGACAACAGGCTAAAGATGAGTCACCAGGACAACAGGCTGAAGATGAGTTATTAGGACAACAGGCTGAAGATGAGTTATTAGGAAGTTATTAGGACAACAGGCTGAAGATGAGTCATTAGGACAACAGGCTGAAGATGAGTCACCAGGACAACAGGCTGAAGATGACTCACCAGGACAACAGGCTGAAGATGAGTCACCAGGGCAACAGGCTGGAAATGAGACACCATGACAGCACGCTAAAGATGAGTCACCAGGACAACAGGCTGAAGATGAGTTATTAGGACAACAGGCTGAAGATGAGTCACCAGGACAACAGGCTGGAAATGAGACACCAGGACAACAGGCTGAAGTTGAGTTATTAGGACAACAGGCTGAAGATGAGTTATTAGGACCACAGGTTGAAGATGAGTCACCAGGACAACAGGCTGAAGATGAGTTATTAGGACAACAGGCTGAAGATGAGTTATTAGGACAACATGCTGAAGATGAGTCACCAGGACAACAGGACAACAGGCTGAAGAGGAGTCACCAGGGCAACAGGCTGGAAATGAGACACCATGACAGCACGCTAAAGATGAGTCACCAGGACAACAGGCTGAAGATGAGTTATTAGGACAACAGGCTGAAGATGCGTCACCAGGACAACAGGCTGAAGATGAGTCACCAGAACAACAGGCTGAAGATGAGAAACCGGGACAACAAGCTGAAGATGAGTCACCAGGACAACAGGCTGCAGATGAGACACCAGGACAGGCTGAAGATGAGACACCAGGACAACAGACTGAAGATGAGTCACCAGGACAACAGGCGGCAGATGAGACACCAGGACAACAGTCTGAAGATGAGACACCAAGACAACAGGCTGCAGATGAGACACCAGGACAACAGTCTGAAAATGAGTCACCAGAACAACCGGCTGAAGATGAGTTATTAGGACAACAGGCTGAAGATGAGTTATTAGGACAACAGGCTAAGGATGAGTCACCAGGACAACAGGCTGAAGATGAGTTATTAGGACAACAGGCTGAAGATGAGTTATTAGGACATCAGGCTGAAGATGAGTCACCAGGACAACAGGCTGAAGATGAGTTATTAGGAAAACAGGCTGAAAATGAGTTATTAGGACAACAGGCTGAAGATGAGTCACCAGGACAACAGGCTGAAGACGAGACACCAGGACAACAGGCTGAAGATGAGTCACCAATACACCAGGCTGAAGATGAGTTATTAGGACAACAGACTGAAGATGAGTCATTAGGACAACAGGCTGAAGATGAGTCACCGGAACACCAGGCTGAAGATGAGACACCAGGACAACAAGCTGAAGATGAGTTACTAGGACAACAGGCTGAAGATGAGTCACCAGGACAACAGGCTGAAAATGAGTCACCAGAACAACAGGCTGAAGATGAGTTATTAGGACAACAGGCTGAAGATGAGTTATTAGGACCACAGACTGAACATGAGCCACCAGGACAACATGCTGAAGATGAGTTATTAGGATACAGGCTGAAGATGAGTCATTAGGACAACAGGCTGAAGATGAGTCATTAGGACAACAGGCTGAAGATGAGTCACCGGGACACCAGGCTGAAGACGAGACACCAGGACAAAAAGCTGAAGATGAGTTATTAGGACAACAGTTGAAGATGAGTCACCAGGACAACAGGCTGAAGATTAGTTATTAGGACAACAGGCTGAAGATGAGTTATTAGGACAACAGGCTGAAGATGAGTCACTAGGACAACAGGCTGGAAATGAGACACCAGGACAACAGGCTGAAGATGAGTCACCAGGACAACAGGCTGAAGATGAGTTATTAGGACAACAGGCTGAAGATGAGTCACCAGGACAACAGGCTGAAGATGAGTCACCAGGACCACAGGCTGAAGATGACTCACCAGGACAACAGGCTGAAGATGAGTCACCAGGGCAACAGGCTGGAAATGAGACACCATGACAGCAGGCTGAAGATGAGTCACCAGGACAACAGGCTGAAGATGAGTTATTAGGACAACAGGCTGAAGATGAGTCACCAGGACAACAGGATGAAGATGAGTCACCAGGACAACAGGCTGAAGATGAGTCACCAGAACAACAGGCTGAAGATGAGACACCAGGACCACAGACTGAAGATGAGCCACCAGGACAACATGCTGAAGATGAGTTATTAGGATACAGGCTGAAGATGAGTCATTAGGACAACAGGCTGAAGATGAGTCATTAGGACAACAGGCTGAAGATGAGTCACCGGGACACCAGGCTGAAGACGAGACACCAGGACAACAAGCTGAAGATGAGTTATTAGGACAACAGGCTGAAGATGAGTCACCAGGACAACAGGCTGAAGATGAGTCACCAGGACAACAGGTTGAAGATGAGTCACCAGGACAACAGGCTAAAGATGAGTCACCAGGACAACAGGCTGAAGATGAGTTATTAGGACAACAGGCTGAAGATGAGTTATTAGGACAACAGGCTAAAGATGAGTCACGAGGACAACAGGCTGAAGATGAGTTATTAGGACAACAGGCTGAAGATGAGTTATTAGGACATCAGGCTGAAGATGAGTTATTTGGACAACAGGCTGAAAATGAGTTATTAGGACAACAGGCTGAAGATGAGTCACCAGGACAACACGCTGAAGATGGGACACCAGGACAACAGGCTGAAGATGAGTCACCACGACAACAGGCTGAAGATGAGTTATTAGGACAACAGACTGAAGATGAGCCACCAGGACAACATGCTGAAGATGAGTTATTAGGACAACAGGCTGAAGATGAGTCATTAGGACAACAGGCTGAAGATGAGTCACCGCGACACCAGGCTGAAGATGAGACACCAGGACAACAAGCTGAAGATGAGTTATTAGGACAACAGGCTGAAGATGAGTCACCAGGACAACAGCCTGAAGATTAGTTATTAGGACAACAGGCTGAAGATGAGTTATTAGGACAACAGGCTGAAGATGAGTCACCAGGACAACAGGACAACAGGCTGAAGATGAGTCACCAGGGCAACAGGCTGGAAATGAGACACCATGACAGCACGCTAAAGATGAGTCACCAGGACAACAGGCTGAAGATGAGTTATTAGGACAACAGGCTGAAGATGAGTCACCAGGACAACAGGCTAAAGATGAGTCACCAGGACAACAGGCTGAAGTTGAGTTATTAGGACAACAGGCTGAAGATGAGTTATTAGGACCACAGGTTGAAGATGAGTTATTAGGACAACAGGCTGAAGATGAGTCACCAGGACAACAGGCTGAAGATGAGTTTTTAGGACAACAGGCTGAAAATGAGTTATTAGGACAACAGGCTGAAGATGAGTCACCAGGATAACAGGTTGAAGAATAGACACCAGGACAACAGGCTGAAGATGAGTCACCAGGACAACAGGCTGAAGATGTGTCACCAGGACAATAGGCTGAAGATGGGTTATTAGGACAACAGACTGAAGATGAGTTATTAGGACAACAGGCTGAAGATGAGTCACCAAGACAACAGGCTGAAGATGAGTCACCAGGACAACAGGCTGAAGATGGGACACCAGGACAACAGGATGAAGATGAGTCACCAGGACAACAGGCTGAAGATGAGTTATTAGGACAACAGACTGAAGATGAGCCACCAGGACAACATGCTGAAGATGAGTTATTAGGACAACAGGCTGAAGATGAGTCATTAGGACAACAGGCTGAAGATGAGTCACCAGGAGCCAAGGCTGAAGATGAGACACCAGGACAACAAGCTGAAGATGAGTTATTAGGACAATAGGATGAAGATGAGTCACCAGGACAACAGGCTGAAGATTAGTTATTAGGACAACAGGCTGAAGATGAGTTATTAGGACAACAGGCTGAAGATGAGTCACCAGGACAACAGGCTGGAAATGAGACACCAGGACAACAGGCTGAAGATGAGTCACCAGGACAACAGGCTGAAGATGAGTTATTAGGACAACAGGCTGAAGATGAGTCACCAGGACAACAGGCTGAAGATAAGTCACCAGGACAACAGGCTGAAAATGAGACACCAGGACAACAGGCTGAAGATGAGTCACCAGGACAACAGGCTGCAGATGAGACACCAGGACAACAGTCTGAAGATGAGACACCAGGACAACAGGCTGCAGATGGGACAACAGGCTGAAGATGAGACACAAGGACAACCGTCTGAAGATGGGACACCAGGACAACAGGCTGAAGATGAGACACCAGGACAACAGGCTGAAGATGAGTCACCAGAACAACAGGATGAAGATACGTTATTAGGACAACAGGCTGAATATGAGTTATTAGGACAACAGGCTAAAGATGAGTCACCAGGACAACAGGCTGAAGATGAGTTATTAGGACAACAGGCTGAAGATGAGTTATTAGGAAGTTATTAGGACAACAGGCTGAAGATGAGTCATTAGGACAACAGGCTGAAGATGAGTCACCAGGACAACAGGCTGAAGATGACTCACCAGGACAACAGGCTGAAGATGAGTCACCAGGGCAACAGGCTGGAAATGAGACACCATGACAGCACGCTGAAGATGAGTCACCAGGACAACAGGCTGAAGATGAGTTATTAGGACAACAGGCTGAAGATGAGTCACCAGGACAACAGGCTGGAAATGAGACACCAGGACAACAGGCTGAAGATGAGTCACCAGGACAACAGGCTGAAGATGAGTTATTAGGACCACAGGCTGAAGATGAGTCACCAGGACAACAGGCTGAAGATGAGTTATTAGGACAACAGGCTGAAGATGAGTTATTAGGACAACATGCTGAAGATGACTCACCAGGACAACAGGCTGAAGATGAGTCACCAGGGCAACAGGCTGGAAATGAGACACCATGACAGCACGCTGAAGATGAGTCACCAGGACAACAGGCTGAAGATGAGTTATTAGGACAACAGGCTGAAGATGAGTCACCAGGACAACAGGCTGGAAATGAGACACCAGGACAACAGGCTGAAGATGAGTCACCAGGACAACAGGCTGAAGATGAGTTATTAGGACCACAGGCTGAAGATGAGTCACCAGGACAACAGGCTGAAGATGAGTTATTAGGACAACAGGCTGAAGATGAGTTATTAGGACCACAGGCTGAAGATGCGTCACCAGGACAACAGGCTGAAGATGAGTCACCAGAACAACAGGCTGAAGATGAGAAACCGGGACAACAAGCTGAAGATGAGTCACCAGGACAACAGGCTGCAGATGAGACACCAGGACAGGCTGAAGATGAGACACCAGGACAACAGACTGAAGATGAGTCACCAGGACAACAGGCGGCAGATGAGACACCAGGACAACAGTCTGAAGATGAGACACCAAGACAACAGGCTGCAGATGAGACACCAGGACAACAGTCTGAAAATGAGTCACCAGAACAACCGGCTGAAGATGAGTTATTAGGACAACAGGCTGAAGATGAGTTATTAGGACAACAGGCTAAGGATGAGTCACCAGGACAACAGGCTGAAGATGAGTTATTAGGACAACAGGCTGAAGATGAGTTATTAGGACATCAGGCTGAAGATGAGTCACCAGGACAACAGGCTGAAGATGAGTTATTAGGAAAACAGGCTGAAAATGAGTTATTAGGACAACAGGCTGAAGATGAGTCACCAGGACAACAGGCTGAAGACGAGACACCAGGACAACAGGCTGAAGATGAGTCACCAATACACCAGGCTGAAGATGAGTTATTAGGACAACAGACTGAAGATGAGTCATTAGGACAACAGGCTGAAGATGAGTCACCGGGACACCAGGCTGAAGATGAGACACCAGGACAACAAGCTGAAGATGAGTTATTAGGACAACAGGCTGAAGATGAGTCACCAGGACAACAGGCTGAAAATGAGTCACCAGAACAACAGGCTGAAGATGAGTTATTAGGACAACAGGCTGAAGATGAGTTATTAGGACCACAGACTGAAGATGAGCCACCAGGACAACATGCTGAAGATGAGTTATTAGGATACAGGCTGAAGATGAGTCATTAGGACAACAGGCTGAAGATGAGTCATTAGGACAACAGGCTGAAGATGAGTCACCGGGACACCAGGCTGAAGACGAGACACCAGGACAAAAAGCTGAAGATGAGTTATTAGGACAACAGTTGAAGATGAGTCACCAGGACAACAGGCTGAAGATTAGTTATTAGGACAACAGGCTGAAGATGAGTTATTAGGACAACAGGCTGAAGATGAGTCACTAGGACAACAGGCTGGAAATGAGACACCAGGACAACAGGCTGAAGATGAGTCACCAGGACAACAGGCTGAAGATGAGTTATTAGGACAACAGGCTGAAGATGAGTCACCAGGACAACAGGCTGAAGATGAGTCACCAGGACAACAGGCTGAAGATGACTCACCAGGACAACAGGCTGAAGATGAGTCACCAGGGCAACAGGCTGGAAATGAGACACCATGACAGCAGGCTGAAGATGAGTCACCAGGACAACAGGCTGAAGATGAGTTATTAGGACAACAGGCTGAAGATGAGTCACCAGGACAACAGGATGAAGATGAGTCACCAATACACCAGGCTGAAGATGAGTTATTAGGACAACAGACTGAAGATGAGTCATTAGGACAACAGGCTGAAGATGAGTCACCGGGACACCAGGCTGAAGATGAGACACCAGGACAACAAGCTGAAGATGAGTTATTAGGACAACAGGCTGAAAATGAGTCACCAGAACAACAGGCTGAAGATGAGTTATTAGGACAACAGGCTGAAAATGAGTTATTAGGACCACAGACTGAAGATGAGCCACCAGGACAACATGCTGAAGATGAGTTATTAGGATACAGGCTGAAGATGAGTCATTAGGACAACAGGCTGAAGATGAGTCATTAGGACAACAGGCTGAAGATGAGTCACCGGGACACCAGGCTGAAGACGAGACACCAGGACAAAAAGCTGAAGATGAGTTATTAGGACAACAGTTGAAGATGAGTCACCAGGACAACAGGCTGAAGATTAGTTATTAGGACAACAGGCTGAAGATGAGTTATTAGGACAACAGGCTGAAGATGAGTCACTAGGACAACAGGCTGGAAATGAGACACCAGGACAACAGGCTGAAGATGAGTCACCAGGACAACAGGCTGAAGATGAGTTATTAGGACAACAGGCTGAAGATGAGTCACCAGGACAACAGGCTGAAGATGAGTCACCAGGACAACAGGCTGAAGATGACTCACCAGGACAACAGGCTGAAGATGAGTCACCAGGGCAACAGGCTGGAAATGAGACACCATGACAGCAGGCTGAAGATGAGTCACCAGGACAACAGGCTGAAGATGAGTTATTAGGACAACAGGCTGAAGATGAGTCACCAGGACAACAGGATGAAGATGAGTCACCAGGACAACAGGCTGAAGATGAGTCACCAGAACAACAGGCTGAAGATGAGACACCAGGACCACAGACTCAAGATGAGCCACCAGGACAACATGCTGAAGATGAGTTATTAGGATACAGGCTGAAGATGAGTCATTAGGACAACAGGCTGAAGATGAGTCATTAGGACAACAGGCTGAAGATGAGTCACCGGGACACCAGGCTGAAGACGAGACACCAGGACAACAAGCTGAAGATGAGTTATTAGGACAACAGGCTGAAGATGAGTCACCAGGACAACAGGCTGAAGATGAGTCACCAGGACAACAGGTTGAAGATGAGTCACCAGGACAACAGGCTAAAGATGAGTCACCAGGACAACAGGCTGAAGATGAGTTATTAGGACAACAGGCTGAAGATGAGTTATTAGGACAACAGGCTGAAGATGAGTTATTAGGACAACAGGCTAAAGATGAGTCACGAGGACAACAGGCTGAAGATGAGTTATTAGGACAACAGGCTGAAGATGAGTTATTAGGACATCAGGCTGAAGATGAGTTATTTGGACAACAGGCTGAAAATGAGTTATTAGGACAACAGGCTGAAGATGAGTCACCAGGACAACACGCTGAAGATGGGACACCAGGACAACAGGCTGAAGATGAGTCACCACGACAACAGGCTGAAGATGAGTTATTAGGACAACAGACTGAAGATGAGCCACCAGGACAACATGCTGAAGATGAGTTATTAGGACAACAGGCTGAAGATGAGTCATTAGGACAACAGGCTGAAGATGAGTCACCGCGACACCAGGCTGAAGATGAGACACCAGGACAACAAGCTGAAGATGAGTTATTAGGACAACAGGCTGAAGATTCGTCACCAGGACAACAGGCTGAAGATTAGTTATTAGGACAACAGGCTGAAGATGAGTTATTAGGACAACAGGCTGAAGATGAGTCACCAGGACAACAGGCTGGAAATGAGACACCAGGACAACAGCCTGAAGATGAGTCACCAGGACAACAGGCTGAAGATGAGTTATTAGAACAACAGGCTGAAGATGAGTCATCAGGACAACAGAATGAAGATGAGTCACCAGGACAACAGGCTGAAGATGAGTTATTAGGACAACAGGCTGAAAATGAGTCACCAGGACAACAGGATGAAGATGAGTCACCAGGACAACAGGCTGAAGATGAGTCACCAGAACAAGAGGCTGAAGATGAGACACCAGGACAACAGGCTGAGGATGAGTCACCAGGACAACAGGCTGCAGATGAGACACCAGGACAACAGTCTGAAGATGAGACACCAGGACAACAGGCTGCAGATGGGACAGCAGGCTGAAGATGAGACACCAGGACAACAGTCTGAAGATGAGACACCAGGACAACAGTCTGAAAATGAGTCAGCAGGACAACAGTCTGAAGATGAGACACCAGGACAACAGTCTGAAAATGAGTCACCAGGACAACAGGCTGAAGATGAGAAACCAGGACAACAGGCTGAAGATGAGTTATTAGGACAACAGGCTGAAGATGTGTCACCAGGACAACAGGATGAAGATGAGTCACCAGGACAACAGGCTGAAGATGAGTCACCAGAACAACAGGCTGAAGATGAGACACCAGGACAACAGGCTGAAGACTAAGTCACCAGGACAAAAGGCTGCAGATGAGACACCATGACAACAGTCTGAAGATGAGACACCAGGACAACTGTCTGAAAATGAGACACCAGGACAACAGTCTGAAAATGAGTCACCAGGACAACAGGCTGAAGATGAGAAACCAGGACAACAGGCGGCACATGAGTCACCAGAACAACAGGCTGAAGATGAGTTATTAGGACAACAGGCTGGAGATGGGTTATTAGGACAACAGGCTAAAGAAGAGTCACCAGGACAACAGGCTGAAGATGAGTTATTAGGACAACAGGCTGAAGATGAGTTATTAGGACATCAGGCTGAAGATGAGTCACCAGGCCACAGGCTGAAGATGAGTTATTAGGACAACAGGCTGAAAATGAGTTATTAGGACAACAGGCTGAAGATGAGTCACCAGGACAACACGCTGAAGATGGGACACCAGGAAAACAGGCTGAAGATGAGTTATTAGGACAACAGACTGAAGATGAGCCACCAGGACAACATGCTGAAGATGAGTTATTAGGACAACAGGCTGAAGATGAGTCATTAGGACAACAGGCTGAAGATGAGTCACCGCGACACCAAGCTGAAGATGAGACACCAGGACAACAAGCTGAAGATGAGTTATTAGGACAACAGGCTGAAGATTCGTCACCAGGACAACAGGCTGAAGATTAGTTATTAGAACAACAGGCTGAAGATGAGTTCTTATGACAACAGGCTTAAGATGAGTCACCAGGACAACAGGCTGGAAATGGGACACCAGGACAACAGCCTGAAGATGAGTCACCAGGACAACAGGCTGAAGATGAGTTATTAGAACAACAGGCTGAAGATGAGTCACCAGGACAACAGGCTGAAGATGACTCACCAGGACAACAGGCTGAAGATGAGTCACCAGGGCAACAGGCTGGAAATGAGACACCATGACAGCACGCTGAAGATGAGTCACCAGGACAACAGGCTGAAGATGAGTTATTAGGACAACAGGCTGAAGATGAGTCACCAGGACAACAGGCTGGAAATGAGACACCAGGACAACAGGCTGAAGATGAGTCACCAGGACAACAGGCTGAAGATGAGTTATTAGGACCACAGGCTGAAGATGAGTCACCAGGACAACAGGCTGAAGATGAGTTATTAGGACAACAGGCTGAAGATGAGTTATTAGGACAACATGCTGAAGATGACTCACCAGGACAACAGGCTGAAGATGAGTCACCAGGGCAACAGGCTGGAAATGAGACACCATGACAGCACGCTGAAGATGAGTCACCAGGACAACAGGCTGAAGATGAGTTATTAGGACAACAGGCTGAAGATGAGTCACCAGGACAACAGGCTGGAAATGAGACACCAGGACAACAGGCTGAAGATGAGTCACCAGGACAACAGGCTGAAGATGAGTTATTAGGACCACAGGCTGAAGATGAGTCACCAGGACAACAGGCTGAAGATGAGTTATTAGGACAACAGGCTGAAGATGAGTTATTAGGACAACATGCTGAAGATGACTCACCAGGACAACAGGCTGAAGATGAGTCACCAGGGCAACAGGCTGGAAATGAGACACCATGACAGCACGCTGAAGATGAGTCACCAGGACAACAGGCTGAAGATGAGTTATTAGGACAACAGGCTGAAGATGAGTCACCAGGACAACAGGCTGGAAATGAGACACCAGGACAACAGGCTGAAGATGAGTCACCAGGACAACAGGCTGAAGATGAGTTATTAGGACCACAGGCTGAAGATGAGTCACCAGGACAACAGGCTGAAGATGAGTTATTAGGACAACAGGCTGAAGATGAGTTATTAGGACCACAGGCTGAAGATGCGTCACCTGGACAACAGGCTGAAGATGAGTCACCAGAACAACAGGCTGAAGATGAGAAACCGGGACAACAAGCTGAAGATGAGTCACCAGGACAACAGGCTGCAGATGAGACACCAGGACAGGCTGAAGATGAGACACCAGGACAACAGACTGAAGATGAGTCACCAGGACAACAGGCGGCAGATGAGACACCAGGACAACAGTCTGAAGATGAGACACCAAGACAACAGGCTGCAGATGAGACACCAGGACAACAGTCTGAAAATGAGTCACCAGAACAACCGGCTGAAGATGAGTTATTAGGACAACAGGCTGAAGATGAGTTATTAGGACAACAGGCTAAGGATGAGTCACCAGGACAACAGGCTGAAGATGAGTTATTAGGACAACAGGCTGAAGATGAGTTATTAGGACATCAGGCTGAAGATGAGTCACCAGGACAACAGGCTGAAGATGAGTTATTAGGAAAACAGGCTGAAAATGAGTTATTAGGACAACAGGCTGAAGATGAGTCACCAGGACAACAGGCTGAAGACGAGACACCAGGACAACAGGCTGAAGATGAGTCACCAATACACCAGGCTGAAGATGAGTTATTAGGACAACAGACTGAAGATGAGTCATTAGGACAACAGGCTGAAGATGAGTCACCGGGACACCAGGCTGAAGATGAGACACCAGGACAACAAGCTGAAGATGAGTTATTAGGACAACAGGCTGAAGATGAGTCACCAGGACAACAGGCTGAAAATGAGTCACCAGAACAACAGGCTGAAGATGAGTTATTAGGACAACAGGCTGAAGATGAGTTATTAGGACCACAGACTGAAGATGAGCCACCAGGACAACATGCTGAAGATGAGTTATTAGGATACAGGCTGAAGATGAGTCATTAGGACAACAGGCTGAAGATGAGTCATTAGGACAACAGGCTGAAGATGAGTCACCGGGACACCAGGCTGAAGACGAGACACCAGGACAAAAAGCTGAAGATGAGTTATTAGGACAACAGTTGAAGATGAGTCACCAGGACAACATGCTGAAGATTAGTTATTAGGACAACAGGCTGAAGATGAGTTATTAGGACAACAGGCTGAAGATGAGTCACTAGGACAACAGGCTGGAAATGAGACACCAGGACAACAGGCTGAAGATGAGTCACCAGGACAACAGGCTGAAGATGAGTTATTAGGACAACAGGCTGAAGATGAGTCACCAGGACAACAGGCTGAAGATGAGTCACCAGGACAACAGGCTGAAGATGACTCACCAGGACAACAGGCTGAAGATGAGTCACCAGGGCAACAGGCTGGAAATGAGACACCATGACAGCAGGCTGAAGATGAGTCACCAGGACAACAGGCTGAAGATGAGTTATTAGGACAACAGGCTGAAGATGAGTCACCAGGACAACAGGATGAAGATGAGTCACCAATACACCAGGCTGAAGATGAGTTATTAGGACAACAGACTGAAGATGAGTCATTAGGACAACAGGCTGAAGATGAGTCACCGGGACACCAGGCTGAAGATGAGACACCAGGACAACAAGCTGAAGATGAGTTATTAGGACAACAGGCTGAAGATGAGTCACCAGGACAACAGGCTGAAAATGAGTCACCAGAACAACAGGCTGAAGATGAGTTATTAGGACAACAGGCTGAAAATGAGTTATTAGGACCACAGACTGAAGATGAGCCACCAGGACAACATGCTGAAGATGAGTTATTAGGATACAGGCTGAAGATGAGTCATTAGGACAACAGGCTGAAGATGAGTCATTAGGACAACAGGCTGAAGATGAGTCACCGGGACACCAGGCTGAAGACGAGACACCAGGACAAAAAGCTGAAGATGAGTTATTAGGACAACAGTTGAAGATGAGTCACCAGGACAACAGGCTGAAGATTAGTTATTAGGACAACAGGCTGAAGATGAGTTATTAGGACAACAGGCTGAAGATGAGTCACTAGGACAACAGGCTGGAAATGAGACACCAGGACAACAGGCTGAAGATGAGTCACCAGGACAACAGGCTGAAGATGAGTTATTAGGACAACAGGCTGAAGATGAGTCACCAGGACAACAGGCTGAAGATGAGTCACCAGGACAACAGGCTGAAGATGACTCACCAGGACAACAGGCTGAAGATGAGTCACCAGGGCAACAGGCTGGAAATGAGACACCATGACAGCAGGCTGAAGATGAGTCACCAGGACAACAGGCTGAAGATGAGTTATTAGGACAACAGGCTGAAGATGAGTCACCAGGACAACAGGATGAAGATGAGTCACCAGGACAACAGGCTGAAGATGAGTCACCAGAACAACAGGCTGAAGATGAGACACCAGGACCACAGACTGAAGATGAGCCACCAGGACAACATGCTGAAGATGAGTTATTAGGATACAGGCTGAAGATGAGTCATTAGGACAACAGGCTGAAGATGAGTCATTAGGACAACAGGCTGAAGATGAGTCACCGGGACACCAGGCTGAAGACGAGACACCAGGACAACAAGCTGAAGATGAGTTATTAGGACAACAGGCTGAAGATGAGTCACCAGGACAACAGGCTGAAGATGAGTCACCAGGACAACAGGTTGAAGATGAGTCACCAGGACAACAGGCTAAAGATGAGTCACCAGGACAACAGGCTGAAGATGAGTTATTAGGACAACAGGCTGAAGATGAGTTATTAGGACAACAGGCTGAAGATGAGTTATTAGGACAACAGGCTAAAGATGAGTCACGAGGACAACAGGCTGAAGATGAGTTATTAGGACAACAGGCTGAAGATGAGTTATTAGGACATCAGGCTGAAGATGAGTTATTTGGACAACAGGCTGAAAATGAGTTATTAGGACAACAGGCTGAAGATGAGTCACCAGGACAACACGCTGAAGATGGGACACCAGGACAACAGGCTGAAGATGAGTCACCACGACAACAGGCTGAAGATGAGTTATTAGGACAACAGACTGAAGATGAGCCACCAGGACAACATGCTGAAGATGAGTTATTAGGACAACAGGCTGAAGATGAGTCATTAGGACAACAGGCTGAAGATGAGTCACCGCGACACCAGGCTGAAGATGAGACACCAGGACAACAAGCTGAAGATGAGTTATTAGGACAACAGGCTGAAGATTCGTCACCAGGACAACAGGCTGAAGATTAGTTATTAGGACAACAGGCTGAAGATGAGTTATTAGGACAACAGGCTGAAGATGAGTCACCAGGACAACAGGCTGGAAATGAGACACCAGGACAACAGCCTGAAGATGAGTCACCAGGACAACAGGCTGAAGATGAGTTATTAGAACAACAGGCTGAAGATGAGTCATCAGGACAACAGAATGAAGATGAGTCACCAGGACAACAGGCTGAAGATGAGTTATTAGGACAACAGGCTGAAAATGAGTCACCAGGACAACAGGATGAAGATGAGTCACCAGGACAACAGGCTGAAGATGAGTCACCAGAACAAGAGGCTGAAGATGAGACACCAGGACAACAGGCTGAGGATGAGTCACCAGGACAACAGGCTGCAGATGAGACACCAGGACAACAGTCTGAAGATGAGACACCAGGACAACAGGCTGAAGATGGGACAGCAGGCTGAAGATGAGACACCAGGACAACAGTCTGAAGATGAGACACCAGGACAACAGTCTGAAAATGAGTCAGCAGGACAACAGTCTGAAGATGAGACACCAGGACAACAGTCTGAAAATGAGTCACCAGGACAACAGGCTGAAGATGAGAAACCAGGACAACAGGCTGAAGATGAGTTATTAGGACAACAGGCTGAAGATGTGTCACCAGGACAACAGGATGAAGATGAGTCACCAGGACAACAGGCTGAAGATGAGTCACCAGAACAACAGGCTGAAGATGAGACACCAGGACAACAGGCTGAAGACTAAGTCACCAGGACAAAAGGCTGCAGATGAGACACCATGACAACAGTCTGAAGATGAGACACCAGGACAACTGTCTGAAAATGAGACACCAGGACAACAGTCTGAAAATGAGTCACCAGGACAACAGGCTGAAGATGAGAAACCAGGACAACAGGCGGCACATGAGTCACCAGAACAACAGGCTGAAGATGAGTTATTAGGACAACAGGCTGGAGATGGGTTATTAGGACAACAGGCTAAAGAAGAGTCACCAGGACAACAGGCTGAAGATGAGTTATTAGGACAACAGGCTGAAGATGAGTTATTAGGACATCAGGCTGAAGATGAGTCACCAGGCCACAGGCTGAAGATGAGTTATTAGGACAACAGGCTGAAAATGAGTTATTAGGACAACAGGCTGAAGATGAGTCACCAGGACAACACGCTGAAGATGGGACACCAGGAAAACAGGCTGAAGATGAGTTATTAGGACAACAGACTGAAGATGAGCCACCAGGACAACATGCTGAAGATGAGTTATTAGGACAACAGGCTGAAGATGAGTCATTAGGACAACAGGCTGAAGATGAGTCACCGCGACACCAAGCTGAAGATGAGACACCAGGACAACAAGCTGAAGATGAGTTATTAGGACAACAGGCTGAAGATTCGTCACCAGGACAACAGGCTGAAGATTAGTTATTAGAACAACAGGCTGAAGATGAGTTCTTATGACAACAGGCTTAAGATGAGTCACCAGGACAACAGGCTGGAAATGGGACACCAGGACAACAGCCTGAAGATGAGTCACCAGGACAACAGGCTGAAGATGAGTTATTAGAACAACAGGCTGAAGATGAGTCACCAGGACAACAGGCTGAAGATGACTCACCAGGACAACAGGCTGAAGATGAGTCACCAGGGCAACAGGCTGGAAATGAGACACCATGACAGCAGGCTGAAGATGAGTCACCAGGACAACAGGCTGAAGATGAGTTATTAGGACAACAGGCTGAAGATGAGTCACCAGGACAACAGGATGAAGATGAGTCACCAGGACAACAGGCTGAAGATGAGTCACCAGAACAAGAGGCTGAAGATGAGACACCAGGACAACAGGCTGAAGATGAGTCACCAGGACAACAGGCTGCAGATGAGACACCAGGACAACAGTCTGAAGATGAGACACCAGGACAACAGGCTGCAGATGGGACAACAAGCTGAAGATGAGACACCAGGACAACAGTCTGAAGATGAGACAACAGGACAACAGTCTGAAAATGAGTCAACAGGACAACAGTGTGAAGATGAGACACCAGGACAACAGTCTGAAAATGAGTCACCAGGACAACAGGCTGAAGATGAGAAACCAGGACAAAAGGCTGAAGATGAGTCACCAGAACAACAGGCTGAAGATGAGTTATTAGGACAACAGGCTAAAGATGAGTCACCAGGACAACAGGCTGAAGATGAGTTATTAGGACAACAGGCTGAAGATGAGTTATTAGGACAACAGGCTGAAGATGAGTCACCAGGACAACAGGCTGAAGATGAGGTTTTAGGACAACGGGCTGAAAATGAGTGATTAGGACAACAGGCTGAAGATGAGTCACCAGGATAACAGGCTGAAGATGAGACACCAGGACAACAGGCTGAAGATGAGTCACCAGGACAACAGGCTGAAGATGAGTCACCAGGACAACAGGCTGAAGATGGGACACCAGGACAACAGGTTGAAGATGAGTCACCAGGACAACAGGCTGAAGATGAGTTATTAGGACAACAGACTGAAGATGAGCCACCAGGACAACATGCTGAAGATGAGTTATTAGGACAACAGGCTGAAGATGAGTCATTAGGACAACAGACTGAAGATGAGGTTTTAGGACAACAGGCTGAAGATGAGTCACCAAGACAACAGGCTGAAGATGAGTCACCAGGACAACAGGCTGAAGATGGGACACCAAGACAACAGGTTGAAGATGAGTCACCAGGACAAAGGGCTGAAGATGAGTTATTAGGACAACAGACTGAAGATGAGCCACCAGGACAACATGCTGAAGATGAGTTATTAGGACAAACGGCTGAAGATGAGTCATTAGGACAATAGGCTGAAGATGAGTCACCAGGACACCAGGCTGAAGATGAGACACCAAGACAACAAGCTGAAGATGAGTTATTAGGACAACAGGCTGAAGATGAGTCACCAGGACAACAGGCTGAAGGTTAGTTATTAGGACAACAGGCTGAAGATGAGTTATTAGGACAACAGGCTGAAGATGAGTCACCAGGACAACAGGCTGGAAATGAGACACCAGGACAACAGGCTGAAGATGAGTCACCAGGACAACAGGCTGAAGATGGGACACCAGGACAACAGGTTGAAGATGAGTCACCAGGACAACAGACTGAAGATGAGTTATTAGGACAACAGACTGAAGAAGAGCCACCAGGACAACATGCTGAAGATGAGTTATTAGGACAACAGGCTGAAGATGAGTCATCAGGACAACAGGCTGAAGATGAGTCACCAGGACACAAGGCTGAAGATGAGACACCAGGACAACAAGCTGAAGATGAGTTATTATGACAACAGGATGAAGATGAGTCACCAGGACAACAGGCTGAAGATTAGTTATTAGGACAACAGGCTGAAGATGAGTTATTAGGACAACAGGCTGAAGATGAGTCACCAGGACAACAGGCTGGAAATGAGACACCAGGACAACAGGCTGAAGATGAGTCACCAGGACAACAGCCTGAAGATGAGTTATTAGGACAACAGGCTGAAGATGAGTCACCAGGACAACAGGCTGAAGATGAGTCACCAGGACAACAGGCTGAAGATGACTCACCAGGACAACAGGCTGAAGATGAGTCACCAGGGCAACAGGCTGGAAATGAGACACCATGACAGCAGGCTGAAGATGAGTCACCAGGACAACAGGCTGAAGATGAGTTATTAGGACAACAGGCTGAAGATGAGTCACCAGGACAACAGGATGAAGATGAGTCACCAGGACAACAGGCTGAAGATGAGTCACCAGAACAACAGGCTGAAGATGAGACACCAGGACCACAGACTGAAGATGAGCCACCAGGACAACATGCTGAAGATGAGTTATTAGGATACAGGCTGAAGATGAGTCATTAGGACAACAGGCTGAAGATGAGTCATTAGGACAACAGGCTGAAGATGAGTCACCGGGACACCAGGCTGAAGACGAGACACCAGGACAACAAGCTGAAGATGAGTTATTAGGACAACAGGCTGAAGATGAGTCACCAGGACAACAGGTTGAAGATGAGTCACCAGGACAACAGGCTAAAGATGAGTCACCAGGACAACAGGCTGAAGATGAGTTATTAGGGCAACAGGCTGAAGATGAGTTATTAGGACAACAGGCTGAAGATGAGTTATTAGGACAACAGGCTAAAGATGAGTCACGAGGACAACAGGCTGAAGATGAGTTATTAGGACAACAGGCTGAAGATGAGTTATTAGGACATCAGGCTGAAGATGAGTTATTTGGACAACAGGCTGAAAATGAGTTATTAGGACAACAGGCTGAAGATGAGTCACCAGGACAACACGCTGAAGATGGGACACCAGGACAACAGGCTGAAGATGAGTCACCACGACAACAGGCTGAAGGTGAGTTATTAGGACAACAGACTGAAGATGAGCCACCAGGACGACATGCTGAAGATGAGTTATTAGGACAACAGGCTGAAGATGAGTCATTAGGACAACAGGCTGAAGATGAGTCACCGCGACACCAGGCTGAAGATGAGACACCAGGACAACAAGCTGAAGATGAGTTATTAAGACAACAGGCTGAAGATTCGTCACCAGGACAACAGGCTGAAGATTAGTTATTAGGACAACAGGCTGAAGATGAGTTATTAGGACAACAGGCTGAAGATGAGTCACCAGGACAACAGGCTGGAAATGAGACACCAGGACAACAGCCTGAAGATGAGTCACCAGGACAACAGGCTGAAGATGAGTTATTAGAACAACAGGCTGAAGATGAGTCATCAGGACAACAGAATGAAGATGAGTCACCAGGACAACAGGCTGAAGATGAGTTATTAGGACAACAGGCTGAAGATGAGTCACCAGGACAACAGGATGAAGATGAGTCACCAGGACAACAGGCTGAAGATGAGTCACCAGAACAAGAGGCTGAAGATGAGACACCAGGACAACAGGCTGAGGATGAGTCACCAGGACAACAGGCTGCAGATGAGACACCAGGACAACAGTCTGAAGATGAGACACCAGGACAACAGGCTGCAGATGGGACAACAGGCTGAAGATGAGACACCAGGACAACAGTCTGAAGATGAGACACCAGGACAACAGTCTGAAAATGAGTCAGCAGGACAACAGTCTGAAGATGAGACACCAGGACAACAGTCTGAAAATGAGTCACCAGGACAACAGGCTGAAGATGAGAAACCAGGACAACAGGCTGAAGATGAGTTATTAGGACAACAGGCTGAAGATGAGTCACCAGGACAACAGGATGAAGATGAGTCACCAGGACAACAGGCTGAAGATGAGTCACCAGAACAACAGGCTGAAGATGAGACACCAGGACAACAGGCTGAAGACTAAGTCACCAGGACAAAAGGCTGCAGATGAGACACCATGACAACAGTCTGAAGATGAGACACCAGGACAACTGTCTGAAAATGAGTCACCAGGACAACAGTCTGAAAATGAGTCACCAGGACAACAGGCTGAAGATGAGAAACCAGGACAACAGGCGGCACATGAGTCACCAGAACAACAGGCTGAAGATGAGTTATTAGGACAACAGGCTGAAGATGGGTTATTAGGACAACAGGCTAAAGATGAGTCACCAGGACAACAGGCTGAAGATGAGTTATTAGGACAACAGGCTGAAGATGAGTTATTAGGACATCAGGCTGAAGATGAGTCACCAGGCCACAGGCTGAAGATGAGTTATTAGGACAACAGGCTGAAAATGAGTTATTAGGACAACAGGCTGAAGATGAGTCACCAGGACAACACGCTGAAGATGGGACACCAGGAAAACAGGCTGAAGATGAGTTATTAGGACAACAGACTGAAGATGAGCCACCAGGACAACATGCTGAAGATGAGTTATTAGGACAACAGGCTGAAGATGAGTCATTAGGACAACAGGCTGAAGATGAGTCACCGCGACACCAAGCTGAAGATGAGACACCAGGACAACAAGCTGAAGATGAGTTATTAGGACAACAGGCTGAAGATTCGTCACCAGGACAACAGGCTGAAGATTAGTTATTAGAACAACAGGCTGAAGATGAGTTCTTAGGACAACAGGCTGAAGATGAGTCACCAGGACAACAGGCTGGAAATGAGACACCAGGACAACAGCCTGAAGATGAGTCACCAGGACAACAGGCTGAAGATGAGTTATTAGAACAACAGGCTGAAGATGAGTCACCAGGACAACAGGCTGAAGATGACTCACCAGGACAACAGGCTGAAGATGAGTCACCAGGGCAACAGGCTGGAAATGAGACACCATGACAGCAGGCTGAAGATGAGTCACCAGGACAACAGGCTGAAGATGAGTTATTAGGACAACAGGCTGAAGATGAGTCACCAGGACAACAGGATGAAGATGGGTCACCAGGACAACAGACTGAAGATGAGTCACCAGAACAAGAGGCTGAAGATGAGACACCAGGACAACAGGCTGAAGATGAGTCACCAGGACAACAGGCTGCAGATGAGACACCAGGACAACAGTCTGAAGATGAGACACCAGGACAACAGGCTGCAGATGGGACAACAGGCTGAAGATGAGACACCAGGACAACAGTCTGAAGATGAGACACCAGGACAACAGTCTGAAAATGAGTCAACAGGACAACAGTGTGAAGATGAGACACCAGGACAACAGTCTGAAAATGAGTCACCAGGACAACAGGCTGAATATGAGAAACCAGGACAACAGGCTGAAGATGAGTCACCAGAACAACAGGCTGAAGATGAGTTATTAGGACAACAGGCTGAAGATGAGTCACCAGGACAACAGGCTGAAGATGAGTTATTAGGACAACAGGCTGAAGATGAGTTATTAGGACAACAGGCTGAAGATGAGTCACCAGGACAACAGGCTGAAGATGAGGTTTTAGGACAACGGGCTGAAAATGAGTGATTAGGACAACAGGCTGAAGATGAGTCACCAGGATAACAGGCTGAAGATGAGACACCAGGACAACAGGCTGAAGATGAGTCACCAGGACAACAGGCTGAAGATGAGTCACCAGGACAACAGGCTGAAGATGAGTCACCAGGACAACAGGCTGAAGATGAGTCACCAGGACAACAGGCTGAAGATGGGACACCAGGACAACAGGTTGAAGATGAGTCACCAGGACAACAGGCTGAAGATGAGTTATTAGGACAACAGACTGAAGATGAGCCACCAGGACAACATGCTGAAGATGAGTTATTAGGACAACAGGCTGAAGATGAGTCATTAGGACAACAGACTGAAGATGAGGTTTTAGGACAACAGGCTGAAGATGAGTCACCAAGACAACAGGCTGAAGATGAGTCACCAGGACAACAGGCTGAAGATGGGACACCAAGACAACAGGTTGAAGATGAGTCACCAGGACAACAGGCTGAAGATGAGTTATTAGGACAACAGACTGAAGATGAGCCACCAGGACAACATGCTGAAGATGAGTTATTAGGACAAACGGCTGAAGATGAGTCATTAGGACAACAGGCTGAAGATGAGTCACCAGGACACCAGGCTGAAGATAAGACACCAAGACAACAAGCTGAAGATGAGTTATTAGGACAACAGGCTGAAGATGAGTCACCAGGACAACAGGCTGAAGATTAGTTATTAGGACAACAGGCTGAAGATGAGTTATTAGGACAACAGGCTGAAGATGAGTCACCAGGACAACAGGCTGGAAATGAGACACCAGGACAACAGGCTGAAGATGAGTCACCAGGACAACAGGCTGAAGATGGGACACCAGGACAACAGGTTGAAGATGAGTCACCAGGACAACAGACTGAAGATGAGTTATTAGGACAACAGACTGAAGAAGAGCCACCAGGACAACATGCTGAAGATGAGTTATTAGGACAACAGGCTGAAGATGAGTCATCAGGACAACAGGCTGAAGATGAGTCACCAGGACACAAGGCTGAAGATGAGACACCAGGACAACAAGCTGAAGATGAGTTATTATGACAACAGGATGAAGATGAGTCACCAGGACAACAGGCTGAAGATTAGTTATTAGGACAACAGGCTGAAGATGAGTTATTAGGACAACAGGCTGAAGATGAGTCACCAGGACAACAGGCTGAAGATGAGTTATTAGGACAACAGGCTGAAGATGAGTCACTAGGGCAACAGGCTGAAGATGAGTCACCAGGACAACAGGCTGAAGATGCGTTATTAGGACAACAGGCTGAAGATGAGTTATTAGGACAACATGCTGAAGATGAGTCACCAGGACAACAGGCTGAAGATGAGTCACCAGGGCAACAGGCTGGAAATGAGACACCATGACAGCACGCTAAAGATGAGTCACCAGGACAACTGGCTGAAGATGAGTTATTAGGACAACAGGCTGAAGATGAGTCACCAGGACAACAGGCTGAAGATGAGTCACCAGGACAACAGGCTGAAGATGACTCACCAGGACAACAGGCTGTAGATGAGTCACCAGGGCAACAGGCTGGAAATGAGACACCATGACAGCAGGCTGAAGATGAGTCACCAGGACAACAGGCTGAAGATGAGTTATTAGGACAACAGGCTGAAGATGAGTCACCACGACAACAGGATGAAGATGAGTCACCAGGACAACAGGCTGAAGATGAGTCACCAGAACAACAGGCTGAAGATGAGACACCAGGACAACAGGCTGAAGACTGAGTCACCAGGACAACAGGCTGCAGATGAGACACCAGGACAACAGTCTGAAGATGAGACACCAGGACAACAGGCTGCAGATGGGACAAAAGGCTGAAGATGAGACACCAGGACAACAGTCTGAAGATGAGACACCAGGACAACAGTCTGAAAATGAGACACCAGGACAACAGTCTGAAAATGAGTCACCAGGACAACAGGCTGAAGATGAGAAACCAGGACAACAGGCGGCAGATGAGTCACCAGAACAACAGGCTGAAGATGAGTTATTAGGACAACAGGCTGAAGATGAGTTATTAGGACAACAGGCTAAAGATGAGTCACGAGGACAACAGGCTGAAGATGAGTTATTAGGACAACAGGCTGAAGATGAGTTATTAGGACATCAGGCTGAAGATGAGTCACCAGGCCACAGGCTGAAGATGAGTTATTTGGACAACAGGCTGAAAATGAGTTATTAGGACAACAGGCTGAAAATGAGTCACCAGGACAACACGCTGAAGATGGGACACCAGGACAACAGACTGAAGATGAGCCACCAGGACAACATGCTGAAGATGAGTTATTAGGACAACAGACTGAAGATGAGCCACCAGGACAACATGCTGAAGATGAGTTATTAGGACAACAGGCTGAAGATGAGTCATTAGGACAACAGGCTGAAGATGAGTCACTGCGACACCAGGCTGAAGATGAGACACCAGGACAACAAGCTGAAGATGAGTTATTAGGACAACAGGCTGAAGATTCGTCACCAGGACAACAGGCTGAAGATTAGTTATTAGGACAACAGGCTGAAGATGAGTTATTAGGACAACAGGCTGAAGATGAGTCACCAGGACAACAGGCTGGAAATGAGACACCAGGACAACAGCCTGAAGAGGAGTCACCAGGACAACAGGCTGAAGATGAGTTATTAGAACAACAGGCTGAAGATGAGTCATCAGGACAACAGGCTGAAGAAAAGTCACCAGGACAACAGGCTGAAGATGACTCACCAGGACAACAGGCTGAAGATGAGTCACCAGGGCAACAGGCTGGAAATGAGACACCATGACAGCAGGCTGAAGATGAGTCACCAGGACAACAGGCTGAAGATGAGTTATTAGGACAACAGGCTGAAGATGAGTCACCAGGACAACAGGATGAAGATGAGTCACCAGGACAACAGGCTGAAGATGAGTCACCAGAACAAGAGGCTGAAGATGAGACACCAGGACAACAGGCTGAGGATGATTCACCAGGACAACAGGCTGCAGATGAGACACCAGGACAACAGTCTGAAGATGAGACACCAGGACAACAGGCTGCAGATGGGACAACAGGCTGAAGATGAGACACCAGGACAACAGTCTGAAGATGAGACACCAGGACAACAGTCTGAAAAGGAGTCACCAGGACAACAGTCTGAAGATGAGACACCAGGACAACAGTCTGAAAAGGAGTCACCAGGACAACAGTCTGAAGATGAGAAACCAGGACAACAGGCTGAAGATGAGTTATTAGGACAACAGGCTAAAGATGAGTCACCAGGACAACAGGCTGAAGATGAGTTATTAGGACAACAGGCTGAAGATGAGTTATTAGGACATCAGGCTGAAGATGAGTCACCAGGACAACAGGCTGAAGATGAGTTATTAGGACAACAGGCTGAAAATGAGTTATTAGGACAACCGGCTGAAGATGAGTCACCGGGACAACAGGCTGGAGACGAGACACCAGGACAATAGGCTGAAGATGAGTCACCAATACAACAGGATGAAGATGAGTCACCAGGACAACAGGCTGAAGATGGGACACCAGGACAACAGGTTGAAGATGAGTCACCAGGACAACAGGCTGAAGGTGAGTTATTAGGACAACAGACTGAAGATGAGCCACCAGGACGACATGCTGAAGATGAGTTATTAGGACAACAGGCTGAAGATGAGTCATTAGGACAACAGGCTGAAGATGAGTCACCGCGACACCAGGCTGAAGATGAGACACCAGGACAACAAGCTGAAGATGAGTTATTAAGACAACAGGCTGAAGATTCGTCACCAGGACAACAGGCTGAAGATTAGTTATTAGGACAACAGGCTGAAGATGAGTTATTAGGACAACAGGCTGAAGATGAGTCACCAGGACAACAGGCTGGAAATGAGACACCAGGACAACAGCCTGAAGATGAGTCACCAGGACAACAGGCTGAAGATGAGTTATTAGAACAACAGGCTGAAGATGAGTCATCAGGACAACAGAATGAAGATGAGTCACCAGGACAACAGGCTGAAGATGAGTTATTAGGACAACAGGCTGAAGATGAGTCACCAGGACAACAGGATGAAGATGAGTCACCAGGACAACAGGCTGAAGATGAGTCACCAGAACAAGAGGCTGAAGATGAGACACCAGGACAACAGGCTGAGGATGAGTCACCAGGACAACAGGCTGCAGATGAGACACCAGGACAACAGTCTGAAGATGAGACACCAGGACAACAGGCTGCAGATGGGACAACAGGCTGAAGATGAGACACCAGGACAACAGTCTGAAGATGAGACACCAGGACAACAGTCTGAAAATGAGTCAGCAGGACAACAGTCTGAAGATGAGACACCAGGACAACAGTCTGAAAATGAGTCACCAGGACAACAGGCTGAAGATGAGAAACCAGGACAACAGGCTGAAGATGAGTTATTAGGACAACAGGCTGAAGATGAGTCACCAGGACAACAGGATGAAGATGAGTCACCAGGACAACAGGCTGAAGATGAGTCACCAGAACAACAGGCTGAAGATGAGACACCAGGACAACAGGCTGAAGACTAAGTCACCAGGACAAAAGGCTGCAGATGAGACACCATGACAACAGTCTGAAGATGAGACACCAGGACAACTGTCTGAAAATGAGTCACCAGGACAACAGTCTGAAAATGAGTCACCAGGACAACAGGCTGAAGATGAGAAACCAGGACAACAGGCGGCACATGAGTCACCAGAACAACAGGCTGAAGATGAGTTATTAGGACAACAGGCTGAAGATGGGTTATTAGGACAACAGGCTAAAGATGAGTCACCAGGACAACAGGCTGAAGATGAGTTATTAGGACAACAGGCTGAAGATGAGTTATTAGGACATCAGGCTGAAGATGAGTCACCAGGCCACAGGCTGAAGATGAGTTATTAGGACAACAGGCTGAAAATGAGTTATTAGGACAACAGGCTGAAGATGAGTCACCAGGACAACACGCTGAAGATGGGACACCAGGAAAACAGGCTGAAGATGAGTTATTAGGACAACAGACTGAAGATGAGCCACCAGGACAACATGCTGAAGATGAGTTATTAGGACAACAGGCTGAAGATGAGTCATTAGGACAACAGGCTGAAGATGAGTCACCGCGACACCAAGCTGAAGATGAGACACCAGGACAACAAGCTGAAGATGAGTTATTAGGACAACAGGCTGAAGATTCGTCACCAGGACAACAGGCTGAAGATTAGTTATTAGAACAACAGGCTGAAGATGAGTTCTTAGGACAACAGGCTGAAGATGAGTCACCAGGACAACAGGCTGGAAATGAGACACCAGGACAACAGCCTGAAGATGAGTCACCAGGACAACAGGCTGAAGATGAGTTATTAGAACAACAGGCTGAAGATGAGTCACCAGGACAACAGGCTGAAGATGACTCACCAGGACAACAGGCTGAAGATGAGTCACCAGGGCAACAGGCTGGAAATGAGACACCATGACAGCAGGCTGAAGATGAGTCACCAGGACAACAGGCTGAAGATGAGTTATTAGGACAACAGGCTGAAGATGAGTCACCAGGACAACAGGATGAAGATGGGTCACCAGGACAACAGACTGAAGATGAGTCACCAGAACAAGAGGCTGAAGATGAGACACCAGGACAACAGGCTGAAGATGAGTCACCAGGACAACAGGCTGCAGATGAGACACCAGGACAACAGTCTGAAGATGAGACACCAGGACAACAGGCTGCAGATGGGACAACAGGCTAAAGATGAGACACCAGGACAACAGTCTGATGATGAGACACCAGGACAACAGTCTGAAAATGAGTCAACAGGACAACAGTGTGAAGATGAGACACCAGGACAACAGTCTGAAAATGAGTCACCAGGACAACAGGCTGAAGATGAGAAACCAGGACAACAGGCTGAAGATGAGTCACCAGAACAACAGGCTGAAGATGAGTTATTAGGACAACAGGCTGAAGATGAGTCACCAGGACAACAGGCTGAAGATGAGTTATTAGGACAACAGGCTGAAGATGAGTCACCAGGACAACAGGCTGAAGATGAGGTTTTAGGACAACGGGCTGAAAATGAGTGATTAGGACAACAGGCTGAAGATGAGTCACCAGGATAACAGGCTGAAGATGAGACACCAGGACAACAGGCTGAAGATGAGTCACCAGGACAACAGGCTGAAGATGAGTCACCAGGACAACAGGCTGAAGATGGGACACCAGGACAACAGGTTGAAGATGAGTCACCAGGACAACAGGCTGAAGATGAGTTATTAGGACAACAGACTGAAGATGAGCCACCAGGACAACATGCTGAAGATGAGTTATTAGGACAACAGGCTGAAGATGAGTCATTAGGACAACAGACTGAAGGTGAGGTTTTAGGACAACAGGCTGAAGATGAGTCACTAAGACAACAGGCTGAAGATGAGTCACCAGGACAACAGGCTGAAGATGGGACACCAAGACAACAGGTTGAAGATGAGTCACCAGGACAACAGGCTGAAGATGAGTTATTAGGACAACAGACTGAAGATGAGCCACCAGGACAACATGCTGAAGATGAGTTATTAGGACAAACGGCTGAAGATGAGTCATTAGGACAACAGGCTGAAGATGAGTCACCAGGACACCAGGCTGAAGATAAGACACCAAGACAACAAGCTGAAGATGAGTTATTAGGACAACAGGCTGAAGATGAGTCACCAGGACAACAGGCTGAAGATTAGTTATTAGGACAACAGGCTGAAGATGAGTTATTAGGACAACAGGCTGAAGATGAGTCACCAGGACAACAGGCTGGAAATGAGACACCAGGACAACAGGCTGAAGATGAGTCACCAGGACAACAGGCTGAAGATGGGACACCAGGACAACAGGTTGAAGATGAGTCACCAGGACAACAGACTGAAGATGAGTTATTAGGACAACAGACTGAAGAAGAGCCACCAGGACAACATGCTGAAGATGAGTTATTAGGACAACAGGCTGAAGATGAGTCATCAGGACAACAGGCTGAAGATGAGTCACCAGGACACAAGGCTGAAGATGAGACACCAGGACATCAAGCTGAAGATGAGTTATTATGACAACAGGATGAAGATGAGTCACCAGGACAACAGGCTGAAGATTAGTTATTAGGACAACAGGCTGAAGATGAGTTATTAGGACAACAGGCTGAAGATGAGTCACCAGGACAACAGGCTGGAAATGAGACACCAGGACAACAGGCTGAAGATGAGTCACCAGGACAACAGGCTGAAGATGAGTTATTAGGACAACAGGCTGAAGATGAGTCACTAGGGCAACAGGCTGAAGATGAGTCACCAGGACAACAGGCTGAAGATGCGTTATTAGGACAACAGGCTGAAGATGAGTTATTAGGACAACATGCTGAAGATGAGTCACCAGGACAACAGGCTGAAGATGAGTCACCAGGGCAACAGGCTGGAAATGAGACACCATGACAGCACGCTAAAGATGAGTCACCAGGACAACTGGCTGAAGATGAGTTATTAGGACAACAGGCTGAAGATGAGTCACCAGGACAACAGGCTGAAGATGAGTCACCAGGACAACAGGCTGAAGATGACTCACCAGGACAACAGGCTGTAGATGAGTCACCAGGGCAACAGGCTGGAAATGAGACACCATGACAGCAGGCTGAAGATGAGTCACCAGGACAACAGGCTGAAGATGAGTTATTAGGACAACAGGCTGAAGATGAGTCACCAGGACAACAGGATGAAGATGAGTCACCAGGACAACAGGCTGAAGATGAGTCACCAGAACAACAGGCTGAAGATGAGACACCAGGACAACAGGCTGAAGACTGAGTCACCAGGACAACAGGCTGCAGATGAGACACCAGGACAACAGTCTGAAGATGAGACACCAGGACAACAGGCTGCAGATGGGACAAAAGGCTGAAGATGAGACACCAGGACAACAGTCTGAAGATGAGACACCAGGACAACAGTCTGAAAATGAGTCACCAGGACAACAGGCTGAAGATGAGAAACCAGGACAACAGGCGGCAGATGAGTCACCAGAACAACAGGCTGAAGATGAGTTATTAGGACAACAGGCTGAAGATGAGTTATTAGGACAACAGGCTAAAGATGAGTCACGAGGACAACAGGCTGAAGATGAGTTATTAGGACAACAGGCTGAAGATGAGTTATTAGGACATCAGGCTGAAGATGAGTCACCAGGCCACAGGCTGAAGATGAGTTATTTGGACAACAGGCTGAAAATGAGTTATTAGGACAACAGGCTGAAGATGAGTCACCAGGACAACACGCTGAAGATGGGACACCAGGACAACAGGCTGAAGATGAGTCACCACGACAACAGGCTGAAGATGAGTTATTAGGACAACAGACTGAAGATGAGCCACCAGGACAACATGCTGAAGATGAGTTATTAGGACAACAGGCTGAAGATGAGTCATTAGGACAACAGGCTGAAGATGAGTCACTGCGACACCAGGCTGAAGATGAGACACCAGGACAACAAGCTGAAGATGAGTTATTAGGACAACAGGCTGAAGATTCGTCACCAGGACAACAGGCTGAAGATTAGTTATTAGGACAACAGGCTGAAGATGAGTTATTAGGACAACAGGCTGAAGATGAGTCACCAGGACAACAGGCTGGAAATGAGACACCAGGACAACAGCCTGAAGAGGAGTCACCAGGACAACAGGCTGAAGATGAGTTATTAGAACAACAGGCTGAAGATGAGTCACCAGGACAACAGGCTGAAGATGACTCACCAGGACAACAGGCTGAAGATGAGTCACCAGGGCAACAGGCTGGAAATGAGACACCATGACAGCAGGCTGAAGATGAGTCACCAGGACAACAGGCTGAAGATGAGTTATTAGGACAACAGGCTGAAGATGAGTCACCAGGACAACAGGATGAAGATGAGTCACCAGGACAACAGGCTGAAGATGAGTCACCAGAACAAGAGGCTGAAGATGAGACACCAGGACAACAGGCTGAGGATGATTCACCAGGACAACAGGCTGCAGATGAGACACCAGGACAACAGTCTGAAGATGAGACACCAGGACAACAGGCTGCAGATGGGACAACAGGCTGAAGATGAGACACCAGGACAACAGTCTGAAGATGAGACACCAGGACAACAGTCTGAAAAGGAGTCACCAGGACAACAGTCTGAAGATGAGACACCAGGACAACAGTCTGAAAAGGAGTCACCAGGACAACAGTCTGAAGATGAGAAACCAGGACAACAGGCTGAAGATGAGTTATTAGGACAACAGGCTAAAGATGAGTCACCAGGACAACAGGCTGAAGATGAGTTATTAGGACAACAGGCTGAAGATGAGTTATTAGGACATCAGGCTGAAGATGAGTCACCAGGACAACAGGCTGAAGATGAGTTATTAGGACAACAGGCTGAAAATGAGTTATTAGGACAACCGGCTGAAGATGAGTCACCGGGACAACAGGCTGGAGACGAGACACCAGGACAATAGGCTGAAGATGAGTCACCAATACAACAGGATGAAGATGAGTCACCAGGACAACAGGCTGAAGATGAGTCACCAGAACAACAGGCTGAAGATGAGACACCAGGACAACAGGCTGAAGACTAAGTCACCAGGACAAAAGGCTGCAGATGAGACACCATGACAACAGTCTGAAGATGAGACACCAGGACAACTGTCTGAAAATGAGACACCAGGACAACAGTCTGAAAATGAGTCACCAGGACAACAGGCTGAAGATGAGAAACCAGGACAACAGGCGGCACATGAGTCACCAGAACAACAGGCTGAAGATGAGTTATTAGGACAACAGGCTAAAGATGAGTCACCAGGACAACAGGCTGAAGATGAGATATTAGGACAACAGGCTGAAGATGAGTTATTAGGACATCAGGCTGAAGATGAGTCACCAGGCCACAGGCTGAAGATGAGTTATTAGGACAACAGGCTGAAAATGAGTTATTAGGACAACAGGCTGAAGATGAGTCACCAGGACAACACGCTGAAGATGGGACACCAGGAAAACAGGCTGAAGATGAGTTATTAGGACAACAGACTGAAGATGAGCCACCAGGACAACATGCTGAAGATGAGTTATTAGGACAACAGGCTGAAGATGAGTCATTAGGAAAACAGGCTGAAGATGAGTCACCGCGACACCAAGCTGAAGATGAGACACCAGGACAACAAGCTGAAGATGAGTTATTAGGACAACAGGCTGAAGATTCGTCACCAGGACAACAGGCTGAAGATTAGTTATTAGAACAACAGGCTGAAGATGAGTTCTTAGGACAACAGACTGAAGATGAGTCACCAGGACAACAGGCTGGAAATGAGACACCAGGACAACAGCCTGAAGATGAGTCACCAGGACAACAGGCTGAAGATGAGTTATTAGAACAACAGGCTGAAGATGAGTCACCAGGACAACAGGCTGAAGATGACTCACCAGGACAACAGGCTGAAGATGAGTCACCAGGGCAACAGGCTGGAAATGAGACACCATGACAGCAGGCTGAAGATGAGTCACCAGGACAACAGGCTGAAGATGAGTTATTAGGACAACATGCTGAAGATGAGTTATTAGGACAACAGGCTGAAGATGAGTCATTAGGACAACAGGCTGAAGATGAGTCACCGTGACACCAACCTGAAGATGAGACACCAGGACAACAAGCTGAAGATGAGTTATTAGGACAACAGGCTGAAGATTCGTCACCAGGACAACAGGCTGAAGATTAGTTATTAGGACAACAGGCTGAAGATGAGTTATTAGGACAACAGGCTGAAGATGAGTCACCAGGACAACAGGCTGGAAATGAGACACCAGGACAACAGCCTGAAGAGGAGTCACCAGGACAACAGGCTGAAGATGAGTTATTAGAACAACAGGCTGAAGATGAGTCATCAGGACAACAGGCTGAAGATGAGTCACCAGGACAACAGGCTGAAGATGACTCACCAGGACAACAGGCTGAAGATGAGTCACCAGGGCAACAGGCTGGAAATGAGACACCATGACAGCAGGCTGAAGATGACTCACCAGGACAACAGGCTGAAGATGAGTTATTAGGACAACAGGCTGAAGATGAGTCACCAGGACAACAGGATGAAGATGAGTCACCAGGACAACAGGCTGAAGATGAGTCACCAGAACAAGAGGCTGAAGATGAGACACCAGGACAACAGGCTGAGGATGATTCACCAGGACAACAGGCTGCAGATGAGACACCAGGACAACAGTCTGAAGATGAGACACCAGGACAACAGGCTGCAGATGGGACAACAGGCTGAAGATGAGACACCAGGACAACAGTCTGAAGATGAGACACCAGGACAACAGTCTGAAAAGGAGTCACCAGGACAACAGTCTGAAGATGAGACACCAGGACAACAGTCTGAAAAGGAGTCACCAGGACAACAGTCTGAAGATGAGAAACCAGGACAACAGGCTGAAGATGAGTTATTAGGACAACAGGCTAAAGATGAGTCACCAGGACAACAGGCTGAAGATGAGTTATTAGGACAACAGGCTGAAGATGAGTTATTAGGACATCAGGCTGAAGATGAGTCACCAGGACAACAGGCTGAAGATGAGTTATTAGGACAACAGGCTGAAAATGAGTTATTAGGACAACCGGCTGAAGATGAGTCACCGGGACAACAGGCTGGAGACGAGACACCAGGACAATAGGCTGAAGATGAGTCACCAATACAACAGGATGAAGATGAGTCACCAGGACAACAGGCTGAAGATGGGACACCAGGACAACAGGTTGAAGATGAGTCACCAGGACAACAGGCTGAAGGTGAGTTATTAGGACAACAGACTGAAGATGAGCCACCAGGACGACATGCTGAAGATGAGTTATTAGGACAACAGGCTGAAGATGAGTCATTAGGACAACAGGCTGAAGATGAGTCACCGCGACACCAGGCTGAAGATGAGACACCAGGACAACAAGCTGAAGATGAGTTATTAAGACAACAGGCTGAAGATTCGTCACCAGGACAACAGGCTGAAGATTAGTTATTAGGACAACAGGCTGAAGATGAGTTATTAGGACAACAGGCTGAAGATGAGTCACCAGGACAACAGGCTGGAAATGAGACACCAGGACAACAGCCTGAAGATGAGTCACCAGGACAACAGGCTGAAGATGAGTTATTAGAACAACAGGCTGAAGATGAGTCATCAGGACAACAGAATGAAGATGAGTCACCAGGACAACAGGCTGAAGATGAGTTATTAGGACAACAGGCTGAAGATGAGTCACCAGGACAACAGGATGAAGATGAGTCACCAGGACAACAGGCTGAAGATGAGTCACCAGAACAAGAGGCTGAAGATGAGACACCAGGACAACAGGCTGAGGATGAGTCACCAGGACAACAGGCTGCAGATGAGACACCAGGACAACAGTCTGAAGATGAGACACCAGGACAACAGGCTGCAGATGGGACAACAGGCTGAAGATGAGACACCAGGACAACAGTCTGAAGATGAGACACCAGGACAACAGTCTGAAAATGAGTCAGCAGGACAACAGTCTGAAGATGAGACACCAGGACAACAGTCTGAAAATGAGTCACCAGGACAACAGGCTGAAGATGAGAAACCAGGACAACAGGCTGAAGATGAGTTATTAGGACAACAGGCTGAAGATGAGTCACCAGGACAACAGGATGAAGATGAGTCACCAGGACAACAGGCTGAAGATGAGTCACCAGAACAACAGGCTGAAGATGAGACACCAGGACAACAGGCTGAAGACTAAGTCACCAGGACAAAAGGCTGCAGATGAGACACCATGACAACAGTCTGAAGATGAGACACCAGGACAACTGTCTGAAAATGAGTCACCAGGACAACAGTCTGAAAATGAGTCACCAGGACAACAGGCTGAAGATGAGAAACCAGGACAACAGGCGGCACATGAGTCACCAGAACAACAGGCTGAAGATGAGTTATTAGGACAACAGGCTGAAGATGGGTTATTAGGACAACAGGCTAAAGATGAGTCACCAGGACAACAGGCTGAAGATGAGTTATTAGGACAACAGGCTGAAGATGAGTTATTAGGACATCAGGCTGAAGATGAGTCACCAGGCCACAGGCTGAAGATGAGTTATTAGGACAACAGGCTGAAAATGAGTTATTAGGACAACAGGCTGAAGATGAGTCACCAGGACAACACGCTGAAGATGGGACACCAGGAAAACAGGCTGAAGATGAGTTATTAGGACAACAGACTGAAGATGAGCCACCAGGACAACATGCTGAAGATGAGTTATTAGGACAACAGGCTGAAGATGAGTCATTAGGACAACAGGCTGAAGATGAGTCACCGCGACACCAAGCTGAAGATGAGACACCAGGACAACAAGCTGAAGATGAGTTATTAGGACAACAGGCTGAAGATTCGTCACCAGGACAACAGGCTGAAGAGTAGTTATTAGAACAACAGGCTGAAGATGAGTTCTTAGGACAACAGGCTGAAGATGAGTCACCAGGACAACAGGCTGGAAATGAGACACCAGGACAACAGCCTGAAGATGAGTCACCAGGACAACAGGCTGAAGATGAGTTATTAGAACAACAGGCTGAAGATGAGTCACCAGGACAACAGGCTGAAGATGACTCACCAGGACAACAGGCTGAAGATGAGTCACCAGGGCAACAGTCTGGAAATGAGACACCATGACAGCAGGCTGAAGATGAGTCACCAGGACAACAGGCTGAAGATGAGTTATTAGGACAACAGGCTGAAGATGAGTCACCAGGACAACAGGATGAAGATGGGTCACCAGGACAACAGACTGAAGATGAGTCACCAGAACAAGAGGCTGAAGATGAGACACCAGGACAACAGGCTGAAGATGAGTCACCAGGACAACAGGCTGCAGATGAGACACCAGGACAACAGTCTGAAGATGAGACACCAGGACAACAGGCTGCAGATGGGACAACAGGCTGAAGATGAGACACCAGGACAACAGTGTGAAGATGAGACACCAGGACAACAGTCTGAAAATGAGTCACCAGGACAACAGGCTGAAGATGAGAAACCAGGACAACAGGCTGAAGATGAGTCACCAGAACAACAGGCTGAAGATGAGTTATTAGGACAACAGGCTGAAGATGAGTCACCAGGACAACAGGCTGAAGATGAGTTATTAGGACAACAGGCTGAAGATGAGTTATTAGGACAACAGGCTGAAGATGAGTCACCAGGACAACAGGCTGAAGATGAGGTTTTAGGACAACGGGCTGAAAATGAGTGATTAGGACAACAGGCTGAAGATGAGTCACCAGGATAACAGGCTGAAGATGAGACACCAGGACAACAGGCTGAAGATGAGTCACCAGGACAACAGGCTGAAGATGAGTCACCAGGACAACAGGCTGAAGATGGGACACCAGGACAACAGGTTGAAGATGAGTCACCAGGACAACAGGCTGAAGATGAGTTATTAGGACAACAGACTGAAGATGAGCCACCAGGACAACATGCTGAAGATGAGTTATTAGGACAACAGGCTGAAGATGAGTCATTAGGACAACAGACTGAAGATGAGGTTTTAGGACAACAGGCTGAAGATGAGTCACCAAGACAACAGGCTGAAGATGAGTCACCAGGACAACAGGCTGAAGATGGGACACCAAGACAACAGGTTGAAGATGAGTCACCAGGACAACAGGCTGAAGATGAGTTATTAGGACAACAGACTGAAGATGAGCCACCAGGACAACATGCTGAAGATGAGTTATTAGGACAAACGGCTGAAGATGAATCATTAGGACAACAGGCTGAAGATGAGTCACCAGGACACCAGGCTGAAGATAAGACACCAAGACAACAAGCTGAAGATGAGTTATTAGGACAACAGGCTGAAGATGAGTCACCAGGACAACAGGCTGAAGATTAGTTATTAGGACAACAGGCTGAAGATGAGTTATTAGGACAACAGGCTGAAGATGAGTTATTAGAACAACAGGCTGAAGATGAGTCATCAGGACAACAGAATGAAGATGAGTCACCAGGACAACAGGCTGAAGATGAGTTATTAGGACAACAGGCTGAAGATGAGTCATTAGGACAACAGGCTGAAGATGAGTCACCGCGACACCAAGCTGAAGATGAGACACCAGGACAACAAGCTGAAGATGAGTTATTAGGACAACAGGCTGAAGATTCGTCACCAGGACAACAGGCTGAAGAGTAGTTATTAGAACAACAGGCTGAAGATGAGTTCTTAGGACAACAGGCTGAAGATGAGTCACCAGGACAACAGGCTGGAAATGAGACACCAGGACAACAGCCTGAAGATGAGTCACCAGGACAACAGGCTGAAGATGAGTTATTAGAACAACAGGCTGAAGATGAGTCACCAGGACAACAGGCTGAAGATGACTCACCAGGACAACAGGCTGAAGATGAGTCACCAGGGCAACAGTCTGGAAATGAGACACCATGACAGCAGGCTGAAGATGAGTCACCAGGACAACAGGCTGAAGATGAGTTATTAGGACAACAGGCTGAAGATGAGTCACCAGGACAACAGGATGAAGATGGGTCACCAGGACAACAGACTGAAGATGAGTCACCAGAACAAGAGGCTGAAGATGAGACACCAGGACAACAGGCTGAAGATGAGTCACCAGGACAACAGGCTGCAGATGAGACACCAGGACAACAGTCTGAAGATGAGACACCAGGACAACAGGCTGCAGATGGGACAACAGGCTGAAGATGAGACACCAGGACAACAGTGTGAAGATGAGACACCAGGACAACAGTCTGAAAATGAGTCACCAGGACAACAGGCTGAAGATGAGAAACCAGGACAACAGGCTGAAGATGAGTCACCAGAACAACAGGCTGAAGATGAGTTATTAGGACAACAGGCTGAAGATGAGTCACCAGGACAACAGGCTGAAGATGAGTTATTAGGACAACAGGCTGAAGATGAGTTATTAGGACAACAGGCTGAAGATGAGTCACCAGGACAACAGGCTGAAGATGAGGTTTTAGGACAACGGGCTGAAAATGAGTGATTAGGACAACAGGCTGAAGATGAGTCACCAGGATAACAGGCTGAAGATGAGACACCAGGACAACAGGCTGAAGATGAGTCACCAGGACAACAGGCTGAAGATGAGTCACCAGGACAACAGGCTGAAGATGGGACACCAGGACAACAGGTTGAAGATGAGTCACCAGGACAACAGGCTGAAGATGAGTTATTAGGACAACAGACTGAAGATGAGCCACCAGGACAACATGCTGAAGATGAGTTATTAGGACAACAGGCTGAAGATGAGTCATTAGGACAACAGACTGAAGATGAGGTTTTAGGACAACAGGCTGAAGATGAGTCACCAAGACAACAGGCTGAAGATGAGTCACCAGGACAACAGGCTGAAGATGGGACACCAAGACAACAGGTTGAAGATGAGTCACCAGGACAACAGGCTGAAGATGAGTTATTAGGACAACAGACTGAAGATGAGCCACCAGGACAACATGCTGAAGATGAGTTATTAGGACAAACGGCTGAAGATGAATCATTAGGACAACAGGCTGAAGATGAGTCACCAGGACACCAGGCTGAAGATAAGACACCAAGACAACAAGCTGAAGATGAGTTATTAGGACAACAGGCTGAAGATGAGTCACCAGGACAACAGGCTGAAGATTAGTTATTAGGACAACAGGCTGAAGATGAGTTATTAGGACAACAGGCTGAAGATGAGTCACCAGGACAACAGGCTGGAAATGAGACACCAGGACAACAGGCTGAAGATGAGTCACCAGGACAACAGGCTGAAGATGGGACACCAGGACAACAGGTTGAAGATGAGTCACCAGGACAACAGACTGAAGATGAGTTATTAGGACAACAGACTGAAGAAGAGCCACCAGGACAACATGCTGAAGATGAGTTATTAGGACAACAGGCTGAAGATGAGTCATCAGGACAACAGGCTGAAGATGAGTCACCAGGACACAAGGCTGAAGATGAGACACCAGGACATCAAGCTGAAGATGAGTTATTATGACAACAGGATGAAGATGAGTCACCAGGACAACAGGCTGAAGATTAGTTATTAGGACAACAGGCTGAAGATGAGTTATTAGGACAACAGGCTGAAGATGAGTCACCAGGACAACAGGCTGGAAATGAGACACCAGGACAACAGGCTGAAGATGAGTCACCAGGACAACAGGCTGAAGATGAGTTATTAGGACAACAGGCTGAAGATGAGTCACTAGGGCAACAGGCTGAAGATGAGTCACCAGGACAACAGGCTGAAGATGCGTTATTAGGACAACAGGCTGAAGATGAGTTATTAGGACAACATGCTGAAGATGAGTCACCAGGACAACAGGCTGAAGATGAGTCACCAGGGCAACAGGCTGGAAATGAGACACCATGACAGCACGCTAAAGATGAGTCACCAGGACAACTGGCTGAAGATGAGTTATTAGGACAACAGGCTGAAGATGAGTCACCAGGGCAACAGGCTGAAGATGAGTCACCAGGACAACAGGCTGAAGATGACTCACCAGGACAACAGGCTGTAGATGAGTCACCAGGGCAACAGGCTGGAAATGAGACACCATGACAGCAGGCTGAAGATGAGTCACCAGGACAACAGGCTGAAGATGAGTTATTAGGACAACAGGCTGAAGATGAGTCACCAGGACAACAGGATGAAGATGAGTCACCAGGACAACAGGCTGAAGATGAGTCACCAGAACAACAGGCTGAAGATGAGACACCAGGACAACAGGCTGAAGACTGAGTCACCAGGACAACAGGCTGCAGATGAGACACCAGGACAACAGTCTGAAGATGAGACACCAGGACAACAGGCTGCAGATGGGACAAAAGGCTGAAGATGAGACACCAGGACAACAGTCTGAAGATGAGACACCAGGACAACAGTCTGAAAATGAGACACCAGGACAACAGTCTGAAAATGAGTCACCAGGACAACAGGCTGAAGATGAGAAACCAGGACAACAGGCGGCAGATGAGTCACCAGAACAACAGGCTGAAGATGAGTTATTAGGACAACAGGCTGAAGATGAGTTATTAGGACAACAGGCTAAAGATGAGTCACGAGGACAACAGGCTGAAGATGAGTTATTAGGACAACAGGCTGAAGATGAGTTATTAGGACATCAGGCTGAAGATGAGTCACCAGGCCACAGGCTGAAGATGAGTTATTTGGACAACAGGCTGAAAATGAGTTATTAGGACAACAGGCTGAAGATGAGTCACCAGGACAACACGCTGAAGATGGGACACCAGGACAACAGGCTGAAGATGAGTCACCACGACAACAGGCTGAAGATGAGTTATTAGGACAACAGACTGAAGATGAGCCACCAGGACAACATGCTGAAGATGAGTTATTAGGACAACAGGCTGAAGATGAGTCATTAGGACAACAGGCTGAAGATGAGTCACTGCGACACCAGGCTGAAGATGAGACACCAGGACAACAAGCTGAAGATGAGTTATTAGGACAACAGGCTGAAGATTCGTCACCAGGACAACAGGCTGAAGATTAGTTATTAGGACAACAGGCTGAAGATGAGTTATTAGGACAACAGGCTGAAGATGAGTCACCAGGACAACAGGCTGGAAATGAGACACCAGGACAACAGCCTGAAGAGGAGTCACCAGGACAACAGGCTGAAGATGAGTTATTAGAACAACAGGCTGAAGATGGGTCATCAGGACAACAGGCTGAAGATGAGTCACCAGGACAACAGGCTGAAGATGACTCACCAGGACAACAGGCTGAAGATGAGTCACCAGGGCAACAGGCTGGAAATGAGACACCATGACAGCAGGCTGAAGATGAGTCACCAGGACAACAGGCTGAAGATGAGTTATTAGGACAACAGGCTGAAGATGAGTCACCAGGACAACAGGATGAAGATGAGTCACCAGGACAACAGGCTGAAGATGAGTCACCAGAACAAGAGGCTGAAGATGAGACACCAGGACAACAGGCTGAGGATGATTCACCAGGACAACAGGCTGCAGATGAGACACCAGGACAACAGTCTGAAGATGAGACACCAGGACAACAGGCTGCAGATGGGACAACAGGCTGAAGATGAGACACCAGGACAACAGTCTGAAGATGAGACACCAGGACAACAGTCTGAAAAGGAGTCACCAGGACAACAGTCTGAAGATGAGACACCAGGACAACAGTCTGAAAAGGAGTCACCAGGACAACAGTCTGAAGATGAGAAACCAGGACAACAGGCTGAAGATGAGTTATTAGGACAACAGGCTAAAGATGAGTCACCAGGACAACAGGCTGAAGATGAGTTATTAGGACAACAGGCTGAAGATGAGTTATTAGGACATCAGGCTGAAGATGAGTCACCAGGACAACAGGCTGAAGATGAGTTATTAGGACAACAGGCTGAAAATGAGTTATTAGGACAACCGGCTGAAGATGAGTCACCGGGACAACAGGCTGGAGACGAGACACCAGGACAATAGGCTGAAGATGAGTCACCAATACAACAGGATGAAGATGAGTCACCAGGACAACAGGCTGAAGATGAGTCACCAGAACAACAGGCTGAAGATGAGACACCAGGACAACAGGCTGAAGACTAAGTCACCAGGACAAAAGGCTGCAGATGAGACACCATGACAACAGTCTGAAGATGAGACACCAGGACAACTGTCTGAAAATGAGACACCAGGACAACAGTCTGAAAATGAGTCACCAGGACAACAGGCTGAAGATGAGAAACCAGGACAACAGGCGGCACATGAGTCACCAGAACAACAGGCTGAAGATGAGTTATTAGGACAACAGGCTGAAGATGGGTTATTAGGACAACAGGCTAAAGATGAGTCACCAGGACAACAGGCTGAAGATGAGTTATTAGGACAACAGGCTGAAGATGAGTTATTAGGACATCAGGCTGAAGATGAGTCACCAGGCCACAGGCTGAAGATGAGTTATTAGGACAACAGGCTGAAAATGAGTTATTAGGACAACAGGCTGAAGATGAGTCACCAGGACAACACGCTGAAGATGGGACACCAGGAAAACAGGCTGAAGATGAGTTATTAGGACAACAGACTGAAGATGAGCCACCAGGACAACATGCTGAAGATGAGTTATTAGGACAACAGGCTGAAGATGAGTCATTAGGACAACAGGCTGAAGATGAGTCACCGCGACACCAAGCTGAAGATGAGACACCAGGACAACAAGCTGAAGATGAGTTATTAGGACAACAGGCTGAAGATTCATCACCAGGACAACAGGCTGAAGATTAGTTATTAGAACAACAGGCTGAAGATGAGTTCTTAGGACAACAGGCTGAAGATGAGTCACCAGGACAACAGGCTGGAAATGAGACACCAGGACAACAGCCTGAAGATGAGTCACCAGGACAACAGGCTGAAGATGAGTTATTAGAACAACAGGCTGAAGATGAGTCACCAGGACAACAGGCTGAAGATGACTCACCAGGACAACAGGCTGAAGATGAGTCACCAGGGCAACAGGCTGGAAATGAGACACCATGACAGCAGGCTGAAGATGAGTCACCAGGACAACAGGCTGAAGATGAGTTATTAGGACAACAGGCTGAAGATGAGTCACCAGGACAACAGGATGAAGATGAGTCACCAGGACAACAGACTGAAGATGAGTCACCAGAACAAGAGGCTGAAGATGAGACACCAGGACAACAGGCTGAAGATGAGTCACCAGGACAACAGGCTGCAGATGAGACACCAGGACAACAGTCTGAAGATGAGACACCAGGACAACAGGCTGCAGATGGGACAACAGGCTGAAGATGAGACACCAGGACAACAGTCTCAAGATGAGACACCAGGACAACAGTCTGAAAATGAGTCAACAGGACAACAGTGTGAAGATGAGACACCAGGACAACAGTCTGAAAATGAGTCACCAGGACAACAGGCTGAAGATGAGAAACCAGGACAACAGGCTGAAGATGAGTCACCAGAACAACAGGCTGAAGATGAGTTATTAGGACACCAGGCTAAAGATGAGTCACCAGGACAACAGGCTGAAGATGAGTTATTAGGACAACAGGCTGAAGATGAGTTATTAGGACAACAGGCTGAAGATGAGTCACCAGGACAACAGGCTGAAGATGAGGTTTTAGGACAACGGGCTGAAAATGAGTGATTAGGACAACAGGCTGAAGATGAGTCACCAGGATAACAGGCTGAAGATGAGACACCAGGACAACAGGCTGAAGATGAGTCACCAGGACAACAGGCTGAAGATGAGTCACCAGGACAACAGGCTGAAGATGGGACACCAGGACAACAGGTTGAAGATGAGTCACCAGGACAACAGGCTGAAGATGAGTTATTAGGACAACAGACTGAAGATGAGCCACCAGGACAACATGCTGAAGATGAGTTATTAGGACAACAGGCTGAAGATGAGTCATTAGGACAACAGACTGAAGATGAGGTTTTAGGACAACAGGCTGAAGATGAGTCACCAAGACAACAGGCTGAAGATGAGTCACCAGGACAACAGGCTGAAGATGGGACACCAAGACAACAGGTTGAAGATGAGTCACCAGGACAACAGGCTGAAGATGAGTTATTAGGACAACAGACTGAAGATGAGCCACCAGGACAACATGCTGAAGATGAGTTATTAGGACAAACGGCTGAAGATGAGTCATTAGGACAACAGGCTGAAGATGAGTCACCAGGACACCAGGCTGAAGATAAGACACCAAGACAACAAGCTGAAGATGAGTTATTAGGACAACAGGCTGAAGATGAGTCACCAGGACAACAGGCTGAAGATTAGTTATTAGGACAACAGGCTGAAGATGAGTTATTAGGACAACAGGCTGAAGATGAGTCACCAGGACAACAGGCTGGAAATGAGACACCAGGACAACAGGCTGAAGATGAGTCACCAGGACAACAGGCTGAAGATGGGACACCAGGACAACAGGTTGAAGATGAGTCACCAGGACAACAGACTGAAGATGAGTTATTAGGACAACAGACTGAAGAAGAGCCACCAGGACAACATGCTGAAGATGAGTTATTAGGACAACAGGCTGAAGATGAGTCATCAGGACAACAGGCTGAAGATGAGTCACCAGGACACAAGGCTGAAGATGAGACACCAGGACAACAAGCTGAAGATGAGTTATTATGACAACAGGATGAAGATGAGTCACCAGGACAACAGGCTGAAGATTAGTTATTAGGACAACAGGCTGAAGATGAGTTATTAGGACAACAGGCTGAAGATGAGTCACCAGGACAACAGGCTGGAAATGAGACACCAGGACAACAGGCTGAAGATGAGTCACCAGGACAACAGGCTGAAGATGAGTTATTAGGACAACAGGCTGAAGATGAGTCACTAGGGCAACAGGCTGAAGATGAGTCACCAGGACAACAGGCTGAAGATGCGTTATTAGGACAACAGGCTGAAGATGAGTTATTAGGACAACATGCTGAAGATGAGTCACCAGGACAACAGGCTGAAGATGAGTCACCAGGGCAACAGGCTGGAAATGAGACACCATGACAGCACGCTAAAGATGAGTCACCAGGACAACTGGCTGAAGATGAGTTATTAGGACAACAGGCTGAAGATGAGTCACCAGGACAACAGGCTGAAGATGAGTCACCAGGACAACAGGCTGAAGATGACTCACCAGGACAACAGGCTGTAGATGAGTCACCAGGGCAACAGGCTGGAAATGAGACACCATGACAGCAGGCTGAAGATGAGTCACCAGGACAACAGGCTGAAGATGAGTTATTAGGACAACAGGCTGAAGATGAGTCACCAGGACAACAGGATGAAGATGAGTCACCAGGACAACAGGCTGAAGATGAGTCACCAGAACAACAGGCTGAAGATGAGACACCAGGACAACAGGCTGAAGACTGAGTCACCAGGACAACAGGCTGCAGATGAGACACCAGGACAACAGTCTGAAGATGAGACACCAGGACAACAGGCTGCAGATGGGACAAAAGGCTGAAGATGAGACACCAGGACAACAGTCTGAAGATGAGACACCAGGACAACAGTCTGAAAATGAGACACCAGGACAACAGTCTGAAAATGAGTCACCAGGACAACAGGCTGAAGATGAGAAACCAGGACAACAGGCGGCAGATGAGTCACCAGAACAACAGGCTGAAGATGAGTTATTAGGACAACAGGCTGAAGATGAGTTATTAGGACAACAGGCTAAAGATGAGTCACGAGGACAACAGGCTGAAGATGAGTTATTAGGACAACAGGCTGAAGATGAGTTATTAGGACATCAGGCTGAAGATGAGTCACCAGGCCACAGGCTGAAGATGAGTTATTTGGACAACAGGTTGAAAATGAGTTATTAGGACAACAGGCTGAAGATGAGTCACCAGGACAACACGCTGAAGATGGGACACCAGGACAACAGGCTGAAGATGAGTCACCACGACAACAGGCTGAAGATGAGTTATTAGGACAACAGACTGAAGATGAGCCACCAGGACAACATGCTGAAGATGAGTTATTAGGACAACAGGCTGAAGATGAGTCATTAGGACAACAGGCTGAAGATGAGTCACTGCGACACCAGGCTGAAGATGAGACACCAGGACAACAAGCTGAAGATGAGTTATTAGGACAACAGGCTGAAGATTCGTCACCAGGACAACAGGCTGAAGATTAGTTATTAGGACAACAGGCTGAAGATGAGTTATTAGGACAACAGGCTGAAGATGAGTCACCAGGACAACAGGCTGGAAATGAGACACCAGGACAACAGCCTGAAGAGGAGTCACCAGGACAACAGGCTGAAGATGAGTTATTAGAACAACAGGCTGAAGATGAGTCATCAGGACAACAGGCTGAAGATGAGTCACCAGGACAACAGGCTGAAGATGACTCACCAGGACAACAGGCTGAAGATGAGTCACCAGGGCAACAGGCTGGAAATGAGACACCATGACAGCAGGCTGAAGATGAGTCACCAGGACAACAGGCTGAAGATGAGTTATTAGGACAACAGGCTGAAGATGAGTCACCAGGACAACAGGATGAAGATGAGTCACCAGGACAACAGGCTGAAGATGAGTCACCAGAACAAGAGGCTGAAGTTGAGACACCAGGACAACAGGCTGAGGATGAGTCACCAGGACAACAGGCTGCAGATGAGACACCAGGACAACAGTCTGAAGATGAGACACCAGGACAACAGGCTGCAGATGGGACAACAGGCTGAAGATGAGACACCAGGACAACAGTCTGAAGATGAGACACCAGGACAACAGTCTGAAAATGAGTCACCAGGACAACAGGCTGAAGATGAGACACCAGGACAACAGTCTGAAAATGAGTCACCAGGACAACAGGCTGAAGATGAGAAACCAGGACAACAGGCTGAAGATGAGTTATTAGGACAACAGGCTAAAGATGAGTCACCAGGACAACAGGCTGAAGATGAGTTATTAGGACAACAGGCTGAAGATGAGTTATTAGGACATCAGGCTGAAGATGAGTCACCAGGACAACAGGCTGAAGATGAGTTATTAGGACAACAGGCTGAAAATGAGTTATTAGGACAACCGGCTGAAGATGAGTCACCGGGACAACAGGCTGGAGACGAGACACCAGGACAATAGGCTGAAGATGAGTCACCAATACAACAGGCTGAAGATGAGTTATTAGGACAACAGACTGAAGATGAGCCACCAGGACAACATGCTGAAGATGAGTTATTAGGACAACAGGCTGAAGATGAGTCATTAGGACAACAGGCTGAAGATGAGTCACCAGGACAACAGGCTGAAGATGAGTCACCAGGACAACAGGCTGAAGATGAGTTATTAGGACAACAGGCTGAAGATGAGTCACCAGGACAACAGGCTGGAAATGAGACACCAGGACAACAGCCTGAAGATGAGTCACCAGGACAACAGGATGAAGATGAGTTATTAGAACAACAGGCTGAAGATGAGTCATCAGGACAACAGAATGAAGATGAGTCACCAGGACAACAGGCTGAAGATGAGTTATTAGGACAACAGGCTGAAGATGAGTCACCAGGACAACAGGATGAAGATGAGTCACCAGGACAACAGGCTGAAGATGAGTCACTAGAACAAGAGGCTGAAGATGAGACACCAGGACAACAGGCTGAGGATGAGTCACCAGGACAACAGGCTGCAGATGAGACACCAGGACAACAGTCTGAAGATGAGACACCAGGACAACAGGCTGCAGATGGGACAACAGGCTGAAGATGAGACACCAGGACAACAGTCTGAAGATGAGACACCAGGACAACAGTCTGAAAATGAGTCAGCAGGACAACAGTCTGAAGATGAGACACCAGGACAACAGTCTGAAAATGAGTCACCAGGACAACAGGCTGAAGATGAGAAACCAGGACAACAGGCTGAAGATGAGTTATTAGGACAACAGTCTGAAGATGAGTCACCAGGACAACTGGATGAAGATGAGTCACCAGGACAACAGGCTGAAGATGAGTCACCAGAACAACAGGCTGAAGATGAGACACCAGGACAACAGGCTGAAGACTAAGTCACCAGGACAAAAGGCTGCAGATGAGACACCATGACAACAGTCTGAAGATGAGACACCAGGACAACTGTCTGAAAATGAGACACCAGGACAACAGTCTGAAAATGAGTCACCAGGACAACAGGCTGAAGATGAGAAACCAGGACAACAGGCGGCACATGAGTCACCAGAACAACAGGCTGAAGATGAGTTATTAGGACAACAGGCTGAAGATGGGTTATTAGGACAACAGGCTAAAGATGAGTCACCAGGACAACAGGCTGAAGATGAGTTATTAGGACAACAGGCTGAAGATGAGTTATTAGGACATCAGGCTGAAGATGAGTCACCAGGCCACAGGCTGAAGATGAGTTATTAGGACAACAGGCTGAAAATGAGTTATTAGGACAACAGGCTGAAGATGAGTCACCAGGACAACACGCTGAAGATGGGACACCAGGAAAACAGGCTGAAGATGAGTTATTAGGACAACAGACTGAAGATGAGCCACCAGGACAACATGCTGAAGATGAGTTATTAGGACAACAGGCTGAAGATGAGTCATTAGGACAACAGGCTGAAGATGAGTCACCGCGACACCAAGCTGAAGATGAGACACCAGGACAACAGGCTGAAGATGAGTCACCAGGGCAACAGGCTGGAAATGAGACACCAGGACAACAGGCTGAAGATGAGACACCAGGACAACAGTCTGAAAATGAGTCACCAGGACAACAGGCTGAAGATGAGAAACCAGGACAACAGGCTGAAGATGAGTTATTAGGACAACAGGCTAAAGATGAGTCACCAGGACAACAGGCTGAAGATGAGTTATTAGGACAACAGGCTGAAGATGAGTTATTAGGACATCAGGCTGAAGATGAGTCACCAGGACAACAGGCTGAAGATGAGTTATTAGGACAACAGGCTGAAAATGAGTTATTAGGACAACCGGCTGAAGATGAGTCACCGGGACAACAGGCTGGAGACGAGACACCAGGACAATAGGCTGAAGATGAGTCACCAATACAACAGGCTGAAGATGAGTTATTAGGACAACAGACTGAAGATGAGCCACCAGGACAACATGCTGAAGATGAGTTATTAGGACAACAGGCTGAAGATGAGTCATTAGGACAACAGGCTGAAGATGAGTCACCAGGACAACAGGCTGAAGATGAGTCACCAGGACAACAGGCTGAAGATGAGTTATTAGGACAACAGGCTGAAGATGAGTCACCAGGACAACAGGCTGGAAATGAGACACCAGGACAACAGCCTGAAGATGAGTCACCAGGACAACAGGCTGAAGATGAGTTATTAGAACAACAGGCTGAAGATGAGTCATCAGGACAACAGAATGAAGATGAGTCACCAGGACAACAGGCTGAAGATGAGTTATTAGGACAACAGGCTGAAGATGAGTCACCAGGACAACAGGATGAAGATGAGTCACCAGGACAACAGGCTGAAGATGAGTCACCAGAACAAGAGGCTGAAGATGAGACACCAGGACAACAGGCTGAGGATGAGTCACCAGGACAACAGGCTGCAGATGAGACACCAGGACAACAGTCTGAATATGAGACACCAGGACAACAGGCTGCAGATGGGACAACAGGCTGAAGATGAGACACCAGGACAACAGTCTGAAGATGAGACACCAGGACAACAGTCTGAAAATGAGTCAGCAGGACAACAGTCTGAAGATGAGACACCAGGACAACAGTCTGAAAATGAGTCACCAGGACAACAGGCTGAAGATGAGAAACCAGGACAACAGGCTGAAGATGAGTTATTAGGACAACAGGCTGAAGATGAGTCACCAGGACAACTGGATGAAGATGAGTCACCAGGACAACAGGCTGAAGATGAGTCACCAGAACAACAGGCTGAAGATGAGACACCAGGACAACAGGCTGAAGACTAAGTCACCAGGACAAAAGGCTGCAGATGAGACACCATGACAACAGTCTGAAGATGAGACACCAGGACAACTGTCTGAAAATGAGACACCAGGACAACAGTCTGAAAATGAGTCACCAGGACAACAGGCTGAAGATGAGAAACCAGGACAACAGGCGGCACATGAGTCACCAGAACAACAGGCTGAAGATGAGTTATTAGGACAACAGGCTGAAGATGGGTTATTAGGACAACAGGCTAAAGATGAGTCACCAGGACAACAGGCTGAAGATGAGTTATTAGGACAACAGGCTGAAGATGAGTTATTAGGACATCAGGCTGAAGATGAGTCACCAGGCCACAGGCTGAAGATGAGTTATTAGGACAACAGGCTGAAAATGAGTTATTAGGACAACAGGCTGAAGATGAGTCACCAGGACAACACGCTGAAGATGGGACACCAGGAAAACAGGCTGAAGATGAGTTATTAGGATAACAGACTGAAGATGAGCCACCAGGACAACATGCTGAAGATGAGTTATTAGGACAACAGGCTGAAGATGAGTCATTAGGACAACAGGCTGAAGATGAGTCACCGCGACACCAAGCTGAAGATGAGACACCAGGACAACAGGCTGAAGATGAGTCACCAGGGCAACAGGCTGGAAATGAGACACCAGGACAACAGGCTGAAGATTAGTTATTAGAACAACAGGCTGAAGATGAGTTCTTAGGACAACAGGCTGAAGATGAGTCACCAGGACAACAGGCTGGAAATGAGACACCAGGACAACAGCCTGAAGATGAGTCACCAGGACAACAGGCTGAAGATGAGTTATTAGAACAACAGGCTGAAGATGAGTCACCAGGACAACAGGCTGAAGATGACTCACCAGGACAACAGGCTGAAGATGAGTCACCAGGGCAACAGGCTGGAAATGAGACACCATGACAGCAGGCTGAAGATGAGTCACCAGGACAACAGGCTGAAGATGAGTTATTAGGACAACAGGCTGAAGATGAGTCACCAGGACAACAGGATGAAGATGAGTCACCAGGACAACAGACTGAAGATGAGTCACCAGAACAAGAGGCTGAAGATGAGACACCAGGATAACAGGCTGAAGATGAGTCACCAGGACAACAGGCTGCAGATGAGACACCAGGACAACAGTCTGAAGATGAGACACCAGGACAACAGGCTGCAAATGGGACAACAGGCTGAAGATGAGATACCAGGACAACAGTCTGAAGATGAGACACCAGGACAACAGTCTGAAAATGAGTCAACAGGACAACAGTGTGAAGATGAAACACCAGGACAACAGTCTGAAAATGAGTCACCAGGACAACAGGCTGAAGATGAGAAACCAGGACAACAGGCTGAAGATGAGTCACCAGAACAACAGGCTGAAGATGAGTTATTAGGACAACAGGCTAAAGATGAGTCACCAGGACAACAGGCTGAAGATGAGTTATTAGGACAACGGGCTGAAGATGAGTTATTAGGACAACAGGCTGAAGATGAGTCACCAGGACAACAGGCTGAAGATGAGGTTTTAGGACAACGGGCTGAAAATGAGTGATTAGGACAACAGGCTGAAGATGAGTCACCAGGATAACAGGCTGAAGATGAGACACCAGGACAACAGGCTGAAGATGAGTCACCAGGACAACAGGCTGAAGATGAGTCACCAGGACAACAGGCTGAAGATGGGACACCAGGACAACAGGTTGAAGATGAGTTATTAGGACAACAGACTGAAGATGAGCCACCAGGACAACATGCTGAAGATGAGTTATTAGGACAACAGGCTGAAGATGAGTCATTAGGACAACAGACTGAAGATGAGGTTTTAGGACAACAGGCTGAAGATGAGTCACCAAGACAACAGGCTGAAGATGAGTCACCAGGACAACAGGCTGAAGATGGGACACCAAGACAACAGGTTGAAGATGAGTCACCAGGACAACAGGCTGAAGATGAGTTATTAGGACAACAGACTGAAGATGAGCCACCAGGACAACATGCTGAAGATGAGTTATTAGGACAAACGGCTGAAGATGAGTCATTAGGACAACAGGCTGAAGATGAGTCACCAGGACACCAGGCTGAAGATAAGACACCAAGACAACAAGCTGAAGATGAGTTATTAGGACAACAGGCTGAAGATGAGTCACCAGGACAACAGGCTGAAGATTAGTTATTAAGGACAACAGGCTGAAGATGAGTTATTAGGACAACAGGCTGAAGATGAGTCACCAGGACAACAGGCTGGAAATGAGACACCAGGACAACAGGCTGAAGATGAGTCACCAGGACAACAGGCTGAAGATGGGACACCAGGACAACAGGTTGAAGATGAGTCACCAGGACAACAGACTGAAGATGAGTTATTAGGACAACAGACTGAAGAAGAGCCACCAGGACAACATGCTGAAGATGAGTTATTAGGACAACAGGCAGAAGATGAGTCATCAGGACAACAGGCTGAAGATGAGTCACCAGGACACAAGGCTGAAGATGAGACACCAGGACAACAAGCTGAAGATGAGTTATTATGACAACAGGATGAAGATGAGTCACCAGGACAACAGGCTGAAGATTAGTTATTAGGACAACAGGCTGAAGATGAGTTATTAGGACAACAGGCTGAAGATGAGTCACCAGGACAACAGGCTGGAAATGAGACACCAGGACAACAGGCTGAAGATGAGTCACCAGGACAACAGGCTGAAGATGAGTTATTAGGACAACAGGCTGAAGATGAGTCACTAGGGCAACAGGCTGAAGATGAGTCACCAGGACAACAGGCTGAAGATGCGTTATTAGGACAACAGGCTGAAGATGAGTTATTAGGACAACATGCTGAAGATGAGTCACCAGGACAACAGGCTGAAGATGAGTCACCAGGGCAACAGGCTGGAAATGAGACACCATGACAGCACGCTAAAGATGAGTCACCAGGACAACAGGCTGAAGATGAGAAACCAGGACAACAGGTGGCACATGAGTCACCAGAACAACAGGCTGAAGATGAGTTATTAGGACAACAGGCTGAAGATGGGTTATTAGGACAACAGGCTAAAGATGAGTCACCAGGACAACAGGCTGAAGATGAGTTATTAGGACAACAGGCTGAAGATGAGTTATTAGGACATCAGGCTGAAGATGAGTCACCAGGCCACAGGCTGAAGATGAGTTATTAGGACAACAGGCTGAAAATGAGTTATTAGGACAACAGGCTGAAGATGAGTCACCAGGACAACACGCTGAAGATGGGACACCAGGAAAACAGGCTGAAGATGAGTTATTAGGACAACAGACTGAAGATGAGCCACCAGGACAACATGCTGAAGATGAGTTATTAGGACAACAGGCTGAAGATGAGTCATTAGGACAACAGGCTGAAGATGAGTCACCGCGACACCAAGCTGAAGATGAGACACCAGGACAACAAGCTGAAGATGAGTTATTAGGACAACAGGCTGAAGATTCGTCACCAGGACAACAGGCTGAAGATTAGTTATTAGAACAACAGGCTGAAGATGAGTTCTTAGGACAACAGGCTGAAGATGAGTCACCAGGACAACAGGCTGGAAATGAGACACCAGGACAACAGCCTGAAGATGAGTCACCAGGACAACAGGCTGAAGATGAGTTATTAGAACAACAGGCTGAAGATGAGTCACCAGGACAACAGGCTGAAGATGACTCACCAGGACAACAGGCTGAAGATGAGTCACCAGGGCAACAGGCTGGAAATGAGACACCATGACAGCAGGCTGAAGATGAGTCACCAGGACAACAGGCTGAAGATGAGTTATTAGGACAACAGGCTGAAGATGAGTCACCAGGACAACAGGATGAAGATGGGTCACCAGGACGACAGACTGAAGATGAGTCACCAGAACAAGAGGCTGAAGATGAGACACCAGGACAACAGGCTGAAGATGAGTCACCAGGACAACAGGCTGCAGATGAGACACCAGGACAACAGTCTGAAGATGAGACACCAGGACAACAGGCTGCAGATGGGACAACAGGCTGAAGATGAGACACCAGGACAACAGTGTGAAGATGAGACACCAGGCCAACAGTCTGAAAATGAGTCACCAGGACAACAGGCTGAAGATGAGAAACCAGGACAACAGGCTGAAGATGAGTCACCAGAACAACAGGCTGAAGATGAGTTATTAGGACAACAGGCTGAAGATGAGTCACCAGGACAACAGGCTGAAGATGAGTTATTAGGACAACAGGCTGAAGATGAGTTATTAGGACAGCAGGCTGAAGATGAGTCACCAGGACAACAGGCTGAAGATGAGGTTTTAGGACAACGGGCTGAAAATGAGTGATTAGGACAACAGGCTGAAGATGAGTCACCAGGATAACAGGCTGAAGATGAGACACCAGGACAACAGGCTGAAGATGAGTCACCAGGACAACAGGCTGAAGATGAGTCACCAGGACAACAGGCTGAAGATGGGACACCAGGACAACAGGTTGAAGATGAGTCACCAGGACAACAGGCTGAAGATGAGTTATTAGGACAACAGACTGAAGATGAGCCACCAGGACAACATGCTGAAGATGAGTTATTAGGACAACAGGCTGAAGATGAGTCATTAGGACAACAGACTGAAGATGAGGTTTTAGGACAACAGGCTGAAGATGAGTCACCAAGACAACAGGCTGAAGATGAGTCACCAGGACAACAGGCTGAAGATGGGACACCAAGACAACAGGTTGAAGATGAGTCACCAGGACAACAGGCTGAAGATGAGTTATTAGGACAACAGACTGAAGATGAGCCACCAGGACAACATGCTGAAGATGAGTTATTAGGACAAACGGCTGAAGATGAGTCATTAGGACAACAGGCTGAAGATGAGTCACCAGGACACCAGGCTGAAGATAAGACACCAAGACAACAAGCTGAAGATGAGTTATTAGGACAACAGGCTGAAGATGAGTCACCAGGACAACAGGCTGAAGATTAGTTATTAGGACAACAGGCTGAAGATGAGTTATTAGGACAACAGGCTGAAGATGAGTCACCAGGACAACAGGCTGGAAATGAGACACCAGGACAACAGGCTGAAGATGAGTCACCAGGACAACAGGCTGAAGATGGGACACCAGGACAACAGGTTGAAGATGAGTCACCAGGACAACAGACTGAAGATGAGTTATTAGGACAACAGACTGAAGAAGAGCCACCAGGACAACATGCTGAAGATGAGTTATTAGGACAACAGGCTGAAGATGAGTCATCAGGACAACAGGCTGAAGATGAGTCACCAGGACACAAGGCTGAAGATGAGACACCAGGACATCAAGCTGAAGATGAGTTATTATGACAACAGGATGAAGATGAGTCACCAGGACAACAGGCTGAAGATTAGTTATTAGGACAACAGGCTGAAGATGAGTTATTAGGACAACAGGCTGAAGATGAGTCACCAGGACAACAGGCTGGAAATGAGACACCAGGACAACAGGCTGAAGATGAGTCACCAGGACAACAGGCTGAAGATGAGTCACCAGGACAACAGGCTGAAGATGAGTTATTAGGACAACAGGCTGAAGATGAGTCACTAGGGCAACAGGCTGAAGATGAGTCACCAGGACAACAGGCTGAAGATGCGTTATTAGGACAACAGGCTGAAGATGAGTTATTAGGACAACATGCTGAAGATGAGTCACCAGGACAACAGGCTGAAGATGAGTCACCAGGGCAACAGGCTGGAAATGAGACACCATGACAGCACGCTAAAGATGAGTCACCAGGACAACTGGCTGAAGATGAGTTATTAGGACAACAGGCTGAAGATGAGTCACCAGGACAACAGGCTGAAGATGAGTCACCAGGACAACAGGCTGAAGATGACTCACCAGGACAACAGGCTGTAGATGAGTCACCAGGGCAACAGGCTGGAAATGAGACACCATGACAGCAGGCTGAAGATGAGTCACCAGGACAACAGGCTGAAGATGAGTTATTAGGACAACAGGCTGAAGATGAGTCACCAGGACAACAGGATGAAGATGAGTCACCAGGACAACAGGCTGAAGATGAGTCACCAGAACAACAGGCTGAAGATGAGACACCAGGACAACAGGCTGAAGACTGAGTCACCAGGACAACAGGCTGCAGATGAGACACCAGGACAACAGTCTGAAGATGAGACACCAGGACAACAGGCTGCAGATGGGACAAAAGGCTGAAGATGAGACACCAGGACAACAGTCTGAAGATGAGACACCAGGACAACAGTCTGAAAATGAGACACCAGGACAACAGTCTGAAAATGAGTCACCAGGACAACAGGCTGAAGATGAGAAACCAGGACAACAGGCGGCAGATGAGTCACCAGAACAACAGGCTGAAGATGAGTTATTAGGACAACAGGCTAAAGATGAGTCACGAGGACAACAGGCTGAAGATGAGTTATTAGAACAACAGGCTGAAGATGAGTTATTAGGACATCAGGCTGAAGATGAGTCACCAGGCCACAGGCTGAAGATGAGTTATTTGGACAACAGGCTGAAAATGAGTTATTAGGACAACAGGCTGAAGATGAGTCCCCAGGACAACACGCTGAAGATGGGACACCAGGACAACAGGCTGAAGATGAGTCACCACGACAACAGGCTGAAGATGAGTTATTAGGACAACAGACTGAAGATGAGCCACCAGGACAACATGCTGAAGATGAGTTATTAGGACAACAGGCTGAAGATGAGTCATTAGGACAACAGGCTGAAGATGAGTCACTGCGACACCAGGCTGAAGATGAGACACCAGGACAACAAGCTGAAGATGAGTTATTAGGACAACAGGCTGAAGATTCGTCACCAGGACAACAGGCTGAAGATTAGTTATTAGGACAACAGGCTGAAGATGAGTTATTAGGACAACAGGCTGAAGATGAGTCACCAGGACAACAGGCTGGAAATGAGACACCAGGACAACAGCCTGAAGAGGAGTCACCAGGACAACAGGCTGAAGATGAGTTATTAGAACAACAGGCTGAAGATGAGTCATCAGGACAACAGGCTGAAGATGAGTCACCAGGACAACAGGCTGAAGATGACTCACCAGGACAACAGGCTGAAGATGAGTCACCAGGGCAACAGGCTGGAAATGAGACACCATGACAGCAGGCTGAAGATGAGTCACCAGGACAACAGGCTGAAGATGAGTTATTAGGACAACAGGCTGAAGATGAGTCACCAGGACAACAGGATGAAGATGAGTCACCAGGACAACAGGCTGAAGATGAGTCACCAGAACAAGAGGCTGAAGATGAGACACCAGGACAACAGGCTGAGGATGATTCACCAGGACAACAGGCTGCAGATGAGACACCAGGACAACAGTCTGAAGATGAGACACCAGGACAACAGGCTGCAGATGGGACAACAGGCTGAAGATGAGACACCAGGACAACAGTCTGAAGATGAGACACCAGGACAACAGTCTGAAAAGGAGTCACCAGGACAACAGTCTGAAGATGAGACACCAGGACAACAGTCTGAAAAGGAGTCACCAGGACAACAGTCTGAAGATGAGAAACCAGGACAACAGGCTGAAGATGAGTTATTAGGACAACAGGCTAAAGATGAGTCACCAGGACAACAGGCTGAAGATGAGTTATTAGGACAACAGGCTGAAGATGAGTTATTAGGACATCAGGCTGAAGATGAGTCACCAGGACAACAGGCTGAAGATGAGTTATTAGGACAAGAGGCTGAAAATGAGTTATTAGGACAACCGGCTGAAGATGAGTCACCGGGACAACAGGCTGGAGACGAGACACCAGGACAATAGGCTGAAGATGAGTCACCAATACAACAGGATGAAGATGAGTCACCAGGACAACAGGTTGAAGATGAGTCACCAGAACAACAGGCTGAAGATGAGACACCAGGACAACAGGCTGAAGACTAAGTCACCAGGACAAAAGGCTGCAGATGAGACACCATGACAACAGTCTGAAGATGAGACACCAGGACAACTGTCTGAAAATGAGACACCAGGACAACAGTCTGAAAATGAGTCACCAGGACAACAGGCTGAAGATGAGAAACCAGGACAACAGGCGGCACATGAGTCACCAGAACAACAGGCTGAAGATGAGTTATTAGGACAACAGGCTGAAGATGGGTTATTAGGACAACAGGCTAAAGATGAGTCACCAGGACAATAGGCTGAAGATGAGTTATTAGGACAACAGGCTGAAGATGAGTTATTAGGACATCAGGCTGAAGATGAGTCACCAGGCCACAGGCTGAAGATGAGTTATTAGGACAACAGGCTGAAAACGAGTTATTAGGACAACAGGCTGAAGATGAGTCACCAGGACAACACGCTGAAGATGGGACACCAGGAAAACAGGCTGAAGATGAGTTATTAGGACAACAGACTGAAGATGAGCCACCAGGACAACATGCTGAAGATGAGTTATTAGGACAACAGGCTGAAGATGAGTCATTAGGACAACAGGCTGAAGATGAGTCACCGCGACACCAAGCTGAAGATGAGACACCAGGACAACAAGCTGAAGATGAGTTATTAGGACAACAGGCTGAAGATTCATCACCAGGACAACAGGCTGAAGATTAGTTATTAGAACAACAGGCTGAAGATGAGTTCTTAGGACAACAGGCTGAAGATGAGTCACCAGGACAACAGGCTGGAAATGAGACACCAGGACAACAGCCTGAAGATGAGTCACCAGGACAACAGGCTGAAGATGAGTTATTAGAACAACAGGCTGAAGATGAGTCACCAGGACAACAGGCTGAAGATGACTCACCAGGACAACAGGCTGAAGATGAGTCACCAGGGCAACAGGCTGGAAATGAGACACCATGACAGCAGGCTGAAGATGAGTCACCAGGACAACAGGCTGAAGATGAGTTATTAGGACAACAGGCTGAAGATGAGTCACCAGGACAACAGGATGAAGATGAGTCACCAGGACAACAGACTGAAGATGAGTCACCAGAACAAGAGGCTGAAGATGAGACACCAGGACAACAGGCTGAAGATGAGTCACCAGGACAACAGGCTGCAGATGAGACACCAGGACAACAGTCTGAAGATGAGACACCAGGACAACAGGCTGCAGATGGGACAACAGGCTGAAGATGAGACACCAGGACAACAGTCTGAAGATGAGACACCAGGACAACAGTCTGAAAATGAGTCAACAGGACAACAGTGTGAAGATGAGACACCAGGACAACAGTCTGAAAATGAGTCACCAGGACAACAGGCTGAAGATGAGAAACCAGGACAACAGGCTGAAGATGAGTCACCAGAACAACAGGCTGAAGATGAGTTATTAGGACAACAGGCTAAAGATGAGTCACCAGGACAACAGGCTGAAGATGAGTTATTAGGACAACAGGCTGAAGATGAGTTATTAGGACAACAGGCTGAAGATGAGTCACCAGGACAACAGGCTGAAGATGAGGTTTTAGGACAACGGGCTGAAAATGAGTGATTAGGACAACAGGCTGAAGATGAGTCACCAGGATAACAGGCTGAAGATGAGACACCAGGACAACAGGCTGAAGATGAGTCACCAGGACAACAGGCTGAAGATGAGTCACCAGGACAACAGGCTGAAGATGGGACACCAGGACAACAGGTTGAAGATGAGTCACCAGGACAACAGGCTGAAGATGAGTTATTAGGACAACAGACTGAAGATGAGCCACCAGGACAACATGCTGAAGATGAGTTATTAGGACAACAGGCTGAAGATGAGTCATTAGGACAACAGACTGAAGATGAGGTTTTAGGACAACAGGCTGAAGATGAGTCACCAAGACAACAGGCTGAAGATGAGTCACCAGGACAACAGGCTGAAGATGGGACACCAAGACAACAGGTTGAAGATGAGTCACCAGGACAACAGGCTGAAGATGAGTTATTAGGACAACAGACTGAAGATGAGCCACCAGGACAACATGCTGAAGATGAGTTATTAGGACAAACGGCTGAAGATGAGTCATTAGGACAACAGGCTGAAGATGAGTCACCAGGACACCAGGCTGAAGATAAGACACCAAGACAACAAGCTGAAGATGAGTTATTAGGACAACAGGCTGAAGATGAGTCACCAGGACAACAGGCTGAAGATTAGTTATTAGGACAACAGGCTGAAGATGAGTTATTAGGACAACAGGCTGAAGATGAGTCACCAGGACAACAGGCTGGAAATGAGACACCAGGACAACAGGCTGAAGATGAGTCACCAGGACAACAGGCTGAAGATGGGACACCAGGACAACAGGTTGAAGATGAGTCACCAGGACAACAGACTGAAGATGAGTTATTAGGACACAAGACTGAAGAAGAGCCACCAGGACAACATGCTGAAGATGAGTTATTAGGACAACAGGCTGAAGATGAGTCATCAGGACAACAGGCTGAAGATGAGTCACCAGGACACAAGGCTGAAGATGAGACACCAGGACAACAAGCTGAAGATGAGTTATTATGACAACAGGATGAAGATGAGTCACCAGGACAACAGGCTGAAGATTAGTTATTAGGACAACAGGCTGAAGATGAGTTATTAGGACAACAGGCTGAAGATGAGTCACCAGGACAACAGGCTGGAAATGAGACACCAGGACAACAGGCTGAAGATGAGTCACCAGGACAACAGGCTGAAGATGAGTTATTAGGACAACAGGCTGAAGATGAGTCACTAGGGCAACAGGCTGAAGATGAGTCACCAGGACAACAGGCTGAAGATGCGTTATTAGGACAACAGGCTGAAGATGAGTTATTAGGACAACATGCTGAAGATGAGTCACCAGGACAACAGGCTGAAGATGAGTCACCAGGGCAACAGGCTGGAAATGAGACACCATGACAGCACGCTAAAGATGAGTCACCAGGACAACTGGCTGAAGATGAGTTATTAGGACAACAGGCTGAAGATGAGTCACCAGGACAACAGGCTGAAGATGAGTCACCAGGACAACAGGCTGAAGATGACTCACCAGGACAACAGGCTGTAGATGAGTCACCAGGGCAACAGGCTGGAAATGAGACACCATGACAGCAGGCTGAAGATGAGTCACCAGGACAACAGGCTGAAGATGAGTTATTAGGACAACAGGCTGAAGATGAGTCACCAGGACAACAGGATGAAGATGAGTCACCAGGACAACAGGCTGAAGATGAGTCACCAGAACAACAGGCTGAAGATGAGACACCAGGACAACAGGCTGAAGACTGAGTCACCAGGACAACAGGCTGCAGATGAGACACCAGGACAACAGTCTGAAGATGAGACACCAGGACAACAGGCTGCAGATGGGACAAAAGGCTGAAGATGAGACACCAGGACAACAGTCTGAAGATGAGACACCAGGACAACAGTCTGAAAATGAGACACCAGGACAACAGTCTGAAAATGAGTCACCAGGACAACAGGCTGAAGATGAGAAACCAGGACAACAGGCGGCAGATGAGTCACCAGAACAACAGGCTGAAGATGAGTTATTAGGACAACAGGCTGAAGATGAGTTATTAGGACAACAGGCTAAAGATGAGTCACGAGGACAACAGGCTGAAGATGAGTTATTAGGACAACAGGCTGAAGATGAGTTATTAGGACATCAGGCTGAAGATGAGTCACCAGGCCACAGGCTGAAGATGAGTTATTTGGACAACAGGCTGAAAATGAGTTATTAGGACAACAGGCTGAAGATGAGTCACCAGGACAACACGCTGAAGATGGGACACCAGGACAACAGGCTGAAGATGAGTCACCACGACAACAGGCTGAAGATGAGTTATTAGGACAACAGACTGAAGATGAGCCACCAGGACAACATGCTGAAGATGAGTTATTAGGACAACAGGCTGAAGATGAGTCATTAGGACAACAGGCTGAAGATGAGTCACTGCGACACCAGGCTGAAGATGAGACACCAGGACAACAAGCTGAAGATGAGTTATTAGGACAACAGGCTGAAGATTCGTCACCAGGACAACAGGCTGAAGATTAGTTATTAGGACAACAGGCTGAAGATGAGTTATTAGGACAACAGGCTGAAGATGAGTCACCAGGACAACAGGCTGGAAATGAGACACCAGGACAACAGCCTGAAGAGGAGTCACCAGGACAACAGGCTGAAGATGAGTTATTAGAACAACAGGCTGAAGATGAGTCATCAGGACAACAGGCTGAAGATGAGTCACCAGGACAACAGGCTGAAGATGACTCACCAGGACAACAGGCTGAAGATGAGTCACCAGGGCAACAGGCTGGAAATGAGACACCATGACAGCAGGCTGAAGATGAGTCACCAGGACAACAGGCTGAAGATGAGTTATTAGGACAACAGGCTGAAGATGAGTCACCAGGACAACAGGATGAAGATGAGTCACCAGGACAACAGGCTGAAGATGAGTCACCAGAACAAGAGGCTGAAGTTGAGACACCAGGACAACAGGCTGAGGATGAGTCACCAGGACAACAGGCTGCAGATGAGACACCAGGACAACAGTCTGAAGATGAGACACCAGGACAACAGGCTGCAGATGGGACAACAGGCTGAAGATGAGACACCAGGACAACAGTCTGAAGATGAGACACCAGGACAACAGTCTGAAAATGAGTCACCAGGACAACAGTCTGAAGATGAGACACCAGGACAACAGTCTGAAAATGAGTCACCAGGACAACAGGCTGAAGATGAGAAACCAGGACAACAGGCTGAAGATGAGTTATTAGGACAACAGGCTAAAGATGAGTCACCAGGACAACAGGCTGAAGATGAGTTATTAGGACAACAGGCTGAAGATGAGTTATTAGGACATCAGGCTGAAGATGAGTCACCAGGACAACAGGCTGAAGATGAGTTATTAGGACAACAGGCTGAAAATGAGTTATTAGGACAACCGGCTGAAGATGAGTCACCGGGACAACAGGCTGGAGACGAGACACCAGGACAATAGGCTGAAGATGAGTCACCAATACAACAGGCTGAAGATGAGTTATTAGGACAACAGACTGAAGATGAGCCACCAGGACAACATGCTGAAGATGAGTTATTAGGACAACAGGCTGAAGATGAGTCATTAGGACAACAGGCTGAAGATGAGTCACCAGGACAACAGGCTGAAGATGAGTCACCAGGACAACAGGCTGAAGATGAGTTATTAGGACAACAGGCTGAAGATGAGTCACCAGGACAACAGGCTGGAAATGAGACACCAGGACAACAGCCTGAAGATGAGTCACCAGGACAACAGGCTGAAGATGAGTTATTAGAACAACAGGCTGAAGATGAGTCATCAGGACAACAGAATGAAGATGAGTCACCAGGACAACAGGCTGAAGATGAGTTATTAGGACAACAGGCTGAAGATGAGTCACCAGGACAACAGGATGAAGATGAGTCACCAGGACAACAGGCTGAAGATGAGTCACCAGAACAAGAGGCTGAAGATGAGACACCAGGACAACAGGCTGAGGATGAGTCACCAGGACAACAGGCTGCAGATGAGACACCAGGACAACAGTCTGAAGATGAGACACCAGGACAACAGGCTGCAGATGGGACAACAGGCTGAAGATGAGACACCAGGACAACAGTCTGAAGATGAGACACCAGGACAAAAGTCTGAAAATGAGTCAGCAGGACAACAGTCTGAAGATGAGACACCAGGACAACAGTCTGAAAATGAGTCACCAGGACAACAGGCTGAAGATGAGAAACCAGGACAACAGGCTGAAGATGAGTTATTAGGACAACAGGCTGAAGATGAGTCACCAGGACAACTGGATGAAAATGAGTCACCAGGACAACAGGCTGAAGATGAGTCACCAGAACAACAGGCTGAAGATGAGACACCAGGAAAACAGGCTGAAGACTAAGTCACCAGGACAAAAGGCTGCAGATGAGACACCATGACAACAGTCTGAAGATGAGACACCAGGACAACTGTCTGAAAATGAGACACCAGGACAACAGTCTGAAAATGAGTCACCAGGACAACAGGCTGAAGATGAGAAACCAGGACAACAGGCGGCACATGAGTCACCAGAACAACAGGCTGAAGATGAGTTATTAGGACAACAGGCTGAAGATGGGTTATTAGGACAACAGGCTAAAGATGAGTCACCAGGACAACAGGCTGAAGATGAGTTATTAGGACAACAGGCTGAAGATGAGTTATTAGGACATCAGGCTGAAGATGAGTCACCAGGCCACAGGCTGAAGATGAGTTATTAGGACAACAGGCTGAAAATGAGTTATTAGGACAACAGGCTGAAGATGAGTCACCAGGACAACACGCTGAAGATGGGACACCAGGAAAACAGGCTGAAGATGAGTTATTAGGACAACAGACTGAAGATGAGCCACCAGGACAACATGCTGAAGATGAGTTATTAGGACAACAGGCTGAAGATGAGTCATTAGGACAACAGGCTGAAGATGAGTCACTGCGACACCAAGCTGAAGATGAGACACCAGGACAACAGGCTGAAGATGAGTCACCAGGGCAACAGGCTGGAAATGAGACACCAGGACAACAGGCTGAAGATTAGTTATTAGAACAACAGGCTGAAGATGAGTTCTTAGGACAACAGGCTGAAGATGAGTCACCAGGACAACAGGCTGGAAATGAGACACCAGGACAACAGCCTGAAGATGAGTCACCAGGACAACAGGCTGAAGATGAGTTATTAGAACAACAGGCTGAAGATGAGTCACCAGGACAACAGGCTGAAGATGACTCACCAGGACAACAGGCTGAAGATGAGTCACCAGGGCAACAGGCTGGAAATGAGACACCATGACAGCAGGCTGAAGATGAGTCACCAGGACAACAGGCTGAAGATGAGTTATTAGGACAACAGGCTGAAGATGAGTCACCAGAACAAGAGGCTGAAGATGAGACACCAGGACAACAGGCTGAAGATGAGTCACCAGGACAACAGGCTGCAGATGAGACACCAGGACAACAGTCTGAAGATGAGACACCGGGACAACAGGCTGCAAATGGGACAACAGGCTGAAGATGAGATACCAGGACAACAGTCTGAAGATGAGACACCAGGACAACAGTCTGAAAATGAGTCAACAGGACAACAGTGTGAAGATGAGACACCAGGACAACAGTCTGAAAATGAGTCACCAGGACAACAGGCTGAAGATGAGAAACCAGGACAACAGGCTGAAGATGAGTCACCAGAACAACAGGCTGAAGATGAGTTATTAGGACAACAGGCTAAAGATGAGTCACCAGGACAACAGGCTGAAGATGAGTTATTAGGACAACGGGCTGAAGATGAGTTATTAGGACAACAGGCTGAAGATGAGTCACCAGGACAACAGGCTGAAGATGAGGTTTTAGGACAACGGGCTGAAATGAGTGATTAGGACAACAGGCTGAAGATGAGTCACCAGGATAACAGGCTGAAGATGAGACACCAGGACAACAGGCTGAAGATGAGTCACCAGGACAACAGGCTGAAGATGAGTCACCAGGACAACAGGCTGAAGATGGGACACCAGGACAACAGGTTGAAGATGAGTCACCAGGACAACAGGCTGAAGATGAGTTATTAGGACAACAGACTGAAGATGAGCCACCAGGACAACATGCTGAAGATGAGTTATTAGGACAACAGGCTGAAGATGAGTCATTAGGACAACAGACTGAAGATGAGGTTTTAGGACAACAGGCTGAAGATGAGTCACCAAGACAACAGGCTGAAGATGAGTCACCAGGACAACAGGCTGAAGATGGGACACCAAGACAACAGGTTGAAGATGAGTCACCAGGACAACAGGCTGAAGATGAGTTATTAGGACAACAGACTGAAGATGAGCCACCAGGACAACATGCTGAAGATGAGTTATTAGGACAAACGGCTGAAGATGAGTCATTAGGACAACAGGCTGAAGATGAGTCACCAGGACACCAGGCTGAAGATAAGACACCAAGACAACAAGCTGAAGATGAGTTATTAGGACAACAGGCTGAAGATGAGTCACCAGGACAACAGGCTGAAGATTAGTTATTAGGACAACAGGCTGAAGATGAGTTATTAGGACAACAGGCTGAAGATGAGTCACCAGGACAACAGGCTGGAAATGAGACACCAGGACAACAGGCTGAAGATGAGTCACCAGGACAACAGGCTGAAGATGGGACACCAGGACAACAGGTTGAAGATGAGTCACCAGGACAACAGACTGAAGATGAGTTATTAGGACAACAGACTGAAGAAGAGCCACCAGGACAACATGCTGAAGATGAGTTATTAGGACAACAGGCAGAAGATGAGTCATCAGGACAACAGGCTGAAGATGAGTCACCAGGACACAAGGCTGAAGATGAGACACCAGGACAACAAGCTGAAGATGAGTTATTATGACAACAGGATGAAGATGAGTCACCAGGACAACAGGCTGAAGATTAGTTATTAGGACAACAGGCTGAAGATGAGTTATTAGGACAACAGGCTGAAGATGAGTCACCAGGACAACAGGCTGGAAATGAGACACCAGGACAACAGGCTGAAGATGAGTCACCAGGACAACAGGCTGAAGATGAGTTATTAGGACAACAGGCTGAAGATGAGTCACTAGGGCAACAGGCTGAAGATGAGTCACCAGGACAACAGGCTGAAGATGCGTTATTAGGACAACAGGCTGAAGATGAGTTATTAGGACAACATGCTGAAGATGAGTCACCAGGACAACAGGCTGAAGATGAGTCACCAGGGCAACAGGCTGGAAATGAGACACCATGACAGCACGCTAAAGATGAGTCACCAGGACAACTGGCTGAAGATGAGTTATTAGGACAACAGGCTGAAGATGAGTCACCAGGACAACAGGCTGAAGATTAGTTATTAGGACAACAGGCTGAAGATGAGTTATTAGGACAACAGGCTGAAGATGAGTCACCAGGACAACAGGCTGGAAATGAGACACCAGGACAACAGCCTGAAGAGGAGTCACCAGGACAACAGGCTGAAGATGAGTTATTAGAACAACAGGCTGAAGATGAGTCATCAGGACAACAGGCTGAAGATGACTCACCAGGACAACAGGCTGAAGATGAGTCACCAGGGCAACAGGCTGGAAATGAGACACCATGACAGCAGGCTGAAGATGAGTCACCAGGACAACAGGCTGAAGATGAGTTATTAGGACAACAGGCTGAAGATGAGTCACCAGGACAACAGGATGAAGATGAGTCACCAGGACAACAGGCTGAAGATGAGTCACCAGAACAAGAGGCTGAAGATGAGACACCAGGACAAAAGGCTGAGGATGATTCACCAGGACAACAGGCTGCAGATGAGACACCAGGACAACAGTCTGAAGATGAGACACCAGGACAACAGGCTGCAGATGGGACAACAGGCTGAAGATGAGACACCAGGACAACAGTCTGAAGATGAGACACCAGGACAACAGTCTGAAAAGGAGTCACCAGGACAACAGTCTGAAGATGAGACACCAGGACAACAGTCTGAAAATGAGTCACCAGGACAACAGGCTGAAGATGAGAAACCAGGACAACAGGCTGAAGATGAGTTATTAGGACAACAGGCTAAAGATGAGTCACCAGGACAACAGGCTGAAGATGAGTTATTAGGACAACAGGCTGAAGATGAGTTATTAGGACATCAGGCTGAAGATGAGTCACCAGGACAACAGGCTGAAGATGAGTTATTAGGACAACAGGCTGAAAATGAGTTATTAGGACAACCGGCTGAAGATGAGTCACCGGGACAACAGGCTGGAGACGAGACACCAGGACAATAGGCTGAAGATGAGTCACCAATACAACAGGATGAAGATGAGTCACCAGGACAACAGGCTGAAGATGAGTCACCAGAACAACAGGCTGAAGATGAGACACCAGGACAACAGGCTGAAGACTAAGTCACCAGGACAAAAGGCTGCAGATGAGACACCATGACAACAGTCTGAAGATGAGACACCAGGACAACTGTCTGAAAATGAGACACCAGGACAACAGTCTGAAAATGAGTCACCAGGACAACAGGCTGAAGATGAGAAACCAGGACAACAGGCGGCACATGAGTCACCAGAACAACAGGCTGAAGATGAGTTATTAGGACAACAGGCTGAAGATGGGTTATTAGGACAACAGGCTAAAGATGAGTCACCAGGACAACAGGCTGAAGATGAGTTATTAGGACAACAGGCTGAAGATGAGTTATTAGGACATCAGGCTGAAGATGAGTCACCAGGCCACAGGCTGAAGATGAGTTATTAGGACAACAGGCTGAAAATGAGTTATTAGGACAACAGGCTGAAGATGAGTCACCAGGACAACACGCTGAAGATGGGACACCAGGAAAACAGGCTGAAGATGAGTTATTAGGACAACAGACTGAAGATGAGCCACCAGGACAACATGCTGAAGATGAGTTATTAGGACAACAGGCTGAAGATGAGTCATTAGGACAACAGGCTGAAGATGAGTCACCGCGACACCAAGCTGAAGATGAGACACCAGGACAACAAGCTGAAGATGAGTTATTAGGACAACAGGCTGAAGATTCGTCACCAGGACAACAGGCTGAAGATTAGTTATTAGAACAACAGGCTGAAGATGAGTTCTTAGGACAACAGGCTGAAGATGAGTCACCAGGACAACAGGCTGGAAATGAGACACCAGGACAACAGCCTGAAGATGAGTCACCAGGACAACAGGCTGAAGATGAGTTATTAGAACAACAGGCTGAAGATGAGTCACCAGGACAACAGGCTGAAGATGACTCACCAGGACAACAGGCTGAAGATGAGTCACCAGGGCAACAGGCTGGAAATGAGACACCATGACAGCAGGCTGAAGATGAGTCACCAGGACAACAGGCTGAAGATGAGTTATTAGGACAACAGGCTGAAGATGAGTCACCAGGACAACAGGCTGCAGATGAGACACCAGGACAACAGTCTGAAGATGAGACACCAGGACAACAGGCTGCAGATGGGACAACAGGCTGAAGATGAGACACCAGGACAACAGTCTGAAGATGAGACACCAGGACAACAGTCTGAAAATGAGTCAACAGGACAACAGTGTGAAGATGAGACACCAGGACAACAGTCTGAAAATGAGTCACCAGGACAACAGGCTGAAGATGAGAAACCAGGACAACAGGCTGAAGATGAGTCACCAGAACAACAGGCTGAAGATGAGTTATTAGGACAACAGGCTAAAGATGAGTCACCAGGACAACAGGCTGAAGATGAGTTATTAGGACAACAGGCTGAAGATGAGTTATTAGGACAACAGGCTGAAGATGAGTCACCAGGACAACAGGCTGAAGATGAGGTTTTAGGACAACGGGCTGAAAATGAGTGATTAGGACAACAGGCTGAAGATGAGTCACCAGGATAACAGGCTGAAGATGAGACACCAGGACAACAGGCTGAAGATGAGTCACCAGGACAACAGGCTGAAGATGAGTCACTAGGACAACAGGCTGAAGATGGGACACCAGGACAACAGGTTGAAGATGAGTCACCAGGACAACAGGCTGAAGATGAGTTATTAGGACAACAGACTGAAGATGAGCCACCAGGACAACATGCTGAAGATGAGTTATTAGGACAACAGGCTGAAGATGAGTCATTAGGACAACAGACTGAAGATGAGGTTTTAGGACAACAGGCTGAAGATGAGTCACCAAGACAACAGGCTGAAGATGAGTCACCAGGACAACAGGCTGAAGATGGGACACCAAGACAACAGGTTGAAGATGAGTCACCAGGACAACAGGCTGAAGATGAGTTATTAGGACAACAGACTGAAGATGAGCCACCAGGACAACATGCTGAAGATGAGTTATTAGGACAAACGGCTGAAGATGAGTCATTAGGACAACAGGCTGAAGATGAGTCACCAGGACACCAGGCTGAAGATAAGACACCAAGACAACAAGCTGAAGATGAGTTATTAGGACAACAGGCTGAAGATGAGTCACCAGGACAACAGGCTGAAGATTAGTTATTAGGACAACAGGCTGAAGATGAGTTATTAGGACAACAGGCTGAAGATGAGTCACCGGGACAACAGGCTGGAAATGAGACACCAGGACAACAGGCTGAAGATGAGTCACCAGGACAACAGGCTGAAGATGGGACACCAGGACAACAGGTTGAAGATGAGTCACCAGGACAACAGACTGAAGATGAGTTATTAGGACAACAGACTGAAGAAGAGCCACCAGGACAACATGCTGAAGATGAGTTATTAGGACAACAGGCTGAAGATGAGTCATCAGGACAACAGGCTGAAGATGAGTCACCAGGACACAAGGCTGAAGATGAGACACCAGGACAACAAGCTGAAGATGAGTTATTATGACAACAGGATGAAGATGAGTCACCAGGACAACAGGCTGAAGATTAGTTATTAGGACAACAGGCTGAAGATGAGTTATTAGGACAACAGGCTGAAGATGAGTCACCAGGACAACAGGCTGGAAATGAGACACCAGGACAACAGGCTGAAGATGAGTCACCAGGACAACAGGCTGAAGATAAGTTATTAGGACAACAGGCTGAAGATGAGTCACTAGGGCAACAGGCTGAAGATGAGTCACCAGGACAACAGGCTGAAGATGCGTTATTAGGACAACAGGCTGAAGATGAGTTATTAGGACAACATGCTGAAGATGAGTCACCAGGACAACAGGCTGAAGATGAGTCACCAGGGCAACAGGCTGGAAATGAGACACCATGACAGCACGCTAAAGATGAGTCACCAGGACAACTGGCTGAAGATGAGTTATTAGGACAACAGGCTGAAGATGAGTCACCAGGACAACAGGCTGAAGATGAGTCACCAGGACAACAGGCTGAAGATGACTCACCAGGACAACAGGCTGTAGATGAGTCACCAGGCCAACAGGCTGGAAATGAGACACCATGACAGCAGGCTGAAGATGAGTCACCAGGACAACAGGCTGAAGATGAGTTATTAGGACAACAGGCTGAAGATGAGTCACCAGGACAACAGGATGAAGATGAGTCACCAGGACAACAGGCTGAAGATGAGTCACCAGAACAACAGGCTGAAGATGAGACACCAGGACAACAGGCTGAAGACTGAGTCACCAGGACAACAGGCAGCAGATGAGACACCAGGACAACAGTCTGAAGATGAGACACCAGGACAACAGGCTGCAGATGGGACAAAAGGCTGAAGATGAGACACCAGGACAACAGTCTGAAGATGAGACACCAGGACAACAGTCTGAAAATGAGACACCAGGACAACAGTCTGAAAATGAGTCACCAGGACAACAGGCTGAAGATGAGAAACCAGGACAACAGGCGGCAGATGAGTCACCAGAACAACAGGCTGAAGATGAGTTATTAGGACAACAGGCTGAAGATGAGTTATTAGGACAACAGGCTAAAGATGAGTCACGAGGACAACAGGCTGAAGATGAGTTATTAGGACAACAGGCTGAAGATGAGTTATTAGGACATCAGGCTGAAGATGAGTCACCAGGCCACAGGCTGAAGATGAGTTATTTGGACAACAGGCTGAAAATGAGTTATTAGGACAACAGGCTGAAGATGAGTCACCAGGACAACACGCTGAAGATGGGACACCAGGACAACAGGCTGAAGATGAGTCACCACGACAACAGGCTGAAGATGAGTTATTAGGACAACAGACTGAAGATGAGCCACCAGGACAACATGCTGAAGATGAGTTATTAGGACAACAGGCTGAAGATGAGTCATTAGGACAACAGGCTGAAGATGAGTCACTGCGACACCAGGCTGAAGATGAGACACCAGGACAACAAGCTGAAGATGAGTTATTAGGACAACAGGCTGAAGATTCGTCACCAGGACAACAGGCTGAAGATTAGTTATTAGGACAACAGGCTGAAGATGAGTTATTAGGACAACAGGCTGAAGATGAGTCACCAGGACAACAGGCTGGAAATGAGACACCAGGACAACAGCCTGAAGAGGAGTCACCAGGACAACAGGCTGAAGATGAGTTATTAGAACAACAGGCTGAAGATGAGTCATCAGGACAACAGGCTGAAGATGAGTCACCAGGACAACAGGCTGAAGATGACTCACCAGGACAACAGGCTGAAGATGAGTCACGAGGGCAACAGGCTGGAAATGAGACACCATGACAGCAGGCTGAAGATGAGTCACCAGGACAACAGGCTGAAGATGAGTTATTAGGACAACAGGCTGAAGATGAGTCACCAGGACAACAGGATGAAGATGAGTCACCAGGACAACAGGCTGAAGATGAGTCACCAGAACAAGAGGCTGAAGTTGAGACACCAGGACAACAGGCTGAGGATGAGTCACCAGGACAACAGGCTGCAGATGAGACACCAGGACAACAGTCTGAAGATGAGACACCAGGACAACAGGCTGCAGATGGGACAACAGGCTGAAGATGAGACACCAGGACAACAGTCTGAAGATGAGACACCAGGACAACAGTCTGAAAATGAGTCACCAGGACAACAGTCTGAAGATGAGACACCAGGACAACAGTCTGAAAATGAGTCACCAGGACAACAGGCTGAAGATGAGAAACCAGGACAACAGGCTGAAGATGAGTTATTAGGACAACAGGCTAAAGATGAGTCACCAGGACAACAGGCTGAAGATGAGTTATTAGGACAACAGGCTGAAGATGAGTTATTAGGACATCAGGCTGAAGATGAGTCACCAGGACAACAGGCTGAAGATGAGTTATTAGGACAACAGGCTGAAAATGAGTTATTAGGACAACCGGCTGAAGATGAGTCACCGGGACAACAGGCTGGAGACGAGACACCAGGACAATAGGCTGAAGATGAGTCACCAATACAACAGGCTGAAGATGAGTTATTAGGACAACAGACTGAAGATGAGCCACCAGGACAACATGCTGAAGATGAGTTATTAGGACAACAGGCTGAAGATGAGTCATTAGGACAACAGGCTGAAGATGAGTCACCAGGACAACAGGCTGAAGATGAGTCACCAGGACAACAGGCTGAAGATGAGTTATTAGGACAACAGGCTGAAGATGAGTCACCAGGACAACAGGCTGGAAATGAGACACCAGGACAACAGCCTGAAGATGAGTCACCAGGAAAACAGGCTGAAGATGAGTTATTAGAACAACAGGCTGAAGATGAGTCATCAGGACAACAGAATGAAGATGAGTCACCAGGACAACAGGCTGAAGATGAGTTATTAGGAGAACAGGCTGAAGATGAGTCACCAGGACAACAGGATGAAGATGAGTCACCAGGACAACAGGCTGAAGATGAGTCACCAGAACAAGAGGCTGAAGATGAGACACCAGGACAACAGGCTGAGGATGAGTCACCAGGACAACAGGCTGCAGATGAGACACCAGGACAACAGTCTGAAGATGAGACACCAGGACAACAGGCTGCAGATGGGACAACAGGCTGAAGATGAGACACCAGGACAACAGTCTGAAGATGAGACACCAGGACAACAGTCTGAAAATGAGTCAGCAGGACAACAGTCTGAAGATGAGACACCAGGACAACAGTCTGAAAATGAGTCACCAGGACAACAGGCTGAAGATGAGAAACCAGGACAACAGGCTGAAGATGAGTTATTAGGACAACAGGCTGAAGATGAGTCACCAGGACAACAGGATGAAGATGAGTCACCAGGACAACAGGCTGAAGATGAGTCACCAGAACAACAGGCTGAAGATGAGACACCAGGACAACAGGCTGAAGACTAAGTCACCAGGACAAAAGGCTGCAGATGAGACACCATGACAACAGTCTGAAGATGAGACACCAGGACAACTGTCTGAAAATGAGACACCAGGACAACAGTCTGAAAATGAGTCACCAGGACAACAGGCTGAAGATGAGAAACCAGGACAACAGGCGGCACATGAGTCACCAGAACAACAGGCTGAAGATGAGTTATTAGGACAACAGGCTGAAGATGGGTTATTAGGACAACAGGCTAAAGATGAGTCACCAGGACAACAGGCTGAAGATAAGTTATTAGGACAACAGGCTGAAGATGAGTTATTAGGACATCAGGCTGAAGATGAGTCACCAGGCCACAGGCTGAAGATGAGTTATTAGGACAACAGGCTGAAAATGAGTTATTAGGACAACAGGCTGAAGATGAGTCACCAGGACAACACGCTGAAGATGGGACACCAGGAAAACAGTCTGAAAATGAGTCACCAGGACAACAGTCTGAAGATGAGACACCAGGACAACAGTCTGAAAATGAGTCACCAGGACAACAGGCTGAAGATGAGAAACCAGGACAACAGGCTGAAGATGAGTTATTAGGACAACAGGCTAAAGATGAGTCACCAGGACAACAGGCTGAAGATGAGTTATTAGGACAACAGGCTGAAGATGAGTTATTAGGACATCAGGCTGAAGATGAGTCACCAGGACAACAGGCTGAAGATGAGTTATTAGGACAACAGGCTGAAAATGAGTTATTAGGACAACCGGCTGAAGATGAGTCACCGGGACAACAGGCTGGAGACAAGACACCAGGACAATAGGCTGAAGATGAGTCACCAATACAACAGGCTGAAGATGAGTTATTAGGACAACAGACTGAAGATGAGCCACCAGGACAACATGCTGAAGATGAGTTATTAGGACAACAGGCTGAAGATGAGTCATTAGGACAACAGGCTGAAGATGAGTCACCAGGACAACAGGCTGAAGATGAGTCACCAGGACAACAGGCTGAAGATGAGTTATTAGGACAACAGGCTGAAGATGAGTCACCAGGACAACAGGCTGGAAATGAGACACCAGGACAACAGCCTGAAGATGATTTACCAGGAAAACAGGCTGAAGATGAGTTATTAGAACAACAGGCTGAAGATGAGTCATCAGGACAACAGAATGAAGATGAGTCACCAGGACAACAGGCTGAAGATGAGTTATTAGGACAACAGGCTGAAGATGAGTCACCAGGACAACAGGATGAAGATGAGTCACCAGGACAACAGGCTGAAGATGAGTCACCAGAACAAGAGGCTGAAGATGAGACACCAGGACAACAGGCTGAGGATGAGTCACCAGGACAACAGGCTGCAGATGAGACACCAGGACAACAGTCTGAAGATGAGACACCAGGACAACAGGCTGCAGATGGGACAACAGGCTGAAGATGAGACACCAGGACAACAGTCTGAAGATGAGACACCAGGACAACAGTCTGAAAATGAGTCAGCAGGACAACAGTCTGAAGATGAGACACCAGGACAACAGTCTGAAAATGAGTCACCAGGACAACAGGCTGAAGATGAGAAACCAGGACAACAGGCTGAAGATGAGTTATTAGGACAACAGGCTGAAGATGAGTCACCAGGACAACAGGATGAAGATGAGTCACCAGGACAACAGGCTGAAGATGAGTCACCAGAACAACAGGCTGAAGATGAGACACCAGGACAACAGGCTGAAGACTAAGTCACCAGGACAAAAGGCTGCAGATGAGACACCATGACAACAGTCTGAAGATGAGACACCAGGACAACTGTCTGAAAATGAGACACCAGGACAACAGTCTGAAAATGAGTCACCAGGACAACAGGCTGAAGATGAGAAACCAGGACAACAGGCGGCACATGAGTCACCAGAACAACAGGCTGAAGATGAGTTATTAGGACAACATCTGAAGATGGGTTATTAGGACAACAGGCTAAAGATGAGTCACCAGGACAACAGGCTGAAGATGAGTTATTAGGACAACAGGCTGAAGATGAGTTATTAGGACATCAGGCTGAAGATGAGTCACCAGGCCACAGGCTGAAGATGAGTTATTAGGACAACAGGCTGAAAATGAGTTATTAGGACAACAGGCTGAAGATGAGTCACCAGGACAACACGCTGAAATGGGACACCAGGAAAACAGGCTGAAGATGAGTTATTAGGACAACAGACTGAAGATGAGCCACCAGGACAACATGCTGAAGATGAGTTATTAGGACAACAGGCTGAAGATGAGTCATTAGGACAACAGGCTGAAGATGAGTCACCGCGACACCAAGCTGAAGATGAGACACCAGGACAACAAGCTGAAGATGAGTTATTAGGACAACAGGCTGAAGATTCGTCACCAGGACAACAGGCTGAAGATTAGTTATTAGAACAACAGGCTCAAGATGAGTTCTTAGGACAACAGGCTGAAGATGAGTCACCAGGACAACAGGCTGGAAATGAGACACCAGGACAACAGCCTGAAGATGAGTCACCAGGACAACAGGCTGAAGATGAGTTATTAGAACAACAGGCTGAAGATGAGTCACCAGGACAACAGGCTGAAGATGACTCACCAGGACAACAGGCTGAAGATGAGTCACCAGGGCAACAGGCTGGAAATGAGACACCATGACAGCAGGCTGAAGATGAGTCACCAGGACAACAGGCTGAAGATGAGTTATTAGGACAACAGGCTGAAGATGAGTCACCAGGACAACAGGATGAAGATGAGTCACCAGGACAACAGACTGAAGATGAGTCACCAGAACAAGAGGCTGAAGATGAGACACCAGGACAACAGGCTGAAGATGAGTCACCAGGACAACAGGCTGCAGATGAGACACCAGGACAACAGTCTGAAGATGAGACACCAGGACAACAGGCTGCAAATGGGACAACAGGCTGAAGATGAGACACCAGGACAACAGTCTGAAGATGAGACACCAGGACAACAGTCTGAAAATGAGTCAACAGGACAACAGTGTGAAGATGAGACACCAGGACAACAGTCTGAAAATGAGTCACCAGGACAACAGGCTGAAGATGAGAAACCAGGACAACAGGCTGAAGATGAGTCACCAGAACAACAGGCTGAAGATGAGTTATTAGGACAACAGGCTAAAGATGAGTCACCAGGACAACAGGCTGAAGATAAGTTATTAGGACAACGGGCTGAAGATGAGTTATTAGGACAACAGGCTGAAGATGAGTCACCAGGACAACAGGCTGAAGATGAGGTTTTAGGACAACGGGCTGAAAATGAGTGATTAGGACAACAGGCTGAAGATGAGTCACCAGGATAACAGGCTGAAGATGAGACACCAGGACAACAGGCTGAAGATGAGTCACCAGGACAACAGGCTGAAGATGAGTCACCAGGACAACAGGCTGAAGATGGGACACCTGGACAACAGGTTGAAGATGAGTCACCAGGACAACAGGCTGAAGATGAGTTATTAGGACAATAGACTGAAGATGAGCCACCAGGACAACATGCTGAAGATGAGTTATTAGGACAACAGGCTGAAGATGAGTCATTAGGACAACAGACTGAAGATGAGGTTTTAGGACAACAGGCTGAAGATGAGTCACCAAGACAACAGGCTGAAGATGAGTCACCAGGACAACAGGCTGAAGATGGGACACCAAGACAACAGGTTGAAGATGAGTCACCAGGACAACAGGCTGAAGATGAGTTATTAGGACAACAGACTGAAGATGAGCCACCAGGACAACATGCTGAAGATGAGTTATTAGGACAAACGGCTGAAGATGAGTCATTAGGACAACAGGCTGAAGATGAGTCACCAGGACACCAGGCTGAAGATAAGACATCAAGACAACAAGCTGAAGAGGAGTTATTAGGACAACAGGCTGAAGATGAGTCACCAGGACAACAGGCTGAAGATTAATTATTAGGACAACAGGCTGAAGATGAGTTATTAGGACAACAGGCTGAAGATGAGTCACCAGGACAACAGGCTGGAAATGAGACACCAGGACAACAGGCTGAAGATGAGTCACCAGGACAACAGGCTGAAGATGGGACACCAGGACAACAGGTTGAAGATGAGTCACCAGGACAACAGACTGAAGATGAGTTATTAGGACAACAGACTGAAGAAGAGCCACCAGGACAACATGCTGAAGATGAGTTATTAGGACAACAGGCTGAAGATGAGTCATCAGGACAACAGGCTGAAGATGAGTCACCAGGACACAAGGCTGAAGATGAGACACCAGGACAACAAGCTGAAGATGAGTTATTATGACAACAGGATGAAGATGAGTCACCAGGACAACAGGCTGAAGATTAGTTATTAGGACAACAGGCTGAAGATGAGTTATTAGGACAACAGGCTGAAGATGAGTCACCAGGACAACAGGCTGGAAATGAGACACCAGGACAACAGGCTGAAGATGAGTCACCAGGACAACAGGCTGAAGATGAGTTATTAGGACAACAGGCTGAAGATGAGTCACTAGGGCAACAGGCTGAAGATGAGTCACCAGGACAACAGGCTGAAGATGCGTTATTAGGACAACAGGCTGAAGATGAGTTATTAGGACAACATGCTGAAGATGAGTCACCAGGACAACAGGCTGAAGATGAGTCACCAGGGCAACAGGCTGGAAATGAGACACCATGACAGCACGCTAAAGATGAGTCACCAGGACAACTGGCTGAAGATGAGTTATTAGGACAACAGGCTGAAGATGAGTCACCAGGACAACAGGCTGAAGATGAGTCACCAGGACAACAGGCTGAAGATGACTCACCAGGACAACAGGCTGTAGATGAGTCACCAGGGCAACAGGCTGGAAATGAGACACCATGACAGCAGGCTGAAGATGAGTCACCAGGACAACAGGCTGAAGATGAGTTATTAGGACAACAGGCTGAAGATGAGTCACCAGGACAACAGGATGAAGATGAGTCACCAGGACAACAGGCTGAAGATGAGTCACCAGAACAACAGGCTGAAGATGAGACACCAGGACAACAGGCTGAAGACTGAGTCACCAGGACAACAGGCTGCAGATGAGACACCAGGACAACAGTCTGAAGATGAGACACCAGGACAACAGGCTGCAGATGGGACAAAAGGCTGAAGATGAGACACCAGGACAACAGTCTGAAGATGAGACACCAGGACAACAGTCTGAAAATGAGACACCAGGACAACAGTCTGAAAATGAGTCACCAGGACAACAGGCTGAAGATGAGAAACCAGGACAACAGGCGGCAGATGAGTCACCAGAACAACAGGGTGAAGATGAGTTATTAGGACAACAGGCTGAAGATGAGTTATTAGGACAACAGGCTAAAGATGAGTCACGAGGACAACAGGCTGAAGATGAGTTATTAGGACAACAGGCTGAAGATGAGTTATTAGGACATCAGGCTGAAGATGAGTCACCAGGCCACAGGCTGAAGATGAGTTATTTGGACAACAGGCTGAAGATGAGTCACCAGGACAACACGCTGAAGATGGGACACCAGGACAACAGGCTGAAGATGAGTCACCACGACAACAGGCTGAAGATGAGTTATTAGGACAACAGACTGAAGATGAGCCACCAGGACAACATGCTGAAGATGAGTTATTAGGACAACAGGCTGAAGATGAGTCATTAGGACAACAGGCTGAAGATGAGTCACTGCGACACCAGGCTGAAGATGAGACACCAGGACAACAAGCTGAAGATGAGTTATTAGGACAACAGGCTGAAGATTCGTCACCAGGACAACAGGCTGAAGATTAGTTATTAGGACAACAGGCTGAAGATGAGTTATTAGGACAACAGGCTGAAGATGAGTCACCAGGACAACAGGCTGGAAATGAGACACCAGGACAACAGCCTGAAGAGGAGTCACCAGGACAACAGGCTGAAGATGAGTTATTAGAACAACAGGCTGAAGATGAGTCATCAGGACAACAGGCTGAAGATGAGTCACCAGGACAACAGGCTGAAGATGACTCACCAGGACAACAGGCTGAAGATGAGTCACCAGGGCAACAGGCTGGAAATGAGACACCATGACAGCAGGCTGAAGATGAGTCACCAGGACAACAGGCTGAAGATGAGTTATTAGGACAACAGGCTGAAGATGAGTCACCAGGAAAACAGGATGAAGATGAGTCACCAGGACAACAGGCTGAAGATGAGTCACCAGAACAAGAGGCTGAAGATGAGACACCAGGACAACAGGCTGAGGATGATTCACCAGGACAACAGGCTGCAGATGAGACACCAGGACAACAGTCTGAAGATGAGACACCAGGACAACAGGCTGCAGATGGGACAACAGGCTGAAGATGAGACACCAGGACAACAGTCTGAAGATGAGACACCAGGACAACAGTCTGAAAAGGAGTCACCAGGACAACAGTCTGAAGATGAGACACCAGGACAACAGTCTGAAAATGAGTCACCAGGACAACAGGCTGAAGATGAGAAACCAGGACAACAGGCTGAAGATGAGTTATTAGGACAACAGGCTAAAGATGAGTCACCAGGACAACAGGCTGAAGATGAGTTATTAGGACAACAGGCTGAAGATGAGTTATTAGGACATCAGGCTGAAGATGAGTCACCAGGACAACAGGCTGAAGATGAGTTATTAGGACAACAGGCTGAAAATGAGTTATTAGGACAACCGGCTGAAGATGAGTCACCGGGACAACAGGCTGGAGACGAGACACCAGGACAATAGGCTGAAGATGAGTCACCAATACAACAGGATGAAGATGAGTCACCAGGACAACAGGCTGAAGATGAGTCACCAGGGCAACAGGCTGGAAATGAGACACCAGGACAACAGGCTGAAGATGAGTCACCAGGACAACAGGCTGAAGATGGGACACCAGGACAACAGGTTGAAGATGAGTCACCAGGACAACAGACTGAAGATGAGTTATTAGGACAACAGACTGAAGATGAGCCACCAGGACAACATGCTGAAGATGAGTTATTAGGACAACAGGCTGAAGATGAGTCATTAGGACAACAGGCTGAAGATGAGTCACCAGGACACAAGGCTGAAGATGAGACACCAGGACAACAAGCTGAAGAAGATTTTTTATGACAACAGGATGAAGATGAGTCACCAGGACAACAGGCTAAAGATTAGTTATTAGGACAACAGGCTGAAGATGAGTTATTAGGACAACAGGCTGAAGATGAGTCACCAGGACAACAGGCTGGAAATGAGACACCAGGACAACAGGCTGAAGATTAGTCACCAGGACAACAGGCTGAAGATGAGTTATTAGGACAACAGGCTGAAGATGAGTCACCAGGGCAACAGGCTGAAGATGAGTCACCAGGACAACAGGCTGAAGATGCGTTATTAGGACAACAGGCTGAAGATGAGTTATGAGGACAACATGCTGAAGATGAGTCACCAGGACAACAGGACAACAGGCTGAAGATGAGTCACCAGGGCAACAGGCTGGAAATGAGACACCATGACAGCACGCTAAAGATGAGTCACCAGGACAACAGGCTGAAGATGAGTTATTAGGACAACAGGCTGAAGATGAGTCACCAGGACAACAGGCTGAAGATGACTCACCAGGACAACAGGCTGAAGATGAGTCACCAGGGCAACAGGCTGGAAATGAGACACCATGACAGCAGGCTGAAGATGAGTCACCAGGACAACAGGCTGAAGATGAGTTATTAGGACAACAGGCTGAAGATGAGTCACCAGGACAACAGGATGAAGATGAGTCACCAGGACAACAGGCTGAAGATGAGTCACCAGAACAACAGGCTGAAGATGAGACACCAGGACAACAGGCTGAAGACTGAGTCACCAGGACAACAGGCTGCAGATGAGACACCAGGACAACAGTCTGAAGATGAGACACCAGGACAACAGGCTGCAGATGGGACAACAGGCTGAAGATGAGACACCAGGACAACAGTCTGAAGATGAGACACCAGGACAACAGTCTGAAAATCAGACACCAGGACAACAGTCTGAAAATGAGCCACCAGGACAACAGGCTGAAGATGAGAAACCAGGACAACAGGCGGCAGATGAGTCACCAGAACAACAGGCTGAAGATGAGTTATTAGGACAACAGGCTAAAGATGAGTCACGAGGACAACAGGCTGAAGATGAGTTATTAGGACAACAAGCTGAAGATGAGTTATTAGGACATCAGGCTGAAGATGAGTCACCAGGCCACAGGCTGAAGATGAGTTATTTGGACAACAGGCTGAAGATGAGTCACCAGGACAACACGCTGAAGATGGGACACCAGGACGACAGGCTGAAGATGAGTCACCACGACAACAGGCTGAAGATGAGTTATTAGGACAACAGACTGAAGATGAGCCACCAGGACAACATGCTGAAGATGAGTTATTAGGACAACAGGCTGAAGATGAGTCATTAGGACAACAGGCTGAAGATGAGTCACCGCGACACCAGGCTGAAGATGAGACACCAGGACAACAAGCTGAAGATGAGTTATTAGGACAACAGGCTGAAGATTCGTCACCAGGACAACAGGCTGAAGATTAGTTATTAGGACAACAGGCTGAAGATGAGTCACCAGGACACCAGGCTGAAGATGAGACACCAAGACAACAAGCTGAAGATGAGTTATTAGGACAACAGGCTGAAGATGAGTCACCAGGACAACAGGCTGAAGATTAGTTATTAGGACAACAGGCTGAAGATGAGTTATTAGGACAACAGGCTGAAGATGAGTCACCAGGACAACAGGCTGGAAATGAGACACCAGGACAACAGGCTGAAGATGAGTCACCAGGACAACAGGCTGAAGATGGGACACCAGGACAACAGGTTGAAGATGAGTCACCAGGACAACAGACTGAAGATGAGTTATTAGGACAACAGACTGAAGATGAGCCACCAGGACAACATGCTGAAGATGAGTTATTAGGACAACAGGCTGAAGATGAGTCATTAGGACAACAGGCTGAAGATGAGTCACCAGGACACAAGGCTGAAGATGAGACACCAGGACAACAAGCTGAAGAAGATGTTTTATGACAACAGGATGAAGATGAGTCACCAGGACAACAGGCTAAAGATTAGTTATTAGGACAACAGGCTGAAGATGAGTTATTAGGACAACAGGCTGAAGATGAGTCACCAGGACAACAGGCTGGAAATGAGACACCAGGACAACAGGCTGAAGATGAGTCACCAGGACAACAGGCTGAAGATGAGTTATTAGGACAACAGGCTGAAGATGAGTCACCAGGGCAACAGGCTGAAGATGAGTCACCAGGACAACAGGCTGAAGATGCGTTATTAGGACAACAGGCTGAAGATGAGTTATTAGGACAACATGCTGAAGATGAGTCACCAGGACAACAGGACAACAGGCTGAAGATGAGTCACCAGGGCAACAGGCTGGAAATGAGACACCATGACAGCACGCTAAAGATGAGTCACCAGGACAACAGGCTGAAGATGAGTTATTAGGACAACAGGCTGAAGATGAGTCACCAGGACAACAGGCTGAAGATGACTCACCAGGACAACAGGCTGAAGATGAGTCACCAGGGCAACAGGCTGGAAATGAGACACCATGACAGCAGGCTGAAGATGAGTCACCAGGACAACAGGCTGAAGATGAGTTATCAGGACAACAGGCTGAAGATGAGTCACCAGGACAACAGGATGAAGATGAGTCACCAGGACAACAGGCTGAAGATGAGTCACCAGAACAACAGGCTGAAGATGAGACACCAGGACAACAGGCTGAAGACTGAGTCACCAGGACAACAGGCTGCAGATGAGACACCAGGACAACAGTCTGAAGATGAGACACCAGGACAACAGGCTGCAGATGGGACAACAGGCTGAAGATGAGACACCAGGACAACAGTCTGAAGATGAGACACCAGGACAACAGTCTGAAAATCAGACACCAGGACAACAGTCTGAAAATGAGTCACCAGGACAACAGGCTGAAGATGAGAAACCAGGACAACAGGCGGCAGATGAGTCACCAGAACAACAGGCTGAAGATGAGTCACCAGAACAACAGGCTGAAGATGAGTCACGAGGACAACAGGCTGAAGATGAGTTATTAGGACAACAAGCTGAAGATGAGTTATTAGGACATCAGGCTGAAGATGAGTCACCAGGCCACAGGCTGAAGATGAGTTATTTGGACAACAGGCTGAAAATGAGTTATTAGGACAACAGGCTGAAGATGAGTCACCAGGACAGCACGCTGAAGATGGGACACCAGGACAACAGGCTGAAGATGAGTCACCACGACAACAGGCTGAAGATGAGTTATTAGGACAACAGACTGAAGATGAGCCACCAGGACAACATGCTGAAGATGAGTTATTAGGACAACAGGCTGAAGATGAGTCATTAGGACAACAGGCTGAAGATGAGTCACCGCGACACCAGGCTGAAGATGAGACACCAGGACAACAAGCTGAAGATGAGTTATTAGGACAACAGGCTGAAGATTCGTCACCAGGACAACAGGCTGAAGATTAGTTATTAGGACAACAGGCTGAAGATGAGTTATTAGGACAACAGGCTGAAGATGAGTCACCAGGACAACAGGCTGGAAATGAGACACCAGGACAACAGCCTGAAGATGAGTCACCAGGACAACAGGCTGAAGATGAGTTATTAGAACAACAGGCTGAAGATGAGTCATCAGGACAACAGGCTGAAGATGAGTCACCAGGACAACAGGCTGAAGATGACTCACCAGGACAACAGGCTGAAGATGAGTCACCAGGGCAACAGGCTGGAAATGAGACACCATGACAGCAGGCTGAAGATGAGTCACCAGGACAACAGGCTGAAGATGAGTTATTAGGACAACAGGCTGAAGATGAGTCACCAGGACAACAGGATGAAGATGAGTCACCAGGACAACAGGCTGAAGATGAGTCACCAGAACAAGAGGCTGAAGATGAGACACCAGGACAACAGGCTGAGGATGAGTCACCTGGACAACAGGCTGCAGATGAGACACCAGGACAACAGTCTGAAGATGAGACACCAGGACAACAGGCTGCAGATGGGACAACAGGCTGAAGATGAGACACCAGGACAACAGTCTGAAGATGAGACACCAGGACAACAGTCTGAAAATGAGTCACCAGGACAACAGTCTGAAGATGAGACACCAGGACAACAGGATGAAGATGAGTCACCAGGACAACAGGCTGAAGATGAGTCACCAGAACAACAGTCTGAAGATGAGACACCAGGACAACAGTCTGAAAATGAGTCACCAGGACAACAGTCTGAAGATGAGACACACCAGGACAACAGTCTGAAAATGAGACACCAGGACAACAGTCTGAAAATGAGTCACCAGGACAACAGGCTGAAGATGAGAAACCAGGACAACAGGCGGCAGATGAGTCACCAGAACAACAGGCTGAAGATGAATTATTAGGAAAACAGGCTGAAGATGAGTTATTAGGACAACAGGCTAAAGATGAGTCACCAGGACAACAGGCTGAAGATGAGTTATTAGGACAACAGGCTGAAGATGAGTTATTAGGACATCAGGCTGAAGATGAGTCACCAGGCCACAGGCTGAAGATGAGTTATTAGGACAACAGGCTGAAAATGAGTTATTAGGACAACAGGCTGAAGATGAGTCACCAGGACAACACGCTGAAGATGGGACACCAGGACAACAGGCTGAAAATGAGTTATTAGGACAACAGACTGAAGATGAGCCACCAGGACAACATGCTGAAGATGAGTTATTAGGACAACAGGCTGAAGATGAGTCATTAGGACAACAGGCTGAAGATGAGTCACCGCGACACCAGGCTGAAGATGAGACACCAGGACAACAAGCTGAAGATGAGTTATTAGGACAACAGGCTGAAGATTCGTCACCAGGACAACAGGCTGAAGATTAGTTATTAGGACAACAGGCTGAAGATGAGTTCTTAGGACAACAGGCTGAAGATGAGTCACCAGGACAACAGGCTGGAAATGAGACACCAGGACAACAGCCTGAAGATGAGTCACCAGGACAACAGGCTGAAGATGAGTTATTAGAACAACAGGCTGAAGATGAGTCACCAGGACAACAGGCTGAAGATGACTCACCAGGACAACAGGCTGAAGATGAGTCACCAGGGCAACAGGCTGGAAATGAGACACCATGACAGCAGGCTGAAGATGAGTCACCAGGACAACAGGCTGAAGATGCGTTATTAGGACAACAGGCTGAAGATGAGTCACCAGGACGACAGGATGAAGATGAGTCACCAGGACAACAGGCTGAAGATGAGTCACCAGAACAAGAGGCTGAAGATGAGACACCAGGACAACAGGCTGAAGATGAGTCACCAGGACAACAGGCTGCAGATGAGACACCAGGACAACAGTCTGAAGATGAGACACCAGGACAATAGGCTGCAGATGGGACAACAGGCTGAAGATGAGACACCAGGACAACAGTCTGAAGATGAGACACCAGGACAACAGTCTGAAAATGAGTCAACAGGACAACAGTCTGAAGATGAGACACCAGGACAACAGTCTGAAAATGAGTCACCAGGACAACAGGCTGAAGATGAGAAACCAGGACAACAGGCTGAAGATGAGTCACCAGAACAACAGGCTGAAGATGAGTTATTAGGACAACAGGCTGAAGATGAGTTATTAGGACAACAGCCTGAAGATGAGTCACCATGTCAACAGGCTGAAGATGAGGTTTTAGGACAACGGGCTGAAAATGAGTGATTAGGACAACAGGCTGAAGATGAGTCACCAGGATAACAGGCTGAAGATGAGACACCAGGACAACAGGCTGAAGATGAGTCACCAGGACAATAGGCTGAATATGAGTCACCAGGACAACAGGCTGAAGATGGGACACCAGGACAACAGGTTGAAGATGAGTCACCAGGACAACAGGCTGAAGATGAGTTGTTAGGACAACAGACTGAAGATGAGCCACCAGGACAACATGCTGAAGATGAGTTATTAGGACAACAGGCTGAAGATGAGTCATTAGGACAACAGACTGAAGATGAGGTTTTAGGACAACAGGCTGAAGATGAGTCACCAAGACAACAGGCTGAAGATGAGTCACCAGGACAACAGGCTGAAGATGGGACACCAGGACAACAGGTTGAAGATGAGTCACCAGGACAACAGGCTGAAGATGAGTTATTAGGACAACAGACTGAAGATGAGCCACCAGGACAACATGCTGAAGATGAGTTATTAGGACAACAGGCTGAAGATGAGTCATTAGGACAACAGGCTGAAGATGAGTCACCAGGACACCAGGCTGAAGATGAGACACCAAGACAACAAGCTGAAGATGAGTTATTAGGACAACAGGCTGAAGATGAGTCACCAGGACAACAGGCTGAAGATTAGTTATTAGGACAACAGGCTGAAGATGAGTTATTAGGACAACAGGCTGAAGATGACTCACTAGGACAACAGGCTGGAAATGAGACACCAGGACAACAGGCTGAAGATGAGTCGCCAGGACAACAGGCTGAAGATGGGACACCAGGACCACAGACTGAAGATGAGTTATTAGGACAACAGACTGAAGATGAGCCACCAGGACAACATGCTGAAGATGAGTTATTAGGACAACAGGCTGAAGATGAGTCATTAGGACAACAGGCTGAAGATGAGTCACCAGGACACAAGGCTGAAGATGAGACACCAGGACAACAAGCTGAAGATGAGTTATTATGACAACAGGATGAAGATGAGTCACCAGGACAACAGGCTGAAGATTAGTTATTAGGACAACAGGCTGAAGATGAGTTATTAGGACAACAGGCTGAAGATGAGTCACCAGGACAACAGGCTGGAAATGAGACACCAGGACAACAGGCTGAAGATGAGTCACCAGGACAACAGGCTGAAGATGAGTTATTAGGACAACAGGCTGAAGATGAGTCACCAGGGCAACAGGCTGAAGATGAGTCACCAGGACAACAGGCTGAAGATGCGTTATTAGGACAACAGGCTGAAGATGAGTTATTAGGACAACATGCTGAAGATGAGTCACCAGGACAACAGGACAACAGGCTGAAGATGAGTCACCAGGGCAACAGGCTGGAAATGAGACACCATGACAGCACGCTAAAGATGAGTCACCAGGACAACAGGCTGAAGATGAGTTATTAGGACAACAGGCTGAAGATGAGTCACCAGGACAACAGGCTGAAGATGAGTCACCAAAACAACAGGCTGAAGATGAGAAACCGGGACAACAAGCTGAAGATGAGTCACCAGGACAACAGGCTGCAGATGAGACACCAGGACAGGCTGAAGATGAGACACCGGGACAACAGACTGAAGATGAGTCACCAGGACAACAGGCGGCAGATGAGACACCAAAACAACAGGCTGAAGATGAGTTATTAGGACAAAAGGCTGAAGATGAGTTATTAGGACAACAGGCTAAAGATGAGTCACCAGGACAACAGGCTGAAAATGAGTTATTAGGACAACAGGCTGAAGATGAGTTATTAGGACATCAGGCTGAAGATGAGTCACCAGGACAACAGGCTGAAGATGAGTTATTAGGACAACCGGCTGAAGATGAGTCACCGGGACAACAGGCTGAAGACGAGACACCAGGACAATAGGCTGAAGATGAGTCACCAATACAACAGGCTGAAGATGAGTTATTAGGACAACAGACTGAAGATGAGCCACCAGGACAACATGCTGAAGATGAGTTATTAGGACAACAGGCTGAAGATGAGTCATTAGGACAACAGGCTGAAGATGAGTCACCAGGACAACAGGCTGAAGATGAGTCACCAGGACAACAGGCTGAAGATGAGTTATTAGGACAACAGGCTGAAAATGAGTTAATAGGACAACAGGCTGAAGATGAGTCACCAGGACAACAGGCTGAAGATGAGTTATTAGGACAACAGGTTGAAGATGAGTCACCAGGACAACAGGCTGAAGATGAGTCACCAGAACAACAGGCTGAAGATGAGAAACCGGGACAACAAGCTGAAGATGAGTCACCAGGACAACAGGCTGCAGATGAGACACCAGGACAGGCTGAAGATGAGACAGCGGGACAACAGACTGAAGATGAGTCACCAGGACAACAGGCGGCAGATGAGACACCAGGACAACAGTCTGAAGATGAGACACAAAGACAACAGGCTGCAGATGAGACACCAGGACAACAGTCTGAAAATGAGTCACCAGAACAACAGGCTGAAGATGAGTTATTAGGACAACAGGCTGAAGATGAGTTATTAGGACAACAGACTAAAGATGAGTCACCAGGACAACAGGCTGAAGATGAGTTATTAGGACAACAGGCTGAAGATGAGTTATTAGGACATCAGGCTGAAGATGAGTCACCAGGACAACAGGCTGAAGACGAGACACCAGGACAACAGGCTGAAGATGAGTCACCAATACAACAGGCTGAAGATGAGTTATTAGGACAACAGACTGAAGATGAGCCACCAGGACAACATGCTGAAGATGAGTTGTTAGGACAACAGGCTGAAGGTGAGTCATTAGGACAACAGGCTGAAGATGAGTCACCGGGACACCAGGCTGAAGATGAGACACCAGGACAACATGCTGAAGATGAGTTATTAGGACAACAGGCTGAAGGTGAGTCATTAGGACAACAGGCTAAAGATGAGTCACCAGGACAACAGGCTGAAGATGAGGTATTAGGACAACAGGCTGAAGATGAGTTATTAGGACATCAGGCTGAAGATGAGTCACCAGGACAACAGGCTGAAGATGAGTTATTAGGACAACAGGCTGAAAATGAGTTATTAGGACAACCAGCTGAAGATGAGTCACCGGGACAACAGGCTGAAGATGAGACACCAGGACAACAGGCTGAAGATGAGTCACCAATACAACAGGCTGAAGATGAATTATTAGGACAACAGACTGAAGATGAGCCACCAGGACAACATGCTGAAGATGAGTTATTAGGACAACCGGCTGAAGATGAGTCACCGGGACAACAGGCTGAAGATGAGTCACCAGGACAACAGGCTGAAGATGAGTCACCAAAACAACAGGCTGAAGATGAGAAACCGGGACAACAAGCTGAAGATGAGTCACCAGGACAACAGGCTGCAGATGAGACACCAGGACAGGCTGAAGATGAGACACCGGGACAACAGACTGAAGATGAGTCACCAGGACAACAGGCGGCAGATGAGACACCAGGACAACAGTCTGAAGATGAGACACCAAAACAACAGGCTGCAGATGAGACACCAGGACAACAGTCTGAAATGAGTCACCAGAACAACAGGCTGAAGATGAGTTATTAGGACAAAAGGCTGAAGATGAGTTATTAGGACAACAGGCTAAAGATGAGTCACCAGGACAACAGGCTGAAAATGAGTTATTAGGACAACAGGCTGAAGATGAGTTATTAGGACATCAGGCTGAAGATGAGTCACCAGGACAACAGGCTGAAGATGAGTTATTAGGACAACCGGCTGAAGATGAGTCACCGGGACAACAGGCTGAAGACGAGACACCAGGACAATAGGCTGAAGATGAGTCACCAATACAACAGGCTGAAGATGAGTTATTAGGACAACAGACTGAAGATGAGCCACCAGGACAACATGCTGAAGATGAGTTATTAGGACAACAGGCTGAAGATGAGTCATTAGGACAACAGGCTGAAGATGAGTCACCAGGACAACAGGCTGAAGATGAGTCACCAGGACAACAGGCTGAAGATGAGTTATTAGGACAACAGGCTGAAGATGAGTTAATAGGACAACAGGCTGAAGATGAGTCACCAGGACAACAGGCTGAAGATGAGTTATTAGGACAACAGGTTGAAGATGAGTCACCAGGACAACAGGCTGAAGATGAGTCACCAGAACAACAGGCTGAAGATGAGAAACCGGGACAACAAGCTGAAGATGAGTCACCAGGACAACAGGCTGCAGATGAGACACCAGGACAGGCTGAAGATGAGACACCGGGACAACAGACTGAAGATGAGTCACCAGGACAACAGGCGGCAGATGAGACACCAGGACAACAGTCTGAAGATGAGACACAAAGACAACAGGCTGCAGATGAGACACCAGGACAACAGTCTGAAAATGAGTCACCAGAACAACAGGCTGAAGATGAGTTATTAGGGCAACAGGCTGAAGATGAGTTATTAGGACAACAGGCTAAAGATGAGTCACCAGGACAACAGGCTGAAGATGAGTTATTAGGACAACAGGCTGAAGATGAGTTATTAGGACATCAGGCTGAAGATGAGTCACCAGGACAACAGGCTGAAAATGAGTTATTAGGACAACAGGCTGAAAATGAGTTATTAGGACAACCGGCTGAAGATGAGTCACCAGGACAACAGGCTGAAGACGAGACACCAGGACAACAGGCTGAAGATGAGTCACCAATACAACAGGCTGAAGATGAGTTATTAGGACAACAGACTGAAGATGAGCCACCAGGACAACATGCTGAAGATGAGTTATTAGGACAACAGGCTGAAGGTGAGTCATTAGGACAACAGGCTGAAGATGAGTCACCGGGACACCAGGCTGAAGGTGAGACACCAGGACAACATGCTGAAGATGAGTTATTAGGACAACAGGCTGAAGGTGAGTCATTAGGACAACAGGCTAAAGATGAGTCACCAGGACAACAGGCTGAAGATGAGGTATTAGGACAACAGGCTGAAGATGAGTTATTAGGACATCAGGCTGAAGATGAGTCACCAGGACAACAGGCTGAAGATGAGTTATTAGGACAACAGGCTGAAAATGAGTTATTAGGACAACCGGCTGAAGATGAGTCACCGGGACAACAGGCTGAAGATGAGACACCAGGACAACAGGCTGAAGATGAGTCACCAATACAACAGGCTGAAGATGAGTTATTAGGACAACAGACTGAAGATGAGCCACCAGGACAACATGCTGAAGATGAGTTATTAGGACAACAGGCTGAAGATGAGTCATTAGGACAACAGGCTGAAGATGAGTCACCAGGACAACAGGCTGAAGATGAGTCACCAGGACAACAGGCTGAAGATGAGTTATTAGGACAACAGGCTGAAGATGAGTTAATAGGACAACAGGCTGAAGATGAGTCACCAGGACAACAGGCTGAAGATGAGTTATTGGGACAACAGGCTGAAGATGAGTCACCAGGACAACAGGCTGAAGATGAGTCACCAGAACAACAGGCTGAAGATGAGAAACCGGGACAACAAGCTGAAGATGAGTCACCAGGACAACAGGCTGCAGATGAGACACCAGGACAGGCTGAAGATGAGACACCGGGACAACAGACTGAAGATGAGTCACCAGGACAACAGGCGGCAGATGAGACACCAGGACAACAGTCTGAAGATGAGACACCAAGACAACAGGCTGCAGATGAGACACCAGGACAACAGTCTGAAAATGAGTCACCAGAACAACAGGCTGAAGATGAGTTATTAGGACAACAGGCTGAAGATGAGTTATTAGGACAACAGGCTAAAGATGAGTCACCAGGACAACAGGCTGAAGATGAGTTATTAGGACAACAGGCTGAAGATGAGTTATTAGGACATCAGGCTGAAGATGAGTCACCAGGACAACAGGCTGAAGATGAGTTAGGAAAACAGGCTGAAAATGAGTTATTAGGACAACCGGCTGAAGACGAGTCACCAGGACAACAGGCTGAAGACGAGACACCAGGACAACAGGCTGAAGATGAGTCACCAATACAACAGGCTGAAGATGAGTTATTAGGACAACAGACTGAAGATGAGCCACCAGGACAACATGCTGAAGATGAGTTATTAGGACAACAGGCTGAAGGTGAGTCATTAGGACAACAGGCTGAAGATGAGTCACCGGGACACCAGGCTGAAGATGAGACACCAGGACAACAAGCTGAAGATGAGTTATTAGGACAACAGGCTGAAGATGAGTCACCAGGACAACAGGCTGAAAATGAGTCCCCAGAACAACAGGCTGAAGATGATTTATTAGGACAACAGGCTGAAGATGAGTTATTAGGACATCAAACTGAAGATGAGTCACCAGGCCACAGGCTGAAGATGAGTTATTAGGACAACAGGCTGAAAATGAGTTATTCGGACAACAGGCTGAAGATGAGTCACCAGGACAACAGGCTGAAGATGGGACACCAGGACTACAGGCTGAAGGTGAAAAACCAGGACAACAGGCTGAAGATGAGTTATTAGGACCACAGACTGAAGATGAGCCACCAGGACAACATGCTGAAGACGAGTTATTAGGATACAGGCTGAAGATGAGTCATTAGGACAACAGGCTGAAGATGAGTCATTAGGACAACAGGCTGAAGATATGTCACCGGGACACCAGGCTGAAGACGAGACACCAGGACAACAAGCTGAAGATGAGTTATTAGGACAACAGGCTGAAGATGAGTCACCAGGACAACAGGCTGAAGATTAGTTATTAGGACAATAGGCTGAAGATGAGTTATTAGGACAACAGGCTGAAGATGAGTCACCAGGACAACAGGCTGGAAATGAGACACCAGGACAACAGGCTGAAGATGAGTCACCAGGACAACAGGCTGAAGATGAGTTATTAGGACAACAGGCTGAAGATGAGTCACCAGGACAACAGGCTGAAGATGAGTCACCAGGACAACAGGCTGAAGATGACTCACCAGGACAACAGGCTGAAGATGAGTCACCAGGGCAACAGGCTGGAAATGAGACACCATGACAGCAGGCTGAAGATGAGTCACCAGGACAACAGGCTGAAGATGAGTTATTAGGACAACAGGCTGAAGATGAGTCACCAGGACAACAGGATGAAGATGAGTCACCAGGACAACAGGCTGAAGATGAGTCACCAGAACAACAGGCTGAAGATGAGACACCAGGACAACAGGCTGAAGACTGAGTCACTAGGACAACAGGCTGCAGATGAGACACCAGGACAACAGTCTGAAGATGAGACACCAGGACAACAGGCTGCAGATGGGACAACAGGCTGAAGATGAGACACCAGGACAACAGTCTGAAGATGAGACACCAGGACAACAGTCTGAAAATGAGACACCAGGACAACAGTCTGAAAATGAGTCACCAGGACAACAGGCTGAAGATGAGAAACCAGGACAACAGGCGGCAGATGAGTCACCAGAACAACAGGCTGAAGATGAGTTATTAGGACAACAGGCTGAAGATGAGTTATTAGGACAACAGGCTAAAGATGAGTCACCAGGACAACAGGCTGAAGATGAGTTATTAGGACAACAGGCTGAAGATGAGTTATTAGGACATCAGGCTGAAGATGAGTCACCAGGCCACAGGCTGAAGATGAGTTATTAGGACAACAGGCTGAAAATGAGTTATTAGGACAACAGGCTGAAGATGAGTCACCAGGACAACACGCTGAAGATGGGACACCAGGACAACAGGCTGAAGATGAGTCACCAGGACAACAGGCTGAAGATGAGTTATTAGGACAACAGACTGAAGATGAGCCACCAGGACAACATGCTGAAGATGAGTTATTAGGACAACAGGCTGAAGATGAGTCATTAGGACAACAGGCTGAAGATGAGTCACCGCGACACCAGGCTGAAGATGAGACACCAGGACAACAAGCTGAAGATGAGTTATTAGGACAACAGGCTGAAGATTCGTTACCAGGACTGTGGAAATGTGGATTTTCCTGATCAGTTATGTCCCCTATCTTGGACCCCAACGGTTCTATATGCATGTTACAAGTACATGTATGTTCCCTCCAGTTCCAGTTTCTAAGACGCAAACATATGTGTGTCTACCGTCAACATGTTCTCTGTCAGATCCGCCATCGATGGGCTGGATATTCGATTCCTAGGTATGAAAGGCCACCGACTTTATATGGCTAAGTTACTCCATTTTTACAGTTCAGGCAAGTAGGCCCGATTCTGTCCTCAAAGCCTTTCCCTGCTCTCTGTCTTTGACAGCTTCAGCTTGAGCTCGCATCTGTATCCATGAACTTTGTCCTACTCCCTGTGCAGCTAACGGTGCCTGCCTCGGCCAGTTTTCGCATGCCTGCCAAGAAGCTGTATTTCACCTTCGAATTATCTATTTTGCTCTTCAGCCGATGCATTCCTGTCAAGTGATTTAGGTAAACATTTCCTTTAGCTCACAAGCAAGGACTCAGCCTTTCCGTCCTCCTGCAAGTGATTCATAGTCCTGCTGCCATGGAAAGTTTTCTGCCCCTCGCATCTCATATAGACACTTAGACGCTTGTACACGCACACACAGTTAGTATAGAATAGATTCTGTCCGAAAGTCCTTCCTTGTGGATAACATAGTTCTCCAAACATAGGATGGTAGATATGATTTGGGATTAGGTTGACTTGACCCCCCAGACTTCTCGTCTCCACATGTAGAGCTAAATGTCAAGTCCCCTTCACCCCCTAGTTGCACGTCAATTACACGTCATGCTGCTGCGCGCGCATCTATGCCAAGTATTATCTTATAGATCCACCTATGTCTGATAATACAAACCAATCATGTTTCTTTTATTCCTTGTTACGCCTAGTTTCGATTATGTCACTGTCACGTCATTTTTCTTATCAAATGTTACGCCTTTTTACATTCGTTTCATTGTAATGCACTTATTATAAAAATACATGTCTGTCAATGAATTATTGTACTTCACTTCCTGAACCCTCGTGGTGACGGAACCTGAAGGCCGCGACTCGAGTCGGCCATTTTGAATGGAATAAAGCCCATTAGAAAACCTCTTATACCACGGATTCTGCCTCTTGTTATTTTGAGCTATTTACTTTATTTAAGATCCCGTATGAAATTCAGTCCGGTATATTTTATTTACCACAGAATGGCGCCCGAACAGGGACACTTTCTCATCTCACGCGCCGGCGGTGCGTTGCAGGCCCGGTCTCCTGCCACAGCTGGACGGACCATAAACGCGTACCAGCAGGATTTCCTGTAAGCTCCCTCCGGTCAAGCGGGGGCGACTGAGGCTGCGATCAACCCAGACGAGGCGGTGAGAAGTGCGAAGTATCCCGACCAGAGCCTAGCTGAGAGAGCAAGATCCGAGGTATACAGAGGCCCACCAGGTTTTCCGAAATCCCGATGTCGAGAGGGTCCGCTGTCCGCAGTTATCGAGTCCTGTCCATTCTCTGAGGCCTTCCGTTTCAAGGAGCTACTCGGTGAGTACCATCGCCGGGGAGGCGTGTTGACGCGCACATAGGTTGTGCCGGTCAAGACGGATTTGGGTACACAAATCCGGTCTGCACTGTTTAGCAGTGTATATGTACTGTTTAGCAGTATATCAAGTATTCCGAAGTATTCAGTTATTGTCAAGAATTCAGCGTGGTGATTAGTTAGGCAGACTGTCATCATTGTCGATCATTGTTATAATGTTTAATGTTTAATGTTTAAAGTATTCAGAAATGTCTTGCATATTGTGGTATGAATGACTGTTCATTGTTCACTGTTCATTTATTGTGTTTTTCGTATTAAGAAAATTCAAGAGTAAGTATCAGATCAGTTGTAAATATGCCACTCTTCTCGAAGTTAAGACAGATTACTACCAGAAAAGGGGTGCTTGAAGAAGCAGTTCCTATTCCTCCTAGGGACACTCCAGGGCATTTTATGTACCATAAACATGGCTTAGATGCCATATTATTTCTTGATCTATGGGTAGATTATACCAAGGGATTACCGGAAAGTCAAAGGTGGCCCATAGCGGGAACCTGGGATGCAGAGTGCATCATGAAAGTGGAGGAAGAGTTATGGAAAAGAAAGGTCAGACAGTCACAGAAAGACGCTGTTGAGTTATGGCGTAAAGAATCTCATAGACGAACAGAAAAAGCACGTAGACAAGAAGAGAGGAGTAAAGAAAGTTCAAATAAAGTTCAAGAAAATCTATTAATTGAGGAAGGTATCCGAGTGAGATCAGAACAAGTAAATAGACAAAGAAATGCTCTTATGAATGGTATGTATCCCCTACTAGCCGAAGGATTACCTAAGGCTGCTCCAGAGATACCAAAAGACTTGCCACCCCCATTATTTCCAATTAAGGTACATCCAAAGGGGCTTCCCAGAACCGCAGAAGATGTTTTTCTTTCCTCATATCTAGATGACGCAGCTCCCGAGTATGCTAACGCCACACCACATAGACCGTCTGGCGGAGGGGTTGAACGTCAGGATCAGGTATCTGTCCCCGTGCAACAGCAAGTTCCGACACAAGCGTCGGCAAGCACATCTGTTTCCGCATCTGTCTCCGCAGTCGACTCTACAGGGGTATCGACACCCATAGTTGCTGTGTCACGTTCAACGAACCCATTCACACCCGACGCCCCAGATAGGGCCACGGGAGGTGCTAGCAGTACTTTTACACCACCTAGAATAAATAAACTTGTTTTTCAAGAGTCAGCGCATTCACGTACACCTAAATTCGTAAGTGAACGTACGCTTAAGGAACTCCTTGTAAATTGTAGATATGACCCGGTGGTTGGTAAAGAGGACGAAATGGTCCTGGCATCATTACGTATCAGGCGAGCCGCAGAGTATTTAGCGAGGTTACCAGGGATGACTACGCATCTAGACAACATATATCATTTTGTTCAAACAGGACGAGATCCAGGATGTATTAACAGAGCTATGGAATTCCAGAAAGTAGAGATACAGGGGGAACTGTTACGTTTCCTCATAAACTGTATGATCAGAAATCAAGATCGTCCGGGGGTAGACCCGAATACAATGCTTATTCTTACAAGATGGAGTCAGAATATATCAGAAGGGAGACACGATAAGCAAAATTGTATAATAGCCATGTGCCGAAAAATCCGTAAAGAAATAGAGCGTATTCATGAAGAAAGATTGGGAACAGACGAGTTTGAGCAAGATGAAGTGTCCGAATCAGGGAATTCCGCAAGACAGTCAGAGACCATAGCCTATGTAGGCAGAGGAAGATCCTGTGAAAATACTAGATGTTTTCCTGATCCAATACATTCTGTATGCCCAAAAAACAGCAGAACGTATCCGACGCCTGTAATAAATCTGAAGTCTCCTGAACATTCGTTTCAAGCCGCAGATAAGATACTACGAGAACGAAGGGGTTACCACCTCCTCGATTCCATGGATGAGCAAGAATTAGCCAGATCAGCCGTTCACTGGATTGACAGTCCTGAAAAATACGGTGATGAGACCGTAGCACACACGTTTCTCAATCTCAGTGCAGATGAACAACGCTTAGCTGGAATCTATATGATTCAGCAACTCCTCATATTATATAAGTGCCAACATGCTGACCCTGGTCCTTTACCTGATATATTAACGGAACTACTCACAAACAGGTGGAGAGGTTCTAGTAACAAGCTAATTAAAGAGATATTAGTGTCACGTAAACAGTATGTCCTTTTTGTAAATCCAGATTCTCTCTCCCTGCCCCGCAGAGAAAGAGCACCGTACTATATGGATAGACAAAATCCTTTACGAGAAGTGCACCCAATAAAAGGCGAAGACAATGAGTTTCACCGTGTATTTGTTTACACACCCATATCAAAAATGGAATTATTAGAAATGAAGAAAGTAGTACCTAGTCATGACAAAGACCCAGCGGGTTTCCACCGAGAAATTAAAGACATGTTACTGATGGGAGAGTACACCTTTCCTGATATTATGACGATATTAAAGGTGCTTTTGCCTGCTGGCATTTATGAAAAACTGAAAGAAAAAGAGTGGGAAGTAGGGGACCAAAAGATAGACTGGACAGCATTAGCAGAGGAAGAAAGGGGCCGAACTGCAGGTTCGGGGCTCGGGGATAAAGTTAAACTGTTACCAGGTTTACTAGTACAGGTACTGCCACGTTTATTAACTACAAAAAAGGAAGATTGGGGTGCAATCACAGCCTGCAAACAAAAGCAAGATGAAGACACAAGCGATTATTATGCTCGATTTGAAAAATGTTTTGGTATAAATAGTGGTATAAAAGCAAGTAGTGACTCATATCCACATTTATTTGTGACAAAATTGGTGGAAAATGCATTGCCTCCAGTGAAGAATAGAATATTGAAATTCGAGAGTACCTGGCAAAGTAACACTCCGTCGCAAATGCTACAAATGTTACAGTATCATCACAATAGAATTAGGGATGAACAAGAACACGAGCATAGACGCATGAAGGATACAAAAATGAAAATGCTAGTTTCTCAGACAGTACCAGCAGATGGTCACAAAAGGGGTGTGACACATTCTGGTGATTCTGCAGTTCCTGTAAAAGGAACCTGCAATTACTGTAAACAACTAGGCCATTATGTACACGATTGTCCAGTCCTGAAACGTAATATAGCTACAGGTATTGCAAAAGAGAGACCACGATTAGTTAGACAAGATCAGAATGAACAAGGAGCTATGCAGCATGGACAGTCCATGCCAGTTCAGCAACAGTCCATGCCAGCCTCACAGCAACCCATACAGTTTGTGCCAGCTGCACCACCGTTGCCTGCTACTGCCACACAAACAACGACACGACAAATGTATCAGACTGCACAGTATGAATACCCTGAATATCAGCGCTACGCATGAACCAGCCTAGAGAGGGAAGTCGACTTACCGCTTATCGAGATTCCTGTAGATCAAGAAGGACCTTATGTACATAGTGAATTATTAGGTCAAGATAGAAAATTCTTACTCGATACAGGGGCAAGTCGAACAACTATAAAACGTAGTGAAGTTCCAGGGGCACCCCTCTCAGGCTCTCAAAATGTTTCCCTTGGTTTTTCGGGAAAACCTATTGTTAATGAAGTATCACAGCCTCTACCACTTACGATAGGACCTTTGACACGAACTACAGATTTATTGCTTACTAAATCATGCCCAGAAAATCTGTTAGGAATTAAAACTCTGAAAGCACTAGGAGCCATAATATGTTGTTCTCCGGAAGGAGTAAGGTTGTTTTTGCGGGATTTTAAAGGTCACTATGTGTCTAGAGACATGGATCCCCGACTACAGACTTTACCAGTACATCTATGGGCACAAGGCCCTACGGATGTTGGCTGCATGAACATTACACCCTATCGAGTTACATTGAAAGCAGGAGTGGTACTACCACGAATGCGACAATACAAGTTACCGCATGATGCTGTAGTGGCTTTGCTGAAAATCATTGATGAGCTGATTGCCCAGGGAGTAGTTATAGAAACAGACTCCAATATATGTAATTCACCGATAATTCCGATTCTTAAACGAACTGACCCTACTGCCGCACCAGTATACCGATTGGTTATTGATTTGCGTGAACTAAACAAGTGTATTGTACCACAATTCCCTGTGGTCCCTGATATATCATCATTGTTGACAGCAATTGATTCCGAAGCAACATTTTTTACTGTAATTGATCTCAAGAATGCTTTTTTCAGCGTCCCAATAGATCCGGAAAGCCAATACTTGTTCGGATTCAGTTTAAATGGGCGCAGCTTTAAATTCTCACGCGCTCCCCAAGGATTTACAGAAAGCCCCAGCATCTACAGCCAAGCACTGAAACGAGAACTTGACAGTATCCACATGCCAGTCAATACTGCACTGCTTCAATATGTCGATGATCTGCTGATCACCGCAAGAAACGAGCCAGAATGTGAAAAGGCTTCTCTGACAGTTTTACATTTCCTAGCCGACAAGGGGCACAAGGTGTCCCCTTCTAAGCTGCAATTCTGTGTTCAGCGAGTTATTTATCTTGGTCACTCGCTGTCCAAGGAGGGAAGGCAGCTTACACCAGATCGCATCCAGTTAATTGCTAACATGTCAATACCCCAGACACAGAAGGAGGTGCGGGCTTTCATAGGCCTCACTTCATATTGTAGGCAGTGGATCCCTCAGTACGCATTTCTAGCAAAACCACTCATTCAGTTAACCACACAGGAGGCAGCCATATCGACTGTTCTCCCTTGGACTCAGGAACATACACAAGCTTTTGAAAGCCTAAAGAAAGCTTTATGTCAAGCACCTGTTTTAGCAACGCCATGTTATAGCAAACATTTTACACTTTTTGTTACAGAACGCGAAGGTACTGCCTTGTCAGTACTCACTCAGGATCAAGCAGGATCACGCAAGCCATGTGCTTATTTTTCCAGTACATTAGATCCCGTAGCTCAGGCTTTGCCTGCATGCCTGAAATCAGTGGCAACGACAGCTTTAGCAATCAGACAAAGCGATGCCATAGTATTAGGACACCCATTGACAGTACAAGTACCACATGCAGTAGAGGTTCTTGTGAACCGAACACAAACACAACACTTGACCATAGCAAGACTTACCGGTTATGAACTGACATTGTTTCAACCACACATAGAGATCCGACGGTGTAATACATTGAATCCTGCTACACTATTACCTGTAATTGGAACAGACCCACTAGCTCATGATTGTATTGAAATCATTGAAATAAAGACGAAACCTAGACAAGACTTGACAGACGTTCCATTGTTAGATCCAGACCTGACGTTGTATGTAGACGGATCGTGCATGAGAACAAGTACAGGAGATTTAGTGGCCGCGTATGCAGTCACAACAGACACTGAAGTTATTGAAACAAATTGTATAGATACTTTGTCAGCCCAAGCAGCAGAACTTATTGCTCTAACACAAGCCTGTATTCAAGCCACAAATAAGAAAGTTAATGTATACACTGACTCACGTTATGCATTCGGAGTTGTACACGACTTCGGCGTGCTGTGGCGAGAGAGAGGTTATTTAACGTCCCATGGTGCCCACATTCAGCACGGACCCCTCATTCATGCTTTGTTAGACGCAATACATCTACCCACTGCTATATCGATTATGAAATGTAAAGCACACACGAAGGTTACTGATACCATTTCTCAAGGCAATGATTTAGCTGACAAAACAGCTAAACAGACTGCTCAGAATCGCACATTAGACATGACAAAGCCAATAGTTCAGACACCAACACAGTGTATGACAATTAAGGATCCCGCACTTGACGTAATTGACATACAGACACATGCCACAGCAGAAGAAATAAAGAAGTGGACTGAACTAGGAGGGATCCAGACAGATCAAGGATGGATGACGAAGGAGAAATCTGTATGGTTTCTCCCTGATTCCATGGTTCAAGCCATTATAGCTACAGTTCACAGTCCAGCACATTTAGGAGAGAAGGCTATGCTAGACAGCATTCAGCACATTTGGTTCAATAAACATTTACGAGCAGCAGCTAAACAAAAAGTTCGTACCTGTATGATATGTTGTCAGTTTAATCCAGGAAAGAGTGTTTCCGTAGTGCAGGGTGGATTTCAGCCTCCTGACCATCCTTTTGAAGTCCTCCAGATGGATTATATTCAGATGGAACGTTGTCGAGGATTCAAATATGTTCTCGTAGTTGTCTGCGCTCTCTCCCGTTGGACAGAGGCGTATCCCGTATCAGATTACACTGCCTCGACTACTGCCAAGCAGCTAGTTCGAGAATTCTTCCCACGGTACGGTTTACCACGTGTTGTATATTCAGATAACGGTCAGCCTTTCTCATCCGAATTAATGAAATATGTCTCACTTTTGTTGGGATATCAGTGGAAATTCCACTGTGTCCGACACCCCGAGGCAGCAGGTCTCGTGGAACGACATAATCAACTTTTAAAAATCAGATTGTCTAAAATATGTCAGGAAAAAGGTGTGGACTGGATAGTAGCCTTACCAGTTGCGCTATTCTACATGAGGATGGTAGCACACTCTCGAACAGGGCTATCGCCTTATGAGGTGATCTTTGGTAGGCCACCGAATATGTGGGGGACGCCTATACCCCGTAAAATAACTGATGTTGACTGTAATATGCTGACAGATTACCTGGCTTCCTTGATGTCTGCACTACAATCTTGTCGTTCACAGGTAGTCGCAGCTTTTCCCGACAACACCGAGGTGAAACCTCATGATGTAATTCCCGGTGATTATGTTCTCGTCAGGAATTTTGATCGGAAAACCCAACTGGAGCCAAGGTGGAGGCTTCCTAAGTTGGTCCTGCTGACGACCAGAACAGCTGTGAAGATCGAAGGAAGAAAAGGATGGGTGCATTCCACCCATATAAAAAAATTTAATGGACTTCCTCCTGACACAGACAGTACTTCCCGTGTGTCTTCCCCCATTGACTCAAAGCTACCTTTGGCTGAGGCCAGTAGCACCGAACTCTATAAACAGAAACTCAGGTCCAGATCTAAACTGTCGGACGATTTGATTGTTTAAGTCCTCTCCAAGGTGAAGCGGTTGAATCTGTCCCGACATGTATCCCTTAGGTCTGAATCATGTAGAGTCCAGAATCATAATGAAACGACATGCTTATTGTAAATCACTGCGTAGCCACTGTATTGTGACTTTATTAATTTTGTTTTTCTTGAGTTTTTTAATAGTTACTGCAAGTATATTGTTGCATATGTATTATCCTGTTTCTAAACGTGCTTTCAATATAACTGATGAACATTCTTTTAGTGACCTACCCCCACATGAGTTGTCCTATAGACTTGCGCTGCGTAATAACACATTCATTAGTATGTTACATCATTCCCATCAGACTAGTAATGCCACCAATTGTTGGGTGTGTGGCCGACTTCCTCCCTATCAGAATACCAAAGGAGTTCTGCCTTTCTTTCCACATCCGTTCACACACAATGGCTCCTGTGGAGCATGGTTTAGTTTATTAAATTCCATAGACCCAGACACAGCAGTTTATCAACAACACTGGATATGGGGAAATCTGAATATAGTTTTATTCAAAGTCTGTCACCCCAATAAGGAGGGTCACCCCAGTAGAACAGGAACTGATTTAGAAAATGAAGTGTATAAATTAGGTAATTTTACGCCTAATCTTATGATTTTGAATGTCAAATCCGAAGTTGAACTAATTCTGCCCACTATGTCAGTATTTCCAGTTAAGGGTGAATTATGTGTGAGAAAAGTTGGTTCCATACACATGGGCCATAGCCAATGCGTTACTATAGTAGAATATAGTGATCAAGGTAAATCTTCATTTAGAGCTTCTCGCCATTCTTACTTCATATGTGGCCAGACGGCATATATGCGTCTGCCTCTAGATTGGGATGGTACCTGTTACATAGCATTCCTTTTGCCACCTGTTTTCCTAGCTCCCCCTGATTATTATCGAAATGTTCATTTAGTACACAATAGAGAGCGAAGAGATCTCCCAGTTGTCGATTATACTGAGACAGCATGGGACAAATATGTAGATTTCAATAAAGGTATCTTTCCCTATATAGGTACTATATCAAATAGTAAGCTGATACGCAGACTCACCAAGACTCTTGAAGCTGTAGTAAACGAGACTATAGCCGCCCTAGGCAATCTGACAGAGGAACAATCAGTGATGAGAATTGTTGTTCTCCAGAATCGTCTTGTCCTTGACGTCATCCTGGCCGATAGGGGCGGAGCTTGCAGGGTCATCGGATCCAGCTGCTGCATATTCATACCAGAAAATTCGCCATCTGTATATAAAGCTATAACACGCCTTCATAAGATTGTAAGCCAGATACACGAGAATCCAGGCACTTGGACGTGGTCCGGGTGGTTTTGGAGTGTGATATCAGCCTGGGGATGGAGAGTTCTATCCTTCCTAGGTATTGGCCTTCTCATACTATTCAGTTGCTGTCTATGTCTACAATGTGGACCAGCGATTTGTGGTCTGTGTGCCACATCGTGTACTCCACCACCAAGGTCTCGTTCAGAATGCCGGAAGAAGAAGGAAGAAGAAATGATGCTCCATGAGCAAATCGATGGAATGATGAAGATTGATGTCTCTTGAAGGGCAAGAAGGGGACAAGGAGGGAATGTGGAAATGTGGATTTTCCTGATCAGTTATGTCCCCTATCTTGGACCCCAACGGTTCTATATGCATGTTACAAGTACATGTATGTTCCCTCCAGTTCCAGTTTCTAAGACGCAAACATATGTGTGTCTACCGTCAACATGTTCTCTGTCAGATCCGCCATCGATGGGCTGGATATTCGATTCCTAGGTATGAAAGGCCACCGACTTTATATGGCTAAGTTACTCCATTTTTACAGTTCAGGCAAGTAGGCCCGATTCTGTCCTCAAAGCCTTTCCCTGCTCTCTGTCTTTGACAGCTTCAGCTTGAGCTCGCATCTGTATCCATGAACTTTGTCCTACTCCCTGTGCAGCTAACGGTGCCTGCCTCGGCCAGTTTTCGCATGCCTGCCAAGAAGCTGTATTTCACCTTCGAATTATCTATTTTGCTCTTCAGCCGATGCATTCCTGTCAAGTGATTTAGGTAAACATTTCCTTTAGCTCACAAGCAAGGACTCAGCCTTTCCGTCCTCCTGCAAGTGATTCATAGTCCTGCTGCCATGGAAAGTTTTCTGCCCCTCGCATCTCATATAGACACTTAGACGCTTGTACACGCACACACAGTTAGTATAGAATAGATTCTGTCCGAAAGTCCTTCCTTGTGGATAACATAGTTCTCCAAACATAGGATGGTAGATATGATTTGGGATTAGGTTGACTTGACCCCCCAGACTTCTCGTCTCCACATGTAGAGCTAAATGTCAAGTCCCCTTCACCCCCTAGTTGCACGTCAATTACACGTCATGCTGCTGCGCGCGCATCTATGCCAAGTATTATCTTATAGATCCACCTATGTCTGATAATACAAACCAATCATGTTTCTTTTATTCCTTGTTACGCCTAGTTTCGATTATGTCACTGTCACGTCATTTTTCTTATCAAATGTTACGCCTTTTTACATTCGTTTCATTGTAATGCACTTATTATAAAAATACATGTCTGTCAATGAATTATTGTACTTCACTTCCTGAACCCTCGTGGTGACGGAACCTGAAGGCCGCGACTCGAGTCGGCCATTTTGAATGGAATAAAGCCCATTAGAAAACCTCTTATACCACGGATTCTGCCTCTTGTTATTTTGAGCTATTTACTTTATTTAAGATCCCGTATGAAATTCAGTCCGGTATATTTTATTTACCACAGGACAACAGGCTGAAGATTAGTTATTAGGACAACAGGCTGAAGATGAGTTCTTAGGACAACAGGCTGAAGATGAGTCACCAGGACAACAGGCTGGAAATGAGACACCAGGACAACAGCCTGAAGATGAGTCACCAGGACAACAGGCTGAAGATGAGTTATTAGAACAACAGGCTGAAGATGAGTCACCAGGACAACAGGCTGAAGATGACTCACCAGGACAACAGGCTGAAGATGAGTCACCAGGGCAACAGGCTGGAAATGAGACACCATGACAGCAGGCTGAAGATGAGTCACCAGGACAACAGGCTAAAGATGAGTTATTAGGAAAACAGGCTGAAGATGAGTCACCAGGACAACAGGATGAAGATGAGTCACCAGGACAACAGGCTGAAGATGAGTCACCAGAACAAGAGGCTGAAGATGAGACACCAGGACAACAGGCTGAAGATGAGTCACCAGGACAACAGGCTGCAGATGAGACACCAGTACAACAGTCTGAAGATGAGACACCAGGACAACAGGCTGCAGATGGGACAACAGGCTGAAGATGAGACACCAGGACAATAGTCTGAAGATGAGACACCAGGACAACAGTCTGAAAATGAGTCAACAGGACAACAGTCTGAAGATGAGACACCAGGACAACAGTCTGAAAATGAGTCACCAGGACAACAGGCTGAAGATGAGAAACCAGGACAACAGGCTGAAGACGAGTCACCAGAACAACAGGCTGAAGATGAGTTATTAGGACAACAGGCTAAAGATGAGTCACCAGGACAACAGGCTGAAGATGAGTTATTAGGACAACAGGCTGAAGATGAGTTATTAGGACAACAGGCTGAAGATGAGTCGCCAGGACAACAGGCTGAAGATGAGGTTTTAGGACAACAGGCTGAAAATGAGAAATTAGGACAACAGGCTGAAGATGAGTCACCAGGATAACAGGGTGAAGATGAGACACCAGGACAACAGGCTGAAGATTACTCACCAGGACAACCGGCTGAAGATGAGTCACCAGGACAACAGGCTGAAGATGGGACACCAGGACAACAGGTTGAAGATGAGTCACCAGGACAACAGGCTGAAGATGAGTTATTAGGACAACAGACTGAAGATGAGCCACCAGGACAACATGCTGAAGATGAGTTATTAGGACAACAGGCTGAAGATGAGTCATTAGGACAACAGACTGAAGATGAGGTTTTAGGACAACAGGCTGAAGATGAGTCACCAAAACAACAGGCTGAAGATGAGTCACCAGGACAACAGGCTGAAGATGGGACACCAGGACAACAGGCTGAAGATGAGTTATTAGGTTAACACACTGAAGATGAGCCACCAGGACAACATGCTGAAGATGAGTTATTAGGACAACAGGCTGAAGATGAGTCATTAGGACAACAGGCTGAAGATGAGTCACCAGGACACCAGGCTGAAGATGAGACACCAAGACAACAAGCTGAAGATGAGTTATTAGGACAACAGGCTGAAGATGAGTCACCAGGACAACAGGCTGAAGATTAGTTATTAGGACAACAGGCTGAAGATGAGTTATTAGGACAACAGGCTGAAGATGAGTCACCAGGACAACAGGCTGGAAATGAGACACCAGGACAACAGGCTGAAGATGAGTCACCAGGACAACAGGCTGAAGATGGGACACCAGGACAACAGGTTGAAGATGAGTCACCAGGACAACAGGCTGCAGATGGGACAACAGGCTGAAGATGAGACACCAGGACAACAGTCTGAAGATGAGACACCAGGACAACAGTCTGAAAATGAGACACCAGGACAACAGTCTGAAAATGAGTCACCAGGACAACAGGCTGAAGATGAGAAACCAGGACAACAGGCGGCAGATGAGTCACCAGAACAACAGGCTGAAGATGAGTTATTAGGACAACAGGCTGAAGATGAGTTATTAGGACAACAGGCTAAAGATGAGTCACCAGGACAACAGGCTGAAGATGAGTTATTAGGACAACAGGCTGAAGATGAGTTATTAGGACATCAGGCTGAAGATGAGTCACCAGGCCACAGGCTGAAGATGAGTTATTAGGACAACAGGCTGAAAATGAGTTATTAGGACAACAGGCTGAAGATGAGTCACCAGGACAACACGCTGAAGATGGGACACCAGGACAACAGGCTGAAGATGAGTCACCAGGACAACAGGCTGAAGATGAGTTATTAGGACAACAGACTGAAGATGAGCCACCAGGACAACATGCTGAAGATGAGTTATTAGGACAACAGGCTGAAGATGAGTCATTAGGACAACAGGCTGAAGATGAGTCACCGCGACACCAGGCTGAAGATGAGACACCAGGACAACAAGCTGAAGATGAGTTATTAGGACAACAGGCTGAAGATTCGTTACCAGGACAACAGGCTGAAGATTAGTTATTAGGACAACAGGCTGAAGATGAGTTCTTAGGACAACAGGCTGAAGATGAGTCACCAGGACAACAGGCTGGAAATGAGACACCAGGACAACAGCCTGAAGATGAGTCACCAGGACAACAGGCTGAAGATGAGTTATTAGAACAACAGGCTGAAGATGAGTCACCAGGACAACAGGCTGAAGATGACTCACCAGGACAACAGGCTGAAGATGAGTCACCAGGGCAACAGGCTGGAAATGAGACACCATGACAGCAGGCTAAAGATGAGTCACCAGGACAACAGGCTAAAGATGAGTTATTAGGAAAACAGGCTGAAGATGAGTCACCAGGACAACAGGATGAAGATGAGTCACCAGGACAACAGGCTGAAGATGAGTCACCAGAACAAGAGGCTGAAGATGAGACACCAGGACAACAGGCTGAAGATGAGTCACCAGGACAACAGGCTGCAGATGAGACACCAGTACAACAGTCTGAAGATGAGACACCAGGACAACAGGCTGCAGATGGGACAACAGGCTGAAGATGAGACACCAGGACAATAGTCTGAAGATGAGACACCAGGACAACAGTCTGAAAATGAGTCAACAGGACAACAGTCTGAAGATGAGACACCAGGACAACAGTCTGAAAATGAGTCACCAGGACAACAGGCTGAAGATGAGAAACCAGGACAACAGGCTGAAGACGAGTCACCAGAACAACAGGCTGAAGATGAGTTATTAGGACAACAGGCTAAAGATGAGTCACCAGGACAACAGGCTGAAGATGAGTTATTAGGACAACAGGCTGAAGATGAGTTATTAGGACAACAGGCTGAAGATGAGTCGCCAGGACAACAGGCTGAAGATGAGGTTTTAGGACAACAGGCTGAAAATGAGAAATTAGGACAACAGGCTGAAGATGAGTCACCAGGATAACAGGGTGAAGATGAGACACCAGGACAACAGGCTGAAGATTACTCACCAGGACAACCGGCTGAAGATGAGTCACCAGGACAACAGGCTGAAGATGGGACACCAGGACAACAGGTTGAAGATGAGTCACCAGGACAACAGGCTGAAAATGAGTTATTAGGACAACAGACTGAAGATGAGCCACCAGGACAACATGCTGAAGATGAGTTATTAGGACAACAGGCTGAAGATGAGTCATTAGGACAACAGACTGAAGATGAGGTTTTAGGACAACAGGCTGAAGATGAGTCACCAAAACAACAGGCTGAAGATGAGTCACCAGGACAACAGGCTGAAGATGGGACACCAGGACAACAGGCTGAAGATGAGTTATTAGGTTAACACACTGAAGATGAGCCACCAGGACAACATGCTGAAGATGAGTTATTAGGACAACAGGCTGAAGATGAGTCATTAGGACAACAGGCTGAAGATGAGTCACCAGGACACCAGGCTGAAGATGAGACACCAAGACAACAAGCTGAAGATGAGTTATTAGGACAACAGGCTGAAGATGAGTCACCAGGACAACAGGCTGAAGATTAGTTATTAGGACAACAGGCTGAAGATGAGTTATTAGGACAACAGGCTGAAGATGAGTCACCAGGACAACAGGCTGGAAATGAGACACCAGGACAACAGGCTGAAGATGAGTCACCAGGACAACAGGCTGAAGATGGGACACCAGGACAACAGGTTGAAGATGAGTCACCAGGACAACAGGCTGAAGATGAGTTATTAGGACAACAGACTGAAGATGAGCCACCAGGACAACATGCTGAAGATGAGTTATTAGGACAACAGGCTGAAGATGAGTCATTAGGACAACAGGCTGAAGATGAGTCACCAGGACACAAGGCTGAAGATGAGACACCAGGACAACAAGCTGAAGATGAGTTATTATGACAACAGGATGAAGATGAGTCACCAGGACAACAGGCTGAAGATTAGTTATTAGGACAACAGGCTGAAGATGAGTTATTAGGACAACAGGCTGAAGATGAGTCACGAGGACAACAGGCTGGAAATGAGACACCAGGACAACAGGCTGAAGATGAGTCACCAGGACAACAGGCTGAAGATGAGTTATTAGGACAACAGGCTGAAGATGAGTCACCAGGGCAACAGGCTGAAGATGAGTCACCAGGACAACAGGCTGAAAATGAGACACCAGGACAACAGGCTGAAGATGAGTCACCAGGACAACAGGCTGCAGATGAGACACCAGGACAACAGTCTGAAGATGAGACACCAGGACAACAGGCTGCAGATGGGACAACAGGCTGAAGATGAGACACAAGGACAACAGTCTGAAGATGGGACACCAGGACAACAGGCTGAAGATGAGACACCAGGACAACAGGCTGAAGATGAGTCACCAGAACAACAGGCTGAAGATGAGTTATTAGGACAACAGGCTGAATATGAGTTATTAGGACAACAGGCTAAAGATGAGTCACCAGGACAACAGGCTGAAGATAAGTTATTAGGACAACAGGCTGAAGATGAGTTATTAGGAAGTTATTAGGACAACAGGCTGAAGATGAGTCATTAGGACAACAGGCTGAAGATGAGTCACCAGGACAACAGGCTGAAGATGACTCACCAGGACAACTGGCTGAAGATGAGTCACCAGGGCAACAGGCTGGAAATGAGACACCATGACAGCACGCTGAAGATGAGTCACCAGGACAACAGGCTGAAGATGAGTTATTAGGACAACAGGCTGAAGATGAGTCACCAGGACAACAGGCTGAAGATGAGTCACCAGGACAACAGGCTGGAAATGAGACACCAGGACAACAGGCTGAAGATGAGTCACCAGGACAACAGGCTGAAGATGAGTTATTAGGACAACAGGCTGAAGATGAGTCACCAGGACAACAGGCTGAAGAAGAGTTATTAGGACAACAGGCTGAAGATGAGTTATTAGGACAACATGCTGAAGATGAGTCACCAGGACAACAGGACAACAGGACAACAGGCTGAAGATGAGTCACCAGGGCAACAGGCTGGAAATGAGACACCATGACAGCACGCTAAAGATGAGTCACCAGGACAACAGGCTGAAGATGAGTTATTAGGACAACAGGCTGAAGATGAGTCACCAGGACAACAGGCTGAAGATGAGTCACCAGAACAACAGGCTGAAGATGAGACACCGGGACAACAGGCTGAAGATGAGTCACCAGGACAACAGGCTGCAGATGAGACACCAGGACAGGCTGAAGATGAGACACCGGGACAACAGACTGAAGATGAGTCACCAGGACAACAGGCGGCAGATGAGACACCAGGACAACAGTCTGAAGATGAGACACCAAGACAACAGGCTGCAGATGAGACACCAGGACAACAGTCTGAAAATGAGTCACCAGAACAACAGGTTGAAGATGAGTTATTAGGACAACAGGCTGAAGATGAGTTATTAGGACAACATGCTAAAGATGAGTCACCAGGACAACAGGCTGAAGATGAGTTATTAGGACAACAGGCTGAAGATGAGTTATTAGGACATCAGGCTGAAGATGAGTCACCAGGACAACAGGCTGAAGATGAGTTATTAGGACAACAGGCTGAAAATGAGTTATTAGGACAACAGGCTGAAGATGAGTCACCAGGACAACAGGCTGAAGACGAGACACCAGGACAACAGGCTGAAGATGAGTCACCAATGCAACAGGCTGAAGATTTGTTATTAGGACAACAGACTGAAGATGAGCCACCAGGACAACATGCTGAAGATGAGTTATTAGAACAACAGGCTGAAGATGAGTCATTAGGACAACAGGCTGAAGATGAGTCACCGGGACACCAGGCTGAAGATGAGACACCAGGACAACAAGCTGAAGATGAGATATTAGAACAACAGGCTGAAGATGAGTCACCAGGACAACAGGCTGAAAATGAGTCACCAGAACAACAGGCTGAAGATGAGTTATTAGGACAACAGGCTGAACATGAGTTATTAGGACAGCAGGCTAAAAATCAGTCACCAGGGCAACAGGCTGAAGATGAGTTATTAGGAAAACAGGCTGAAGATGAGTTATTAGGACATCAAACTGAAGATGAGTCACCAGGCCACAGGCTGAAGATGAGTTATTAGGACAACAGGCTGAAAATGAGTTATTAGGACAACAGGCTGAAGATGAGTCACCAGGACAACAGGCTGAAGATGGGACACCAGGACTACAGGCTGAAGATGAGTCACCAGGACAACAGGCTGAAGATGAGTTATTAGGACAACAGACTGAAGATGAGCCACCAGGACAACATGCTGAAGATGAGTTATTAGGATACAGGCTGAAGATGAGTCATTAGGACAACAGGCTGAAGATGAGTCACCGGGACACCAGGCTGAAGACGAGACACCAGGACAACAAGCTGAAGATGAGTTATTAGGACAACAGGCTGAAGATGAGTCACCAGGACAACAGGCTGAAGATTAGTTATTAGGACAACAGGCTGAAGATGAGTTATTAGGACAATAGGCTGAAGATGAGTCACCAGGACAACAGGCTGGAAATGAGACACCAGAACAACAGGCTGAAGATGAGTCACCAGGACAACAGGCTGAAGATGAGTCACCAAGACAACAGGCTGAAGATGAGTCATTAGGACAACAGGCTGAAGTTGAGTCACCAGGACAACAGGCTGAAGATGACTCACCAGGACAACAGGCTGAAGATGAGTCACCAGGGCAACAGGCTGGAAATGAGACACTATGACCACAGGCTGAAGATGAGTCACCAGGACAACAGGCTGAAGACGAGTGATTAGGACAACAGGCTGAAGATGAGTCACCAGGACAACAGGATGAAGATGAGTCACCAGGACAACAGGCTGAAGATGTGTCACCAGAACAACAGGCTGAAGATGAGACACCAGGACAACAGGCTGAAGATGAGTCACCAGGACAACAGGCTGCAGATGAGACACCAGGACAACAGTCTGAAGATGAGACACCAAGACAACAGGCTGCAGATGGGACAACAGGCTGAAGATGAGACACCAGGACAACAGTCTGAAGATGAGACACCAGGACAACAGTCTGAAAATGAGTCACCAGGACAACAGTCTGAAGATGAGACACCAGGAAAACAGTCTGAAAATGAGTCACCAGGACAACAGGCTGAAGATGAGAAACCAGGACAACAGGCGGAAGATGAGTCACCAGAACAACAGGCTGAAGATGAGTTATTAGGACAACAGGCTGAAGATGAGTTATTAGGACAACAGGCTAAAGATGAGTCACCAGGACAACAGTCTGAAGATGAGTTATTAGGACAACAGGCTGAAGATGAGTTATTAGGACATCAGGCTGAAGATGAGTCACCAGGCCACAGGCTGAAGATGAGTTATTAGGACAACAGGCTGAAAATGAGTTATTAGGACAACAGGCTGAAGATGAGTCACCAGGACAACACGCTGAAGATGGGACACCAGGACAACAGGCTGAAGATGAGTCACCAGGACAACAGGCTGAAGATTAGTTATTAGGACAACAGGCTGAAGATGAGTTATTAGGACAACAGGCTGAAGATGAGTCACCAGGACAACAGGCTGGAAATGAGACACCAGGACAACAGGCTGAAGATGAGTCACCAGGACAACAGGCTGAAGATGGGACACCAGGACAACAGGTTGAAGATGAGTCACCAGGACAACAGGCTGAAGATGAGTTATTAGGACAACAGACTGAAGATGAGCCACCAGGACAACATGCTGAAGATGAGTTATTAGGACAACAGGCTGAAGATGAGTCATTAGGACAACAGGCTGAAGATGAGTCACCAGGACACAAGGCTGAAGATGAGACACCAGGACAACAAGCTGAAGATGAGTTATTATGACAACAGGATGAAGATGAGTCACCAGGACAACAGGCTGAAGATTAGTTATTAGGACAACAGGCTGAAGATGAGTTATTAGGACAACAGGCTGAAGATGAGTCACGAGGACAACAGGCTGGAAATGAGACACCAGGACAACAGGCTGAAGATGAGTCACCAGGACAACAGGCTGAAGATGAGTTATTAGGACAACAGGCTGAAGATGAGTCACCAGGGCAACAGGCTGAAGATGAGTCACCAGGACAACAGGCTGAAAATGAGACACCAGGACAACAGGCTGAAGATGGGACACCAGGACAACAGGCTGAAGATGAGACACCAGGACAACAGGCTGAAGATGAGTCACCAGAACAACAGGCTGATGATGAGTTATTAGGACAACAGGCTGAATATGAGTTATTAGGACAACAGGCTAAAGATGAGTCACCAGGACAACAGGCGGCAGATGAGACACCAGGACAACAGTCTGAAGATGAGACACCAAGACAACAGGCTGCAGATGAGACACCAGGACAACAGTCTGAAAATGAGTCACCAGAACAACAGGTTGAAGATTAGTTATTAGGACAACAGGCTGAAGATGAGTTATTAGGACAACATGCTAAAGATGAGTCACCAGGACAACAGGCTGAAGATGAGTTATTAGGACAACAGGCTGAAGATGAGTTATTAGGACATCAGGCTGAAGATGAGTCACCAGGACAACAGGCTGAAGATGAGTTATTAGGACAACAGGCTGAAAATGAGTTATTAGGACAACCGGCTGAAGATGAGTCACCAGGACAACAGGCTGAAGACGAGACACCAGGACAACAGGCTGAAGATGAGTCACCAATGCAACAGGCTGAAGATTTGTTATTAGGACAACAGACTGAAGATGAGCCACCAGGACAACATGCTGAAGATGAGTTATTAGAACAACAGGCTGAAGATGAGTCATTAGGACAACAGGCTGAAGATGAGTCACCGGGACACCAGGCTGAAGATGAGACACCAGGACAACAAGCTGAAGATGAGATATTAGAACAACAGGCTGAAGATGAGTCACCAGGACAACAGGCTGAAAATGAGTCACCAGAACAACAGGCTGAAGATGAGTTATTAGGACAACAGGCTGAAGATGAGTTATTAGGACAGCAGGCTAAAAATCAGTCACCAGGGCAACAGGCTGAAGATGAGTTATTAGGAAAACAGGCTGAAGATGAGTTATTAGGACATCAAACTGAAGATGAGTCACCAGGCCACAGGCTGAAGATGAGTTATTAGGACAACAGGCTGAAAATGAGTTATTAGGACAACAGGCTGAAGATGAGTCACCAGGACAACAGGCTGAAGATGGGACACCAGGACTACAGGCTGAAGATGAGTCACCAGGACAACAGGCTCAGGATGAGTTATTAGGACAACAGACTGAAGATGAGCCACCAGGACAACATGCTAAAGATGAGTTATTAGGATACAGGCTGAAGATGAGTCATTAGGACAACAGGCTGAAGATGAGTCATTAGGACAACAGGCTGAAGATGAGTCACTGGGACACCAGGCTGAAGACGAGACACCAGAACAACAAGCTGAAGATGAGTTATTAGGACAACAGGCTGAAGATGAATCACCAGGACAACAGGCTGAAGATGAGTTATTAGGACAACAGGCTGAAGATGAGTCACCAGGACAACAGGCTGAAGATGAGTTATTAGGACAACAGGCTGAAGATGAGTTATTAGGACAACATGCTGAAGATGAGTCACCAGGACAACAGGCTGAAGATGAGTCACCAGGGCAACAGGCTGGAAATGAGACACCATGACAGCACGCTAAAGATGAGTCACCAGGACAACAGGCTGAAGATGAGTTATTAGGACAACAGGCTGAAGATGAGTCACCAGGACAACAGGCTGAAGATGAGTCACCAGAACAACAGGCTGAAGATGAGACACCGGGACAACAGGCTGAAGATGAGTCACCAGGACAACAGGCTGCAGATGAGACACCAGGACAGGCTGAAGATGAGACACCGGGACAACAGACTGAAGATGAGTCACCAGGACAACAGGCGGCAGATGAGACACCAGGACAACAGTCTGAAGATGAGACACCAAGACAACAGGCTGCAGATGAGACACCAGGACAACAGTCTGAAAATGAGTCACCAGAACAACAGGTTGAAGATGAGTTATTAGGACAACAGGCTGAAGATGAGTTATTAGGACAACATGCTAAAGATGAGTCACCAGGACAACAGGCTGAAGATGAGTTATTAGGACAACAGGCTGAAGATGAGTTATTAGGACATCAGGCTGAAGATGAGTCACCAGGACAACAGGCTGAAGATGAGTTATTAGGACAACAGGCTGAAAATGAGTTATTAGGACAACAGGCTGAAGATGAGTCACCAGGACAACAGGCTGAAGACGAGACACCAGGACAACAGGCTGAAGATGAGTCACCAATGCAACAGGCTGAAGATTTGTTATTAGGACAACAGACTGAAGATGAGCCACCAGGACAACATGCTGAAGATGAGTTATTAGAACAACAGGCTGAAGATGAGTCATTAGGACAACAGGCTGAAGATGAGTCACCGGGACACCAGGCTGAAGATGAGACACCAGGACAACAAGCTGAAGATGAGATATTAGAACAACAGGCTGAAGATGAGTCACCAGGACAAGAGGCTGAAAATGAGTCACCAGAACAACAGGCTGAAGATGAGTTATTAGGACAACAGGCTGAAGATGAGTTATTAGGACAGCAGGCTAAAAATCAGTCACCAGGGCAACAGGCTGAAGATGAGTTATTAGGAAAACAGGCTGAAGATGAGTTATTAGGACATCAAACTGAAGATGAGTCACCAGGCCACAGGCTGAAGATGAGTTATTAGGACAACAGGCTGAAAATGAGTTATTAGGACAACAGGCTGAAGATGAGTCACCAGGACAACAGGCTGAAGATGGGACACCAGGACTACAGGCTGAAGATGAGTCACCAGGACAACAGGCTGAAGATGAGTTATTAGGACAACAGACTGAAGATGAGCCACCAGGACAACATGCTGAAGATGAGTTATTAGGATACAGGCTGAAGATGAGTCATTAGGACAACAGGCTGAAGATGAGTCATTAGGACAACAGGCTGAAGATGAGTCACCGGGACACCAGGCTGAAGACGAGACACCAGGACAACAAGCTGAAGATGAGTTAGTAGGACAACAGGCTGAAGATGAGTCACCAGGACAACAGGCTGAAGATTAGTTATTAGGACAACAGGCTGAAGATGAGTTATTAGGACAATAGGCTGAAGATGAGTCACCAGGACAACAGGCTGGAAATGAGACACCAGGACAACAGGCTGAAGATGAGTCACCAGGACAACAGGCTGAAGATGAGTCACCAAGACAACAGGCTGAAGATGAGTCATTAGGACAACAGGCTGAAGTTGAGTCACCAGGACAACAGGCTGAAGATGACTCACCAGGACAACAGGCTGAAGATGAGTCACCAGGGCAACAGGCTGGAAATGAGACACTATGACAGCAGGCTGAAGATGAGTCACCAGGACAACAGGCTGAAGATGAGTCACCAGGACAACAGGCTGAAGATGTGTCACCAGAACAACAGGCTGAAGATGAGACACCAGGACAACAGGCTGAAGATGAGTCACCAGGACAACAGGCTGCAGATGAGACACCAGGACAACAGTCTGAAGATGAGACACCAAGACAACAGGCTGCAGATGGGACAACAGGCTGAAGATGAGACACCAGGACAACAGTCTGAAGATGAGACACCAGGACAACAGTCTGAAAATGAGTCACCAGGACAACAGTCTGAAGATGAGACACCAGGAAAACAGTCTGAAAATGAGTCACCAGGACAACAGGCTGAAGATGAGAAACCAGGACAACAGGCGGAAGATGAGTCACCGGAACAACAGGCTGAAGATGAGTTATTAGGACAACAGGCTGAAGATGAGTTATTAGGACAACAGGCTAAAGATGAGTCACCAGGACAACAGTCTGAAGATGAGTTATTAGGACAACAGGCTGAAGATGAGTTATTAGGACATCAGGCTGAAGATGAGTCACCAGGCCACAGGCTGAAGATGAGTTATTAGGACAACAGGCTGAAAATGAGTTATTAGGACAACAGGCTGAAGATGAGTCACCAGGACAACACGCTGAAGATGGGACACCAGGACAACAGGCTGAAGATGAGTCACCAGGACAACAGGCTGAAGATGAGTTATTAGGACAACAGACTGAAGATGAGCCACCAGGACAACATGCTGAAGATGAGTTTATAGGACAACAGGCTGAAGATGAGTCATTAGGACCACAGGCTGAAGATGAGTCACCGGGACACCAGGCTGAAGATGAGACACCAGGACAACAAGCTGAAGATGAGTTATTAGGACAACAGGCTGAAGATTCGTCACCAGGACAACAGGCTGAAGATTAGTTATTAGGACAACAGGCTGAAGATGAGTTATTAGGACAACAGGCTGAAGATGAGTCACCAAGACAACAGGCTGGAAATGAGACACCAGGACAACAGGCTGAAGATGAGTCACCAGGACAACAGGCTGAAGATGAGTTATTAGAACAACAGGCTGAAGATGAGTCACCAGGACAACAGGCTGAAGATGAGTCACCAGGACAACAGGCTGAAGATGAGTTATTAGAACAACAGGCTGAAGATGAGTCACCAGGACAACAGGCTGAAGATGAGTTATTAGAACAACAGGCTGAAGATGAGTCATTAGGACAACAGGCTGAAGATGAGTCACCGGGACACCAGGCTGAAGATGAGACACCAGGACAACAAGCTGAAGATGAGATATTAGAACAACAGGCTGAAGATGAGTCACCAGGACAACAGTCTGAAGATGAGACACCAGGACAACAGGCTGCAGATGGGACAACAGGCTGAAGATGAGACACCAGGACAACAGTCTGAAGATGAGACACCAGGACAACAGTCTGAAAATGAGTCACCAGGACAACAGTCTGAAGATGAGACACCAGGACAACAGTCTGAAAATGAGTCACCAGAACAACAGGTTGAAGATGAGTTATTAGGACAACAGGCTGAAGATGAGTTATTAGGACAACATGCTAAAGATGAGTCACCAGGACAACAGGCTGAAGATGAGTTATTAGGACAACAGGCTGAAGATGAGTTATTAGGACATCAGGCTGAAGATGAGTCACCAGGACAACAGGCTGAAGATGAGTTATTAGGACAACATGCTGAAAATGAGTTATTAGGACAACAGGCTGAAGATGAGTCACCAGGACAACAGGCTGAAGACGAGACACCAGGACAACAGGCTGAAGATGAGTCACCAATGCAACAGGCTGAAGATTTGTTATTAGGACAACAGACTGAAGATGATCCACCAGGACAACATGCTGAAGATGAGTTATTAGAACAACAGGCTGAAGATGAGTCATTAGGACAACAGGCTGAAGATGAGTCACCGGGACACCAGGCTGAAGATGAGACACCAGGACAACAAGCTGAAGATGAGATATTAGAACAACAGGCTGAAGATGAGTCACCAGGACAACAGGCTGAAAATGAGTCACCAGAACAACAGGCTGAAGATGAGTTATTAGGACAACAGGCTGAAGATGAGTTATTAGGACAGCAGGCTAAACATCAGTCACCAGGGCAACAGGCTGAAGATGAGTTATTAGGAAAACAGGCTGAAGATGAGTTATTAGGACATCAAACTGAAGATGAGTCACCAGGCCACAGGCTGAAGATGAGTTATTAGGACAACAGGCTGAAAATGAGTTATTAGGACAACAGGCTGAAGATGAGTCACCAGGACAACAGGCTGAAGATGGGACACCAGGACTACAGGCTGAAGATGAGTCACCAGGACAACAGGCTGAAGATGAGTTATTAGGACAACAGACTGAAGATGAGCCACCAGGACAACATGCTGAAGATGAGTTAATAGGATACAGGCTGAAGATGAGTCATTAGGACAACAGGCTGAAGATGAGTCATTAGGACAACAGGCTGAAGATGAGTCACCGGGACACCAGGCTGAAGACGAGACACCAGGACAACAAGCTGAAGATGAGTTATTAGGACAACAGGCTGAAGATGAGTCACCAGGACAAAAGGCTGAAGATTAGTTATTAGGACAACAGGCTGAAGATGAGTTATTAGGACAATAGGCTGAAGATGAGTCACCAGGACAACAGGCTGGAAATGAGACACCAGGACACCAGGCTGAAGATGAGTCACCAGGACAACAGGCTGAAGATGAGTCACCAAGACAACAGGCTGAAGATGAGTCATTAGGACAACAGGCTGAAGTTGAGTCACCAGGACAACAGGCTGAAGATGACTCACCAGGACAACAGGCTGAAGATGAGTCACCAGGGCAACAGGCTGGAAATGAGACACTATGACAGCAGGCTGAAGATGAGTCACCAGGACAACAGGCTGAAGACGAGTTATTAGGACAACAGGCTGAAGATGAGTCACCAGGACAACAGGATGAAGATGAGTCACCAGGACAACAGGCTGAAGATGAGTCACCAGAACAACAGGCTGAAGATGAGACACCAGGACAACAGGCTGAAGATGAGTCACCAGGACAACAGGCTGCAGATGAGACACCAGGACAACAGTCTGAAGATGAGACACCAAGACAACAGGCTGCAGATCGGACAACAGGCTGAAGATGAGACACCAGGACAACAGTCTGAAGATGAGACACCAGGAAAACAGTCTGAAAATGAGTCACCAGGACAACAGGCTGAAGATGAGAAACCAGGACAACAGGCGGAAGATGAGTCACCAGAACAACAGGCTGAAGATGAGTTATTAGGACAACAGGCTGAAGATGAGTTATTAGGACAACAGGCTAAAGATGAGTCACCAGGACAACAGTCTGAAGATGAGTTATTAGGACAACAGGCTGAAGATGAGTCACCAGGCCACAGGCTGAAGATAAGTTATTAGGACAACAGGCTGAAGATGAGTCACCAGGACAACACGCTGAAGATGGGACACCAGGACAACAGGCTGAAGATGAGTCACCAGGACAACAGGCTGAAGATGAGTTATTAGGACAACAGACTGAAGATGAGCCACCAGGACAACATGCTGAAGATGAGTTTATAGGACAACAGGCTGAAGATGAGTCATTAGGACCACAGGCTGAAGATGAGTCACCGGGACACCAGGCTGAAGATGAGACACCAGGACAACAAGCTGAAGATGAGTTATTAGGACAACAGGCTGAAGATTCGTCACCAGGACAACAGGCTGAAGATTAGTTATTAGGACAACAGGCTGAAGATGAGTTATTAGGACAACAGGCTGAAGATGAGTCACCAAGACAACAGGCTGGAAATGAGACACCAGGACAACAGGCTGAAGATGAGTCACCAGGACAACAGGCTGAAGATGAGTTATTAGAACAACAGGCTGAAGATGAGTCACCAGGACAACAGGCTGAAGATGAGTCACCAGGACAACAGGCTGAAGATGAGTTATTAGAACAACAGGCTGAAGATGAGTCACCAGGACAACAGGCTGAAGATGAGTTATTAGAACAACAGGCTGAAGATGAGTCACCAGGACAACAGGCTGAAGATGAGTCACCAGGGCAACAGGCTGGAAATGAGACACCATGACAGCAGGCTGAAGATGAGTCACCAGTACAACAGGCTGAAGATGAGTTATTAGGAAAACAGGCGGAAGATGAGTCACCAGGACAACAGGGTGAAGATGAGTAACCAGGACAACAGGCTGAAGATGAGTCACCAGAACAACAGGCTGAAGATGAGACACCAGGACAACAGGCTGAAGATGAGTCACCAGGACAACAGGCTGCAGATGAGACACCAGGACAACAGTCTGAAGATGAGACACCAGGACAACAGGCTGCAGATGGGACAACAGGCTGAAGATGAGACACCAGGACAACAGTCTGAAGATGAGACACCAGGACAACAGTCTGAAAATGAGTCACCAGGACAACAGTCTGAAGATGAGACACCAGGACAACAGTCTGAAAATGAGTCACCAGGACAACAGGCTGAAGATGAGAAACCAGGACAACAGGCTGAAGATGAGTCACCAGAACAACAGGCTGAAGACGAGTTATTAGGACAACAGGCTAAAGATGAGTCACCAGGACAACAGGCTGAAGATGTGTTATTAGGACAACAGGCTGAAAATGAGTGATTAGGACAACAGGCTGAAGATGAGTCACCAGGATAACAGGCTGAAGATGAGACACCAGGACAACAGGCTGAAGATGAGTCACCAGGACAACAGGCTGAAGATGAGTCACCAGGACAACAGGCTGAAGATGGGTTATTAGGACAACAGACTGAAGATGAGGTTTTAGGACAACAGGCTGAAGATGAGTCACCAAGACAACAGGCTGAAGATGAGTCACCAGGACAACAGGCTGAAGATGGGACACCAGGACAACAGGTTGAAGATGAGTCACCAGGACAACAGGCTGAAGATGAGTTATTAGGACAACAGACTGAAGATGAGCCACCAGGACAACATGCTGAATATGAATTATTAGGACAACAGGCTGAAGATGAGTCATTAGGACAACAGGCTGAAGATGGGTCACCAGGACAACAGGCTGAAGATTAGTTATTAGGACAACAGGCTGAAGATGAGTTATTAGGAAAACAGGCTGAAGATGAGTCACCAGGACAACAGGCTGGAAATGAGACACCAGGACAACAGGCTGAAGATGAGTCACCAGGACAACAGGCTGAAGATGAGTTATTAGGACAACAGGCTGAAGATGAGTCACCAGGACAACAGGCTGAAGATGAGTCACCAGGACAACAGGATGCAGATGAGACACCAGGACAACAGTCTGAAGATGAGACACCAGGACAACAGGCTGCAGATGGGACAACAGGCTGAAGATGAGACACAAGGACAACAGTCTGAAGATGGGACACCAGGACAACAGTCTGAAGATGGGACACCAGGACAACAGGCTGAAGATGAGACACCAGGACAACAGGCTGAAGATGAGTCACCAGAACAACAGGCTGAAGATGAGTTATTAGGACAACAGGCTGAATATGAGTTATTAGGACAACAGGCTAAAGATGAGTCACCAGGACAACAGGCTGAAGATGAGATATTAGGACAACAGGCTGAAGATGAGTTATTAGGAAGTTATTAGGACAACAGGCTGAAGATGAGTCATTAGGACAACAGGCTGAAAATGAGTTATTAGGACAACAGGCTGAAGATGAGTCACCAGGACACACGCTGAAGATGGGACACCAGGACAACAGGCTGAAAATGAGTCACCAGGACAACAGACTGAAGATTAGTTATTAGGACAACAGACTGAAGATGAGCCACCAGGACAACATGCTGAAGATGAGTTTTTAGGACAACAGGCTGAAGATGAGTCATTAGGACCACAGGCTGAAGATGAGTCACCGGGACACCAGGCTGAAGATGAGACACCAGGACAACAAGCTGAAGATGAGTTATTAGGACAACAGGCTGAAGATTCGTCACCAGGACAACAGGCTGAAGATTAGGTATTAGGACAACAGGCTGAAGATGAGTTATTAGGACAACAGGCTGAAGATGAGTCACCAGGACAACAGGCTGGAAATGAGACACCAGGACAACAGGCTGAAGATGAGTCACCAGGACAACAGGCTGAAGATGAGTTATTAGAACAACAGGCTGAAGATGAGTCACCAGGACAACAGGCTGAAGATGAGTCACCAGGACAACAGGCTGAAGATGAGTTATTAGAACAACAGGCTGAAGATGAGTCACCAGGACAACAGGCTGAAGATGAGTTATTAGAACAACAGGCTGAAGATGAGTCACCAGGACAACAGGCTGAAGATGAGTCACCAGGGCAACAGGCTGGAAATGAGACACCATGACAGCAGGCTGAAGATGAGTCACCAGGACAACAGGCTGAAGATGAGTTATTAGGAAAACAGGCTGAATATGAGTCACCAGGACAACAGGATGAAGATGAGTAACCAGGACAACAGGCTGAAGATGAGTCACCAGAACAACAGGCTGAAGATGAGACACCAGGACAACAGGCTGAAGATGAGTCACCAGGACAACAGGCTGCAGATGAGACACCAAGACAACAGTCTGAAGATGAGACACCAGGACAACAGGCTGCAGATGGGACAACAGGCTGAAGATGAGACACCAGGACAACAGGCTGAAGATGAGTTATTAGGACAACAGACTGAAGATGAGCCACCAGGACAACATGCTGAAGATGAGTTTTTAGGACAACAGGCTGAAGATGAGTCATTAGGACCACAGGCTGAAGATGAGTCACCAGGACACCAGGCTGAAGATGAGACACCAGGGCAACAAGCTGAAGATGAGTTATTAGGACAACAGGCTGAAGATTCGTCACCAGGACAACAGGCTGAAGATTAGTTATTAGGACAACAGGCTGAAGATGAGTTATTAGGACAACAGGCTGAAGATGAGTCACCAGGACAACAGGCTGGAAATGAGACACCAGGACAACAGGCTGAAGATGAGTCACCAGGACAACAGGCTGAAGATGAGTTATTAGAACAACAGGCTGAAGATGAGTCACCAGGACAACAGTCTGAAGATGAGACACCAGGAAAACAGTCTGAAAATGAGTCACCAGGACAACAGGCTGAAGATGAGAAACCAGGACAACAGGCGGAAGATGAGTCACCAGAACAACAGGCTGAAGATGAGTTATTAGGACAACAGGCTGAAGATGAGTTATTAGGACAACAGGCTAAAGATGAGTCACCAGGACAACAGTCTGAAGATGAGTTATTAGGACAACAGGCTGAAGATGAGTCACCAGGCCACAGGCTGAAGATAAGTTATTAGGACAACAGGCTGAAGATGAGTCACCAGGACAACACGCTGAAGATGGGACACCAGGACAACAGGCTGAAGATGAGTCACCAGGACAACAGGCTGAAGATGAGTTATTAGGACAACAGACTGAAGATGAGCCACCAGGACAACATGCTGAAGATGAGTTTATAGGACAACAGGCTGAAGATGAGTCATTAGGACCACAGGCTGAAGATGAGTCACCGGGACACCAGGCTGAAGATGAGACACCAGGACAACAAGCTGAAGATGAGTTATTAGGACAACAGGCTGAAGATTCGTCACCAGGACAACAGGCTGAAGATTAGTTATTAGGACAACAGGCTGAAGATGAGTTATTAGGACAACAGGCTGAAGATGAGTCACCAAGACAACAGGCTGGAAATGAGACACCAGGACAACAGGCTGAAGATGAGTCACCAGGACAACAGGCTGAAGATGAGTTATTAGAACAACAGGCTGAAGATGAGTCACCAGGACAACAGGCTGAAGATGAGTCACCAGGACAACAGGCTGAAGATGAGTTATTAGAACAACAGGCTGAAGATGAGTCACCAGGACAACAGGCTGAAGATGAGTTATTAGAACAACAGGCTGAAGATGAGTCACCAGGACAACAGGCTGAAGATGAGTCACCAGGGCAACAGGCTGGAAATGAGACACCATGACAGCAGGCTGAAGATGAGTCACCAGTACAACAGGCTGAAGATGAGTTATTAGGAAAACAGGCGGAAGATGAGTCACCAGGACAACAGGATGAAGATGAGTAACCAGGACAACAGGCTGAAGATGAGTCACCAGAACAACAGGCTGAAGATGAGACACCAGGACAACAGGCTGAAGATGAGTCACCAGGACAACAGGCTGCAGATGAGACACCAGGACAACAGTCTGAAGATGAGACACCAGGACAACAGGCTGCAGATGGGACAACAGGCTGAAGATGAGACACCAGGACAACAGTCTGAAGATGAGACACCAGGACAACAGTCTGAAAATGAGTCACCAGGACAACAGTCTGAAGATGAGACACCAGGACAACAGTCTGAAAATGAGTCACCAGGACAACAGGCTGAAGATGAGAAACCAGGACAACAGGCTGAAGATGAGTCACCAGAACAACAGGCTGAAGACGAGTTATTAGGACAACAGGCTAAAGATGAGTCACCAGGACAACAGGCTGAAGATGTGTTATTAGGACAACAGGCTGAAAATGAGTGATTAGGACAACAGGCTGAAGATGAGTCACCAGGATAACAGGCTGAAGATGAGACACCAGGACAACAGGCTGAAGATGAGTCACCAGGACAACAGGCTGAAGATGAGTCACCAGGACAACAGGCTGAAGATGGGTTATTAGGACAACAGACTGAAGATGAGGTTTTAGGACAACAGGCTGAAGATGAGTCACCAAGACAACAGGCTGAAGATGAGTCACCAGGACAACAGGCTGAAGATGGGACACCAGGACAACAGGTTGAAGATGAGTCACCAGGACAACAGGCTGAAGATGAGTTATTAGGACAACAGACTGAAGATGAGCCACCAGGACAACATGCTGAATATGAATTATTAGGACAACAGGCTGAAGATGAGTCATTAGGACAACAGGCTGAAGATGGGTCACCAGGACAACAGGCTGAAGATTAGTTATTAGGACAACAGGCTGAAGATGAGTTATTAGGAAAACAGGCTGAAGATGAGTCACCAGGACAACAGGCTGGAAATGAGACACCAGGACAACAGGCTGAAGATGAGTCACCAGGACAACAGGCTGAAGATGAGTTATTAGGACAACAGGCTGAAGATGAGTCACCAGGACAACAGGCTGAAGATGAGTCACCAGGACAACAGGATGCAGATGAGACACCAGGACAACAGTCTGAAGATGAGACACCAGGACAACAGGCTGCAGATGGGACAACAGGCTGAAGATGAGACACAAGGACAACAGTCTGAAGATGGGACACCAGGACAACAGTCTGAAGATGGGACACCAGGACAACAGGCTGAAGATGAGACACCAGGACAACAGGCTGAAGATGAGTCACCAGAACAACAGGCTGAAGATGAGTTATTAGGACAACAGGCTGAATATGAGTTATTAGGACAACAGGCTAAAGATGAGTCACCAGGACAACAGGCTGAAGATGAGATATTAGGACAACAGGCTGAAGATGAGTTATTAGGAAGTTATTAGGACAACAGGCTGAAGATGAGTCATTAGGACAACAGGCTGAAAATGAGTTATTAGGACAACAGGCTGAAGATGAGTCACCAGGACACACGCTGAAGATGGGACACCAGGACAACAGGCTGAAAATGAGTCACCAGGACAACAGACTGAAGATTAGTTATTAGGACAACAGACTGAAGATGAGCCACCAGGACAACATGCTGAAGATGAGTTTTTAGGACAACAGGCTGAAGATGAGTCATTAGGACCACAGGCTGAAGATGAGTCACCGGGACACCAGGCTGAAGATGAGACACCAGGACAACAAGCTGAAGATGAGTTATTAGGACAACAGGCTGAAGATTCGTCACCAGGACAACAGGCTGAAGATTAGGTATTAGGACAACAGGCTGAAGATGAGTTATTAGGACAACAGGCTGAAGATGAGTCACCAGGACAACAGGCTGGAAATGAGACACCAGGACAACAGGCTGAAGATGAGTCACCAGGACAACAGGCTGAAGATGAGTTATTAGAACAACAGGCTGAAGATGAGTCACCAGGACAACAGGCTGAAGATGAGTCACCAGGACAACAGGCTGAAGATGAGTTATTAGAACAACAGGCTGAAGATGAGTCACCAGGACAACAGGCTGAAGATGAGTTATTAGAACAACAGGCTGAAGATGAGTCACCAGGACAACAGGCTGAAGATGAGTCACCAGGGCAACAGGCTGGAAATGAGACACCATGACAGCAGGCTGAAGATGAGTCACCAGGACAACAGGCTGAAGATGAGTTATTAGGAAAACAGGCTGAATATGAGTCACCAGGACAACAGGATGAAGATGAGTAACCAGGACAACAGGCTGAAGATGAGTCACCAGAACAACAGGCTGAAGATGAGACACCAGGACAACAGGCTGAAGATGAGTCACCAGGACAACAGGCTGCAGATGAGACACCAAGACAACAGTCTGAAGATGAGACACCAGGACAACAGGCTGCAGATGGGACAACAGGCTGAAGATGAGACACCAGGACAACAGGCTGAAGATGAGTTATTAGGACAACAGACTGAAGATGAGCCACCAGGACAACATGCTGAAGATGAGTTTTTAGGACAACAGGCTGAAGATGAGTCATTAGGACCACAGGCTGAAGATGAGTCACCAGGACACCAGGCTGAAGATGAGACACCAGGGCAACAAGCTGAAGATGAGTTATTAGGACAACAGGCTGAAGATTCGTCACCAGGACAACAGGCTGAAGATTAGTTATTAGGACAACAGGCTGAAGATGAGTTATTAGGACAACAGGCTGAAGATGAGTCACCAGGACAACAGGCTGGAAATGAGACACCAGGACAACAGGCTGAAGATGAGTCACCAGGACAACAGGCTGAAGATGAGTTATTAGAACAACAGGCTGAAGATGAGTCACCAGGACAACAGGCTGAAGATGAGTCACCAGGACAACAGGCTGAAGATGAGATATTAGAACAACAGGCTGAAGATGAGTCACCAGGACAACAGGCTGAAGATGAGTTATTAGAACAACAGGCGAAGATGAGTCACCAGGACAACAGGCTGAAGATGAGTCACCAGGGCAACAGCCTGGAAATGAGACACCATGACAGCAGGCTGAAGATGAGTCACCAGGACAACAGGCTGAAGATGAGTTATTAGGAAAACAGGCTGAAGATGAGTCACCAGGACAACAGGATGAAGATGAGTTACCAGGACAACAGGCTGAAGATGAGTCACCAGAACAACAGGCTGAAGATGAGACACCAGGACAACAGGCTGAAGATGAGTCACCAGGACAACAGGCTGCAGATGAGACACCAGGACAACAGTCTGAAGATGAGACACCAGGACAACAGGCTGAAGATGGGACAACAGGCTGAAGATGAGACACTAGGACAACAGTCTGAAGATGAGACACCAGGACAACAGTCTGAAAATGAGTCACCAGGACAACAGTCTGAAGATGAGACACCAGGACAACAGTCTGAAAATGAGTCACCAGGACAACAGGCTGAAGATGAGAAACCAGGACAACAGGCTGAAGATGAGTCACCAGAACAACAGGCTGAAGATGAGTTATTAGGACAACAGGCTAAAGATGAGTCACCAGGACAACAGGCTGAAGATGTGTTATTAGGACAACAGGCTGAAGATGAGTTATTAGGATAACAGGCTGAAGATGAGTCACCAGGACAACAGGCTGAAGATGAGTTTTTAGGACAACAGGCTGAAAATGAGTGATTAGGACAACAGGCTGAAGATGAGTCACCAGGATAACAGGCTGAAGATGAGACACCAGGACAACAGGCTGAAGATGAGTCACCAGGACAACAGGCTGAAGATGAGTCACCAGGACAACAGGCTGAAGATGGGTTATTAGGACAACAGACTGAAGATGAGGTTTTAGGACAACAGGCTGAAGATGAGTCACCAAGACAACAGGCTGAAGATGAGTCACCAGGACAACAGGCTGAAGATGGGACACCAGGACAACAGGTTGAAGATGAGTCACCAGGACAACAAGCTGAAGATGAGTTATTAGGACAACAGACTGAAGATGAGCCACCAGGACAACATGCTGAATATGAATTATTAGGACAACAGGCTGAAGATGAGTCATTAGGACAACAGGCTGAAGATGAGTCACCAGGACAACAGGCTGAAGATTAGTTATTAGGACAACAGGCTGAAGATGAGTTATTAGGACAACAGGCTGAAGATGAGTCACCAGGACAACAGGCTGGAAATGAGACACCAGGACAACAGGCTGAAGATGAGTCACCAGGACAACAGGCTGAAGATGAGTTATTAGGACAACAGGCTGAAGATGAGTCACCAGGACAACAGGCTGAAGATGAGTCACCAGGACAACAGGCTGAAAATGAGACACCAGGACAACAGGCTGAAGATGAGCCACCAGGACAACAGGATGCAGATGAGACACCAGGACAACAGTCTAAAGATGAGACACCAGGACAACAGGCTGCAGATGGGACAACAGGCTAAAGATGAGACACAAGGACAACGGTCTGAAGATGGGACACCAGGACAACAGGCTGAAGATGAGACACCAGGACAACAGGCTGAAGATGAGTCACCAGAACAACAGGCTGAAGATGAGTTATTAGGACAACAGGCTGAATATGAGTTATTAGGACAACAGGCTAAAGATGAGTCACCAGGACAACAGGCTGAAGATGAGTTATTAGGACAACAGGCTGAAGATGAGTTATTAGGAAGTTATTAGGACAACAGGCTGAAGATGAGTCATTAGGACAACAGGCTGAAGATGAGTCACCAGGACAACAGGCTGAAGATGACTCACCAGGACAACAGGCTGAAGATGAGTCACCAGGGCAAAAGGCTGGAAAAGAGACACCATGACAGCACGCTGAAGATGAGTCACCAGGACAACAGACTGAAGATGAGCCACCTGGACAACATGCTGAAGATGAGTTATTAGGACAACAGGCTGAAGATGAGTCATTAGGACAACAGGCTGAAGATGAGTCACCAGGACACAAGGCTGAAGATGAGACACCAGGACAACAAGCTGAAGATGAGTTATTAGGACAACAGGATGAAGATGAGTCACCAGGACAACAGGCTGAAGATTAGTTATTAGGACAACAGGCTGAAGATGAGTTATTAGGACAACAGGCTGAAGATGAGTCACCTTGACAACAGGCTGGAAATGAGACACCAGGACAAAAGGCTGAAGATGAGTCACTAGGACAACAGGCTGAAGATGAGTTATTAGGACAACAGGCTGAAGATGAGTCACAAGGACAACAGGCTGAAGATGAGTTACCAGGACAACAGGCTGAAAATGAGACACCAGGACAGCAGGCTGAAGATGAGTCACCAGGACAACAGGCTGCAGATGTGACACCAGGACAACAGTCTGAAGATGAGACACCAGGACAACAGGCTGAAGATGAGTCACCAGAACAACAGGCTGAAGATGAGTTATTAGGACAACAGGCTGAATATGAGTTATTAGGACAACAGGCTAAAGATGAGTCACCAGGACAACAGGCTGAAGATGAGTTATTAGGACAACAGGCTGAAGATGAGTTATTAGGAAGTTATTAGGACAACAGGCTGAAGATGAGTCATTAGGACAACAGGCTGAAGATGAGTCACCAGGACAACAGGCTGAAGATGACTCACCAGGACAACAGGCTGAAGATGAGACACCAGGACAACAGTCTGAAAATGAGTAACCAGGACAACAGTCTGAAGATGAGACACCAGGACAACAGTCTGAAAATGAGTCACCAGGACAACAGGCTGAAGATGAGAAACCAGGACAACAGGCTGAAGATGAGTCACCAGAACAACAGGCTGAAGATGAGGTATTAGGACAACAGGCTAAAGATGAGTCACCAGGACAACAGGCTGAAGATGAGTTATTAGGACAACAGGCTGAAGATGAGTCACCAGGACAACAGGCTGAAGATGAGTTTTTAGGACAACAGGCTGAAAATGTGTGATTAGGACAACAGGCTGAAGATGAGTCACCAGGATAACAGGCTGAAGATGAGACACCAGGACAACAGGCTGAAGATGAGTCACCAGGACAACAGGCTGAAGATGAGTCACCAGGACAACAGACTGAAGATGGGTTATCAGGACAACAGACTGAAGATGAGGTTTTAGGACAACAGGCTGAAGATGAGTCACCAAGACAACAGGCTGAAAATGAGTCACCAGGACAACAGGCTGAAGATGGGACACCAGGACAACAGGTTGAAGATGAGTCACCAGGACAACAGGCTGAAGATGAGTTATTAGGACAACAGACTGAAGATGAGCCACCAGGACAACATGCTGAAGATGAGTTATTAGGACAACAGGCTGAAGATGAGTCATTAGGACAACAGGCTGAAGATGAGTCACCAGGACACCAGGCTGAAGATGAGACACCAGGACAACAAGCTGAAGATGAGTTATTAGGACAACAGGCTGAAGATGAGTCACCAGGACAACAGGCTGAAGATTAGTTATTAGGACAACAGGCTGAAGATGAGTTATTAGGACAACAGGCTGAAGATGAGTCACCAGGACAACAGGCTGGAAATGAGACACCAGGACAACAGGCTGAAGATGAGTCACCAGGACAACAGGCTGAAGATGAGTTATTAGGACAACAGGCTGAAGATGAGTTACCAGGACAACAGGCTGAAGATGAGTCACCAGGACAACAGGCTTAAAATGAGACACCAGGACAACAGGCTGAAGATGAGTCACCAGGACAACAGGATGCAGATGAGACACCAGGACAACAGTCTGAAGATGAGACACCAGGACAACAGGCTGCAGATGGGACAACAGGCTGAAGATGAGACACAAGGACAACAGTCTGAAGATGGGACACCAGGACAACAGGCTGAAGATGAGACACCAGGACAACAGGCTGAAGATGAGTCACCAGAACAACAGGCTGAAGATGAGTTATTAGGACAACAGGCTGAATATGTGTTATTAGGACAACAGGCTAAAGATGAGTCACCAGGACAACAGGCTGAAGATGAGTTATTAGGTCAACAGGCTGAAGATGAGTTATTAGGAAGTTATTAGGACAACAGGCTGAAGATGAGTCATTAGGACAACAGGCTGAAGATGAGTCACCAGGACAACAGGCTGAAGATGACTCACCAGGACAACAGGCTGAAGATGAGACACCAGGGCAAAAGTCTGGAAAAGAGACACCATGACAGCACGCTGAAGATGAGTCACCAGGACAACAGACTGAAGATGAGCCACCAGGACAACATGCTGAAGATGAGTTATTAGGACAACAGGCTGAAGATGAGCCATTAGGACAACAGGCTGAAGATGAGTCACCAGGACACAAGGCTGAAGATGAGACACCAGGACAACAAGCTGAAGATGAGTTATTAGGACAACAGGATGAAGATGAGTCACCAGGACAACAGGCTGAAGATTAGTTATTAGGACAAGCGGCTGAAGATGAGTTATTAGGACAACAGGCTGAAGATGAGTCACCGGGACAACAGGCTGGAAATGAGACACCAGGACAACAGGCTGAAGATGAGTCACTAGGACAACAGGCTGAAGATGAGTTATTAGGACAACAGGCTGAAGATGAGTCACAAGGACAACAGGCTGAAGATGAGTCACCAGGACAACAGGCTGAAAATGAGACACCAGGACAACAGGCTGAAGATGAGACACCAGGACAACAGGCTGCAGATGGGACACCAGGCTGAAGATGAGACACAAGGACAACAGTCTGAAGATCGGACACCAGGACAACAGGCTGAAGATGAGTCACCAGAACAACAGGCTGAAGATGAGTTATTAGGACAACAGGCTGAATATGAGTTATTAGGACAACAGGCTAAAGATGAGTCACCAGGACAACAGGCTGAAGATGAGTTATTAGGACAACAGGCTGAAGATGAGTTATTAGGAAGTTATTAGGACAACAGGCTGAAGATGAGTAATTAGGACAACAGGCTGAAGATGAGTCACCAGGACAACAGGCTGAAGATGACTCACCAGGACAACAGGCTGAAGATGAGACACCAGGACAACAGTCTGAAAATGAGTAACCAGGACAACAGTCTGAAGATGAGACACCAGGACAACAGTCTGAAAATGAGTCACCAGGACAACAGGCTGAAGATGAGAAACCAGGACAACAGGCTGAAGATGAGTCACCAGAACAACAGGCTGAAGATGAGGTATTAGGACAACAGGCTAAAGATGAGTCACCAGGACAACAGGCTGAAGATGAGTTATTAGGACAACAGGCTGAAGATGAGTCACCAGGACAACAGGCTGAAGATGAGTTTTTAGGACAACAGGCTGAAAATGTGTGATTAGGACAACAGGCTGAAGATGAGTAACCAGGATAACAGGCTGAAGATGAGACACCAGGACAACAGGCTGAAGATGAATCACCAGGACAACAGGCTGAAGATGAGTCACCAGGACAACAGGCTGAAGATGGGTTATTAGGACAACAGACTGAAGATGAGGTTTTAGGACAACAGGCTGAAGATGAGTCACCAAGACAACAGGCTGAAGATGAGTCACCAGGACAACAGGCTGAAGATGGGACACCAGGACAACAGGTTGAAGATGAGTCACCAGGACAACAGGCTGAAGGTGAGTTATTAGGACAACAGTCTGAAGATGAGCCACCAGGACAACATGCTGAAGATGAGTTATTAGGACAACAGGCCGAAGATGAGTCATTAGGACAACAGGCTGAAGATGAGTCACCAGGACACCAGGCTGAAGATGAGACACCAGGACAACAAGCTGAAGATGAGTTATTAGGACAACAGGCTGAAGATGAGTCACCAGGACAACAGGCTGAAGATTAGTTATTAGGACAACAGGCTGAAGATGAGTTATTAGGACAACAGGCTGAAGATGAGTCACCAGGACAACAGGCTGGAAATGAGACACCAGGACAACAGGCTGAAGATGAGTCACCAGGACAACAGGCTGAAGATGAGTTATTAGGACAACAGGCTGAAGATGAGTTACCAGGACAACAGGCTGAATATGAGTCACCAGGACAACAGGCTGAAAATGAGACACCAGGACAACAGGCTGAAGATGAGTCACCAGGACAACAGGATGCAGATGAGACACCCGGACAACAGTCTGAAGATGAGACACCAGGACAACAGGCTGCAGATGGGACAACAGGCTGAAGATGAGACACAAGGACAACAGTCTGAAGATGGGACACCAGGACAACAGGCTGAAGATAAGACACCAGGACAACAGGCTGAAGATGAGTCACCAGAACAACAGGCTGAAGATGAGTTATTAGGACAACAGGCTGAATATGAGTTATTAGGACAACAGGCTAAAGATGAGTCACCAGGTCAACAGGCAGAAGATGAGTTATTAGGTCAACAGGCTGAAGATGAGTTATGAGGAAGTTATTAGGACAACAGGCTGAAGATGAGTCATTAGGACAACAGGCTGAAGATGAGTCACCAGGACAACAGGCTGAAGATGACTCACCTGGACAACAGGCTGAAGATGAGTCACCAGGGCAAAAGGCTGGAAAAGAGACACCATGACAGCACGCTGAAGATGAGTCACCAGGACAACAGACTGAAGATGAGCCACCAGGACAAAATGCTGAAGATGAGTTATTAGGACAACAGGCTGAAGATGAGCCATTAGGACAACAGGCTGAAGATGAGTCACCAGGACACAAGGCTGAAGATGAGACACCAGGACAACAAGCTGAAGATGAGTTATTAGGACAACAGGATGAAGATGAGTCACCAGGACAACAGGCTGAAGATTAGTTATTAGGACAAGCGGCTGAAGATGAGTTATTAGGACAACAGACTGAAGATGAGTCACCGGGACAACAGGCTGGAAATGAGACACCAGGACAACAGGCTGAAGATGAGTCACTAGGACAACAGGCTGAAGATGAGTTATTAGGACAACAGGCTGAAGATGAGTCACAAGGACAACAGGCTGAAGATGAGTCACCAGGACAACAGGCTGAAAATGAGACACCAGGACAACAGGCTGAAGATGAGTCACTAGGACAACAGGCTGCAGATGAGACACCAGGACAACAGTCTGAAGATGAGACACCAGGACAACAGGCTGCAGATGGGACAACAGGCTGAAGATGAGACACAAGGACAACAGTCTGAAGATCGGACACCAGGGCAACAGGCTGAAGATGAGACACCAGGACAACAGGCTGAAGATGAGTCACCAGAACAACAGGCTGAAGATGAGTTATTAGGACAACAGGCTGAATATGAGTTATTAGATCAACAGGCTAAAGATGAGTCACCAGGACAACAGGCTGAAGATGAGTTATTAGGACAACAGGCTGAAGATGAGTTATTAGGAAGTTATTAGGACAACAGGCTGAAGATGAGTCATTAGGACAACAGGCTGAAGATGAGTCACCAGGACAACAGGCTGAAGATGACTCACCAGGACAACAGGCTGAAGACGAGTCACCAGGGCAACAGGCTGGAAATGAGACACCATGACAGCACGCTGAAGATGAGTCACCAGGACAACAGGCTGAAGATGAGTCACCAGGACAACAGGCTGGAAATGAGACACCAGGACAACAGGCTGAAGATGAGTCACCAGGACAACAGGCTGAAGATGAGTTATTGGGACAACAGGCTGAAGATGAGTCACCAGGATAACAGGATGAAGATGAGTTATTAGGACAACAGGCTGAAGATGAGTTATTAGGACAACATGCTGAAGATGAGTCACCAGGACAACAGGACAACAGGCTGAAGATGAGTCACCAGGGCAACAGGCTGGAAATGAGACACCATGACAGCACGCTAAAGATGAGTCACCAGGACAACAGGCTGAAGATGAGTTATTAGGACAACAGGCTGAAGATGAGTCACCAGGACAACAGGCTGAAGATGAGTCACCAGAACAACAGGCTGAAGATGAGACACCGGGACAACAGGCTGAAGATGAGTCACCAGGACAACAGGCTGCAGATGAGACACCAGGACAGGCTGAAGATGAGACACCGGGACAACAGACTGAATATGAGTCACCAGGACAACAGGCTGCAGATGAGAAACTAGGACAACATTCTGAAGATGAGACACCAAGACAACAGGCTGCAGATGAGACACCAGGACAACAGTCTGAAAATGAGTCACCAGAACAACAGGCTGAAGATGAGTTATTAGGACAACAGGCTGAAAATGAGTTATTAGGACAACAGGCTGAAGATGACTCACCAGGATAACAGGTTGAAGAATAGACACCAGGACAACAGGCTGAAGATGAGTCACCAGGACAACAGGCTGAAGATGAGTCACCTGGACAACAGGCTGAAGATGGGTTATTAGGACAACAGACTGAAGATGAGTTATTAGGACAACAGGCTGAAGATGAGTCACCAAGACAACAGGCTGAAGATGAGACACCAGGACAACAGGCTGAAGATGAGTCACCAGGACAACAGGCTGAAGATGAGTCACCAGGACAACAGGCTGAAGATGGGTTATTAGGACAACAGACTGAAGATGAGGTTTTAGGACAACAGGCTGAAGATGAGTCACCAAGACAACAGGCTGAAGATGAGTCACCAGGACAACAGGCTGAAGATGGGACACCAGGACAACAGGTTGAAGATGAGTCACCAGGACAACAGGCTGAAGATGAGTTATTAGGACAACAGACTGAAGATGAGCCACCAGGACAACATGCTGAATATGAATTATTAGGACAACAGGCTGAAGATGAGTCATTAGGACAACAGGCTGAAGATGAGTCACCAGGACAACAGGCTGAAGATTAGTTATTAGGACAACAGGCTGAAGATGAGGTATTAGGACAACAGGCTGAAGATGAGTCACCAGGACAACAGGCTGGAAATGAGACACCAGGACAACAGGCTGAAGATGAGTCACCAGGACAACAGGCTGAAGATGAGTTATTAGGACAACAGGCTGAAGATGAGTCACCAGGACAACAGGCTGAAAATGAGACACCAGGACAACAGGCTGAAGATGAGTCACCAGGACAACAGGATGCAGATGAGACACCAGGACAACAGTCTGAAGATGAGACACCAGGACAACAGGCTGCAGATGGGACAACAGGCTAAAGATGAGACACAAGGACAACAGTCTGAAGATGGGACACCAGGACAACAGGCTGAAGATGAGACACCAGGACAACAGGCTGAAGATGAGTCACCAGAACAACAGGCTGAAGATGAGTTATTAGGACAACAGGCTGAATATGAGTTATTAGGACAACAGGCTAAAGATGAGTCACCAGGACAACAGGCTGAAGATGAGTTATTAGGACAACAGGCTGAAGATGAGTTATTAGGAAGTTATTAGGACAACAGGCTGAAGATGAGTCATTAGGACAACAGGCTGAAGATGAGTCACCAGGACAACAGGCTGAAGATGACTCACCAGGACAACAGGCTGAAGATGAGTCACCAGGGCAAAAGGCTGGAAAAGAGACACCATGACAGCACGCTGAAGATGAGTCACCAGGACAACAGACTGAAGATGAGCCACCTGGACAACATGCTGAAGATGAGTTATTAGGACAACAGGCTGAAGATGAGTCATTAGGACAACAGGCTGAAGATGAGTCACCAGGACACAAGGCTGAAGATGAGACACCAGGACAACAAGCTGAAGATGAGTTATTAGGACAACAGGATGAAGATGAGTCACCAGGACAACAGGCTGAAGATTAGTTATTAGGACAACAGGCTGAAGATGAGTTATTAGGACAACAGGCTGAAGATGAGTCACCTTGACAACAGGCTGGAAATGAGACACCAGGACAAAAGGCTGAAGATGAGTCACTAGGACAACAGGCTGAAGATGAGTTATTAGGACAACAGGCTGAAGATGAGTCACAAGGACAACAGGCTGAAGATGAGTTACCAGGACAACAGGCTGAAAATGAGACACCAGGACAACAGGCTGAAGATGAGTCACCAGGACAACAGGCTGCAGATGTGACACCAGGACAACAGTCTGAAGATGAGACACCAGGACAACAGGCTGCAGATGGGACAACAGGCTGAAGATGAGACACAAGGACAACAGTCTGAAGATCGGACACCAGGACAACAGGCTGAAGATGAGTCACCAGAACAACAGGCTGAAGATGAGTTATTAGGACAACAGGCTGAATATGAGTTATTAGGACAACAGGCTAAAGATGAGTCACCAGGACAACAGGCTGAAGATGAGTTATTAGGACAACAGGCTGAAGATGAGTTATTAGGAAGTTATTAGGACAACAGGCTGAAGATGACTCATTAGGACAACAGGCTGAAGACGAGTCACCAGGGCAACAGGCTGGAAATGAGACACCATGACAGCACGCTGAAGATGAGTCACCAGGACAACAGGCTGAAGATGAGTCACCAGGACAACAGGCTGGAAATGAGACACCAGGACAACAGGCTGAAGATGAGTCACCAGGACAACAGGCTGAAGATGAGTTATTAGGACAACAGGCTGAAGATGAGTCACCAGGATAACAGGATGAAGATGAGTTATTAGGACAACAGGCTGAAGATGAGTTATTAGGACAACATGCTGAAGATGAGTCACCAGGACAACAGGACAACAGGCTGAAGATGAGTCACCAGGGCAACAGGCTGGAAATGAGACACCATGACAGCACGCTAAAGATGAGTCACCAGGACAACAGGCTGAAGATGAGTCACCAGGACAACAGGCTGAAGATGAGTCACCAGGACAACACGCTGGAAATGAGACACCAGGACAACAGGCTGAAGATGAGTCACCAGGACAACAGGCTGAAGATGAGTTATTAGGACAACAGGCTGAAGATGAGTCACCAGGATAACAGGATGAAGATGAGTTATTAGGACAACAGGCTGAAGATGAGTTATTAGGACAACATGCTGAAGATGAGTCACCAGGACAACAGGACAACAGGCTGAAGATGAGTCACCAGGGCAACAGGCTGGAAATGAGACACCATGACAGCACGCTAAAGATGAGTCACCAGGACAACAGGCTGAAGATGAGTTATTAGGACAACAGGCTGAAGATGAGTCACCAGGACAACAGGCTGAAGATGAGTCACCAGAACAACAGGCTGAAGATGAGACACCGGGACAACAGGCTGAAGATGAGTCACCAGGACAACAGGCTGCAGATGAGACACCAGGACAGGCTGAAGATGAGACACCGGGACAACAGACTGAATATGAGTCACCAGGACAACAGGCTGCAGATGAGACACCAGGACAACATTCTGAAGATGAGACACCAAGACAACAGGCTGCAGATGAGACACCAGGACAACAGTCTGAAAATGAGTCACCAGAACAACAGGCTGAAGATGAGTTATTAGGACAACAGGCTGAAAATGAGTTATTAGGACAACAGGCTGAAGATGACTCACCAGGATAACAGGTTGAAGAATAGACACCAGGACAACAGGCTGAAGATGAGTCACCAGGACAACAGGCTGAAGATGAGTCACCTGGACAACAGGCTGAAGATGGGTTATTAGGACAACAGACTGAAGATGAGTTATTAGGACAACAGGCTGAAGATGAGTCACCAAGACAACAGGCTGAAGATGAGACACCAGGACAACAGGCTGAAGATGAGTCACCAGGACAACAGGCTGAAGATGGGTTATTAGGACAACAGACTGAAGATGAGGTTTTAGGACAACAGGCTGAAGATGAGTCACCAAGACAACAGGCTGAAGATGAGTCACCAGGACAACAGGCTGAAGATGGGACACCAGGACAACAGGTTGAAGATGAGTCACCAGGACAACAGGCTGAAGATGAGTTATTAGGACAACAGACTGAAGATGAGCCACCAGGACAACATGCTGAATATGAATTATTAGGACAACAGGCTGAAGATGAGTCATTAGGACAACAGGCTGAAGATGAGTCACCAGGACAACAGGCTGAAGATTAGTTATTAGGACAACAGGCTGAAGATGAGTTATTAGGACAACAGGCTGAAGATGAGTCACCAGGACAACAGGCTGGAAATGAGACACCAGGACAACAGGCTGAAGATGAGTCACCAGGACAACAGGCTGAAGATGAGTTATTAGGACAACAGGCTGAAGATGAGTCACCAGGACAACAGGCTGAAAATGAGACACCAGGACAACAGGCTGAAGATGAGTCACCAGGACAACAGGATGCAGATGAGACACCAGGACAACAGTCTGAAGATGAGACACCAGGACAACAGGCTGCAGATGGGACAACAGGCTAAAGATGAGACACAAGGACAACAGTCTGAAGATGGGACACCAGGACAACAGGCTGAAGATGAGAGACCAGGACAACAGGCTGAAGATGAGTCACCAGAACAACAGGCTGAAGATGAGTTATTAGGACAACAGGCTGAATATGAGTTATTAGGACAACAGGCTAAAGATGAGTCACCAGGACAACAGGCTGAAGATGAGTTATTAGGACAACAGGCTGAAGATGAGTTATTAGGAAGTTATTAGGACAACAGGCTGAAGATGAGTCATTAGGACAACAGGCTGAAGATGAGTCACCAGGACAACAGGCTGAAGATGACTCACCAGGACAACAGGCTGAAGATGAGTCACCAGGGCAAAAGGCTGGAAAAGAGACACCATGACAGCACGCTGAAGATGAGTCACCAGGACAACAGACTGAAGATGAGCCACCTGGACAACATGCTGAAGATGAGTTATTAGGACAACAGGCTGAAGATGAGTCATTAGGACAACAGGCTGAAGATGAGTCACCAGGACAAAAGGCTGAAGATGAGACACCAGGACAACAAGCTGAAGATGAGTTATTAGGACAACAGGATGAAGATGAGTCACCAGGACAACAGGCTGAAGATTAGTTATTAGGACAAGCGGCTGAAGATGAGTTATTAGGACAACAGGCTGAAGATGAGTCACCGGGACAACAGGCTGGAAATGAGACACCAGGACAACAGGCTGAAGATGAGTCACTAGGACAACAGGCTGAAGATGAGTTATTAGAACAACAGGCTGAAGATGAGTCACAAGGACAACAGGCTGAAGATGAGTCACCAGGACAACAGGCTGAAAATGAGACACCAGGACAACAGGCTGAAGATGAGACACCAGGACAACAGGCTGCAGATGGGACAACAGGCTGAAGATGAGACACAAGGACAACAGTCTGAAGATCGGACACCAGGACAACAGGCTGAAGATGAGTCACCAGAACAACAGGCTGAAGATGAGTTATTAGGACAACAGGCTGAATATGAGTTATTAGGACAACAGGCTAAAGATGAGTCACCAGGACAACAGGCTGAAGATGAGTTATTAGGACAACAGGCTGAAGATGAGTTATTAGGAAGTTATTAGGACAACAGGCTGAAGATGAGTCATTAGGACAACAGGCTGAAGATGAGTCACCAGGACAACAGGCTGAAGATGACTCACCAGGACAACAGGCTGAAGATGAGACACCAGGACAACAGTCTGAAAATGAGTAACCAGGACAACAGTCTGAAGATGAGACACCAGGACAACAGTCTGAAAATGAGTCACCAGGACAACAGGCTGAAGATGAGAAACCAGGACAACAGGCTGAAGATGAGTCACCAGAACAACAGGCTGAAGATGAGGTATTAGGACAACAGGCTAAAGATGAGTCACCAGGACAACAGGCTGAAGATGAGTTATTAGGACAACAGGCTGAAGATGAGTCACCAGGACAACAGGCTGAAGATGAGTTTTTAGGACAACAGGCTGAAAATGTGTGATTAGGACAACAGGCTGAAGATGAGTCACCAGGATAACAGGCTGAAGATGAGACACCAGGACAACAGGCTGAAGATGAATCACCAGGACAACAGGCTGAAGATGAGTCACCAGGACAACAGGCTGAAGATGGGTTATTAGGACAACAGACTGAAGATGAGGTTTTAGGACAACAGGCTGAAGATGAGTCACCAAGACAACAGGCTGAAGATGAGTCACCTTGACAACAGGCTGGAAATGAGACACCAGGACAAAAGGCTGAAGATGAGTCACTAGGACAACAGGCTGAAGATGAGTTATTAGGACAACAGGCTGAAGATGAGTCACAAGGACAACAGGCTGAAGATGAGTTACCAGGACAACAGGCTGAAAATGAGACACCAGGACAACAGGCTGAAGATGAGTCACCAGGACAACAGGCTGCAGATGTGACACCAGGACAACAGTCTGAAGATGAGACACCAGGACAACAGGCTGCAGATGGGACAACAGGCTGAAGATGAGACACAAGGACAACAGTCTGAAGATCGGACACCAGGACAACAGGCTGAAGATGAGTCACCAGAACAACAGGCTGAAGATGAGTTATTAGGACAACAGGCTGAATATGAGTTATTAGGACAACAGGCTAAAGATGAGTCACCAGGACAACAGGCTGAAGATGAGTTATTAGGACAACAGGCTGAAGATGAGTTATTAGGAAGTTATTAGGACAACAGGCTGAAGATGACTCATTAGGACAACAGGCTGAAGACGAGTCACCAGGGCAACAGGCTGGAAATGAGACACCATGACAGCACGCTGAAGATGAGTCACCAGGACAACAGGCTGAAGATGAGTCACCAGGACAACAGGCTGGAAATGAGACACCAGGACAACAGGCTGAAGATGAGTCACCAGGACAACAGGCTGAAGATGAGTTATTAGGACAACAGGCTGAAGATGAGTCACCAGGATAACAGGATGAAGATGAGTTATTAGGACAACAGGCTGAAGATGAGTTATTAGGACAACATGCTGAAGATGAGTCACCAGGACAACAGGACAACAGGCTGAAGATGAGTCACCAGGGCAACAGGCTGGAAATGAGACACCATGACAGCACGCTAAAGATGAGTCACCAGGACAACAGGCTGAAGATGAGTCACCAGGACAACAGGCTGAAGATGAGTCACCAGGACAACACGCTGGAAATGAGACACCAGGACAACAGGCTGAAGATGAGTCACCAGGACAACAGGCTGAAGATGAGTTATTAGGACAACAGGCTGAAGATGAGTCACCAGGATAACAGGATGAAGATGAGTTATTAGGACAACAGGCTGAAGATGAGTTATTAGGACAACATGCTGAAGATGAGTCACCAGGACAACAGGACAACAGGCTGAAGATGAGTCACCAGGGCAACAGGCTGGAAATGAGACACCATGACAGCACGCTAAAGATGAGTCACCAGGACAACAGGCTGAAGATGAGTTATTAGGACAACAGGCTGAAGATGAGTCACCAGGACAACAGGCTGAAGATGAGTCACCAGAACAACAGGCTGAAGATGAGACACCGGGACAACAGGCTGAAGATGAGTCACCAGGACAACAGGCTGCAGATGAGACACCAGGACAGGCTGAAGATGAGACACCGGGACAACAGACTGAATATGAGTCACCAGGACAACAGGCTGCAGATGAGACACCAGGACAACATTCTGAAGATGAGACACCAAGACAACAGGCTGCAGATGAGACACCAGGACAACAGTCTGAAAATGAGTCACCAGAACAACAGGCTGAAGATGAGTTATTAGGACAACAGGCTGAAAATGAGTTATTAGGACAACAGGCTGAAGATGACTCACCAGGATAACAGGTTGAAGAATAGACACCAGGACAACAGGCTGAAGATGAGTCACCAGGACAACAGGCTGAAGATGAGTCACCTGGACAACAGGCTGAAGATGGGTTATTAGGACAACAGACTGAAGATGAGTTATTAGGACAACAGGCTGAAGATGAGTCACCAAGACAACAGGCTGAAGATGAGACACCAGGACAACAGGCTGAAGATGAGTCACCAGGACAACAGGCTGAAGATGGGTTATTAGGACAACAGACTGAAGATGAGGTTTTAGGACAACAGGCTGAAGATGAGTCACCAAGACAACAGGCTGAAGATGAGTCACCAGGACAACAGGCTGAAGATGGGACACCAGGACAACAGGTTGAAGATGAGTCACCAGGACAACAGGCTGAAGATGAGTTATTAGGACAACAGACTGAAGATGAGCCACCAGGACAACATGCTGAATATGAATTATTAGGACAACAGGCTGAAGATGAGTCATTAGGACAACAGGCTGAAGATGAGTCACCAGGACAACAGGCTGAAGATTAGTTATTAGGACAACAGGCTGAAGATGAGTTATTAGGACAACAGGCTGAAGATGAGTCACCAGGACAACAGGCTGGAAATGAGACACCAGGACAACAGGCTGAAGATGAGTCACCAGGACAACAGGCTGAAGATGAGTTATTAGGACAACAGGCTGAAGATGAGTCACCAGGACAACAGGCTGAAAATGAGACACCAGGACAACAGGCTGAAGATGAGTCACCAGGACAACAGGATGCAGATGAGACACCAGGACAACAGTCTGAAGATGAGACACCAGGACAACAGGCTGCAGATGGGACAACAGGCTAAAGATGAGACACAAGGACAACAGTCTGAAGATGGGACACCAGGACAACAGGCTGAAGATGAGAGACCAGGACAACAGGCTGAAGATGAGTCACCAGAACAACAGGCTGAAGATGAGTTATTAGGACAACAGGCTGAATATGAGTTATTAGGACAACAGGCTAAAGATGAGTCACCAGGACAACAGGCTGAAGATGAGTTATTAGGACAACAGGCTGAAGATGAGTTATTAGGAAGTTATTAGGACAACAGGCTGAAGATGAGTCATTAGGACAACAGGCTGAAGATGAGTCACCAGGACAACAGGCTGAAGATGACTCACCAGGACAACAGGCTGAAGATGAGTCACCAGGGCAAAAGGCTGGAAAAGAGACACCATGACAGCACGCTGAAGATGAGTCACCAGGACAACAGACTGAAGATGAGCCACCTGGACAACATGCTGAAGATGAGTTATTAGGACAACAGGCTGAAGATGAGTCATTAGGACAACAGGCTGAAGATGAGTCACCAGGACAAAAGGCTGAAGATGAGACACCAGGACAACAAGCTGAAGATGAGTTATTAGGACAACAGGATGAAGATGAGTCACCAGGACAACAGGCTGAAGATTAGTTATTAGGACAAGCGGCTGAAGATGAGTTATTAGGACAACAGGCTGAAGATGAGTCACCGGGACAACAGGCTGGAAATGAGACACCAGGACAACAGGCTGAAGATGAGTCACTAGGACAACAGGCTGAAGATGAGTTATTAGAACAACAGGCTGAAGATGAGTCACAAGGACAACAGGCTGAAGATGAGTCACCAGGACAACAGGCTGAAAATGAGACACCAGGACAACAGGCTGAAGATGAGACACCAGGACAACAGGCTGCAGATGGGACAACAGGCTGAAGATGAGACACAAGGACAACAGTCTGAAGATCGGACACCAGGACAACAGGCTGAAGATGAGTCACCAGAACAACAGGCTGAAGATGAGTTATTAGGACAACAGGCTGAATATGAGTTATTAGGACAACAGGCTAAAGATGAGTCACCAGGACAACAGGCTGAAGATGAGTTATTAGGACAACAGGCTGAAGATGAGTTATTAGGAAGTTATTAGGACAACAGGCTGAAGATGAGTCATTAGGACAACAGGCTGAAGATGAGTCACCAGGACAACAGGCTGAAGATGACTCACCAGGACAACAGGCTGAAGATGAGACACCAGGACAACAGTCTGAAAATGAGTAACCAGGACAACAGTCTGAAGATGAGACACCAGGACAACAGTCTGAAAATGAGTCACCAGGACAACAGGCTGAAGATGAGAAACCAGGACAACAGGCTGAAGATGAGTCACCAGAACAACAGGCTGAAGATGAGGTATTAGGACAACAGGCTAAAGATGAGTCACCAGGACAACAGGCTGAAGATGAGTTATTAGGACAACAGGCTGAAGATGAGTCACCAGGACAACAGGCTGAAGATGAGTTTTTAGGACAACAGGCTGAAAATGTGTGATTAGGACAACAGGCTGAAGATGAGTCACCAGGATAACAGGCTGAAGATGAGACACCAGGACAACAGGCTGAAGATGAATCACCAGGACAACAGGCTGAAGATGAGTCACCAGGACAACAGGCTGAAGATGGGTTATTAGGACAACAGACTGAAGATGAGGTTTTAGGACAACAGGCTGAAGATGAGTCACCAAGACAACAGGCTGAAGATGAGTCACCAGGACAACAGGCTGAAGATGGGACACCAGGACAACAGGTTGAAGATGAGTCACCAGGACAACAGGCTGAAGATGAGTTATTAGGACAACAGACTGAAGATGAGCCACCAGGACAACATGCTGAAGATGAGTTATTAGGACAACAGGCCGAAGATGAGTCATTAGGACAACAGGCTGAAGATGAGTCACCAGGACACAAGGCTGAAGATGAGACACCAGGACAACAAGCTGAAGATGAGTTATTAGTACAACAGGATGAAGATGAGTCACCAGGACAACAGGCTGAAGATTAGTTATTAGGACAACAGGCTGAAGATGAGTTATTAGGACAACAGGCTGAAGATGAGTCACCTTGACAACAGGCTGGAAATGAGACACCAGGACAAAAGGCTGAAGATGAGTCACTAGGACAACAGGCTGAAGATGAGTTATTAGGACAACAGGCTGAAGATGAGTCACAAGGACAACAGGCTGAAGATGAGTTACCAGGACAACAGGCTGAAAATGAGACACCAGGACAACAGGCTGAAGATGAGTCACCAGGACAACAGGCTGCAGATGTGACACCAGGACAACAGTCTGAAGATGAGACACCAGGACAACAGGCTGCAGATGGGACAACAGGCTGAAGATGAGACACAAGGACAACAGTCTGAAGATCGGACACCAGGACAACAGGCTGAAGATGAGTCACCAGAACAACAGGCTGAAGATGAGTTATTAGGACAACAGGCTGAATATGAGTTATTAGGACAACAGGCTAAAGATGAGTCACCAGGACAACAGGCTGAAGATGAGTTATTAGGACAACAGGCTGAAGATGAGTTATTAGGAAGTTATTAGGACAACAGGCTGAAGATGACTCATTAGGACAACAGGCTGAAGACGAGTCACCAGGGCAACAGGCTGGAAATGAGACACCATGACAGCACGCTGAAGATGAGTCACCAGGACAACAGGCTGAAGATGAGTCACCAGGACAACAGGCTGGAAATGAGACACCAGGACAACAGGCTGAAGATGAGTCACCAGGACAACAGGCTGAAGATGAGTTATTAGGACAACAGGCTGAAGATGAGTCACCAGGATAACAGGATGAAGATGAGTTATTAGGACAACAGGCTGAAGATGAGTTATTAGGACAACATGCTGAAGATGAGTCACCAGGACAACAGGACAACAGGCTGAAGATGAGTCACCAGGGCAACAGGCTGGAAATGAGACACCATGACAGCACGCTAAAGATGAGTCACCAGGACAACAGGCTGAAGATGAGTCACCAGGACAACAGGCTGAAGATGAGTCACCAGGACAACACGCTGGAAATGAGACACCAGGACAACAGGCTGAAGATGAGTCACCAGGACAACAGGCTGAAGATGAGTTATTAGGACAACAGGCTGAAGATGAGTCACCAGGATAACAGGATGAAGATGAGTTATTAGGACAACAGGCTGAAGATGAGTTATGAGGACAACATGCTGAAGATGAGTCACCAGGACAACAGGACAACAGGCTGAAGATGAGTCACCAGGGCAACAGGCTGGAAATGAGACACCATGACAGCACGCTAAAGATGAGTCACCAGGACAACAGGCTGAAGATGAGTTATTAGGACAACAGGCTGAAGATGAGTCACCAGGACAACAGGCTGAAGATGAGTCACCAGAACAACAGGCTGAAGATGAGACACCGGGACAACAGGTTGAAGATGAGTCACCAGGACAACAGGCTGCAGATGAGACACCAGGACAGGCTGAAGATGAGACACCGGGACAACAGACTGAATATGAGTCACCAGGACAACAGGCTGCAGATGAGACACCAGGACAACATTCTGAAGATGAGACACCAAGACAACAGGCTGCAGATGAGACACCAGGACAACAGTCTGAAAATGAGTCACCAGAACAACAGGCTGAAGATGAGTTATTAGGACAACAGGCTGAAAATGAGTTATTAGGACAACAGGCTGAAGATGACTCACCAGGATAACAGGTTAAAGAATAGACACCAGGACAACAGGCTGAAGATGAGTCACCAGGACAACAGGCTGAAGATGAGTCACCTGGACAACAGGCTGAAGATGGGTTATTAGGACAACAGACTGAAGATGAGTTATTAGGACAACAGGCTGAAGATGAGTCACCAAGACAACAGGCTGAAGATGAGACACCAGGACAACAGGCTGAAGATGAGTCACCAGGACAACAGGCTGAAGATGGGTTATTAGGACAACAGACTGAAGATGAGGTTTTAGGACAACAGGCTGAAGATGAGTCACCAAGACAACAGGCTGAAGATGAGTCACCAGGACAACAGGCTGAAGATGGGACACCAGGACAACAGGTTGAAGATGAGTCACCAGGACAACAGGCTGAAGATGAGTTATTAGGACAACAGACTGAAGATGAGCCACCAGGACAACATGCTGAATATGAATTATTAGGACAACAGGCTGAAGATGAGTCATTAGGACAACAGGCTGAAGATGAGTCACCAGGACAACAGGCTGAAGATTAGTTATTAGGACAACAGGCTGAAGATGAGTTATTAGGACAACAGGCTGAAGATGAGTCACCAGGACAACAGGCTGGAAATGAGACACCAGGACAACAGGCTGAAGATGAGTCACCAGGACAACAGGCTGAAGATGAGTTATTAGGACAACAGGCTGAAGATGAGTCACCAGGACAACAGGCTGAAAATGAGACACCAGGACAACAGGCTGAAGATGAGTCACCAGGACAACAGGATGCAGATGAGACACCAGGACAACAGTCTGAAGATGAGACACCAGGACAACAGGCTGCAGATGGGACAACAGGCTAAAGATGAGACACAAGGACAACAGTCTGAAGATGGGACACCAGGACAACAGGCTGAAGATGAGACACCAGGACAACAGGCTGAAGATGAGTCACCAGAACAACAGGCTGAAGATGAGTTATTAGGACAACAGGCTGAATATGAGTTATTAGGACAACAGGCTAAAGATGAGTCACCAGGACAACAGGCTGAAGATGAGTTATTAGGACAACAGGCTGAAGATGAGTTATTAGGAAGTTATTAGGACAACAGGCTGAAGATGACTCATTAGGACAACAGGCTGAAGACGAGTCACCAGGGCAACAGGCTGGAAATGAGACACCATGACAGCACGCTGAAGATGAGTCACCAGGACAACAGGCTGAAGATGAGTCACCAGGACAACAGGCTGGAAATGAGACACCAGGACAACAGGCTGAAGATGAGTCACCAGGACAACAGGCTGAAGATGAGTTATTAGGACAACAGGCTGAAGATGAGTCACCAGGATAACAGGATGAAGATGAGTTATTAGGACAACAGGCTGAAGATGAGTTATTAGGACAACATGCTGAAGATGAGTCACCAGGACAACAGGACAACAGGCTGAAGATGAGTCACCAGGGCAACAGGCTGGAAATGAGACACCATGACAGCACGCTAAAGATGAGTCACCAGGACAACAGGCTGAAGATGAGTCACCAGGACAACAGGCTGAAGATGAGTCACCAGGACAACACGCTGGAAATGAGACACCAGGACAACAGGCTGAAGATGAGTCACCAGGACAACAGGCTGAAGATGAGTTATTAGGACAACAGGCTGAAGATGAGTCACCAGGATAACAGGATGAAGATGAGTTATTAGGACAACAGGCTGAAGATGAGTTATGAGGACAACATGCTGAAGATGAGTCACCAGGACAACAGGACAACAGGCTGAAGATGAGTCACCAGGGCAACAGGCTGGAAATGAGACACCATGACAGCACGCTAAAGATGAGTCACCAGGACAACAGGCTGAAGATGAGTTATTAGGACAACAGGCTGAAGATGAGTCACCAGGACAACAGGCTGAAGATGAGTCACCAGAACAACAGGCTGAAGATGAGACACCGGGACAACAGGCTGAAGATGAGTCACCAGGACAACAGGCTGCAGATGAGACACCAGGACAGGCTGAAGATGAGACACCGGGACAACAGACTGAATATGAGTCACCAGGACAACAGGCTGCAGATGAGACACCAGGACAACATTCTGAAGATGAGACACCAAGACAACAGGCTGCAGATGAGACACCAGGACAACAGTCTGAAAATGAGTCACCAGAACAACAGGCTGAAGATGAGTTATTAGGACAACAGGCTGAAAATGAGTTATTAGGACAACAGGCTGAAGATGACTCACCAGGATAACAGGTTGAAGAATAGACACCAGGACAACAGGCTGAAGATGAGTCACCAGGACAACAGGCTGAAGATGAGTCACCTGGACAACAGGCTGAAGATGGGTTATTAGGACAACAGACTGAAGATGAGTTATTAGGACAACAGGCTGAAGATGAGTCACCAAGACAACAGGCTGAAGATGAGACACCAGGACAACAGGCTGAAGATGAGTCACCAGGACAACAGGCTGAAGATGGGTTATTAGGACAACAGACTGAAGATGAGGTTTTAGGACAACAGGCTGAAGATGAGTCACCAAGACAACAGGCTGAAGATGAGTCACCAGGACAACAGGCTGAAGATGGGACACCAGGACAACAGGTTGAAGATGAGTCACCAGGACAACAGGCTGAAGATGAGTTATTAGGACAACAGACTGAAGATGAGCCACCAGGACAACATGCTGAATATGAATTATTAGGACAACAGGCTGAAGATGAGTCATTAGGACAACAGGCTGAAGATGAGTCACCAGGACAACAGGCTGAAGATTAGTTATTAGGACAACAGGCTGAAGATGAGTTATTAGGACAACAGGCTGAAGATGAGTCACCAGGACAACAGGCTGGAAATGAGACACCAGGACAACAGGCTGAAGATGAGTCACCAGGACAACAGGCTGAAGATGAGTTATTAGGACAACAGGCTGAAGATGAGTCACCAGGACAACAGGCTGAAAATGAGACACCAGGACAACAGGCTGAAGATGAGTCACCAGGACAACAGGATGCAGATGAGACACCAGGACAACAGTCTGAAGATGAGACACCAGGACAACAGGCTGCAGATGGGACAACAGGCTAAAGATGAGACACAAGGACAACAGTCTGAAGATGGGACACCAGGACAACAGGCTGAAGATGAGACACCAGGACAACAGGCTGAAGATGAGTCACCAGAACAACAGGCTGAAGATGAGTTATTAGGACAACAGGCTGAATATGAGTTATTAGGACAACAGGCTAAAGATGAGTCACCAGGACAACAGGCTGAAGATGAGTTATTAGGACAACAGGCTGAAGATGAGTTATTAGGAAGTTATTAGGACAACAGGCTGAAGATGAGTCATTAGGACAACAGGCTGAAGATGAGTCACCAGGACAACAGGCTGAAGATGACTCACCAGGACAACAGGCTGAAGATGAGTCACCAGGGCAAAAGGCTGGAAAAGAGACACCATGACAGCACGCTGAAGATGAGTCACCAGGACAACAGACTGAAGATGAGCCACCTGGACAACATGCTGAAGATGAGTTATTAGGACAACAGGCTGAAGATGAGTCATTAGGACAACAGGCTGAAGATGAGTCACCAGGACACAAGGCTGAAGATGAGACACCAGGACAACAAGCTGAAGATGAGTTATTAGGACAACAGGATGAAGATGAGTCACCAGGACAACAGGCTGAAGATTAGTTATTAGGACAAGCGGCTGAAGATGAGTTATTAGGACAACAGGCTGAAGATGAGTCACCGGGACAACAGGCTGGAAATGAGACACCAGGACAACAGGCTGAAGATGAGTCACTAGGACAACAGGCTGAAGATGAG